>NC_080088.1:38145129-38755366 GCF_950005125.1 Chionomys nivalis | reverse complement strand
ATGCGCGTCAACAGTGTTAACACTATCCTGGCTCCCTACATGCTTCCGCTAGGTTTGACAAACACGCCAGCTACATGAGGTGCGATGCAAATCGATGGCTCGTGTAAATATTCTGAACAGAACTCATCAAATGGCAATGTCCCTGAATGTTACTCCTTCTCTGTCTCTGTCTCTGTCTCTCTCTCTGTCTGTCTGTCTGTCTCTCTCTCTCTCTCTGGTTTTTTTGAGGCACAGTTTCTCTCTGTAGTTTTGTAGCCTGTCCTGGTACTCGCTCTGTAGACCAGACTACCTCGAACTCATAGAGATCTGCCTGCCTCACCCTTCCCAGTGCTGGGATTAAAGGTTTTCACCGCCACTGCCTGGTGTCCTACTGTCTTCTTGCTTTACAAATGCAACATTCTTTGCACATGAAGGAAAAAATAAATTAGAAGAACAACTTCCCTTTGCTAGAGAACATGGGAGGAAGGAGAATGGAGAATGGAGAATGGGGGGGCCAGTGAGCCAGAAGAAAAGATAGGACTGGTTTGGGGGTAGAGTACGGAAAGGAGGGAGGAAAGGACCAGAACTCTTTGCATAAACTTTGAAACTTCGTGCTTCTTTAGAATTTGGAGTTCTACATTAGAAGTTGATTTGTAAAGATACTGGAGTATGCCTAGTGTATCAACAGTTCTTTTTAAAGTCACCACAGAAAAGTTAACATTTAGCCCGTCAAAGATACTTCAGCACCAGAGTCTTAAGACGATTTAAAAAGATTTTACAGAATTTACCTTCTACATTTCACTGTACTCATTCACTTAATTAACACATACTGAAAAGCTAATGTATAAAGATAGTCACGAGTCCTTTTTCCAGGATGCATACTATCTAAGAGAGGCCAGATGACATAAGATCTCAGAAGCAAGTATAGCACAGATTACTATGAGGTGGTATAAAAGGGAGGAAGAATGCAAAAGGAACCAAGAAGTCAAGATCCAAAGGATGAGTTGGGATTAGTCAGATGGAACATAGTCAAATTCTATCTCCAGCAATAATGAAGACTATATTGTGAAACTATATCATTAAATTATCAGAAGGGTTTTGATTGTATAGGGGCAGGAGTCAGGCTGATTAACTGGAAGTTATCACTGTACGGTAAACATTAGAAAGCTTTCTTAAATTTCCTATCCTGGAAATATCCACAGAAATGACTAACAAGTATTGCTGTTTCCTATCCGGCAAACTACAAGGAAGGATAGACCAGAGAAACGGGTAGCTTCTGATAATCCTTCAACACATAATGATACAGTGTCTCACAACAGTCCTGGGTGATACATGAGTGAAAGCGTAAGACCTTGGCATGCAAATGACAGAAGAGACACTTAAATACTTGTGCCTTGTAAAAATTAAGGCACCAGACTTGATCCCAGAAATCATTAAGTCCATCCATTTATTTTATAAATGAAGAATATGGAGTATAAACTAGAAAATAACTTTGCCAAACTCCCATGTGTCCCACCACTCAGGATGTGTATGGTTCATTGTATGATCTGTCAGGAGTGAGTGAGAAGAGACTGAAGCAAAAACCACTGGCATGTCTTCTAAAAGGCATACCAAATAATTAAGTCATGAAATAAGACTTCAAATACAAGCCAAAGCATCTCCAGAATCAACAAGACTCTTGCAGGGAGCATCTTCTCTAAGAGGTTGTTATGCAACAGCTTTTCCATTATTGCTCTTATGAGAATACAAGCTGTCTGGGGATTGCATTGGATACATATAGGAAATTCAAACCATCCTTCTAGAGTGATGGAATGTGAAAAAGGAAATCTCAGGGAATTGGGCTTTGATATGAGGAAGCAACAGTTCTGTAAAGCAGTGAGTGGGGAACAGAGAAATTTTGGGGGGGAAAGGAGAAAAGGGCTCCTAGGTCTTAGCAATCTAGTATCAGTGTGAGTTCTAAGACCTGCCTGAAACTAATGTGGCTCAAAGCTGGCTGGGAAAAATGGAGAACAAAATGAAAACAGGATCATTGTGACAGAGGATACAGTTGACTGTGACTAGAGCCTTGGTTCTCAACTTTCCTAATACAGTTTAATACAGTTCCTCATGTTGTAGTGACCCCCAACCATAAGAATTAGTTTTGTTACTACTTCATAACTACAGTTTTACAACTGTTATGAATTGTAATATAAATATCTGCTAGTTGACCCCCAAAGGGGTTGCAACCCACAAGTTGAGAATACTGGAATAGAGCCTGCGTATTCCCATTGGTAAAAGTTAGCACTATCAGTCATAAGGAAAGAATGGGAAGAACTGGAGGAGAGACCACTGAAGTGTCAGCAGACTACGTAACAAATCATGGCAGTAGCTCTTTAAAGCTTTCCTCTCAAGTCTCTTATGAAGAAACTAATAATCATTAGACAAGATGGAACAAACACTCTAGAAAGCAAGACTCATGCATCTATATCCTGTCTTTAGAGTGAATAAAGTTTTTATTTTAATTCATTACAAGCTAGATGATGATCTATTATATGACTGCTTTTCTTTTAAAAGAAAATTTTCATAGTATATATTCACTGTACATGGTGTTGTGTAATCTAAAGACATTTTCATCTAAACCTATATTGTATGGATGCTGGGTGGCTAAAGTTAAAGCACACACCCAGCAGTTGTAAGTGTCTATCTAAGGACAGATTCATTTTTATTTTATTCTTTTGCATTTAGCAAGCTACTTTTAGATATTTATTTATCTAATTCAAGGATCAAATTTAATTGAATGTTTTCCCTGCAGCACTGTACTATTAATAGGTTAATCTCATTATTTGATTCTTAAATTCTAAAAGCAGCTTACTTAGCTCTTCTCTACAGTAAATAATGCTTTGGCAGTACTACTTCTGCTGGCCCCTGAAACAGCTCACAAGTATTGCTGTTTTCATTCTCAGCTTCATTCTCCAAAGCTAGTTGAGAGATGGCTGCCACTCTGATCACCTTTAGTAGTTACTGATACAGACACTTACATTGTTCCCAACTTTCCATGCATTTATCTCATCTTCTTACCGAAAATAAAACACTAACAGTTCAAATATCAAATCTCTCTTGGTTTCTCCATGGCACTAAGATGAAAATTTCAGATGTCTGTAAAGTGGTTTAAATTGTTCTTTTAGAAAAAAAAAAAAAAAAAAAAGAAAGAACACCACCTTCTCAGAAACTAGATATTAGTTAGCAATGCCTCTGCAGGCAGGCAACACAATTTATATGTTTCATTGTTCACAAAATGTCAGACCAAGTTTTTTAAAAATCATCAAGAATAATATAACCAACTCTTTTTAAAAGGAGACAAATTGTGATCATAAACCTGCACAAGAAACCTGAACAGCCAATTAGAATTTACAAGTCAGAGGGAGTTCATCGGGTTCTAAAAAACATCTTAGTTCTGCTTTTTCCCCCCTAAATAACTTAATTAGCTTGTGGTTTGGATTTTTAGTTAATTTTATGCCTTTTAAGGTGTGCCTAAAATATTATAAAATGGTACGTGGCATTAAATTCATAGTGAGCCACAATATTTTTAAACTTATATGATAAAACAAAGCAAAAATCAGTATTTTATCAGTTATATCTTGCATTTAATGGAAGTATTTTGAGTAATTTGTAATTAACAGGCAATAAATGCATTTTTTTTTGTAGTTGGATAAAGTCATAGAAAAGCATAAAGACTCTCACAGACGAATCCTGGAACAACTTTTAATGGTAGAAAAGTCTCACAGGCAAACCATAATGGAGATGGAGGAAGAGAAGAAAAAACATAAAGAATATATGGAGAGGAGCGATGAATTCATAAACTTGTTGGAACAGGAATGTGAAAGGTAAGAGCTGCACTGGATGAAACAATGACCCTTCTGCTTTGGTATTACATGTTACTACGGGCTGGAAGTACTACACGGGTTAAAATGAAACACATTCTGGTCTCAAAGACCTTACGGTCCAAAGTGAGGGAAACACATATCTAAAGACATTATCAACACACAATAATAATTACGAAAATATAAATATTGAATTCCCAGTCCTCTAAGAAGATGCAAAACTGCATAAAAGACTAGGAGAAATTGTCCATAATCAAACATTCAAAATGATTTTCAATGTAAGAGGAGAAATATGTGTAGGAGCAAGTGGTGTGGAAGAAATGGCTTGGGTCCTGGGGGAAGCCAAACACAGCTACAGAAGAGGCTGCAAGTGCAGGACGAGAAAAGGAGAGTCAGGCACCAACCATAAACACTCAGAGCATGCAGTGTCTGCACGACTGAGACAATAAGAGAACTGTGAGAAGGAAAGTGAGGTCACCAGGTACGCGTTCTTAAAGAACAATAAAAGCAGCATGGAGGAAAGACTGCAAGAGCTGACGACTGGAGGCAGGAAACCTGCTCTGGAGGCAACTACCCAGATAAGGGAGATGAGGGTGTAAACAGGAAATATTTATGATGGAGAGTCCACATACAACTGCTGAGACTGAAGAGATGTGCACTGCTCATAGGAGTTATTTAGCTGTCATTCTGGCTATGCACCAAGCTGTGAAATATGGAAATAGGACACAGATTTTGGTTGTGGGATTTCGGTTGAAGAAAAAGGTAAATACATGGAGGTGAATACTGATTTAGACATATCTTGGTGACTTCCAAAATCTAGAAGAAAAACATATGTATGAATTTTACCTATGGCAGAAATATAGGTCTATAAAGTATGGGTTTATGTGCGAATTTGCAATTGGTAACAGTTGAAGCTGTGTGTGTAGGTGTTATCAGGAGAAAAAATGTTGACAATGGAAAGAATCAGTGCTTATCTGTTTTCTGGGAACTTAGTAAAGAAAGCCAAGAAAAGAGAAAACAAACAAAAACCAAAAACCAAAGCAAACCCAAACAAAACAACAAGAAATCAAAACAGAACAAAAACCATGGGAATGCACTAGATCTTGTGACATGGAAGACACCAAAGGAACTTAAAGGGCCATGTCACTAAGACATGGGAGAAGCCAGTACAAAGCTTTGAACAATGGATGAGAATAGTTGTTCCAGGTGTGAACCAGTATTTGAGAAGTATGTTCTCAAAAGTAGTTTGGTTGACAAATCTTCTATTACCATACATAGGGCTGGTTACTTGTTCAACTTTGACCTACTCTGCATCAGCATCAACAGTGTGGACATCCCCACTACACAAAATGACAATCGGACCACTTCACTGACACTGAAAGGAAGAATGTCTGCGAAAGCAATTTCTACATGTGCAGGACTCACACTGTTGACACTAAATTCTAACAATCAGAGTAATGCAGGAAAATGATTGTGAGCTCCCATTTTCAAAACACTAGCAATGTCAACTGCTCTATTCAAGTATTTCTGTTTTGTTTTGTATTGCTTTTGAGACACAGTCTTGTTGTGTTGTGCAGACTGACTTTGACCGTGAGACAATCCTGCCTCAGGCTCCTGAGTGCTTACACCACCCAACTCGGCCAAATAGATTTCCAGTCGGTATTTTAGCTAGGAAGCTAAAGTTCTATCAATGTCTCCACTAATGGTGAAGTCTCATTTCTTTTCAGATAATTTCATGGTCAACATTCACTTAAGAATACCTGTCCTTATACCCATTCTATCCCCCCTCTAGATTTATTTTATACATGAGAAATGGGGACAAAGGTGAGAGATGTCTTAGCAAATTTGAACCTCATGAACTCTGAGATATTTGCAAGAACAAATTTTAAAAGTTCAAGATATTTGGCGCCAAGCGAAGATTCAACTCAGGCATTATAAATTTATACGATTTCTTAGTCAATGAGACAATGTTATATTAAGTATTATTTTGAACCCCTGTGGTTTGGCACTAGTGGCCTCATTTGGCTGCCATACTGTCTTGGCATTACTAACAGACACTTTCTTTCATCTCTCCTTATCATGAACATTCACTGACCATAGTCAGAGAACAAAGAGGTGCAGGCTGTCCCCCTTCCAGGGGCTGACCACATACTACGTCAAGATGACAGAGATTCTGGTTGAGAATGTGAAAGGCTAACGAATGGGGCATGGTTCTCATGTTCCCAGTCGCCCTCATCTTCTGGAGCAAGGCTGGGGAGGCCATCCACAGTAACACTGTAACCCTGGGAGGCAGATGGATATGGCTGCTTAATTTCAGAAAGCAAAGAGGAATAGCTCAGAAATGCAAACAAAAGACCAGTGAAAAGAGGGCACAGGCTAGAGGGAAAGAAAGAGTCAAGTTTATACCTTGGAATCAGTCTGCTAATGATGGCATTTCTATAGGTCACAGACGAGCTAAATAAGTTCAGTGGATAGTGTTTGTCTTACAGGATACAAAGTCTTAAAGGATAATCAAACTGAACAGGCACTGCAAAGAAGTGGGAATGGGGACTAAATTAGATTGCTGCTCATCCCCTGCTTAGCCAGTGTAACAGATAAGTGAGGATTCATTGTTTCCATTTGCCAAGGAAAAGTTTCCAGATGGGACTATCTGGGTGTGAGAATATCAAACTTACTTTCTCCTCACATAACACACTGAAACTTCTTCCTTTACCTTGTCTGCACATCCAGTTCCTGTCTCTTGGAACTGTTGATACATTCCCCCTCAACAATTGCTCCAGGCTGATGCAAGGAGGCTGTAAGCCTGTTGTGGCATGACTGATACCTACCTACTTTTTTTTAAATTTATATATATATATATAGATATATCTTTTATTTATTTATTTTTTTTATTGAAAAAAAAAAAATTTTTCCGCCTCCTCCCCGCCTCCAATTTCCCTCCCCCTCCTCCCGCCCCTCTCCCCCTCCCCCCACTCCTCTTCTCCTCCCTCTCCAGTCCCAGGAGCAGTCAGGGTTCCCTGCCCTGTGGAAAGTCCAAGGTCCTCCCCCCTCCATCCAGATCTAGGAAGTTGAACATCCAAACTGTCTAGGCTCCCACAAAGCCAGAACCTGAAGTATGATCAAAACCCCATGCCATTGTCCTTGGCCTCTCGTCAGCTCTTATTGTCCGCCATGTTCAGAGAGTCCGGTTTTATCCCATGCTTTTTCAGTCACAGTCCAGCTGGCCTTGGTGAGCTCCCAATAGATCGGCCCCACTGTCTCAGTGGGTGGGTGCACCCTCGCGGTCCTGACTTCGTTGTACATGTTCTCCCTCCTTCTGCTCCTCATTAGGACCTTGGGAGAAGATCTTCACCAACCCCGCAACAGACAAAGGTCTGATCTCCAAAATATATAAAGAACTCAAGGATCTAGACGTTAAAATGATAATTAACCCAATTAAAAAATGGGGCACTGATCTGAACAGAGAATTCTCAACAGAAGAAGTTCAAATGGCCAAAAGATACTTAAGGTCATGCTCAACCTCCTTAGCGATCAGAGAAACGCAAATCAAAACAACTTTGAGATACCATCTTACACCTGTCAGAATGGCTAAAATCAAAAACACCAAGGATAGCCTTTGCTGGAGAGGTTGTGGAGAAAGGGGTACCCTCATCCATTGCTGGTGGGACTGTAAACTTGTGCAACCACTTTGGAAATCAGTGTGGCGGTTTCTCAGAAAAATTGGGATCAACCTACCTATTTTAAGGCCATGAACATGAGATTTCTGTGTGAACACCACCTAACAGGAAAAGGGGGAAACTCCAGCGGGAGAAACTCTAGGGTTTCAGGTAAGCACACACAGTACTTGATTACAAAAGAGAAAATGAAACATCAGTGTCTCATTTTCACGTGGCATGTAAAGGCAACATGCCATCACTGAACTCTTTAAACTGTGGTGACAGTCACCCCTTCACAAAGCAAGACTAACTTTCCTTAGAGGAACAAAGAATATTGTTTACTTCCACAAGGTGATGTAAGTCACTTCAAAACTTGTGGACTTGCATACTACAGTGAAACAAAAGACCCCACTTAAAAGGGGGTTGGGTGAGTACAGCTACAAAAGATTATCTGACTTAAAAGTCTGAAAACAAAAAAACACTGTGAGGGTTTAGCATTTAAGTATTAGTTAATATCTGCACAGAAAAAAATTAAGTAAGATATTACTGAGGTAATTAATGAGCCCTTAGAGGATATAATAATGGATTTCAAATGAAGGTTCAGGCTTTGTGTTTTCTTTGGAGAATTCATTTTATGTGAAAAAGCCTAAAGGAGCCTGATGTCACACTTTGAGTTCAGGCCAAAATGTTTGCCAAGTGATGTCGCTGTCATAATCAGTAAGCAATTGGCTTCCCCACTTGAGGGTGGGAGGGGCCAGGGATCAGTCCTGAAAATCATGCTTGTTAACATAAATATTCCCTAGCTGTAATCTGCATAGTTTGATGGGTCCACACTACCTTATCACACCGTGTTTCATGACAGCTTTTTGCTTAGTGACCAGTTCTGTTGAGTGAGTATGTGTGTCACTGATGACCTGAGTTATATATACTTGGCTGAATTACAAGTGGAGTCTATGTGAAAAGTTTTACACAAAAGCAATGCCAATAATTTTTGGCCTTTCTGGATGGCTTCACGGGAAAGCCAAACAAAAATCACTTTCAGTCAGTGTAATTTTGTAAAAATTTCCCATAAGTGAATACTTAAAAAAAGCCTGCAGAATTTTTCTTTAGTGTAAATGGGGAGGGGGTATGTAAAGGAGTAAAAGAGCCTTCTTGAAAAGACATTCACTCTCTGACTAAAGCAAACCACATCTATTACTGTATTGATGCCCCTGAAAGAGCAAAGGCAGGAAGCAAATATTGTTACGGCAATTGCATAAAAGTGTGGTTTCAACCCTACATGTTTCTAAAGCCCTAAATTACTTTTCTGAGTATTTTGGCCAAGTCATTTAGCGGTGATAATTCAACTTTACAGACCAGAAACTTGCATTAGCTTCTTAGGAGCCACACCAGGAAGGCATCACAAGAATATTGACTTCCTATTCCTGTCCTAGCCAGTGACTGACTTTGGCATCCTGAATACTAGAGGAAGGTCAACAGGGGTCTACATTCATGGAGGAAGGTCAACAGCGGTCTACACTCCAAGATTGGTGATTTAATCACACTCTAGTCCTTAGCTGTTAGGTTTTAGTGAATAACAAACCACTTTTACCCCTTCCTTTGACAAGAAGAAACTTTATTCCTATTATTGTAGACTTGCTTCAGGCAAGATGATGGAAATATTGAGTCCTATTTGATCCTACTGTTAACTTAAATGAGTTAAGTACCTAGGCTCTTAGCTTACTACTGTGGCTTACCAGTCACTCACTGGTTCATTAAAACATGCAACCTTATACTGGCCACAAGACAATCCTATAAAAGATACTGATGGGGTTGAGGGAGAGCTTCATCTCCTCATTACTGTAAAAGGCAGATACTACAGTAGATTTAAAATTGTGCGGCATATAACACATTTTAATATACAGAAAAAAGTCACCATATAGTAAAATAACATGGCAAACTATTCAAGAGAAATCAACAAGCTCATTAAATCAGAGAATTTTATGTCTCAAAACTATGACCATTAGGATTTTTAACATCTTTTGTCTTAAATGTCAGCTTTTCCAATATCCCACAAAACACCCCGATACAATGCTTTAAAATTTCACTTTTTAAAAGTAATATTTGGAAAGCCAGCAGTCTTAAATTTCATGCACACTAACCTATTGTTGTAGAATAAATTGCATACAAATGCAATCATTTCCTTTCAGTTTTCTGGGAAGGAGTTATTTGTATTACATATTCTCTAGACTATGTCCAGCAAGTAGTAAAATGGATGACAGCTCTCCACCTGACCTTTGTCGTGGATATCCAGTTATTTGTCAGAACAAAATGGAGACCCACCATAAATACATATTTTGATAGTGTACTCTATACAGAATTGTGTGATCAGTCTTCTCTTCACACACCCCACTTGATACCTAGCAGAGGAGCTATGCAGGGATGCAGAGATGGTATTACTTCATGAACACCAACTATGCATTTAAGAGTCTACATCACAGCTTAGCTTTTAACAGACACCACAAAACCATATCCATGTCACTGCACAATTCAGCGGTTTTTATACCTGCCACATAATTAGAGAGGTCAGAGTTTGTATGCAGTACTGATGCTATTTGATTGTTTTTCCTTCCCAAGAAGGTAAGCTAAACTTCACAAATGATTTTAAATGTAAAATTGGCTGTATAATGATTAGCAAATTTAGCCCATTCAAAAGCCTAGGGCTGTTAAGAAGCAGTCTAAAAGAAAACCTAACCAGCACAGTGCGGTCCAATGATGAACTAGGAGCTTAAAGATGTGGGAACTTGGACCACATCAGTCAGTCACTGATGCTGGTGAGAGTGAGGATGTCTCTACTGTTAACTTCCAATTGCAAATCAGTATTTCCATTCTTAAAGGTCATCTAGATTTCAGTGTACTTCACTGTTCCAAACTAAACCTAATACCATCTGCAAATCTGGGACATTTATAACCTTTCTAATATTGACAGTGCTGCTACAATTAAAGCACTAGTAGTCAGGTAAATATCAAAAGGTACAGAAATCTCAGAATCTTACAATTTGAGCTAGAACAGACCTATGATGAAGATAGATCAACCTTCTGATTTTTGAACTGAAAAAAAAAAAAGGGGGGGGGGGAGACCTACTAAGTTTCAAATAAGAAGTCCAAAAATCTTGTTGTTGAATAAAAACATAGCCAGAGCTGGAGTAAGGTCTGATATGGGATCTCCCTCTTCACAGCATACAGAGGGGAATCCCACAGCACACAGAGGGGAATCCCACATCACAGATCTCCTAACAATATACTCAATGCTACTCTCTCTAGAATTATCATCACTATGCACCCAAACCTTGGACTTGGTATTACAGGAGATCCGAAAGACATTGACAACCTAACCACAATACAGTTGAAAACGCAAGAGAGTCATAAAATAATTTATGGGTAATCCAGGAAGTACTCACCTGCTAATTTTATGGTATGGAAACTATAGTTGCAGAATTATGAAGGTTCAGGCAAAGAGGAATTTAAGAACTGTTGACTATTCTACAGCCAGCATAGCACTTAATTCAGAAAATTCATCAGTACTGGTAAATATATCTACTGACTGGCTCATAGTTTCTTGCTTAACAGCCCTGTAAAGGAGGAATCTAAAGACTGAATGTACAAAGTCAACCTCAAAGTTCCCTTCCATTCAGGCCATAAAATACAAAGAGGAAGAAGAGTAGTAAAGCAGCGCACAATGGAAATTACAGACTCAGACATAGAAGTCAAGGTTGTATGTTGGAATTGAACTGTGTCCTGAATCTGTAACTTGCAAGTAAACTGTCCCAGGAGTATATTAACCCTTACGATGTGAATACAAACATATCAAGCTATCAGGATTGGAAGGACTGGCAGTGATGAGTGGTATCAATGCACAGACAGACCTTACAGAAGGCCCAAGATAGCTGAGTTAACAGCAGAAACTCGGGACAGGAGAGCTGAGGTTTGGAGAAAGGTGTACAGTCTAATGCACTATCTGACCTTGAACAAGATCTCTTTAAGACCCTGTTTCCAGTTAAAAGAAAAGTGGGTTGGGTGGTAGTGGTATGTGCCTTTAGTCCCAACACCAGGAAGGCAGAGAGGCTGATCTCTGTGAGTTTGAGGCCAGCCTGGTCTACAAAGTGAGCTCCCAGACAGGCTCCACAGTTACAGAGAAACACTGTCTCGAAAAACCAATAAACAAACAAAAAAGCAAACAAATAAATAAATAAATAGATAATGTGGCTCTCCAGCTGCTGCTTAGGGAGCCTCTGTCAGGCAGCTGTTTTCTGATAAAAGTGTAAAGAAAGTACCTGATAAAAGCTGCTTACTCATAAAAGTGTAATGTGTTGTCTTTTTCCTTCTTTCTGTTCTCTTTTCTTCATCTTCTGCCTAAAGCATCCTTTCCAGGATACTCTGAAGCTCCCTACCCACTTCTGCCACACATGCTTCCCTGGTGGGACCCTAACTTAAAGACATGTCTAGCTCATTCCTCTTTTAAATCTCCCTCTTCTTGGCAGCTGCTAAGATTTTCAGCTTGCTTTCCCTGTTGGTTTTCTCTGAAATTCCAATAAAATTGCTCTTGAACTTCCTTAAAGGGAAAAAAAATACATGGATGTCATTGTAATAACTAAGTTACAACCTACACAGGGAGTATAATAACAGAGACTGCCACTGAATTGGGAAGCATTTTCCAGACAAATGGGACATTACATATAGATACATATTAAGCACCCATTACATATAGATACATATTATGCACCCAGAAAGACATTTACTGCAATATGTTGGCCTACATAACTATAAATACTATATAGTCGCATGGTCTCCCATCTGCAAACTGTTGGGCCAGGGAAAGCAGCAATGCAATCTGAAAACCTGAGAGCAGATGTACAAACTCCAGGATATGTCTGAAGTACTATAAACCAAGAGTGACACAGGTCAGCACAGGCTGATGGTTCGTCATTCGCCTTTCTCCTGACTTTCTGCTCTGTTCTGGCCTTCAAAAGGTTGTTGACGCCCACCAACACTGGGGAGGGGCAGATACTCTACTCAGTCTCCTTCTTCAAACATAACTTCTTCGATAAATAGGACACAGTCCAAAATATCGCTTAGCCAGTAATCTGCATCCTATGGCCCAATCAAGTGGATACATACAATTAAGCAACAGAATTACATTCTTTACAGCTGTCTGTCTTCAGAGTGCTTTGTTTACATTTTGGGCCATGCCATGGGGAATTCTGAAGATTGTCAAGAATTTAATTAGATCTTTGGTTTGGCTCTGAGGATGTGAATGAGAACCATCAAGGAAAATGCTGTTCAAGATAGACACAGATGTAAGCAGGAGCAACGAGGAATGACAGACAGATGAAAATGGGATACAGAGAAGGCAGTCACAGCTGCACTTCAGCATAGAGGTCCTTTGACACTGTCTAATAACCTAAAAGGATGGAACAATGAGCTGAAGTAGAACAGTGCTCAGTGACCTCTGGTTTAAACCTCACACCAATGAGGTATCGTTGGGGGAAGTCATTCTACATGAGCAGAAATGTTCAGTGTGGTGGTATTGAGAAGCACACAGCCTGTCACATGTACAAAAGTCACTCACCTAGCTTTAAGTGCAAAAGACCCCAGGTCTCCACCCTGGCCTATCACCAGTCAAGACTCCACACACTATTGCATCCTCTCTCCTGAACTGAACCGCACAACACACACACATTCCCACTCTAAGAAAAGTGGACTTACTTCTGATTTACTTCATAGGTCTTCTCATGTACATTTTAAAGCATTAAAACATTAACATAAATTTAATTAAGAAATTTAATTGCCATATACAATATTAGGTCTCATTGTGGCATTCTCAGCAAACATTCTGTTGGTCCTCCTTTCACTTCTTCTCTCTCCCCGACCCACTCTGTATCATTTCACTCACCTCCCTCCCATGTTCATGCATCCCCCTTCCTCAACACCTGTTATTTCCTGTCACAGTCTGTCTAGTTTTCAGGCTATACCTATTCCTACTCCCTACGTACATATAAACATTATTAGCTAAGATCCATATGAGAGAGGACAGGCAATCTTTGTGTTTCTGGTTAATTTTTTTTATGGTTTTCCACTCACCTCGTCTCCTAGGTTAGCCCTTTCAATTAGCATGGTTGTGGGATAACAGAATATAAGACAATCAGTTGTAATGAGAAAAGCAGAATAAGTGTGAGACAGATGGGGCAGATGGGCACTTTATTAAGGAACAACAGGATAGGATAACCCCAAAAGGAGACTCTGAAGTTATATATAACATAACAGCAACCACCAAAATTTAAAAAGCCACAGAAACAACCCACTCCAGTTATATACTTTTTGTGTCCTATAATTTTTCACTAACAAAAATATCAAGAACATAGTCCTAAGTTCTTAACTATAGCATGTAGATATATTACAATTTAACAGAGCACCCTTTGTAAGCATTTAGATTCCTTCCTCTTTCCTTTATTATAAAGAATATTATGATAGCTTCACATTCCAATTAATTTATTCTAACTCCTAATTGTTGCTTTAGGATAAATTCTTACATGTAGATTACTGGGCCAAAGTTATAAAACTCTTTTATTTAAGGAGTTTGAAACACACAGATAAAAGGCCAGCTGTAGATATTTATACTACTAACAACAATAATAGAGAGTCTCTCAGTGTATGCTTTATAAATTTATCTGGGAATAATCTTGACTCTGACCTCATTTAAACATATGATGTGAAAGCATGCTTAAAGTGAATGTCCATGAGATGAATCAGACTCTCCCACTGACTTGGGCTTTGAGTTCTGAAGAATTATTTATGGAGGAAAAGCCTTAGCACTTCATCAAAAAATATCACTGAAAGATAATAACATTTCTCTAAGAAGTATTTTGATCTTGCTAATATGATTTCAGTGTATTTTCACCTGCATTCTCCACCAAATACAGTTTTTAGACATAATGTCAGTAGTCTTCTTGAATGTCACCTCTACTGATGCTTCTCTGAAAGGTTGAAGCTCTCCTCTATTTACAAATTCCACATCAAGCCATTAAGGTCAAATTCATGCTCCTAGTTCACATTTTCTAGAATGTGATGTATTTGCAATAATAAACAACACTCACTACTGGCCTTACACGTTTCTAACAAGTCTGCTTTGTTTCATAATATGAGATTTAAGGACCACTTCACCAAATTCCTCCTCTAGTAATTCAGTTGGCATGGATAACACACATGGAAATGTAATGAAGAAAATGGGTCAAAAGATGCTATGAGTACAGGCTAAGCTCCCAGCTAATGTGCATAAATTGTCCGTCCTGTTCTGGGTCCTGCTTCAACTACTGAAATCCAAGGAGAGAAACCAAAAGCTTATAGCACATCTTCAAGAGAATGTGATATTAGGAGCTCTGGTTGGGGGGGGGGTGGAGTAATCAGATGGGGCCAGGAGACAATCCTTGGTGAATGTATTTAACCCCATTTCTACTGCCGGCTCCCTTCTGTGTTTTTTCTCATTATTTATCATGTACATACCATTGTTTACTTTCATGAATTTCCCAAACACCATGAATATAACTGAGATGCCTGACAAGCAGTAACAGCTCCAGAAGTAACACAATCAAAATTTATGAGGATGAAATGTGCTTTCTGAGTTCTTTAATTAAAAATAAGAAATGTCTAATTCTGTTTTGCATATTATACCTTACATTTTGGCAAATATGATAGTCAAGGCATTCTGTCCCCTAATAAACATAAGAATATATTCAAGTAAAGGAAAAACATAGAAAAGACTTTTCTACCCTGATCAATGTGTATAGAAACATCAAAGTTATTCCAATTTGAACATATATAAATATAAAATAGCCAAAATCTCACTGCCTGAAGAGTTGATAATCATAACAAAATGGGATCACAGGGGTACAATCAACATAGTGAGAATCCTATATGACAACCTTGTATCATTAACAAAACAAGGAATAAACAGAGAGGTAATATGTTAAATAGACTTAGAGATTCCAACAAAGCTTAGTGCATGAACTATTTAAATTGCTTTATGTTTCTCTGACAAGGGCATACTATGCATTGGTCTTGACTTGAGATGTTGCCTGAGTGTTAGGATTATAGGCATGTTTACACTACACCTGCTTTATTTGAATCATGATTTGAGGACACTTGGGTAGGGAGAGGGGAAAAGGAAATCTGAATACTATGCAGAATACACCGAACAACAGAATTATTGCTAACATTTTATGTGTTAATAGTTCTGTGGATGTGTATTTTAAAGGAACCCTAACTGGGCTGGGAGTGTAGCTCAGTTGGTAGAATGCCTGTCCAGCATGTGTGAGGTCCTAGGTTCAATCCGCTGGCACCACATAAACAGGACACCGTGGCACAAAACTGAAATTTTAGCACTTGCGAGGTAGCAGAGGATCAGAAAGTATAGGGTCATCCTTGGCTATACAGTGAGCTCAAGATCAGCCTAGTATACAAGGGAAAGAAAGAAGGAAGGAAGGAAGAGAGGGAGGGAGGGAAGGAGGGAAGAAGGAAGGAGAGGGGAAGGAAAAGAGAAGTGGAAAGAGGAATGAAGGGGAGGGAAGGGAAGAAGGAGGGAGAGCAGGGGATAGAGAAGAGAAGAAAGAGAATGTTGATAAATTCTGAAGACTTTAGAGCAGTTGTTCTTAACCCTTAACACAGTCCCTCATGCTGTGGTGACTCCATCCATAAAATTATTGTGTTGCTACCTCATAACTGGAATTTTGCTACTGCTTGAATCATAATACACATATGTGATCCGCAGATGGTCTTAAGTGGCCACTGTGAGGGGTCGGCCCAGCCTCAGAGGGGTCATGACCCGCAGGTTGAGAACTGCTGATGTAGAGGAATGATCAGTTCTGTAGGAGTGGGTATAAAAACTTCCTGATAGGCAGCAACTAGCTTGAAGGCATTTAACTGGCAGAAATTATACTCACAGATACAAAGGAAGTAAGAAAGACAATCTGTGGATAGCAACACATTAGCTTGTGTGCAACAAACCTGATTTTCTCCTTTATTCTGAACTCAAACCATGCAAAAAGTCTCATCCTGACACCCCAATTTGTCAGAGCATTCAAAGTACATACAAAAAATTGCATTTTAAGTGTCTAAAGCCAAAGTTGGAGGGAATCTAAGAATAGAAACAATAGCAACAAGACTAACAACCAGAACACCACTATAAGCAGAGCTCTTTAAAAGCGGATTGCAAGTCTGCCATCCCATTACTGTACCACTTCCTGATAATGACTTTATAGCAAAATGAGACTGGAGAAATACATTTCCATTTGGCTGCAGCAAATGGAAAATTAAATCTCATTTTATCCAAAATCATAAAAAGGGAGCTGTTGTAATATGCTACCTAATCCTTTTTGCCTGGCCTAAAATTAGCTAATTACAGCAACATGTGAGCAAATGGCAATGAAATACAACCTAATGAAAAAGCAAAAGGGACAGGGGCATCTATTTATTTTAAATGTGTCTGAGCTCTGCCAAAGGGCATTCCAGTCTGTATCCCCATTCTCAGAAAGAGCAACTCGGCTAAGCTCACTTAGATATATTATCCTGTCTTTGGCCATCTTTTGAGTTGGACGTCCAAGTTTATTGGACGACTTGAGGGAAGAGCGACAGGAGTTCCACCCGCAAACAGGGCAGAGCCTTGCGCTCTGCTTTCTAGCCTCACACTTCGCTGGGACTGTTAAAAGGAACTATTTGGGCACTCACCTCTAAGAGCGCACATAACTCTGTTTCTGCATTAGGTTTGCTGAGAGAATTCTGGGTGTATTTGCATTCTATCAGTTCACAGTGAGTCAGGCTATTCCAAACCGGTTTTCTAACCAGAAAACTGAGAAGTTTGATGACACATTTAGGTAAACATGCTCACTGGATGAAGTTATTTGAGTTTTTATAGCTTTTAATCCTCTGTGAGCTTTGAAATCCATACAGGTTTTTAGACTAGATTTAAGTTCATCTGAGTTAAATAACAGAAATTATATATAAACAAACTCTATTAAAAACTTCATGGATTCTGGAGAGTTAAGACTATTTAATAATATAAAGAGCAATTAATGTAAGTTGATCTGAAACTGAAGCCTTTAACTATTAACTAATCAGCCTTATTCCTAATTAAAATCTTGGCTCAGGATAGACTTCTTGCCCAGAGAACTAAAGCTTCTCATTCACTCTGGCTGGATGACGACAGCTCTGGCTGACAATGATAAATGAACTCTGAGTCTGAAGGGTTCACTCCAGTGAAAGAACAGGAAAGGGGTTGCAGACCAAGGCTCTCATCACCTACTTTGCAGGCAACCTGAGAATTCAATAGGCAGTTGAATGCAAATGCAATAAAAATGTGGTAAAAGCACATGCCAAAGTTATCTAAATTAACTGACCTGATAGCAAAAGCTAACTAAAACTTGCAATGTGGGGGACTTTTTAACCTATCAGATGAATGACAAGATGGGTCAAGATGTAAAAAGATTCCTCTAACAGCCCACTGTTAGCAATATTATTACTTCTTTGTACAAAGAAGACTCTTCCAATATATCTACTGTGATATCTCTTGCCCTTGAGAATGTTTGCTTCACCTAAAAGAAACCTTGATCCAGGCTCACATTTCTGCTCCAAACTTAGATATTTTATTATTTACTATTACCACCCTTGGGAGCAAATGCTTAAGAAATAATTAGGGAACAATTGACTGGTCCTAAACTTTTTGACACTGGCAACTTTCCCTGCCTCTACCCTAGTTCGTGCCAACAGTTCCAATTTAGGCCTTCACAGTGTACACAATCAAATGCGTGTGCATATACACATTCACAGTGTACACAATCCCATGCGTGTGCACATACACATGCACACACACTAATATAAACTAAGATTTATTTTATCGGTTTCACCATTATAATGAAGCCTGGCTCAAAACCCCTTTCTTCCTTCTGTGTCTGCTACTGAGTCAGGCGAGGAAGTAATTCCACAAGAAGATGCTCAGTATTTTCACATCCACAGCTTGGAGTCCCTGCTTCCAGGCACTTTAACCACTTGGAAATGTTCTGGAAATGCTGCCTTACAGCACTGGCTTCCTAAATTCCGCAGGTAAACAGTTCTCTGCAACGGTGTAGGGAAACAAGAAGCAGCTTGTAGAAAAAAGAGGTGCAGAGTACCTCACAAAGGACTTTCAGTAAGGACTCGGATACAGCTCAATTGATAGCGTGCTTGCTTTGCCCTAGGCGCCATGCCCAGCACTGCATGTAATTTATGTCTCTAATCTAAGCACTTAGGAAAGAGGAGGCAGGAAGACCAAAGGTTCACAAGCATGTGACAGCTCTTGCCTGTACTCCTAGCACTCCTGAAGCTGAGGCAGGAGGTTCACTTATATTAACAACACAGTAAAATCTCATCTTGAGGGGAAAAAAAAGAAATAATGGGATTTATTTTTGTTTGTTATAGGGGCATTAGGTTCTATTTTGTATATTTTATACAAAAACCACACAAAGACCCCTTACAAAGAACTGGAAAACTGGCTTTAACAGTTGAAAAGGCAACCGTTACAGTTAGCTGCAAACATTCCCAGGGTCTGAGATAAGTTACCTCATTTAGTCTTCACCATAACCCTCTGAATGGGTGCTATTATTGTACGCTTAGACATTCTGAAGACCATTAGTAACTTGCCCAAGGTCACAATGGTAGCCACTGTGCAGGAAAGTAGGCCGAAAGTCCAATTCCTAAATCTAGGTAGATTTAACCCTTCTCTGCTGTGGTGCCCCAACCTAGGTGATCACCATTGTTTGCCAGGAGAGATACTGAGAAATGCAGATTTCTGGGCCAGTTCCTAAACATGATAAAGTAGGTTCCTGATTGTGGTGGTCAAAGGTGTCAGCACAGTGGCATTTCAAATATGGTTCACATGTTCTTTCAAGATGCCAAGAGAACACAAGGGAAGCCAGTTGTCAAATAGTTGTCTAAGTCAAATCATCTGCCTGGAATAGAAGCAGATTCTCTTGTTCCACACAAACCTCTTCTTTACTATGTAACAGTCAAGAAGGTCATGTTACTGCGGGGTCAAATGAGGACACGGTCATCTATGTCAGCAGCTAGGATCAAGACACATGACTGCAGGAGCCATGCTATGGAAGATGAACATGATACAATAGAGCAAATCTTCTGTGTGAGAAGTGTTGAGTCAGAATTATACTCAGACAGAAGGCATGGGAACCAATGTAGTCAGAGCTTAAATCCCTGGCCATGTTCATTGCAGGACCAGACATTAATATTCAATATAAATATTGAAAATTCAATTAGAAAAATCAACTTTTCAGCTTCTGAAAAATTCAAGTATGTAGTTCATTTGTCCATTTATTTCAAAATATTTATTGAGTGCCTTCCACATGCAATGTACTAGATCCACATTAGATCCTGAAAAGCAGGAAAGCATTTGGGTAATGGAAAATGATGTCATCATTGATTACAGAACCAGGAATGGCTCTGTGGAAAGGTAGCATATCAGCTGCTTCTTGAAAGACAGGCACAGTTCAAATAGACAGAAAACAAGAACATGGGAAACAGAAAGCATTACAGGTAAGCCCAATGGTATAAAGGAAGGAGGTTAGGGCAAAAAGTGTAACCAAACTCAGGAAACAGTGCAGAGTACACTTGGGCTTGAGTCTAGGTATTGTGGAAAAGTAGTGGAATCAATGGTTGCAATGCCACAGTGGTCAAAGAACAACAAGCTGCTGTGAGACTGAGAAAGCAGCAGGCAGCTGAGATGCATTTCAGCAGCACAAAGGTAGTAATGCAATGTAATGCGAGCAAAAACAACAGATTGGAGTTGAAGGAATACTTACAGTATAAACTAACTGGTGCTTGTGAATTATTTTGTTGTTGTTAGGGTAAGAGAAATGATATTTACATGTTATGGTTGTTAGCTTGGTGTTTTCTGTGGGACTCCGAATAGTGGGATTTGGGGTGTCCCTGACTCTTTTACTTACTCATGGGATCCTTTTCTCCTACCAGGTGGCCTCATTCAGGCATGATTTGAGGGTCTGTGCCTAGTCTTATTGCATCTTGTTATGGTGTGTTTGGTCCATATTCCTGGGAGGCCTGTTCATTTCTGAAGGGGAACAAGAGGGGTGGATCTGGGGATGGGGAGGGTGGAGGAAGTATAGGGAGGGGAAACTGTAATCACAATGAATTATATTTGAAAGAATAAATAAAAAGAGAGAAATGATTTTAAGGTAGGGATATGAAAAATGAGGGGAAAGGGCAAAGTCCACAAAAAGCATCTTGCCTTCAAGTTAGAGATTATCATCTCTCTTTACACTTCATGATCTAACCCAAATCACATAACAGCTTCACAGAGTAGGAAAAGCTAGAAGTGTCTGGCTGAGGGTAGAGGGACACAAACAGTTGAAGTTTAAGTGTAACTAAGTCTGCTGTGATCTTAATACATCTGCAACTTTCTGTATCTCAAGTTTTATTACAATGTGCTTATTTAGTTTGGTGGAGGTGAAATTTGGGGATGGAGGATGCAGGCTACAGTGTAGTGTGTAATGGATCCAGGACAACTCATCTGTTCCCTCTTTCCACCACGCAGGGCCAAGGACTGAACTCACGTTACTAACTGACAGCAAACCTTGACCTACTCTATCTCCAGCCCTGCATTTCAATCTTATATTCATAAATTTGAAGGATACTATTTCTTGAAAAGGGCACAAAACTATCAATTATAAGATTAAAAAATGGACTTCATCAAAATTAGTAAATTCTGTTTAATCAAATGCAAAACTAACAGGATAAAAGATAAACCAAAGATTGAGAAATATCTATTTGAAAAGATCCAACCAACAAAGACTTAGAATATGTAAACAACATCATAAAACAATAATAATAATAACAAGACTGGTAACTCAATATGAAAAAGAAAAATATTTGAAGAGATGCCTTATGAAAAAGGATATTCAATAAGGTTGTGAAGAGTGAACTCAACATTGTTAATTCTCAAGGAAATATGCATCAATAGTAAAGCAAGGATTGATGGTAATAGCTCCGCAACAGTAGGAGTACTTGCTTTGCATGAACAAAGCTCTAGGTCCCACTTGAGCACTGGAAAAAGAAAAACTGAACCCCATTCAAACCACCATAAAACAAAACAAAACCCAAGCCCTATTCATCCCTACCAGAAAGACTAAATCAAAAGAACACTACCATCTAGGTGTTGTGGCTCACACCTATAATCCAAGCACTCAGGAGGCTCAGTTGCCAAGATCATCAGGCTAGCCTGGGCTAGTGAATTCTAGGTCAACATGATCTAAAGAATGAGACCCTGTCTCAAAAAAGACATTACTAAATGTTAAGAGGAAGTAGAACGGGCAGAACTTGCGTACATTCCTAGAGATTGTAAATCCTATTTATAGACACATCATTCCATTACTATGAGTCCGCCCATGTTCTATCCAAAACAGACAGAAATAATCTAAGGTAACAGAGGTCAAAATGGCAGTTACTTCCAGACAGGGAAATGGATAGAAACTGGAAGGTGCAAAAAGAATGAGGCTACACCACACATGCCAAAACTGCGGCAGAGAGAACATCTGGACTCCACAACCTGGAGTACTGCTGACATGGCTGGAAGATATGCAGGGGCTGAGGAGCTTTCTTTGGAGTGTTTGGTTGAGGAACCAGAGAGGCCTCCCAGAGTATGCGCACACAAGGGTGAGATAGAACATAGGCAAGCAAAGGCTAATGATAAACATTTGAGAGCTCGAGCAAAAACGGGAAAGCTTTAAGAGCATGGAGGAGGTCATGAAGTGGGTAGTAGGATAGAGAACAGATGAATGGGTTGTGCTGGTGGCAGGAGCCTATATTCGGAGTAGAAGAAACCAGAAAAGAATCTCTTAGACACAGAATTTAAAGAGGCCAGTGTCTATGAAGTTAGCAAAGAATATTTTATGAGAGAGTCTGAAGAGACCAGTGTTTAGGTGTTAGGAAAGAATTGCTCTATGAGACAGGCCAGCATCTTGGAAGCCAAAAGAAAAAAATCTTAAGGATTCGGCAGGTAGTCAGCTGTGTAAAAGGCACAGAAAGGGCAGACGATGTCAAAGAGAACCTGTTGGATGTGATAATGAAGTCACTCATCTACCACACTGCAGTGAACAATTTCATCTGGGTGGAAAGCGGTGAGCCCAGACTTCCTTCCAGAGGCTGGCGAGGATGTGGACATGATGACCACGACCCATAGCACTGCTCTTTCAAGAGCTTGCCAGGGATTGCAAAGGAAAACAGGGGTTAGTCACTCAGGGAAGTAGTGAAATTGGAGGGGAAGTGACAAGTGAGATTGAAGACGCTCAGACTGGGATGTGGGAACTAGACATGACAAGTAGAGCCAAGTCCTGGAGAAGCCCAGTAGGTGGTCACTACAGTGAAGGGAAGTTGAGATAGGCATGAACCTGAGGTTGACTAAAAATCAACAAATGATCACAAAGGAAAATTTAAAATGTCAAAGAAATTTGTGGCCTGGGCCTAGGTTTGGAATAGGAAGAAGATAGCCAGCTAACAAAAGATTAATATTTGGAAGGTTCTTCTATTTATATTAATGGAATATTAAAATCCCTATTCAAATTTTGTCATTCAAAACCTCCAGTGCCTAAAATACTGTCTTGTAGAAAAAAGACAAAACAAAAACCAAAAAAAAACCCCAAATCAAAAACAACAGAAAAAAACAAAAAAACCAAACAAACAACAAACTTACTATGTATGTAAAACTAGCAAATTTAATTACAAATACTAGATTGGAAAACAATGTTTTTCTCTCCCTACTAAAAAAATCAATCTAAGATTAGGAACCAAAATGCAAATGGTGAAAATAACAAAACAAGCACATTCTAATGATGAGACAGTATGGTCTACTGCCCCCGCAGACCTTTGTTTACAGCGAGAATAAAAACCACGTACTTATCATTAAGAGCGATAATAACAAAAACATTTGCCACTCTCTGCTGCCAGGAACATAAGTGCTGGTCTGAAAGCTGGGCAACTCAAAGCAGGTAAGCAAATTAAGGCCCAGTTAGATTTTGAAATAAGAGTATTTGCTTAGGAAAACAAGATGCATATCTCAAGTTACTTTTCCTGCCCAAGGATGTTGCTTAATTCAATTAGCTTGGGCTTGTTTTCTATTACTTAAGGCCATATTTTTCTATTACTAAATGAAGATTTATTCATTTGTGACAAATTAGTACAAGTAAATAAAGCACCAAGGACCTAACTTCATCTTTCTTTCAAGTGTTTGTGCAGTATTTTTGGATGAAACATCCTATTTTTGTTGTTGTTGTTGTTTCATTTTGTTTTTAAAGCAAGAATTCCCTTCGTGGGGTCTAGTCAGTGCTCCAAAATACCCAGGGTCTTCCATCATGGATCTACAAAGGATGTTTTACACAGGAACCTATGAAGATGCCTGAAAATTATACACTCAGTCATCATCCAATTACAGTTCTTCTAAACTTTATTTTTTAGCCTACCAAACCAATGTGACTAATACTTTAAAACTGCACAACCTGTTCAGATTAAATTTGCATGTGTGCACAGAGAGAAAGAGAGGAGAGGAGGGAGGGAGGAGACAGCTTACAATTTAAATTTTTTTCACAATAACCATATGTAATAGGTATGTTTATTAGCAAAGTTTTATGGATAGAGAAACTAATGCCTGAGAAAATGCATAAGCTGCTTAGGGAATCAGCTAAAAATGGGCAGGGAGGAGAACTGAACCCAGCAGTGTGGTGGTCATTTGTTTATGACCCCAATCATCAGATGATAAGGGTTTGTGAGTAAAAGTACTTCCTTCATAGATGAGGAAATGGAAACACAAAGAACTATACAACTAGTAGCCATCAGATTCTAGACTTTGCTTCTCCTCCCACAATGCTTATAATCTGAAGAGATTTTAAGCATACCCATTTCCACCTCCAGGTTTTCCAACACTTAAACTATCTCCACATGGGAATCACCCTATCTCATTCATTTGGAGTTTGTGTGAAAACTCCAAACTCTGTTAAAACTTTCGTAAGAAAGTGGCCTATTGTGTTGCATTTAGTGTGACTCTCTTCCAGACAAGAACTTTGTTGACTTGTTAACCCTTTCAGTTGTCCAGTCTCTTGCTGACAAAGAAATGGAGTCCAACATTTCTCCCCTGCATCAAAATGAGTTTTGGGGTATATTTCATGTGACTACCTTCCACACTATTCTCCATCTGAGAATAGCTGACAAGTACATACACTTATGTATCAGGATAGCTTCATAAGGAATGGAAACCTAACAACATTCCATAGAATTACCTAAAGCTTATCTCATTTTCACTACTGTTCCCATGCCTCTTGTTGAACTGATTCTTTTAAAAAAAGGAAAAAAATGAGCAATTGAGTATGCATGCCTATTCAATTCAACAGCTATCTACAGAGTTTCCACTTCTTCTCACATGATGAGTATGGAATAAACTGTGCCAAGGATAATGAGACCAAGTTCCTAAATTCTATTCAAAGAACATGCTGCTGCTTAGTACTAAAAAGTCTTGGGACTTGGAAAAGAGTCATGTATACTGATGAATATATCTTTAAAATGTCTAATCTAAGCAGGAAGGTGATGACACATGCCTTCAATCCCAGCAGTTGGAAAGCAGAGGCAGGTGGGTCTCTGAGTTCGAGGTTGAGGGCAGTCTGGTTTACAGAGTAAGTTCCAGGACAGCCAGCATTACACAGAGAAACGCTGTCTTGAAAAAACAAAGAGAGCAGAAGTCTCTTATAGAACTAGTGTAGTGCTGGCAGGCAGTGTTTAGGAAATTAGTGAAAAGTCACTTTGGTATTATATCAGCAACACCTTCTGTACACCTGTGCAACATCATGCTGAACTCCACTATGAACAACATTTGTGCTGCTCCTTTCACAGAAACAAATCCAAATCGCGTGTGTATGTGTGTTAAAGTGTGTGCTTGCGCTTGTTCTTATCCTTGCTGGAATCTGTGCTATTTATCAACAAGATGATGCAAAGGAAATTCAATAGGCACACCCTGTCCAGAGGTTAACAAAGGAGAACTCAGGAAAAGCAGTTCCATAAATTGTTTCTACAAAGAACCTGAGACGTTGCTGACCACTGGCTTCAGAACTGCACCGCTGCCGTCCGCTCTTTAGAGTGTCATATTATTGTCTGCTCAAATCACAGGTCCTGATGTGCAGTGAGATTTCCCTATGAGCATCTGGCTAACAGCCAAGCAAAAATACATAATTTAAAACACTCAATCAGGTTCATTCTGAGGCATTTTGTTCAGTGTTTAATAGCTTCTCCAGGGACAGGAAAATTACAAAAGCACATTGTTTTGACATGAGCTAAAATGAGTCATTGCTTGTCACTACATTTTTGAGGATTTGGCATTAGTCTTCTGAGAAAGAGAACCTAAACATTTGAAATAAATACCGATTTCCCTAAACAGTTTAGTAAAATTGGGCTACTCTTTCACCGAAGCAGCGAAATGTAGCCCCAAAGGAAAACACTATCTTTCTCTAACTAGGAGCCGTTTTGTTTTGCTCAATACCACCTTTTGGAAAAATTTTAATAATCATTTGACGCACAGTCCCTAAAGCAATGCTGCAGTTTCCTGGAGTGTTTATGTTTTACAAGATGTTACTAGACAGTATATAGTCAAACCTTTGGTAAATCCTCTGGACCAGTGGTTTTAAAACTTCTCTGTATACTAGAACCACCAGAGAAGTCCCATGTACAGCAACCGAGGGAGAATCTTGAGACTTAATCATTAGTACTAATGACAGTTCTCTAGGTAATTCTATCATAGAGCGAAGTCTGTATTGGTGTTTTAGACTTTACGTATGGAAGCGCAAAGATAGGTGAGTTGGGCAAGAATGGCGCTTTATGAAAGTCTGATAAGAGTTGAAAGGTGGGAGAAAAGGTTTGACTAAGCTCTTTGAAAATGACATTTTCATGTACAGGGATAAATTAATAGTTAAAAGCCAAATTCCAGGGTATGAACCTGGTGATTGGTTGTTTATGAGTACTCGGAGACTTGGTTTCTTGAAGTCTCTTAACTGATTAAATGAGAATAATAAAAGTACTTTTCAGGATCGCTATACTCAAAGAATTAATCTACATGAATATAAAGGGTTAAGAATAGTGTTTTACACACAATAAGCCCAGGTATGTTACTTGCTAACATCCTCATCACCATCTTTATTATTCATACCTTACTAAAATAAGTTGAATGTACTGCCCTAAACTAAAGACACTTGAAATGTCTTGATTTCTAGAATTTTAAGACATTTACAACATATTTAACCTATTCATTCTATACATACTTACTGAGCACTTATACATGCGTGAAACATCATCATATACGTGTTGCCTAACTTTTAAAAAAAAGCGTTCCTGTGCTTTTCTACTTGTTTCAGTCTAAAATTCTAGTAAGTTGATTCCGACTTTGCAATACAGAGTTTCATACTCCAGCACAACTGGAACACAGACAACAGCTGAGGAAGAGACTCACGATAACCAGCTAGTTAAACATGTACCCTACTCATGCGTTTGTGCAAGCAGCTACATGCTATACACCTCACTTAATTAATTCAATGGTCTGTAAGGAAAGTACTCCCCAGTGGCCTAAGTTTACGAACGGCAGATTGGAAATACAGAGAGATTATACAACTGGCATGCAGAGAATTTAAGATGTCTCTGCCCATAATCTGAGTAGTCAACTTGGTTTCTGGGAGGTGGTCTGTAGTGGACTCACGGTCAAGAGCGGGAGGGAGTCTAAATGCCTGTCCTCAAGTTATATTTCATGGAGGAATCCTCATGCTTTGACTTAAAAAAAAGTCTGTGGAAGAATACAAGAGAAGTGAGGGAAATTCTAGAGAAAATGACAATAATCACAGCTACTAGTCAGATTTTACAAACACAAAATCTGTACATGCAATAGCTTTTGATCATTTTAATTGTGTAATCAATTTAATTCATGGAAAACTCTGTAAAAGTTTTAGGGGAACTATTTCCAATGATTTTAAAAGGCGCAACTTTTACTTTTAAGTCTAGTGCATTAATAACGCTTATTAAGATAAAAGTATGTGTTACAAAATGACCAAAACACCCTTCCCGTATAATCATGTGATACAGGAAATCAAACATGAGCTTTTGAAACTATAACCAAATGTTCTGTTTAAAATAAAGTTGATGTAAATAAATATTAACAAACATCAGACATTATTTTCTTTTAAAAGATATTTTTAGATGAAACAAAAAGACTTCTCAGTTTCAGCCTCTAAAGAAATGAACACATAAAAATCCCTATCAAATATAATCAAAAGCATATTCACTATAGTTGTCGTGAAAAAAGGAGTACACACCTTTTTTCAGTATGTAGGCTCAGGCCTTCTTAGCTGGCATAAAATTGAAAAAGAAATCTGATTTGCATTAGTATTAATAATTATTAAATTTCTATGAGATCTTTAGGCTCAATGTTCACGAAGTGTCTTTTAACTTCACTTTCTATGAATGTTCCTCGTGGTATGTGCTTGCAAGTGAAGGCTGGAAGTTAAATGTCTTCCTCAATCACTGTCTATCTTCTTTTACAAGACAGGGTCCCTCACTGAACCCAAAGCCCACTGAGCTCCAGGGATCTGCCTGTTCCCATCCCACCAGATAGAGTTAGACACACACCACCTTGCTCAGCTAGGCATTCAAACACCGGTCATCATGTTTACATTTGTCATCTCCCCATTCCTTTCTGAAATTCTTATATGACCATCCAAGTCACTTTAAAACAAAACAAATATAGTATGATTTTAATTAGTCATGGTGATCAAAAGCAAAAATAGCTGAATTTATGCATGAGTACTAGACATTCATGAGTATTTGTTCAACTTTTACACATGATAGAAGGTCCTCTGTAATGAGGTCTCTTAGCAGAGATCTCTAAAACCCTAATAACCCACTTTGGGGTTGGGGAAAGTAGTATGACAAAGAAATGAGAAGCTAAAGAACCCAGTTCAGAATCTGGGAGTCTTAAAACAGTCTTTTGCTTTCACTGTGCAAAATTTTCCCTAAACTACACTAAGTTACACAGCAGTATGCCACAAGAAATTATTTCTTTTTTTTTTTTTTGGCAACAGTATCAAGCTTCAGAAAATACAGACTACTCAGTTCTAAAAAAGAAATAGAACAGATAATTCAAATTTTGATGTCAGATAAATATAAATTCATTTCAATATATAAAGCTAAACTTTAAGTTGTTGGTTGTTTTGTTTTGGATTATATTTATTTATGGCTATGTACTACTGAATGTATTCATTACCAGAACCAAAGAACAGCCCAGGTAGGATAGTTTCGACCTTCTGAGCCAGATGGTCTTTAGTGCAGCTGTCAACTCTGCTGTGACCGCAGGAAAGCAGCTGGATGACAAATAAACAAGGCAGTGTGACTCTTCTTCATTTTTGGACCCTAAATTGGTATTTTATATAATGGTCATATAAAAAGAACAGACATCTTTACTGAGCAGTTGTCCAGTCACGTGATTAAAGGCCCATTTAGATTAATGTATAAGACAGTGAACAATGTTATCTCCTTATTCTTTACTGAAAGTCGCAGGCTAGTCAGTATATTGTATGCTTTTAGATAATTTAGAATGTCATGTCTCCACCCAGGGCCAGGACCTAGATCCCATTTTTCTGACGGGTAACCAAGTTTTTCAGTTTCAGTTCCTGTTTCACAGGCTGCTGATTAGGAGGGGTAGGGGTCCATCATCAATGAACTTTAAATCCACTAATACTGGAAGGACTAGTTACCCACCAGTTTCATGCATCATTAATAACCTTTTTTCTATCTTAGTCTCTCTCTCTCTCTGTGTGTGTGTGTATGTGTAGCTTGTGGCCACACTAAGTTGTCAGTAGGCTGGCTACAGAACTTAGTCCTGACTTCTGGAATGTGTGACAACAAAGAAAACATCCCTGACTGGGTTCTATCCTTTGGGGACTTTTTACTCAAGGACTCTGTATGATGTTTAAGGTTTAAAGTGACTGCCATTCATGAAGTTGAAGGAGCTACCTCCACTCCAACTAGAAATACACATTTCATACACAGAAATGCTATACTAATGGGGCATGTAGTCTTTTAAAAGGAAAACAGACCTCTGCGAAAAGCATAGCAATTAGGTGGCTAACATCAGGGCAACAAATTTTCCCTGGCCTCCCTGTTGCCATGTGCCTGCCATCTTCCTCTATACTTTCCATTCGCTGTTTCAAACATATGTTGCCACTTATTTGCCAGGAAAGGAATCTCTGACCTACTCTTTATGTATGATGAAATGGCAGACGGAACGGAGCCACAGACAGCACCATTAGCAGTTATTCACACTTCTGTTTTCTCTTAACTTCCCTTCCTCTAAAGTTTATTCCTCATATGCTAGGAGGGATGTGTAATCATAAAAACATCCGTGACTCATGCTTTAGAATATGGAACCACAGCAACTCCATGAAAAAGCAAATGGCTCCTCCTGCCAGAAGGCAGTAAGCCTTCTACAAAAGGACCATATCTAAACTCAGACCTTGATTAAAGTAGGTGAAGGGATTTTTGTACAACTTTCACCAGCCTCAGTATCTTTCCTAGTGATCACTGCAAGAGTTTACCTAACGTTAACTCAGTCTTAATTAAGGAGGCACCTATTTCATGGGCTCAGGCTGCAGAAGAAAAAAATATGAAAAAAAATATGACAGGTAAAAGGAAGGGGTTTTCCACTAAAGAAGAATGGATTTAAGGAGACAAAATATGCAAATCTAGTACTGCATCTAAAGTACTAAGAAATAAATATTAATTGTATTATTTTGATGTACTGAAACCAGTATGTGACAGGAAACAATGACATTGCTATGTTGTCATACAACAGCAACAACAAACCTTAAATGATAAGCAGCAGAAACTACCTGTAACTTGCACTGACAGAAAAGACTGTCAGTCAAAACATTAGGCCTTGTTCATAAGCAAAAATAAAATACAGAGCCTGAAGAGTCCACAGATAGTAGTACAATGCAGAGTAAAGGGATATCGCACTAAACAAAAAAGTCCTGCCGATTGACAAGTACGGAGCCTGTACCATCCCTTAATGGAGGGCACCTGCAGCTTTTCCAATATGAGCACTGGGGACTGCTAGTTGTTGAAAAGACTTGATGCTTTTGCCTGGGGTAGCAAATATGAAGATACAGTAAAGTTTCATCATGTTGGTCTTGAAAAATATTTACACACACATTCTCTGGGTTATGAACACCTGATTTGTGAATGTTCTTTCTATATAAAAAACCTACTCAAAGTCCATTCAAAGATGACACCTGGAGAGCAAGATCACTTCCAGAGCTACTTAATTTTAAGCAAGCCTAGCTGGCCTGGGGCTGCCATGGAAATAACAGGGAGGTATTCACCTGGAATCCAAAGTGGGGATGTAGAACACATTCACTAATAAATATCATATTTTATATAGGATGTGGGCTCTCAGCTGGTCTACAAAAAGTTAGTTGACCCAATATAGCTTAAAACCTATACATTTTCAAGCATATTGTCCTCCAGTGCATGTTGTAATAGTCACGGTACATATAAATCTCTTTAACTATGCTATTATTATGCTGCAAAATCATCATACTATCAGTTACCTAAACATAGGGTTTCAGTTTCAATGTGGGATTAGTATGCCTTCTTCTACTAGAGTGAGAAACAACTCCATTCTTTTAACAATGCTGCTTTCATGGAGTAATAGCTTAAAAATGAACCTTTCAGATGGTCCTTTTGCAAAACTGGGAATTTCCTAAGTTTGGAAGATTATTTATTTCCCTGCTTGCTATAAAACAGCAAACTGCTTGAAAATCTAAAGGGAAACTAAGTTCAGTATTACTGTTATGTTTCTTCCATGAGAAAAAGAGAGGGGAAAAACCCCTGACCTTTAAGGACATTAAATGATAAGAAAAAGGGGAAAAGGAAATAGCAATCATAACTGGAAAGGAGGGAAGAGCACACCAGGTCACAGGACTAATGGGGCCAGTAACTCTTTTGTCCACATCTGACAGCAGCGTGAGTGCACGTCCGCATCCAAACAGACAGCACACTCTGTGCAACACAATGGCACTTTCTTGTGCACTTTTTCAGATTCTTCCTCTGCATGAACAATACATCAAATGATTTACATGCAGTGAGTAACTGGATTAGTATGAACCCAATCTGTTTTGTTTATACAACTTCCAGTTGTAAGAATCTTAAATTAGGGATCTGTCTTAATTTCTAGCAGATAGCAAAAGAAAGTAGGTTATAACAGTAGGTAAATAGTGCAGTAGGAATGGGCAGAACCCAGTTTGCTAATGCCTGCTACATGCTGGCTCTAGGATAACTGGCTTTTCTTCACCCCAAACTGATCTCCACTGAACGTGCTTAAAAAGAATGCCTTGCTTCAATACAAGGAAAATTGTAGAACAGTTAATAGAAACAGCTCTGAACTCAGCAAAGAAGGAATTGAACTTGCTTCTACCTTCAAAGTGTCATGGTGAGCAGTAAAATGTATATATTTTAGAAAGAGGATTCTACCAAATAGAAATCATCCTCAATCACCATAGAACTACTTCTATATGAAAAAAAAATCAACTATAGACAAAAAGTGGTTGTAGAGATGAAAGCAAATGGAAACCCTTTTGTGAAGACATGTATATGTACAATAGAAGAATTAGCTATATGCTTTTTATCAAACAAATAACTTTTGATTGTTTTTTTCAAGATAGGGTTTCTCTATACATCCCTGGCTGAACTCACTATAGATCAAGCTGGCCTTGAACTCAGAGATCCATCTACCTCTGCCTCCAGAGTACTAGGATTAAAAGCATGTGCCACCACAGGATTAAACAACATAATTCTCAGTGATCTACTATGAGTAGGTAAAATTTAGTTAGTCTTAGATCTGAGAAAAATACTTGAAATTCTATATAAAGTGAGCAATGCTTTTCAGCTGACGTCCAGATGCTAAATTTGCCACTGGAGATGTTAGGCACATTCACTGAACACAAATGAGGAATGTCCAAAAAGTCTCAGTGTCCAGGACTCCTCAAAGGAACAGACATAGTGCATCCTTGGCTCTTCACCCAAGTAAGGTGCTGATACTTGTCTCTATGAGTCATAATCTCATCATCTCTAATTTAGCTCTCTTTGTGGTCAGCATCAACAGGGTCTCCAAACTCTTTACAAGAAAAATGACAGAGCAATATAACACTTCGAGCTTATGCAAAAGAGAATTTAGAATGACTCTAGGCCTACAGAACTCATACAAACATGGCCATTACGCAGTCAGGTTGAGGATAAAATATGACTGACCTATAGATCAGTCACGTTACTCTCCTATCTTCTGGCAATTCTAGATAATATGAGATAAAGGTAGCTTCTTGACTATGGTGATAACAAGAAATGGATACTTTTTATTGAATGAGATTCTTGGAATTGCAGAGGAAATTTCAGCACCACTGAAACAATAAGACCATCAAGAGGGTAGGCCAGAGTCATAAGAAAGAGAACCAGAGGCAGCATGCCAAGCCTGGAGCCTGAGTTCATTCCCTTTCTCCCAGATTTATTTACTTTTTTTTTTTTGGTGTGTGTGTGTGTGTGTGTGTGTGTGTGTGTAGTGGTGGGGTGAGGCATGATAGACTGTGATATATTTCATCATTGTTTAAGCTACCAGGAGCCCAGTTAATCTGTTGTGACTTGAGGCATACTTGCCTCTGCCATTTGTTAGGATACTTACATTCTGGACCACTTAAGAATCCAGTAAACTATTTTTAGGCTAGTATGCAGTAGAGGGAAGTGGGTTCAAGTTGCCAAAGCCTATAACTCTCCAAAGATAGGAAGCCATCTTGAATAAATTATACTTTACACAAAATCAGACACTTGTCTAGTAATCTAGGGCTCTGTGAAAAGTTGCCCAGTTCAAACTGGCTTCCTCCAGGAAGTATCAATCACATGAGAAACTCTCCCCAGAGTACACAGAATGAGACTGCCACCACCTACTACTCATGACAGCTAGCTATAAAGCCCAGGGGAAGCTATCCAGTGTCTCCTAACTCATCTATCTTTGATAAAGATCAAAACACAGATGCTATTCTATTCACTGGGCTTATTTATATCTGAACAAAGCTATGTGATTTGGCAGCTGGGTTAATCAAAGTGAAAATGCTGAGATGCAAACCCTTGAGAAGTTATCCTAAAGTCCAGTACATTATGGCCATATAAAAGGTTTTAGCATACTAATCTTGTGTTTCTTACATAGTTTTCCAACTGATTTTTCAATATTAGATTATATGAGTCTAATATCCATTGCTGACAGTGAAATAGACTGCATATCCTCAGGCACACACACATCCCACAGACACACCTTAAAATGCAAAGCAACTATTTAAATTACATCGACAGAGTGACAGGACAACCTGGCCAGGCCAACAAAACACCAAATGTGGCTTTCTCTTTGGCAGCAGTTTCTAAACCGAATGAACTTAAATTTTGACTTCATGGTGTCACAGGTAACAAAGGTAAAGTTTGATAAATTTTATGGTCTCCCTAATCCTACAAGAGGCTGGGACTGCAAAGAGCTCCACTGTCCAAGTCAGGCTAATTTAGCAACAAAACCAACTGCAGGGGATTGAAACTGCTTTCCTTACAAGCTGACATTAGCAATAGGAAAGTACTAACCCTGTGAGGAAGACGAACAGGGTAGCCCACATGAGAATCTGTAGCCACATTCATATTTATTTGGGTGGTCCAAAACTAAACCAGAAAGTAGACAAAACAAAAACAAACAAAACAACAATAGCATGTGCTTAAGTTTTTAACAGAACTTTGGGGTTGGAAATATCCCAAGCTACAAATCAGTAGAAACTCTTTCTGGCAGGTGTTACTTTCAACACAATGTTCAAAGAATCCCGAAATATAAAGTTCTCAATATAATACCTCATATAAAAGTCAGAAACACACCAGAAATTAACACACAATGATTGTAACTAAAAGAAATAGAATTAGATCTACTAAGTCCTTAGACATAAACTGCTAGGCATCACAAGAGCTGTGTTTCACTGGTTAAAAGAAAACCACGGGGATTAATAGCACCTGCTTAGACAGGAGACTTCTAAAAGTGGCCATTGTAGGGGTGAAAGAAAAACCTTTGGAAACAAGGTATATAATAACTGTCAATCAAGCAGTGGAACTAGTGAACAGGACGAATCTGAAGGACGTACAGTCATACTACCATATGACCAATGTCCTCTGATGGAGCTCCACAGAGTACAGTCTGAAAAACCAAACGGACGGGACAGATGGAAGAATAGAAAACGCATGTGAAGACAGAAAAAGAAAGCTTAACATATGTCTAATCTAAGTACATTTCCAAGCAGAAATGAGTAAGCACTGCTCAGAAGCCAGGTTTGAAAAGTTAATAATTGGCTGAGAATTTTCTAGAATTGAAGACACTAATCTTCAGAGTCAGTGAAATATCAATGGAAACTAGGAAAGACAAAATAAATCTGTGCTTATGCACAGCACACTAAAACTAGACTATCAAAGATAAAAGTTAGATCATAAAGACAACCAAAGAAATAAAGGAATGGCAATTAGAAAGATGATAGACTATTCAATAGACAATAACTTAGGCCAGAACGGAATAATATTGTCTATGAGCTAACAGAAAACCAGTGTCAGCCAAGAAGCCTATACACGGAAAAATCTTAAGAGCAGAGGTGAAACAAATTCAAATAAATAAAAAGAGAACGTACGAAGAACAGACTTCCACTTTAAAAGCTTCAAAAGAGTGATGGAAATTGATCCCAGATGAAAATCTGAAATATAAGGATAATATAAGCAAGCAATTATAAATATACTGGAGCATCTAAGCCATCATCTACTAAAACTGTAACAGAAACTATGAACAACTAGAGCTTACAACAACAAATTTGGAGTGTGTCATCACAGCTTAAAAACAAACACAAACAAAACTCTAGAAAGGATTAAAACATTGGGAATCCTGAGATATTAGAATTTAAGATGAGAGAAAGAACTTATAGGTAAATGATCCCTAACAACAGGAACACAACACGTAACTTCCAAAGTGGGTAGGGAGGCTGAAGAGATAGCTCTGCTCCTCACAGAGCTAGGTGTGGTGGCACACATCTTCAACTGGGGGTGGGGGTGGCCAAAGGCAGGCAGATATCTGTGAGTTGAAGGCTGGTCTACAAAACAAGTTTCCAGCCAGTCAGAGATATACAGTGACATTTTGTCTCAAAAAGATATAAACAAACAAAAATTCTGGCTGTTCTTCCAAAGGACCCAAGTAGAACTCCCAGCACCCACTGCCTATAACTCCAGCTCCAGGGATATGACACCCCTTTTCAGGTTCGTAGAGCATACACATACATGTGGCAAATACACATGTGCAAACACACACACAAAAATAAAAATAAAAAGGTAATCCAAATATGTCAACAATTACTGCAAATGGAGACTAAATGCCATTGCTAGAGACAAAGGTTGCAAATTGGAGTAAAACAATTCTATCAACATTAATTCCTAACTATGAGATTTACTAGAACACAAGGTAGTAAAGTTGAAAGTAAAGGGTCAAAAAAACAGGATGAACTGACCAACTATTAACCAAAAGGAAGTTGTTTATCTACCTACATTGACAGAAGACAAAGTGAACTGAAAGGTGGAAAGCAGCCATAAAAGTCAAGGGGTGTTGTCTGAAACCTCGGTAACATACTTCTTCCAATAAGGCCACGCCTCCTAATCCTTCTCAAATAGTGCCACTCCCTGGTAACTAAGCATTCAAATACATGAGCATATCAAGGTTATTCTTATTTAAATCATCACAGAATGCATGACATTCAGATAAAGAAACAACAGATGGGAACAGAGATGAGAGTTCCTGATTGGTCCCTGCCTAACTGAGAGAATCCCACTAATGAGGAGGCCACTGATGACCATAAGTAGTGGCGCCCGCCTTTAATCCCAGAACTTGGGAGGCAGAGGCAGGCGGATCTCTGTGAGTTCGAGACCAGCCTGGTCTACAAGAGCTAGTTCCAGGACAGGCTCCAAAACCACAGAGAAACCCTGTCTCGAAAAACCAAAAAAAAAAAAAAGAAGTCCATGAAGGTACATGGGAAGTACTGAGACTTGCAAAAGTGGGCATAAACAGCTTCCTAGAAAGCACCTGCTTATACACTAGGCAGACAGCCTCCAGACAGACACATGGTTACTGTCTGGATGTTTTGTTTGCTTGTGCTTTGAGTTGTTTTGGTCATAGGGTGTTCATAGGTAACTCAATCTTGCCTTGGACTCAGTCCTCCTACAACCTCTCTAGTGCTGGACTTCAGAAGTACAGTTCTACACCCGACTCCTGCTGGACTTCAGAAGTACAGTTCTATACATGACTTCCTGCTGGGCTCCCAAGCACTAACACTAACCTTATAAAATGAAATCAATATCAGTTTCCTGTTTGGGGGCAAACTCTTGTCTGATGAGAATTATTGAATCTTGTTTTTAAACATTCTGACTTGGGGCTGGAGATATCACTTACCTGTTAAGAGCAGTTGACCTTGCAGAGGACCTGGGTTCAATTCCCAGCACCTATGGGGTATTTCATAATCATTTGTAACTACAGCTCCAGGGCATGATGTCCTCACCTACCTTCATGGGCACCAAACCGAGTAGGGACAGACTTAAATGGTTCAGAAAGGCAAAGCTCTTTAGCCCTCTGTGGTGGTTTCTAAGAAAATTGCCCCAAACGAAGTGGCACTCTTGGGAGGTATGGCCCTGTTGGAGGCAAACTCTGAACACATGAAATAAAATGAGTAAATAAGTAAATAAGTTGACTTCCTAATATTTATTCTACTAAGGAGAAACTAGCTGTGATGCTATTCCTTATATAATTATATATGCAATCATGAATTCCACTTTCAAATATTTAGGGTGATATTAAAATGTATCCTTCAGGACCAGAGATCTCCCTGCCTCTGCCTCCTGAGTGTTGGGATTAAAGGTGTGTGCCACCATTGTCCGGCATTGTAATATATTTTTAAATAGATCCTTCATTGAATAGAGTAGGTCCAACAGATAGTAGAAAAACTACAGAGATCAAAGTGATGCTGATATTTTCTGGCTCTTACAAAGTTACCTATTTTAAAAGTTTATTATTAAGTACAAACTGGGTCTAAGAAAAGGGCTTTTCTTTCTCCTTAGATAACAAGTTCTCCATCTACATGAAAAGCTCAGTCAAACTAGTTTCTTTAAAAGCACATTCCTTAAGACATGGAATATAATCTATTTGACAAAGTCCCTTTAAAAAATAAGGCTAGATAAAATTCTAAGGACAGTCTGTACTGGCAAGAGGCAAGAAGACTAATAGGTCTTTTCCGTCTATAATTTCTGAGATTCGAGGGTTTTTTACTCCTACAGTAATACTTGTGAGTCCAACAATTTCTCAAAACTATTATTAGTTGCCAAGGAAACACAAAATGTTTGTCAGAATAAATAAGCAAATGGATTGGACCTAAATAGCAGGCTTTTCCTGCTTCCCATGCAATGGTGACATCGTGTTTATGCCTATTCATTCTCTCCAAGCCACTCTGCTCACCTACTTGGCAGGCCTGCTCATGGGAATGCGGCATCTATCTCATAGAATTACATGGGAAAAAAAGAACAAGAGATCTCTGTTCCACACAAGTCCTTCCTTCACTCAGTGATGAACAAGGCCATGCAATGTTGAGGGACAGCAGGAAGCAGCTGGTTTTGTGACCATTCTATCAAGAATATGTAAATGCATGCTTTAAAATGACTCAGTGTCTACAGAAAACCAACCAACATGATTAAAATGTATAAATTTAGAAAGACACATCTCTTTCATACACAAACACACACACCACAATATGAAGTGACTGAATTATTAACCAACTGGCAATATTCATCCGGCAGAATTATATGTAAAATTTCTTCACTTTTTTGAGAATACATTAGCACTGAGGACTGTACTGCTGGCAATGCAACTTTAACCAAAAACAATGGAGGGCGTATTAGGGTTTCTACTGCTGTGAAGAGACACCATGACCACGGCAACTCTTATAAAGGAAAAGAGTTAATCGTGGTGGCAGTTTACAGTTCAGAGGTTCACTCCATTATCATCATGGTGGGAAACAAGGCAGCATGCAGGCAGATGTGGTGCTAGAGAAGAAGGTGAGCATTCTTATTCTTACATCTTGACTGACAGGCAACAGGAAGTGGTCCGAAGCACTGGCTGGTAATTGAGCATATATGAGCCCAACCCCACAGTGACACACTTCTAACAAGACCACACCTACTCCAACAAGGCCACACCTCCTAAAAGTGCCACACACTTCGGGGGGCCATTTTCTTTTAAACCTTTACAAGGCTACAGAGCTTTGCCTCCCTGAGTCATTCAAGACTGTCCTTACTCTGTTCAGGTTACCAATCTGGACCAAGTACACCATGAAGTTTACTGCTTTCTTTTTTTCCTAACAATTATCCTTCCTTATCTTTGGGAATTAAGTTCTAAGATGTTCTGTGTGTGCCTGAAGTTAAGGACAGTAATACTGAACTCCGCAAAAGTGTTTTTCTTATGTACATATATCTCTGATAAATTTTAATTCATAAGTTAGGTATAGCAAGAGATTAACAACAAGAAATAATGATAAAATAGCTGAAGCACACAATGTACTGCAGTAAAACCTTTATGGCTTCAGGGTTGTTTCCACTTAATGCTAGCAAAGTCATGGTTAAGAGAGGTTAGTATTTTCTCCTGTATTATGTCAGGAGAAAAAAGGAAACACATTATACCCAGAGATATGGCTACTACCTAATAGGTTGAAACAGAGCTCTTAGGTAGCAAGGTATACTAACCCATTTAGGATAAAGAATCATCACTGGGTATTTGAAGAAAGTTCAGTTTATCACTGTTCTCTAGCACATATTTGATGACAAAAAAGAAACAGACAAGGAGAAATATTATCTAAGAAATAAGACCCGCCCCCTCACAAAGAATAATTGGCTTGATATGTTTAACAGCACACAACAATTGTATTAAATTGTGCTTATGGCTAGCAATGACTGACTTTATTAATGATATGGTTGCTATAATCTTCATAATAATCTTATTAGCTTAAACCACATGAAATTAAGCCATGAACAACTACTCCTGACTATTTAAGAAGTACGTTTTAGGCTGGTAGTCAGCTCAGGTGGTGAAATGCTTGCCTAGCATGCAAGAGGCATAAGCAAAGCGGTGCATGTGTAATCCTAGGCAGGGAGAGGCATGGGGCCGATCAGTCCAATCATTCTCAGCTACACAGCAAGTTTGAGACTGGCTACATAAGACTGTATCAGAAAAAGAGAGAGAGAGAGAGAGAGAGAGAGAGAGAGAGAGAGAGAGAGAGAGAGAGAGAGAGAAGAAAAGGGAAAAAAGTAGTCTTCTATGCTTAAATTTAGTTAGGCCTTCCTGGACTTCTGCCTTTTTATCTAAAAACCTCTTTTCTCATATTAGAAAGTAATTTACTCTGCAGGAAAGCTCTTCTCTCTCTCTCTCTCTTTTTTTTTTTTTTTTTTTTTTTTTTTTTTTGGTTTTTCGAGACAGGGTTTCTCTGTAGCTTTGGAGCCTGTCCTGGAACTCCCTTTGTAGACCAGGCTGGCCTCGAACTCAGGAAAGCTTTTCTGTTCCTTTGCTAAATGACACCTAAACCAACTAACTGCCTATTTAGATCACAAAGGCAGATGACTAATTGTAGAAAGGGGCCTTAATTTGTTGTTTTGCTATTTATAGGAAACTCGTAATGGTAGGATGAAGAGAAGCACAGTATAACTGGCCAGAACTAGACAAGAAAGTAATTTTTTTCTCAGCCAATTTTAAAGTGCAGTAATCCTATCTCAACTATTTTCATAATGAGTATATGTAAGAAAGAAACAAAAACTACAGTTCAAGATGAAATATCCTAGGAAGAGGGAAAGAAGTGAAAATCTACTCAGCAGCTCCTGAGAGCCAATGAGGCACCACAAATGGCTGGCCGGAATTTGCAGATACAGCTCTGGTGGTGGTTGTGTCCAATAAAGACCTGCACGTTATCATTCTGGTGCTCTAACTTTATTAGAGCATGTCCTGTTGCTGCCGCCTCCTATAAAACTGTCCTGGTGCATATATAAATCCATGTCCCCAATGTGAATGACACCATAGGATTAGTTAATGAACAGCTGGGGAACACGGCTGTGAAGTGTGCAATGACACTGACTCTTGCCTTCCGAGTTCATCATATGTCTGTAGAAAACAGCTGTAAATATCTCAAGTAAATCACAGTAGTCCTTTGCCAATGACAGACACCACTGAGCAAGCCTCTGAAGAATTAAGTCCAAGATTATGTCAAATATTGCTTAAGTTCTTGCATCATAACTTCCATTACTGTGCAGCCTTGGTCAAGAGACCCCAGTCTGTTTCTTCATCTGAAAAGTATTGATAATTCTATCTCAAAATGTGTGGAAAGATTAAATGATGGTATGCACATAAAACTCAAAGGATGGCCACTGGAATGATGTAAAAGATCGGTAAACAAGGGTTATTATTGGTTACTGAAGAAACTGCTTACATACCATGACCTTAGTTGGAAAGCTGAATCATAGTGGCCAGAGACCAGTGCCTCAAAGACAATAGGGCACCAAGTAAGGCATACAAGCCTTACTTCTCTTTTGTCTTGCTTAGGAAACTAGAAGAACAGAGCTATAGAGAAAGAGGAATAACTTCACAGGGGATATGGGAAGTCAAAGAATGAAAATGAATGGGAAGTATGAGTGCAAAATTCTCAAGAGGAAATAGGTGGCGGTATCAAATCTTAGGAAATTTTTCATTAAAAGGAAAAAAAGCACAGCGAGCCATGAACTGCTCACTTCCGGATAAAAGCATTTGATGCTGTGAGTCCATGTTTCATGCAACTTTCATCAGTCACTTTATCTCACTTAAAATAGAAAAAGCATCAACTGTCTCAATGGGTGTATTTAATAAGTAGAGGCATGATGTACTTATCAAACACAGAAATGCAGTAAAACTAATAAACCAACATCTCACGTATCAAGACAATACTGCAAAACAAATATTAAATTCTAATAAATTCAGATGAAGAGTATGTTCATTCACTTGTCTTTATTAGCTGTCTAAAAAGTAAGAGACTCACTTTTCCAGTGAGACCATGCTTACTTGGGGCCATGCTCCCAACAACACTACCTCGATACTCTGCAACCATCCTCTCTTAAGTTGTTGGGTCCGTCCAACCCCCCCCCCCCGCCCCCTCCGACCAAAAGAAGTAAGCTCACCATTTTCATTATTCCTGCTTGACAAACACATGGGAACAATAACTCTACGGACATGTGCACCATACTAGGAAGCAATACTATTTTAATGTGATTTTAAAAGGGGTTTTAAATAAACTCAAGCTACTAAAACTACCCATCTGAAGCATCCACATCTCTCATTTATTTTTCAGATTCATAGATTTGGGATAGAACTTCTCTTACTGATGTTCAAGGTAATTAGGAGGTCAGCGCTCAGTTACAAGGAGGAAGATTTCTATACAAGGAAATCTGTCCCACATTAGTGAGTAAAAGATTTAATCCAGTCATATTTGGCCAATGTTTTCCTTCTTGTGTCTTTAAGTTTTTTGTCTTATTTGGTCGGTAGGAGAACAGATTAAAATGGTTCTGAAGTTCTATTTTTATACATTGTCCTACAAGTACAGCACAAAACATTTAATTTCTTTAAAAATATTTTCCCTGCCAACACTTCTGATTAGTTTTAACTGCTTTCGTTAAAACACAGGCATGCAGAAATGAGCAAAAGGGAGGTTTTTTCAGTAAACACGCAGGAAAATAAGATTTCATCTGGCCTTCCCATCACTTGAAGAATTGTTTTGTAGTTACATCATCAGGAAATAAAACACTATCCTCTGAGGACCCCTACTCTCTACAAAGAGAAAAGAGGTTTGAAGTCGATATGTCCAAAAACCTCTTTTTCTTCTCCTGCCTCCCCCAGAAACTCAAAAACAAGTGTAACAAAAATGTATTTACAAAAGTTTACACAGGAATGAGGGTGTGTATTTAAGAATTTAAATCAGCAACTTTAGTAGTTAGACTCAGGAAGAGGAGGAGGCGGAGGGTCGACCTTGACCCCCAAAGTTTGGGCAGCTTCATAGGAGGGCGCAGGTCAGGCTCACCGCCCACACCCGAAAGGGGACGCGGGGATCGACCCTGCAAACACCACCGGTGTCTGTGAGACTGGAGGATCTGGGCTGAGGGTCTGGGCTGTCATGGCCCCGCCGCCCGGCCGGTCGCACATGCCTCTGCGCGCCTTATAAGGCTGAGCGGTGACGTAACGCCCCTAGGCCGGGCGCACTCGGCAGCCCGCTCGCATTGTTCGGGAGGCTCCCGGAGAGCGCACAGCCGCTCGCAGCGCAACCGCGGCTCGGCTCACCGCCCCGCCCGGCCCGGCGCCGGCAGCTCAGGTAAGCCCGAAAGAGTCTCCGCTTCGGCTCCCGCAGGGCCACCGCCTCCGGACCAGGGGCAAGTGTGCAGCGTCGCTCTCAGCACCGGCTCAGCTGCAGAGCGGCAGGCAGGTTTCACAGAGCGCACTCAGTGACTGCCAGCTTTAAGCCCCTTTCCAACTCAAGAACTTCAAAGTTCTTGGCGGCCTGGAAAAGACTTGCGACTTAAATTTAGCTGGGAGGTGAGGGGTATGGATTCCATGGGTTTCCCAAGTGGCTACCGGTACTGAGGAGTCTAAAGGGCTGGGGACTTCCATTGTAACAGCTCTACTCCAGTGTCTTACCTCCTCAGGACTTCAACTTTCAGAGTGCGAAATCCTGCCACATGGGATTGGATTTGTTAGCGCTAGCTTTTTCCTTAGAAGTCTTAATATAAAAAGTAATTTTAAAACGGAAATACAGTTGGAATTAGGATGAAACTGACCGTTAAAATAACTTTTTGATGACACACAAAAAAGAATCTTTTACTACTCGGGCTCAAATGCATGTCAATCTATATATACCAGGAAGTTGTTCCGTTTCTAGCTCTTTCTACTTCAACTCTACTTTGTAGAGGACAGTCTGCATTTAAGAGATGAAGCTATTTATCCTCTGTAGATTAATGTTCTAGATAATATATATTTTAAAACCTAATTTTGAAAGTAGCATCTGCAAAATAATTTTAATCACTGGCACTTTAACCATGATTACACGTAAATCTGAAAAGTCCATTGCTATTAATGAAGGCTTACAGTAGAAATGAACATTTGGCAGATAATGAAAGCTACATATTTTACTTTACCTTTCAAAATAAAGATCAGCAGTGGAATTTTTAAAATGTTAAGTTTAGCACACTAGAAGAGGAGATAGGAAATGACTTCTCCACCTTTATCTGATCTGAACACAGTGTAAAACAAAACTTTAGGAACCGAAAGAATCATTTCCCCTTTTAAATAGCCTGTTTTTCAAGTCTGCATAATTACGAGCTCAGGGTCCATGGCCTCTTTCTAAAGGCTGAAAATGCTTTACTACTGTTGGCATTGGAAAGACCATAGAAACTACTGTTCAAATGTTTAACAGAAATGAACAACCATTTTGAGGTACAAATGTATATTTTATTTGTATTTGTCAGTGGGGGGGGGAGTTAGATATGAGATTTAAAATTGAACCAGTATTTTTAATGTGAACAAAAATCGAGAAACGTTTTTAGTTATTCTTGTGGTTGAGTTTTAAAAGTACATAACACACCTATTATTTTTGCTGCCTGTGAGGTTTTTTGTTTTGTGTTAATTTTATCTGAAGAAGTAAAAGGCTGGTTTTTCTAAAGAAAAAGTACATGTTATCAGTTCTGAAATTGGCTAAGTAAACTGCAAGTTAGTACTAAGACGTAAGATCCCTCCAAACTATGATTTCATCCCAGGGAAGTCTCTCACCATGAAGAGAGGGGCCGGTAGCCAGCTCACTGTGAAGATGTTCAGAACACAACGCAAGATAGGAGGGTTTTGTTTGTTTGTATAGACAGTGACTGGAAGCTGAAAGATTCCTGTCTTGGGAAAAGGGTATTTTGCATTTTCTAAAGTAGTAGAGGAGTGAAACAGAAACTAATTATTGTATCAGCTTAACTCAAGTACCATCTGTAACATAATCTATAGCTCAACTGTTGAAAATCATAACCTCTATCGAAACTTTTATAGCTGTGTTTGTTTTAGTCTGCCTTTAAGTACAGAAACACCCAATTTTTAAAACATTTCAATAACATTTTTTAATATTACATTTCTTCAGACATACTTTTAAGCATGCTTTAAAGAACTTACTAAGACCTCTTTTGCAACTGAAAGTTAAACCAAATTTATCATGGATATACAATCTCAAAGTGGGCTGTCTAGGTGAACACTTCTCAGTTGTTAGGACAATCTTCAAATAAAGCACACTGCAGTCTTAGGCTTAGTAAGTTCATTTCCCCTATTATGGCAGTTAACTTTAACTGCTAATCACTGAATTTCTGTTGTATTTTCCTAATGCTGTTGATAGACTGTGATAATGGCTAACGTGAAAGCATGAATCAAGTATTTGTCTTCATTTTCCAGTCTTCTTGCAACAGTTGATGGGAAATCCAACACACACTCTCACACTATGGGTTTCATTTTAAAATTCTGTTCTGGTCCCTTAAAAAAAAAGTACCTCTGGTAATAAACAGATTTTGAAGTCTAAAAATTGAGAATTGGGGAAGAATAAATTTTCACTAATTTTATGTAGGTTTACACACACACACACACACACATCCTCTTTATTTAAAGCAAAAGAAGGATGGAGCAGAAAGAAATTACATATTGTGGAGTACTCACTAATCAGAATAGAAATTAATATTGGTCTCAGCCTTCCTCAGGGCCTGATAGGTATCATCTATTGTTCATATAGCCAATCATTTGCTTTGAAAAATCTAACATTCCCTACACCTCTTGGGCATATCATTAATTTCAAGTTAAGTTCATCTCATTTGTGGTGGGCTATAAATTTTGCTTCACTTTCAATTACTGCTTAGTTTCTGTGAATTTTGTTTAAATAATCTTTAAAGAGGTTGCATCTGCAGCCATCATCACAAATGCTCAAAGCAACATTCCTATGGGTGCTTCTGCCATCACCGCAGTATTTCTGAGCCACCAACCTAATCATTTAAGTTTGATGTATGCTGCAAAGACTATTAGTAAAACATGTGTGACATTTGTATGAAGTTAAGTGATTGCTGGTAGAGCATCTCCAACACTGGTGTAAACACTTCCACAGCCATCTTTTTCATTAAGAAACAAGAGTTGAGATTCTCTTTCCCTCATTAATCTGCATTAGCAGTGCCTCTGACTGGGAAACCTGGGCAAAAAAGCTGAAAGGGCTTGCCAAGCAAACTCCTTTTTAGCCTTGAGACAAAAACCTCCTCTTCATGATTGTGTAAAAAGTTTCAGCACATTAAGATAGGGTTGCAGCAGTTGTCATTCTGAGTTCAAGAACAGTAAAGAACACATTAGCAGTGTTCTTTCTCTAGTCTAACCATCCTCACACTCCTATGCTCAACTGGTTCCCAAATAAGTCTAAGTCTTAAGAATTCAGTTATTTTATGATGACAAAGTTAAGGAATGTTTGCACAAGACAGGAGTAGGGAGGTATGAGGAAGAGATGGGTAAGTGATTACTGGGACACAGAGGTGCAGGCACACATTCCCAATTTCTTGTTTCTATTTGTAATTGCTTATTCTAGTCCAAAGGCCAGTTATCAGCAAGAGACAGAATATGTTACAGTAGAATATCAACATTCAAGTCACAGATATGCATGTAAGACAGACCTTAGTAAGTTCTAAGTGGACAGTGGGGGTACCTCTAGAGTGTGTGCACACTGCCAGCTAACACAGCAAAGAATGTCAGCACAACTTCACAGCTGCAAGTGGCAGTGGTCATCAGATCCAGATGGCTGACAGTGTGGAAGACACTGATATCCAGTGTGATCTGCACCAGCTCTGCACTCAGGCAGAGCCAGGACTCCTCCACTCTTGGACTGTAGCCCACTATTGGTTTCTCCTTTAATTGGTCCTCAAAAGACAAACAAACAGAGCTCAGAAGTAACCTTGGTACTGTATGTGGTAATTTAGACATAAAACTCATTAACAAAATAGGGGGTATGTTTTCATTAATAAGTAACAAGAGAACAAAGGGAAAGGAGTGAGATGAAGTCAATACGCTTCATCAGGTCATTTGGATGGCAAAGCCCACTCTTTATTTGAACGTGAGGGGTGCTGTGCAAAGACCGTATGCTGACATTTTAACCCTGCAGGTGACTGTTAGTACCAAACACTTTTCTACTCCACCAACCTCCTAGGCTATCAAGAAACCCTCTTTTGAAAATCAGACAATACTATCAAAACACTGACCATAAAATTCAGGAAAGTCGCCATTGAAGGCTGTTTGCCACCATGCATTTCTACATTATATCATACATTAACTAGTTTACTGTCTGCATATGGGATTATAAACTATGTCAGTATCACTTTTAGAACAGTTTTCTCCCAGGCATCTAGGAAAGTATCTAGCTGTTGTTAGTAGGTGTGTCATTTGGACAAGGACATTAAATACATGTATGAATAAATGATCTACAACCTAGAAGCTTCTGATTTGAAAGGAAAGTGTACTCTGCCAATGATGGACTGAGCATAGGCCCTTCTACATTTTCATCACAAGACCCAAATATATCTTTGTTACTATCTGAATTAACCAGAGAACTGACTTACAAATAAAAAGGCCAAAAAACAAATGAGAGTAAGATCAAGTCCAGGCAGTGAATCCGCTTTGAACTTACTGTCCCAGGTCTACTGTGTACACAGACAAAGTCAAATGCTTCTTAGCGCTCAGCCCATCTTTCCATATCTCCTTTAACTCCTTCCCCCAAAATAATGAGATTGAAAGTGGTGAAAGAGAACCAGGTGAATTGCCGTAGGGCATGAAAGAGCACAGCATAGCAGAGTGGTTTTGTCTTTAATGAAGTATAGATTCCTCTGAATTTCTAATCTCATGTCTCGGCTGAGGGCCTGGAAGATGCAGGCATGAGGTCAAATAACTCCCAGTAACTGGAAAAGAGCAGACTATCTTTCCTTTGGACTTTGACTCCAAAGTTTCTATGTGTACTTTCTATATCTAAATTTCCATGAGAAGTATTTTTCTAATACCAAAGTTAGGCAACTTCCTTGCCAACTTTGACTCCAGCGTAGGTCTTATATCTGGTTTCAGCAACAGCAAGCAAACTATGCTAAGAATAAGATAGACCGACTGGTAGGTAGGGCAAGAAAGTTCACCGCACTGCCTAGCTTTGAACTGATGACAAAGAATAGAATGGCTCATCAGTGCCTCTTACACATAGGGTTCAGTGCTCCTTGGTTCCATCTCCACTTTTCAATATCCTAAGTCAAACACTTAATCACAGAGATTAGCTGTTTAAAAAATTAAGCAATGTGAGAATGTGTGTGGTTTTGTTTTGTGAAGTAGGTGCATACTTTTAATCCCAATACTTGGAAGGCAGTAAAGAGAGTCAGAAATCTAAGGTCATTCTTGTTAAAGAACCAGTTTAAGGCCAGCCTGGCAGAGATTCTACCTCAACTACCTCCTACCCACCAACAAATTAAACAACAGAACTTAGCTATTTGCTAAGCTGTTTGTTAGTGACACTACTGGCACGGACAAATAGTACTATCTCAATGGTGAAACTAAAGAGTAAGGGTAAAGGCTCTGTCATTCATTCACTGGGACAACCTCTTGTACCCTTGTTTTCCCCAAACCTCATAAAAGGGACAATGTCCTCTATCCCAACTATCTCAGTATTTGGGGAAAGACTGAAGAGTGGGCAACAATTCTTATAGGATCTCTGACCAAGTAGAAAATCTACATAAAAATTCAAGGTATTGATCTTGTCATTACAAATAGATCAGTTGAAGAAATTCCGGGTCAGCCTAACATAAGGACATTAGCCCTGCAAGAGCTCATAATCATTTACAGAGCAGCCTCAGGGTTAAGAGCAGTCCTTCAAGATAGGCTGCTTTGACAGAAGCAAAACTGCCTGATTTATTGTGTCCCATGGCCCACTAGTCTGGGAACAAAAGTTTAAAGGTGAACCACATTTTCTTCCCCCTTCCTTTAAAATTTTTTAATGCGAATCAAAACAAAAACAATCTCTTGAGCAAATAATAAGAGGAATGTACAATATCCATTGCAGTTGGACTGAGTATCTGCAACTGTTAAACTTGAAGAAAGGAACTGCTAGACCCAGGAGCACAAGGGAAATGTCCTGGGTTTGCTGAACTAAAGGAATGCAGAAATGCTGTATCAGTCGCTTAGCCTCAGCCTGATAGTCTGCTAACTGGAAAGAGCAAAAGAGAGTGGATTATTGGGGCATTTGTAGGAAATGGATGCATTTGACTAAAGGGAAGATTACCTTAGAAAAATAGAATTTCATTCACTAGCATTATAAATACTCAACCCATCATGTTTGAAGTAGCACATCATCCTCCTCAAGGGAGATGGGAGGCATTATAAAATTATAAAAAACATTTTAATATATAATAAATTTTTATAAATGCATGCTTATATATTACATGCTAATAGATAAATATATAAATAGCTCTCTCTATATATATTATACAAATATAAACACATATACATGTTTATATGGGGACCTACTAAATAGAGTTTGTCACAGTATGTCACCTATCCAACAGAGGTGACAACTTTGTCAAAAAATTGGTGGTTCCATTCACCTCTCCACACATTATACCCTGAAAGACTCTCCTTCGTCTCATTAAACACACTAGATAGAACATACATACAAAGAATCAAGGGGAGCAACAATAAGGCTTTCTGACCAGTTTCTCCTATCTGGACTTCATCTAACTTTCCCTCCAAGTGTTTCACACTTCACAGTAAAGGGAGAAGTAATAGGAATAAGAGCAATAAAACTGTTTCATGTGCTCTAATAAGAGGTAATTCTGAGACTTCTAGTCCACTTATCCCAAGAGGGTTATAGTCCAAGAAAATGCTTCTTGTGTATATAGAGTTCAAACATAAATGAAGGGTATAGAAGTATCAATCCTTTAAGAGCAAACAATATATTAAACAAATTAGGAAGCAATACAAGGCAATACTGAAGAGATGCCATAAACTTAAGGGCTGTCGAGACTAGAATAGAAGTAAGCCAGGCTTACAAAACTGAAAAGAACTGTTCACAGAAAGGCAAACATCAACGGACTTCTGAATAGAACCCTCCAATGATGCTGGGTTTATTCCAGGAATGTTCACTGTTGAAAAGAGCCTAAAAATTTAAAAACAAAAGTTTAAAACAAGGTCAACACATGCACGCGCACACACACACACCACAATTAGTTAACCCATTAATTGGCCTTCACAACAACCTAGACTTCCATTGACAGGAAAACGACTTAAAAGATTTCAGTGTTTAAGGTGAAGGGATTATGTGTGGTGAGGGAGCAGCTGGGATAACCCAGAACAGGTTCAAGAGATGCTCTCTAGCACTGAGTTATGCCTATTGTCCTACATAAGGATCATGTTCCCTACTTAGCTGGGCTTACTATGAGCTTCCACCAGACTGAGATGCAGGCGTTGCCTTGGGTCCCAGGAAATGCACTGTAGGGTGCTGTTCAGAAGAGCTCAGGTTCTCTGACACCCAACAATAAAAGGAAAACTCAGCTTACTGGAGAAATCTATGTTTCTGACCTAAGTTCAACCACTCTGAAAAACTCTCTTATTCCCCTGCTGGAAAGCAATCTTTCCCCATGAAAAAACCCACAGCTTTCCTAACCGTGTTTGTCACTTGAAATAAGACCCAGGTTACTAAACTGTTAAAGTATGGAAGAGAGTGGGCAACAAAAAGCTTCAAAACTAGCCTGGAACCTGATTAATCCTGGAAGTTTCACCACCACACTTCATGGGCACACAAGTGAGAACTTGAGCTAACGGCCTTTGGTCGGATCCTAGGCACAGGCACTTATATTTTCTCTTAGGACAACTGACAGTCTAGGTGCCTCTCCCTTAAGTGTTAATTTCTCAGTCCCATGTATTTTCAGTTTAGCATGACATTTTAAATGTCAGAACATGAAGATGTACTTCTTTGCTGTTAACTACACCTATAACTTTGATTACAACAAATACTTTCTATAGAAAGAAACAAAAACTGGAATGTCATGAAAGTCCAAGTAAGGTATTCTATTCAGTTTTCAAGCCATTAAGGCTTGATGAGCCATATGACCTCTTGACATATTAACTTGTGTACAACATTAAACAGGAAAGGAAGGGGAAAAAAAACTCTGAAGTTGCTGGAGGCTTTTGTCTTGTGGAACCGAGGTTTGAAGACTGTCCAAAGCTTTCTAGAGCTTAGTCATGAAACCATACTGTTTTCCTCCTGCTTCTGGGGAGGTGGGAGGCAGGTGAGAGAAGGCCCAGCAGCAGTAAGTCAGAAGATTCTGCCCAACATTTCCTGCCTGTTGGAAACATGGCTTGATAAAATTGCTTTTTCAACTGCTTACAAACTCTGGTTTTCATTTTTTTTGTAGCCTTTTAACTAATAAAAACATAAAATAGTTTTCCTACTCTTAAAATTCAAAACTGATGCAAACTATAATTTTAGGGATGGATTTTCATACAGCAAACAGATAAAATACATTTAGAAATTTCTCTTTAATTTGGCCATAAATAGACCATTCCTTACAGAGACAGCCATAACTAAAATGGCTAACATTTTGCTAAGGGAAAAACACAAAGGAAGAATCACCTGAGAGAAGAAGAGCTGTTGTCATATGTGCTGGAGAACTATTCCTGGATAAAGTCTTGATAGAAAGGCCTGAGGTGCAGCACACATTCATGTCATGAGCGTGAGTTTAGACTGCAGCCTGATATACATTTGGGTGTTCTACAGGCTCAGAAAAGGTAGAAAATTAAAATGAACCTAACTGCTCTGGACATTTGGTCAAGGAGAAACTAAGGCTCTGATGACAAAAGTCTTCATTTTAAAATGAATGCAAAAGGACATACCAAATAAAGACCACATGACAACGGTCATCTGTGTTCCAATACATTTTAGAAAAGAAAAACAAAGCAAAAAAAACAAAAAACAAAAAACAAAAACAAATCTTTCCTGTCTGTCTGTAACTAGACTTTACATATGGCCTCAAACTCCAGCTTTCCAAAGTCACAAACCAACTAAGAAAAGTGGTAAAGTGGTGGATGGAGGAAGCCCGCTGTGGTCTGTAATCTGCTTAAGAAGAAAACAGGCTGCAGAGTAACAACCCATCCTTGCAACTACTCTACCCTCTAAATACTATTAAATCTATTATATGTTCCCATTTCCCTAATTTACTACCGTTAAAATGAAGAATTAAACAACCCCCCCCCAAAACAAGCAAACAAACAAAAAACCCAAGTTCACTCTACAAATTAAAATGTTACCCATTTTACACACTTGGTATTCTTATCTACCCAGTTTCTATGCCAAACTATGTGATTTCAGTAGTCACAGTAAATCATAAGCCTCTGTTGTTGTGGCTTTAAAATTTCTGAAGTTTGAGTTTCCCTCAAACAAGTTTGGAAATGTTTGGTTTCCCAAGCATACCACGTTAGCCACTGCCTCTGTATGGAAAGCCAGGCTACTAGGAGGTGAAAACCAGTAAATTCATGCACTCTGGTATGACTGGTCCTTGCTTGGGTGTTTTAACTCCAATAAATCCATGTAAGAAAACCAAAGGCCTTTAGAAAGAGAAATGAAAAATGAGAGACTAGGAAGAGAGGAAAGTGGGACCAAGAAGAAAAGGAGAGTAAAAGAGGAAGGGAGGGAGGGAAGAAGAGAGGGAGGGAAGGAGGGAATGAAGAAGAAAGAGAGGGAGGGAAAAAGTGAGGGAGAAAGAGAAGAAAAGAGGGAGGGAGGGAGGGAGGGAGGGAGGGAGGGAGGGAGGGAGGGAGGGAGGGAGGGAAGGAGCGAGGGAGGGAAGAGGTTTAAAAATATTGGGGGTTATGGTTTTAGAGGTGTGCTCAAAAGCATCTGGAAAAGAATATACTCCTTACAATTTTCTTCCTTCCTTCCTTTCTTTCTTTTTTAAAACAGGAAACTAAAAGAAACAAAGTCAACCACATACATACTTGCAATATCTGAAAGAAAATAACAAGGTCTAGAAAGCTTTAAAAAAAAAAAAAGAAAAAAAGCAGGGCATGAAATCAATGAGATTTCTAAAAATTTTTTAACACCTAATTCAGAATAGTTTTCTATAAAATCCATTTCTACTTCCTCAATCTGAGATACAAAAGAACATCTAAATATATAATTTTTAAATAAGAGAATCACATATAAATATTATGAGCAAGCTAAAATACAAGCATTTCCAAGGGCATACAGTTATCATGCCCTTCAAATCTGTCTGAGAAAACGCTGTCTGTTAAAAATATTTTCCGAGAACTTTAAGCCCTTAAAATGTTCTATGGAAATGGTATTTATGACATGTTCACATCCTCTAGGGACTGTGAGGTGTTATTATTGGCAAAGTGACAATTTTTAAAACCATTCAAAAATAATTACAAATTTATGCTGAATGACTAAACTTGCTATATTATTACAAAAATGAAGAGAATATTGGTTAATGTCTCATGCCAGAGCTAAAAGTAGCCATGAATGAACCTATAGGAAATAGATGTCTAGTAGTAGTGACTTTCTGTCTTTGACAAACCAATTATTCTAGCACACAGATTCACAGTGAGGATGGTGTACAAGATAAATGTGATATATATGTACACATTTGTCTTAGTGATGAGAACACCAGTTAGAGCATCAATTATACTGGCATTCTGGCTCCATGAATTACATGCTGGACCTCTAACAAATTACTTAACTTCTCTGAGCCTGAGTGAACTCTCATTTTTTTTTTCATATTTTTATTTATTGATTGATTTTATTGAGCTATATATTTTTCTCTGCTCTCCTCTTCTCCCCTCCCCTTCTATCCTTTCCCATGGTCCCCATGCTCCCAATTTACTCAGATCTTGTCTTTCTCTACTTCCCATGTAGATTAGATCCATGTATGTCTCTCTTTGGGTCCTCATTGTTGTCTAGGTTCTCTGAGATTGTGAATTGTAGGCTGGTTTTCTTTGCTTTATGTCTTAAAGTCACTTATGAGTGAGTACATATGATATTTGTCTTTCTGGGTCTCGGTTACCTCACTAAATATGATGTTTTCTAGATCCATCCATTTGCCTGCAAATTTCAAGATGGTCATTTTTTTCTGCTGTGTAAATGTACCACATTTTCCTTATCAATTCGTCATGTGAGGGGCATTTAGGTTGTTTCCAGGTTCTGGCTATGACAAACAACGCTGCTATGAACATAGCTCAGCACATGTCCTCGTGGCACGATTGGAGCTCTCATTTATAAAATAAAAACAATGATTCCACATTTGTGTTTCCAGGTATAGCATGGTATAATGTACAAAACAAATGCTCAACCATTTCTATTATTTCCACACTGTAGAGAGGGACTTAAACTTATCCCTAACTCCCTAGTACCTATAAAAGTAGACTAGATATTTGTTCAAATATTCACTGAACACCATGCACTGTTTACAAGGCAGAAATAAAACAATGACTATAAGAGACACCAGTGATTGGCCAATTATGAAATAAAATGTGTATACACGGGGAGATACACACACACACACACACACACACCCCTCTACCTCTAAAGTTTATATTCTATTTTCAGTTTTATTTTATGCACGCGAGTGTCTTGCCTGCATGTATGTTGTGTACCACATGCATACCTTGCTTGCGCCCCCAGAGATCAGAAGAGGGTGTCAGATCCCCGGAACTGGAGTTACAGATAACTCCAGGCAAGCCACCAGATGTGTGCTGGGAAATCAACGTGGGTCCTCTGAAAGAGCATTCAGAGCACTTAACCACTAAGCCATCTCTCTAGCCGTGAATTTTATATTCTAAGGAATAATCAAATAAATAAGCAATAGATGGTACGGTAAATAGGACTAGTTAAGGCGAGAATCCAGTCTCATAAGGAAAAACCCAAAATCAAGGCACACAGGCTGTTGAGTTTGAAGAATAGCAAAAAGCAAATGAACAAACAAAACTCCTAGTGTGAATGAAGCACAACGAGTCAAAGGGAGACCAGCAGGTCAGATGGGAGGAAGAGCAAACTCGTCTAAAGGCCCATCTACATTGGTGGGGTTAGTTGGCGCATTCTCTTACATGTGACATGGTTAAGTGGGGGTGGGCGTGGTGGTGTGTGAAGCACAGGTTTTGTTCCTAATATATTCTTATTCTGACCTGGTTATCTGTGCTATTTCATAAGTTAGGTGCTCTAAATTCCTCCCCATCCTATAAAAATAATAAACACACTAGTGCTTATCTATCATAGTTTCTGTAAGAATTAAGTAAAACCAGGTAGTCTATGAAAGACCTTCCATCTATCTGTATCCTTCTGCGTAGGTGCCACACATCAGTTGGAACTGGAGTCCAGTTCCAAGGCTACCAAAACGCTGTATATTGCAGTGGTATGACTCTACAGCAAAGTGCTGTTGTAAATCAAGTATTTCCACTATTAGGATTTATCTTCATAGTGAAAACTTTCGAAAGGGAAAAAGTCTGTAATTCCATAACTTTACCCATTATTTTCTCTGTAAAAGTCTTACAAATTTTACCATGAAAGTTGTGAAGACTTATTTTATAACCAGACTAATTTCTGCTGACTTTTTCTGCACCTGCTTGAGGACAGTGATGTAATGGAAATCCCCAAGAAATGATGTATGACAGAAAAAGAAAAAAACAGAAAAAAAGGATTGTTTAAGTAGCTATTGTGTGTGTGTGTCACAGAAAATGAGAAAATTTCATTTATATTTGCTTGTTTATTTCTAGACATTCTAGTCTTGAAGATAACATAAGAAATTAGCTCCAGTAGCTCCTGTTTGGAAAGAAAAAATAAAGTGAGATTCCAACTTTTAATGTACACGTTTTGAGATAAATATCAAATATTAGTAATCAATATTCATGAATACTCATCTGTAAAGAAGTCTGAAATCCATACTGCTCAAGCAATTAGAAGTATGTAAAATCAACTACAAATTCAATTATGGGATAATATAAACCTCTGATGGTGATGCAGACACTTGGAGACTGTGAAGGGAAGGTGGCAAGTTCAAGGACAGTTTGAGCTATTTGGGGGAAACCCTGTCAAAAATCTTCCAATATAAAAACCTTAAGTAACCCATTTCTTGGGGGAAAAATATCATCATATCTTTCCATCAGGAAAGCGGGCTGCACGGCAAAGCAAGTTTTATCTTCCCCAATTTGGGTTGTTTTGTTTTTATGAACAGATCACAAAACATAAATATCCTTAGTGCTCTTAACAATTTCTTTTTAACTCAAGAAACAAAACTTATCAAATATTTACGGGGGGGAGGGGGGGTTCTTTCAGGTTTGTCCTAAGTCAGTTGGCCCACCCTATCACCTTTGAGTGCTCATACAGATCAAGTCTTGAGTTGTGAACCCAGCAGAGAACGTGCATATTCACATTCAAGGAAGAAAGAGCAAGTATGACTCAAGTAGACAGGCTTTGGGAAGGGCAGCTAGTGACATCCATTTGGTACACTGGCAGTGCACTGGAAATGGCACATTCCTTTTCTTCTGGGAAGGGAGAAGAACTGGGGAGTAGATCTGTGAACAAAAAAAAAAAAAGAAATGAAAACTAATAGCTGACCTCAAATACAACTGAGTAGTGGATAAAGAAAAGTTATGGATGCCAGAGGTGACTACTACAAGAACATTTACAGAATCTCCCCACAAATTAACTCACACAAGATGGCAATTCTTAAGCAGACAACAGTTCTCTATCTATCCCATAACCTAAAGGTGCTCGGACACCTTTAATGTTACAAACATTTCTCATTAGTGGGTACAGACCACAGATGCTGCTATCATACAGAGGAAGCCCCATAGTACTTACTCCACCCAAAATGACAGGAGAGCCAAAGCTGAACTTAGGCAAACCTTATCCTAAAATGGCAACAGGGATGGCTAACAATGAGCACAGAGCAGCCTCAGGTAGGTCAAACAGACTGATTCTGTACTCTTCTGTTTTAGGTGCTTTCTACCTCCTGCCAGCCCATGACTGAGGAGCTCTACATATATGTAGACACACACACACACACCCTACTGTAAAAGTACACGTTCACTTATTTTAAGACTGTTTTTTCAATTGAAAAGAGAAAAAATGCTTATTCTCTATAACATGGTATTTTCATCTGTACACTGTGGATAACCAGCCATTAGCTCATTTACGAAATTTTCGTGATAAGAACATTTAAATTCTACTCCCTTAATACTCCTATCTGACTAATATCTGACTAATAATAAGACATTGGTTGTGCCAGGCAGTAAGGAATTTTTTGTGAACTGTAGTTTTACTTAATTTTCAGGACATCCCCAACTACAAGGGAAGCTATAGTATTGTCGCTACCCTATAAGTGAAAGCAGCAACTAAACTGCTTGCTTAAGTTATATTAGAAGTAGGAAGCCAGGATTCAATTCTGAAAACCCAACTCTTGGATTTGAATTTTTCAGGCTGCTTTTCTCCCTCTTCCCCATTATGCTGCAGGGCTGACAAGAGCACAGGCTACCTGTCGCTCGGGTTCCTGCATTGCCATCTACTAAGGACAGTGGGGAGCAGGCAGAAGAAAGGATGCTAGCCCTAAGTAAAAGAAAGCAAATATGAAGGAACAAAATATAGGTCACTGAGGTGAAAAGTGAAGCTCAGAAAGAGGGCAGGAAGTGCCAAGGAAGACAAGTAGTCAGTCTTAGGAACCTGAAGATCACTCTGAGCAACACTTAGAGCTCTGCTGGCTGCACAGCACCATGAGAAACACACACACTAGTTGATAATCCGGAGCTTCACACGCCAAGTAACTTCATGAATGCTTCTCCCTGAAGGGACAGCGCAGCCCTGCCACAGCTGTGCAGGACCCAAGCGGTCCTAGAAAGTTCTGAGACTTAGTCTGACAAGGACTGAAAACCTTACTTACTTGGAAAGGCAGGTAGCGTGGTATCAATCAATAATGTAAAGTCTGGAAAAGGAAAAACTTTGATCTGAGGGATCTTTTCCAAATAGCTAAGAGCCACAATTCAGAGGGGAGTGAGCAGAGGTGAACCTGTCCCCTTCCCAAAAATAGGTGAGGAGGTTCTCCATACAGGCTCAGTAGTATATGCTTTCGGTGTTGTTTTGTTTTTGTCTTTTGTTCTTGTGTTTCTAAGTTCCCTCTTGTTACTGCCATACACATAAACATCAAAAAGAAAATCTGGGAATTTCTTAGTATGAAAATTTTGAATTGAAAGATGGGCAGGGCACGAGACTTGTGGCACTTTAAAATCTTTTGTTTTATATATCTGTCCTTATTGCAGTGCTGAGATTCGAACCTATTACCACTGCCATGGTAGACAAATGCTGCACTACAGAGCTACATACAGGCTCACATCAGTGTTACTAAGAGAACACTCATTACCCTAAATGGTCTAACTAGAAAGCTTCCCATACTATATAGCACAGAAGCAAAGGACACAAAATTCAGGCTCATGCTGATAAACTCAGCAAGGTATTTTCTGTCCCTGTTCCCATTTCCTCTCCCAGGCCCAGCCCAAGGTTTCCAAAATGGCCACCAGGTGTGGGGGGTCGAGGGGGGATCTTTGCTAGTCCAGATTGCACCCTCCTTTGGTTTCAGGATGAAATGTTCTCTTTGTAGTGTCTGCCTTCTCCTCATCAGCTCTGGGATCTTGGTCTTTATTGATCCTGTAAGCTGACCTTTCAGCGGTTTTACTTCAAGGGGCCGTCAGTCCATTACTTTGTTCTGTCCTCAGAAGTAAGACAGCAGGATTGGACCTATGCCAGCTCTTGCTCATTGGTCTTCCCAGAATCCTCCATATCAGATATAATTTCCCAAGCTCTTTTTTACTTCACTTTACCTGACTACTGCGGAACTAAATAAGATTGTCCAAATTATAAGTCCTAACTCACTTTGTCATAGATACCCCTGACCTCCTCTCCTTCACTTCATGTAAAATAGTAATCCAGCTTGCTAAATCTGGACCCATTTATGGTATCTCTAAATGATCTCAACAATGATGACAGGATCCTTGGTAACAAAGACATAAAGCAGAGACAGATGTACACTCATACTTGGCTAGCAAATGCAACAAAACAAAACAAAACCAAGTCTGACTGTTCTAGATCTTGCTGACCAAGTCAAATGAATTGAGCATTACACTATGGCTATGGTATGCTGTAACTGTAATTAAAAGAGAAAAAGAAAAAATAAAAACCCTTTGACTTGTAAGATAAATAAAAGGAAGCAGCATATATAGAATAAGACTGATCATAAGTATTTTTATGAATGCTCCTAAAAATTTGACTAAATAGTGAAAAGTCCCATTGAATAAGCAAAAGCAAGGAGCACATCAGGAAACATAAATTATAGTAACTATCTGAAAAGGAGGAAGCTTTCCAACAAATTCCATGTATCACTCTTCAAATTGCTAGAACTTGTTATCAGTGCAATGTTATAATTAAAACAACATATTAAACAACTACTACTAAAAGATAAAACAGGATGTAACACAACCAAAGTATCAAAATCTACAGCCAGGAAAGCACATATAAAAATTAATAAAGGCAGGTCAGTAGTGGTGTACATCTTTAATACCCAGCACCTGAAGGCAGAGGCAGGAAGGTTCTACAGAGGGGGTTCCAGGTCAGCCAGGGCTACACAGAAAAACCTTGTACTGAACTAGCCTCTAGAGTGATAAGAATATAAGAACACACGCATTAGATTATTTTCCTAAGACTAAATAGATCTGTACTCATCAAACTGTTTGGTCATTGATAAAATACTACACAATTATAACCAGATCAGGCTGGGCAAGTATGTTGGTTTTTAAGAAAAAAGGTAAACTAGCAAATGCCAAGTACAGTGTCTTACATGCAGCAGGGGCTCACTGTACTTATAAAGGCCTGAAATGAACTAATGAATGTCAGCTGAATGCACTGTCGATGAATTCATTTTTAACAGTAGGCAACATGGGCCCATTTAGTGGTACACGTTCTTATTCCCAGAACTCGGGAAGCGACTTCAAAACCAGTCTAGACTACAGAGAAAGAACCTGTCTCAAGGGGAAAAAACAACAACAAAAAACAAACAAACAAACAAAACAAAAACAAAAATACCTTCCAAGCTAGCCATCTGCAAACTCAGCGGTTTTGATGCCCTCAAATCAAAGAGTGGTTTCAAGCAAAACATTAACAATATGTAGATACTTCAAAGAACTGGGAAGAACAAACTTGAAGGCAGAGAACCTATCTCTTATGATGGGCAGCACACAAACAGATACATTAATAATGAAATCATCAAAGCAAACGAGGGACTCGTTGATGAAGGGCTGATAAGTAACAGCACGAAGAACAGGGTGACAGCACAAACCTTAAGCTTTTCTGGAGAAAAACGTTTGCCATTAATTTCTCCTGCATATCCTCTACAGCAATCAAGGTACAGTCCCGTCAAGACATCAGCAAGGTCACCCTCATCTTCATAAACACCCGTTTGCCCATTCTCTCGAAAATGTACAAGTTTTCCAGGTGCTACATGACCTGTGATGATGCCATGGCTACCGTAGTTAATGGAATGTGTAGACAGTCCTAGGATCCACTGTCTTCAGAACAGCTCGTATAGGGCCATGCAATTCCTCTTATTTTTTTTGTTTGTTTCTAGGTTATTTTTTCCAATAAAAATGCTCTTTAAGTTATGTAGCCCCCCCCAATAAAAAACATAAACTCCTAATGCCCTGCCTCCACCATCCAAGTACTAGGGATTACAGGTCTGTCCTACCACACAGAGGCCCTAATTTTAATAATACAGTAAATTCCGATAAAATCCACACAACTAAAAGTTTGGGATCCTCAATAAGCTAAAGAGTGAAAGGATGCTAAGATCTAAAGAACTGAAACTGTTGCTCTGGGGTCTTCGTTAACAGTGTTAGAGTTACCTGTTCAGTCTAAAAACTTGTTGATTTATCTAGATGGGGAAGAGGGTGTGTGAACATGAGTGGACGTAAGAGGACAACTTTGGGGGATTGGTTCTCTCCTCTTTGTGGGGCCCAGAGACCAAACTCAAGTATGAGGGCTTAGCAGTACCTACCTTTACGGTCTGAGCTGTCTCACTAGCCTCTCTATGAACTCTTTGAAAACAGATCCCTTTCCCCCTGTTCACATCATTTCAGCCCTGTCTATAAGGCTTTCTTGTGAATTAAGTATTGCCATATTTCAACATCAGCTGCTAAATTCAAGATCCACATCCTAAGGCAGTGGAGTGTCTGTCTCTTTAAAGGACAGGTGCGAGGGCTGAAGTGACGGAAGCTTTTGGCTACTTCCACTTTGGCTCCTGTAGGAGCAGATGTCGCACAGTGCCCACACAGTGCCATTCGTGAGGATGGACTTTTTACTATTGCTTGACAATCACTCTAAGCTGATCTGTGTGGGCCAGTTGGCTGAAAACAGGAAGAGAATATGCAAGTAGAACGCATCAGAGCTCTTAGCTGGGAGGGAAAGTAAAAGAACCACTTCTTTGCAGAGTTGAAATAAAGGAGCATGATGAGCTAGCACTGTGACCATTTAAACCTCTCTTAACCCACTATCTAGAGCTGTGGTGAAAGAATTTGAAGAAAGAAGAAAGGAATGGTTCTAGCAGTCTTGGTTTTTTAGAGGTTCCATAATTATGAAATAGACAATATTTAGAAAACACTGAGGGGAAGACTAACTTATACCACATTTTCTTAAATACCTAAAACCACATCATGTTAAACTAAAAAAATCATCTTTACAAATGAACAAAACTGCAAAGGACAAGGCTGAGGTATTCTCCATAGGATGGCATATTTGTTCACTATTTTATTTGTTCATCAAAAAGAAACCCACTCATTTAGTTCCTTTCACAGGGCTTCTCAGTAACCACTGTAGAAAACACAAATGACGCCCTTACATTCATGTTCTATTCTTAAGAAGTTAATATTTTAGTGGGGTTGATTATGATGTACATAAATAATACAAAACCAAACATGGTGAGAACCATAATATAAATTCTATGGGTATGATTGGCTATACAGCATTTAGATGGGCACCATCTGTTTTGTATGTGCATATTATTAACTATGTCACACTGAGGAGATAAAATATTGGTTGATGCCAGTTGACATGTGTGTGTATAAATAAAAAAAAATGAAAGGACCCTCTGAATATATAATTTATATTGAAAAGCCAGCATTATGGTTGGTACCAAAAAACACTCAAGATGACAGATGTGATATTTTTGAAAAAGCAAGTAACTGGCATTGCACATAATAATAGTGATAAACCACAGTAAGTTAAAACAATTTTGAGCTATAAAAGAAACCCTAAAGAAAAGCTGTAATAAGACATTGCTTTAAGCCAGTTTGGGTTTTGGGTTTAATTACCTCACATTTGTGTCCATAAAAATCAGCTTCCACAACCTGTTTTTATTGGACAGGATTCAGTGAATGTTCCTGTAATCCTGTAATGTCAGTGTTTGAGCACGAACACGAGTACTCCAAGACAGTAAGTAGTCTTCAGATGGACGTACATGTGCCCCCAAGGTACACAAACTTTGCAGAGCTGCATGGGGAGCTTAAAGGAAATCAATGCCTGCATTCACGTTTCCTATCTACACTCTCCAAATCTCATCTGTCTGATAAATGCTATGTCCAGTGAGCCCTCTCTTTCCAACAATCCTTTCAACATAGCCTTCTTGCTTGGCAAACTCTTACCAAGGGAACTTTCCCAGGGTACTAGAACTTGCTACAGAAAGTCCCAAGAGAGCACAGGAGCAGGAACAGCTTAAGAAACAGCCCCTGGATAGACAGCAGAGTTTATCCTCACCTGAGGACACTGGGGACAGCTCAGGAGAAATTCCTCCACAGCCGTATTTTAGAAATCAGACTGTCTACCAAGGAATGATCTGACTGTCTAGTTTGTAAATGGGAACTTTTAGATTTAATGGCAGGGAGTACTTCTGTAACTGTTTAAAACTTGAATTTTTAAAAAATGTGGGTGCTAAAAGAACAAATAGGTTAAAATCACTGTCTGTATTATGTATGTATGTAAACATAACACATGTATTTGTTCACAAACAATGGCAAGTGACATCTTTCCTTCAGCTCCACAGTTTCCAATTCAAGAGTTTCACTGATAGATATAGTGTGTCTGGATCAGTCCCAGGATGTGGTCTGCAGTTCTCCTGGGGAGACATCACAGGTTCTGGTCTCCTGACCTTCCTGACACAAGTCTCCCACCACTAGGAGAAATCTGATGTTACATAATAAAGTCCAAGGCCAGGAGACTACAGTCATCTGGAAGCTAGTTATAATGAAAATTGTGAGGTTCACCCCAGACCCACAGAATTAGAATCTGCCCTTTAACAAGATTTCCAGGTGATTCAAATGCACATTAAAATGGGAAGAGCAGTGGTGTAAAAAACAGGCCTAAGTCTGCAGGGAGGATACTGTCACTAGGTGTATATGACCTCAGGTTGGAGCAAATGCACTGCAGTCATCGCTTTTATATGCTTGCTTTGGAGGTGGAGCTTAGAGAGATGGTGATGTCAGCCAGTTTATAAAACCAGGAAAGGAAGGGAGGGAAGCAGAAAAAAATATATAGCTCAATAAAGACAATTAAAAGAAAAAGTAAAAAAAAAAAGGAACAAGAGCATGACACGTATCATGCTGAAAACACTGAGCAAAATAAAACAACTGAAAGTTTTCAAATACTGTTTTGCTTGTTACTATCCTGGCAGAATTTAGTTATTCCATTTTATGGCTCTCCTATTTAAAAAAAAAAGTTCCCTTTATTATATTCTAAGGAAACCTACCCCCTTCTCAGGAAAAGGGGACAGCACATGCTCTTATTTAAAAAGCTAAGAGGAAAGCCTAAGGAGTTTATATGAAGTTGTTCTCCACTAAAGGAAGCACTGAGCTTCAGCAATGACTTGTTCCCACCATCAAGTGAGAATTGAAAGCTGAGGTATGAGGAAAAAGCTCTTCTGTCTCATTAGCACATCAGTTTTACCCCAGGTTCCTCCACTGGGTTGCAAAACTCTACAACCACCAGGAAGAAAGTGCCATGTTTCTCTTCTCAGTTCCCAGGTGTCTCAAGCAGGGAGTGAGGAAAGGCAAGAGTCAGGAAGCCTCTTGCCAAGACCACAGATGAGGTCACCAGTAGCCCTGCCCCACCCCAGCTCCCTGCCCCGTAGCTTCTGAACTTTACATGTCAGCCTTTTGTCAAGTCCTCAAAACAGGACAAACTAAAAGGAGATTCTGTCATCCAAAAGTTTAATAATTCTTACACTCTGGGGTTTTTCCTTCCTGTGTGGTATAATTACAGAGAGAACAGATTAGGATCTCACAAAGAAGACTTTATTCCCCAGACTGTCCCAAATTTGTTTCTTTAAAAAATGCTCTCTCAGACTCTTAATTTTAAGTGTTCTGGTGCAAGGATAAGAGACAACAGATTGGTTAATTAACTAACAAATAGAAAAAGATTTATTATGCCAGGCATGGTGGAGTACTATAATCCAAAAGGAGGCAAAAAGGACCACATGTTCAAATCCAGCCTCAAGAGGACAAGTTAGAAGCCAGCCTTGGGTGCACAGGGAGACCCCAACTCAACAATAGATAATTAGATGGATAGATGATAACAGGTTTATCAACACATGAACTCTACAAGATTGATTAGAAAGCAGATATTTACATTCTGAAACAAACTGAGTTCTTTTCAGGGATTCCATTCTGTTAGTTTCCGCACAATGCTGCAGAGCTGCAATTACATCCTCTATAATTAGCCCATTCCCAGTATAATTACGAGACTCACAAGTTTAAAACTGTACCTTCTTTACAGAGGTAACCAAATGCATGGAACAGATCTTTTATTCTGCATGTAAAATATCCTCCAGTTATGAAGGATATTTTTTAAATAAAGAAAAAATAGTATATTGAAATAGTCGTTTAAGAGGGATTTACTATGTTCCTGCTAACAGTTTCTCCATTCCTAGCCCTGGATTTTTATCACCAAGCTCTTTGCTGTTAAACTCCTTGTTCTTCCCTATATTATGGCACTCCAACCCTTAACTCTGTTGCCTCTTAGTTCCCCCTCTTAAATGCCTGCTCTTAAATGAGTAGGCAGATAAAGGCACAGGTGAAGTGGTTCCAAAGATGCTATCTTATTAGTGCAAACCAAAGTTTTAATACACAAAGAGATCCATCTGTGCTGTGTATAACTTCTAGACAAACTGAATGAAATGCTATCTTAACTAATAACCAAGGCGTTAAACAGTAACTAGTAATATATCACATACACAATGGCTCAAGCAAGGCACTTGATACAGGACAAGAATTAGTAATTTAAAAAGCACCATGGCAACATTTATCAAATGTTTACCAAATGCCAGGACGGCAATAATGTTAGATGAATTGCCTCACTTTCACAAGAAGCCCCTAAGATAATACGAAGAAGGAGAACTATGCAGGCTAATTAGCTGGTGTGGGCAGGTGTAGTTTTAAAACCAAGTCGAACTGAAATCTCAAGTCTGTATCCATCTTTACAGCCTTCAGGTTACTGATTACGTTACACATACAGTTTAAAACAAACATTATATAGTCTGTCCTCTTCTAAGGCTTCCCGTGAACTTCAATGCTAGTCAAATTTTAAAGGGGGGGCAGGGTATCAATTTTTTCTTTAAAATAAAGATTTTCCTTCCTCATCGAATTCAGAAACTTCTCTGGATGTTATCTATGAACTGATACAGTTATTTTAAATTAATAACAGCTGAAGAATTTACTAAAGCACTAACCTCATGTGCTCTTGTATATTTCAGATTAAAGAAGCTAATTGATCAAGAAACTGAGTCCCAGGAGAAGAAGGTGCAAGAAAAGGAGAAGAGGATCAAGGCTCTGAAAGAAGAGCTGACCAAGCTGAAGTCTTTTGCTTTGATGGTGGTGGATGAACAACAAAGACTTACAGCTCAGCTTGCCCTTCAAAGACAGACAATCCAAGACCTGACCACAAGGGCAAAGGAAACACATGCTAAACTAGCCCTTGCTGAAGCCAGAGCTCAGAAAGAAGAGCAGAAAGCAACCAGACTAGAAAAAGAACTGCAAACACAGACCACAGCATTTCAGCAGAACCAAGACAAAATTATGGCGAAGCTCACCAACGAGGACAGTCAAAATCACCAACTCCGACAAAAGCTGGCAGCGCTCAGCCGACAAATTGATGAGTTAGAAGAGACCAACAGGTCTTTAAGAAAAGCCGAAGAGGAGCTGCAAGATATAAAAGAAAAGATCAACAAGGGAGAATATGGAAACACTGGCATCATGGCTGAAGTGGATGAGCTCAGGAAGCGTGTGCTGGATATGGAAGGGAAAGATGAGGAGCTCATAAAAATGGAGGAGCAGTGCAGAGATCTCAATAAGAGGCTTGAGAAAGAGGCAGCACAGAGTAAAGACTTCAAACTAGAGGTTGAAAAACTTAGTAAAAGGATTACGGCTCTGGAAAAATTAGAAGATGCTTTAGACAAAAGCAAACAAGAATGCTACTCTCTGAAATGCAATTTAGAAAAAGAAAAGATGACCACAAAGCAGCTGGCTGAAGAACTGGAGAGTTTAAACGCCAGGATCAAAGAGCTAGAAGCCATTGAAAGTCGGCTGGAAAAGACAGAATTCACCCTAAAGGATGATTTAACTAAACTGAAAACATTAACTGTAATGCTTGTAGATGAACGCAAAACAATGAGTGAAAAATTAAAGCAAACTGAAGATAAGTTACAAATCACTGCCTCTCAGCTCCAGGCAGAGCAAAGTAAAGTGACAACAGTGACTGAGAAGTTAATTGAGGAAACTAAAAGGGCACTCAAGTCCAAAACTGATGCAGAAGAGAAGATGGGCAGTGTAACCAAGGAGAGAGATGATCTCAGAAATAAACTCAAAGCAGAAGAAGAAAAAGGACATGATCTATTGTCCAAAGTGAATATATTAAAAAACAGACTTCAATCACTGGAAGCAACTGAGAAAGATTTTGTAAAAAACAAATTAAATCAAGACTCCAGTAAGTACACAACAGCATTACACCAAGAAAACAATAAGATTAAAGAGCTCTCTCAGGAAGTGGAAAGGCTGAAGCTGAAGCTAAAGGACATGAAAGCCATTGAAGATGACCTCATGAAGACAGAAGATGAGTACGAGACCTTAGAACGGAAGTATGCTAACGAGAGGGATAAGGCTCAATTTCTGTCTGAAGAGCTGGAACATGTTAAAATGGAACTTGCCAAGTACAAGTTGGCAGAAAAGACAGAATCCAGCCATGAGCAATGGCTTTTCAAGAGGCTCCAAGAAGAAGAGGCGAAGTCAGGCCATCTGTCAAGAGAAGTGGATGCATTAAAAGAGAAAATTCATGAGTACATAGCAACAGAGGACCTAATTTGTCACCTTCAGGGAGACTACTCAGTCCTGCAAAAGAAACTAAATCAACAAGAAAACAGGAACAGAGATTTAGGAAGAGAGATTGAAACCCTTACTAAAGAGTTAGAAAGGTATCGGCATTTTAATAAGAGCCTCCGACCTAATCTCAATGGAAGAAGAATCTCTGACCCTCAAGTATTTTCTAAAGAAGTTCAAACAGAAGTAGTAGACAATGAGCCACCAGACTACAAGAGCCTCATCCCTCTAGAACGAGCAGTCATCAATGGTCAGTTATATGAGGAGAGTGAGGACCAAGATGAGGATCCTAATGAGGAATCTGTGCTGTCCTTCAAATGCAATCCATCTACTCCCCTTCCTATGAACAAGAAACTATGGATCCCTTGGATGAAATCCAAGGAGGGCCACCCTCAGAATGGAAAAATACAAACTAAGTCCAATGGTAACTTTGTGCAACCTGGAGATCTAGTCCTAAGTCACACTCCTGGGCAGCCTCTTCACATAAAGGTAACTCCAGACCATGCCCAAAATACAGCCACTCTTGAAATCACAAGTCCAACCACAGACAGTCCTCACTCGTATACCAGCACAGCAGTGATACCAAACTGTGGCACCCCAAAGCAAAGGATTACCATTCTCCAAAATGCCTCCATAACACCAGTGAAGTCCAAAACCTCTACAGAAAGTCTTGTGAACTTGGAGCAAAGTATGCCCCCAGTTACCATGGCAACCTTTGCCAGAGCACAGACCCCAGAGTCCTGTGGTTCTGTAACTCCAGAACGGACAATGTCACCTATTCAGGTTTTGGCTATGGCTGGTTCAGCTAGTTCTCCTGAGCAGGGTCGCTCCCCAGAGCCAATAGAAATCGGTGCCAAGCACGCAATTTTCAGAGTCTCCCCAGACCGGCAGTCATCATGGCAGTTTCAACGTTCAAACAGTAACAGTTCAAGTGTGATAACTACTGAGGATAATAAAATCCACATTCACTTAGGAAGTCCTTACATGCAAGCTGTCGCCAGCCCCGTGAGACCTGCCAGCCCCTCAGCACCCCTGCAGGATAACAGAACTCAAGGCTTAACTAATGGGGCACTAAACAAAACAACCAATAAAGTCACCAGCAGTATCACTATTACACCAACAGCCACACCTCTTCCGCGACAATCACAAATTACAGTAAGTAATATATATAACTGACCACCCTCACCCTCATCTAGTTCATACTGATACTCTTGCAAGGAATTCAATCCTTTTTTAATCGTCCCTCCAAATTCCCTAAAAGAATGACTAAACATGTACTTTGGGAAGATTTGTGCATGGACTATACAAGAGTAGCTGGAACTAACTACGTGTTGCCTGCATAGTCATCGAGTGTGCACTTACTGTATATCTTTTCATTTACATACCTGTATGGAAAATATTTAGTCTGCACTTGTATAAATACATCTTTATGTATTTCATTTTCCATAACTCACTTTAATTTGACTGCAACTTGTCTTGGTGAATTACTTAACATGATAAAACAGTAAATAGTTTGTTACTTTTGTCATTGCTTGCTGAATTTCCATTTGATCATTTTGTTATCTATCTGCATGTACGACATCATTTTATTTTCTGTTTATAATGCCCATTAATTCTCCTCAAAAAAACAAGCAGAACATATTTGTCAATATATAGTTCTTGTCACATATTAGAGAAGGCGAGAGTGGTTCAAATAAATAAAAATTTTATCTCCACGACTTAAAATGAACAAAAATAATTATGGCAAGCTTAATGCCATTCTTGATATGTATCTTAATATTCCTGGTGCTCAACGGAGGGCTATTAGGAAGTCAGTAAATGTTTACAGATAACAGGATAAAGTAATATTAAATAATTTGTTATTAGTGAGTACATATATAAGCTAATGTTAAAAGCTTGGGAATGTGAGAGGAAGCCAGAAAGCACATTTGGAAATACAAGGTTACCTTGACTATCAAGGATTGACTACATTTCTCCAACAGACTGTAATTCCCATAAAGCATATATTACATCTAAATCTGGAGTTAGCCACTATGACATAAACTTCTGAGCACTCTGCTTCAAAACAAAAGTGTCATTCTTGTTCTGTGTTATTTGGTTCCCAAAACAGTTTGGATTACTTAATGTGGGTGCTGCCCTACCCTGCTTGTGAGTAAGGCTACAATCAGAAACATACAATTTATATTTCTGAAAGTCCTCTCAAGAAGCAAATAAAAGCTGCAGATAGTTAGGAGCACAAGTTGTAAGACCTTTTAAAAAATAATCATAATCTAAAAAAAAAATCATGCTGCATGGCAGCAGAGGCCACGCAATACTGTGATTTCTTCTGTGGGTGTTATGCCATTCCTAGCGTATGTGAAGAAACTTAGCCAAGCCTCCTAGACTATGGCTGCTCTGAGGACCAGCCTTCAGCAGCCTGGGGACTGAGGGGGTCAGTTCTTAAGTTCATGGAGTCAGTGAACTAATCACTCAAATTGGCTTTTCTATCTGAGGGAGTAAAACTTAATTCTCTGGGGGCAGCAAATGGGGCAAAACTTAACTCCCTGGGGCTGGCAAAAGAGGGAAACACACACATACATCTCAAACATGTTAGGATCCCACCTGAGTGCTGATGAATGGCAAGCCTTCAGCAGGTTAGAGGAAATGAAGAGGAGACGCAAAGCAGGTGACTGCTGGACAGACAAACAGATACACGAGGATTTTTCTAAGGGTCAAAGTTTCGTTCTTCATTTTATTATTCTATTGTTTGTTCTACTCTATTTTTTTTTCTGTCCTGTTCTTCTACTCAGATGTTTCCCTTCTGTCTCTCTTGATGTCTTCCTTCTAACTAACTTTACTTTTTTCTTTACGGTTTATATACCCCAGCAAAATCTTTCAAGTAGTATAAAAATTACAATGTGGATACATTCTATTTTTAAGTCAATGATTACAACAAATATAAGTTTAAAAAGCATGATTTCCATATCCCTTACATGATTAAATATTTTACATATTTCACATGAAAAACAAATTGTACCAAGAATTCACATACAATTATGTCCAAGCAACTTGTTATAGATTAACAAAGTATAAGCAAGCAAGGTATTTTTCTCAGTTAGTTCTTTTGCTGACAGACTGCATTTCTCAAAGAAAGGATCACTTTATTATTTATCTCAAAAGATAATCTTATAAAGGAAAATCTTAAAAGAAACCTAAACTTTTATATATGAAAAACCACCAGTTAGTTCTACTTTGAATACTCAAGGTACATACATACCCACTTATCATCAGTTTTTAAATCTGGGAGCTGAAGGCAGAAATGGGTACAAGGAATTAATCATCACCTTTGATTACCAATCCATTCTAGCAAGAAAGATATGTTAGACAATAATGGCCAGGCTGTCATTATTCTTATTTTTTGACCTCTGAGTCCCTCACTCAACTATGTGCCTTTCTAAACTTTAAATTGTTCCCCAAGATTTTCTAACTCAAAGCCATTAACAATAACATCTTAACCTAACCTTACTAACAATTCTACATGTGTAAATTCTTTCTAAGGGTGGTGGTTGAATCATTACAAAGCTTGGAAAAAGTCAATCACTATTATTTTAATTACCTGTAACACTGCCCAGTGAGGGGCAATAACCCCCCCCCCCCGAAAGCTTTCATACAACCCACAGATTATGAGGGATGTGGTGACCACAAAGGCAACAATCAGAACTATGCTCAATAACAGCATGAAGTCCTCAGGACATATAGTGCTTGGGGCTTTACCTCTCCAAGGCTCACTCGAGTGTGTCTTTGCCAAACATCAAGTCATGTTCCAGGAGTTCTAATGCTGCCTGTTGGTCCTCTCACATGGCCCCCAATAGACACCGTGACACCTGACTCCTAGTAGCCCTTGAGAATGCTCCACATCTCTGAGCGGAGAATATAGCCTTTAAAGGAACATTTTAAATTACAAACCTGTTCCCAAGTGACATTCTAAAAGGATGACTTCAGAGCAGCTGATCAGCATTTTCCCCTTTCCATTCACTTTCCACACTCTTAACTGTTAATTTAGTGGACTCAATTTTATTGCCAGTTCCTGATTTTAAAAGAAGTTCATCTAGACATTCAGGCACACTGAGAAGATCTTTCAAAAGTAAAAGGTAGCTTCCTTTCCCCTGTAAAATCAATTTTATTTTGAGAAGCAAGGATCTGTTGACAGAAACACTTCCATGGTGATGGACTGCAACACCAAGGCTGTGGGCTTGCATCATCATTAAGTAAATGTGGATGAAAGCTGAGGCTGATGATGAATGAGAAAGCTTCTGTTTAAACACATTTGTCTTGGGAATCGGCAGAGACCCAACTGTATTACAAAATACATGATGGTCTAACTGTTTTCAAAGCGCTTTTTAAGTCAAGCTGGGCTAGAACTCTAAAAGAAACTACACAGATCACTGCAGTCCTCAAAGAAGACAATGTAAAGAGAGAGCTACAAGTGCTCCTTCTATAGCCACTAAACCAGAGAGGCACATGTGATCTCTGAAGGGTATCAATCAACTAAATACAAATTATAAACAGAAACTAGGAAGAATTCAAGAGCAGTCCTTCTGGTTTTGTTACATAAAGGCATAGACAGAAACTTATTTTTAAAGCACTGGGGAAGGAGACAGAGAGGACCAACCAGGGGATTCTTCTCATCATCCATGTGAATGATCTAAGCAATCTGGGGAGGGGTAACCACTCTTGGCATACTGTAACTAGTAAGAGTTTGGAAGTTCTAGCTGGCCATCAGTCCAACTAGTTACAAGGATTCCTTTTATTAAAAAAAAAATTTTATGTGATCCATAGCAATTCTTTGTGATAACAAAAGCCCTATGTGCTCTACGATCACAGTGCACAAATCAGCATTTTATCATCTGTTGCTGATCTCAACTATAAACAGGCCTCCTGGGTGGTTAATCGTTGACTACAAATTTGCAGAAACTCTAAGGATTCTCTCTTTTAGGAGAGTGAAATAACTAACACATAAACATCAAAATTAACTTTGGTAGCTTCTCATTAGTAAATCAAATGCAGTTTATTAGAAATGTCACTACTTGCTATCTAAAGTTAAAGGATTCTTTTTCTGTAACATTAGATAGATAGATAGATAGATAGATAGATAGATAGATAGATAGATAGATAGATAGAGATAGATAGATAGATAGATAGATAGATAGATAGATAGATAGATGATAGAATCCTTGGCTTTAATTTTAAGTTTCTTATACACTGTATGTATCTGTGATAGACATACATTTGTGTGGAAAAGGAGAGAGGAAGCCAGAGTTTGTGTGTGAGGTTACATAATTTTCTTTCATTCATTTACTTGGACATACCCCCAAACCCAGGAGATTAAAGGAAGTGATGCTGGAAAAGCTTCATATAAAATATGTGGTGACAGAGGGATGCATTGTCCCATGAGGGGCTGACTAAAGATTGTTCTTTTTGATTTTGATGACCATTTTCTTAATGTTGTGTGTCCCTGGGTCTTTGTGTGGATATGGGCATGCAGTGCTCATAACTGAATCGTCTCCTCAGCCCCAAGGTTTACATATATCTGAGAAGCTCCTACTTTCTTTCATTGGTCTGAGTCCCTGCTTCAAAACCAAATTTCATCTTACTCAAAGTCCCATTATTTCATTATCTTTTTGAACTGTAGAATTCTGCCACATATTTCAGTAGTTCAGCAAGTTCTTTTTTCCATTTAAAAGCCATAGGAGTCTTCGCTAGAAGTTTTTGTTGTAGGGGCAGGGGCAAGTAATGGCAAGCTAAATACACTGAGTCGACTGGTGCGCCCACCCAAGCACTCAGGAGACTGAGGCAGGGGTTCCAGGACAGCTAGGGCTGCATAGCAAGACGTTGTCTCGATCAATCAAACAAACAAAAAATCCAATGAAACAAAAGCAAGCAAAGGTAGAACCTTTCCCAAGATGATGCCACTGTTCTTTATGGGTAAAAATAACATTACCAAGCTGGACACCTTTAATCTTAGCACTCAGGAGGCAGAGGCAGGCGGATTTCTGTGAGTTCAAGGCCAGCCTGGTCTACAAGAAATAGTAGAAACCCTGCCTCAAAAAACAAACAACAACAACAACAAAAAAAAAACAAAAATAACATTACCATTTTTGCTAGAAGGACATCCCATTAGAAGGAATGCATCTTTACATATATAATAGGATTCCTACACAGGGTGTAAAACATCGGAAATGTTTAGAAGTGTTTCAGATTTTATTTGCTTTTTTTCCCTAAGAATATTCAAAACACACATACATGTAAGATATCTTGGAGATGGAACCAAAGTCAAAACATGAGATTCTTTTTATGTTCCATACACATCTTATATATATTTTACCTAAAGATAATTTTATACAGTACTTTAAGATAATTTTATACACAAAATTAAGTTGTATAGTATGAAGTTTTTCACTTAGAGTGTCATGTAAGTGCTCAAGGGATTTGTGTTTTGGAGCACTTCAGATTTCAAGTTTTCAAATTAGGGATGCTTAGCCTATGCCTGTGCAAAACTGATATCAGGACTATAGGAATTCTGCTTGGAAGGTCCCCATAATTCTCTTTTACAGTGCCATGGAGGTATTCATGACATCCAAAGAAGAAATGGCAAGAGAAAATATAATTGGGCAAAACCACATTTTTTTTCTTTTGGTGGTATTGGCTATTAAACCCAGGGCCTCCTAAATTCAAGACAAGCATTCTGCCACTGTACTACTTTCCAACCACAGCAAACAGTCTTATGATCCATGTGTAAATAAGTTAAACCAAGACATCCATATGTGATTCCCCTTATGCCAACACTAAGTTCCCCCAGTGCTATCAAACCAGGATCTCTAGAAGGAAGTACATCTAAGCTATTTCTAACAAATCCTCCGCTTGGTTTGCAGTCTAAAGTTGGAATTTCACAGCTATAGAAATTTCTGTATTGCTACTGGCAAGTATTCCCTCCACTCTTATTTTACACCTGTTCCAGGAGGCAAGACTTTTTTGCCCTCTAGAGGCTAAAAGAGAAAGCAGGGTTTATTCTCCAGGTTTTCTTTTTATTCGAAAGGAAAGCTCAATAAAAGCAACTATTTTATTAGGTAGAAATGTTTCCAGTTTCATAACTAGCAAATCTTTAAGTGAACTTGGGCAGAAGGGTCTGACACCAACAAGCTCTGTCTCTTTCTCAAATCCCAGATCCCCAATGTATCTCTATAGCATTTCTTGGGCCCAGAATACACACTTAAGAGTGCACTCTGAAGAACCAAAACAAAGCCCTATATTTACCTTAGGACCCAGTGAAGCAAACACAAGAAAGACTAGTGCCTTGCTAATAAAGTTCACAAAACTGAAATCCTGTTAAATTGATTTTTATTTAAGCACCAAGCCCTTTCCTTTCTCACTGAGGGACCCTGAGAACTAAAGTACTTCTGTATGATTCAGTATATCAGAAGCAAGCATCCCGAAAGGCACCTAATGAATCCTTAGAATCCACTGAGATTAGGGGCTAACACCTCTGAGTATTTTAATAATTTGATAATGAATTAACACTGTTCATGTGGCAGCATTAACAAGTCTGTCAGCATTTCCTCAGAACAATGGGCTTTACACTTAAGAAACTGTCGTGAGATGCACTCTTGACTAACCCTGGCATTTGTCAGCCATCTCAGGGAAATCCCCTTAACTACAGCCTCATTTTAACACTTCTGTTAAAACTATTAGTCAAACTGGAAGGTGAAGGAAGGAAGATTTCTTAGCCACGTGATTCTGTATGATTATCCTTTGAGGAGTCATCCGAGATAAGCTAGGCATAGTGATGCAGGCTGTTTGTTTAAGAAAGGGTTTCAGGTCTAACCTAAAACTGACACTCTGTATTAATAGCCGAAGATGACCTTGAGCTGATCTTCTTGCTTTCACTCTTAAGTACTGTGGTTACGGGCATATGGTATCAAACCCAGCTTGTCTTATTTTTCATATAGGTCAGTCATGTTTAAGCTTAGACGTTAAAGACTCACAAATTCTTCTGTATTCTCTGGATAGGTGCACGTGGGTTTACTAACAGAAAGATTACTCAAATGATTCAGTAACATTCAATGTCTTAGCAGTGTACCTTTTTCTCAAAGCACCACTTGAACACAAGTGACCGATCCACTGATCACGATAAAGGAACATACTGTGCGCCTCCCAGTCAACACTGGGTATTATAAGGATCAGACTCATCCTTTGACAACTTACTGAGGAAATGTACAAGCACTGAATGTCACAAACATTTACAATAGAAAATGATACACTGCTACCAATAAACTGGAGATGAAGGACTGCACGGGACTAAGGTCAAATTCTGTCTCATGCCTTTTTCAATTAGTTGTAAGGGTCTTGGACAAGTCATTTAACTTCTGTGAAAAAAAAGAGATTGACTCTAAAATCACGAGTGGCTCTACCTGACAACTTTATTTTCCTTCAGAAAACAGACTTTCATTGGCAAATACCAAAACTAGTAGATGACTTCTTACCATTTGTGTTCCCTCTCTAAGAGTCTATTCATCATATAAGCTCTAACCCCACCAAATGAAGGATTATACAGCCTCAGTATTAATGACAGGATGGGTCTGATAATTCTCTGTTGAGGACAATGGCAGGGGGTGTTCTTTACCATCATAGGATGTTTAGGTCCCTCTGGCTTTTATTCATTAGATGCCACATAGCATCTCTCCAGAAGAAACAAGAAGTGTTTCCAAGATGTTCTGCCCCCTTGCTGAAAACCATTACATCAGAGAGATGAAAGAACTCTATAAGGTAGTTCTGCAGTAGCAACAGCTCCAAAGAAGGAGCTGTATAAACATTAAGACTACAGATTGTAGAAGGCTAGGACTTCAGGACTAGATCTGAGGAACAGGTGAGGTAAGAACAGGGACTAGACAGTGAGATGGCCTAGGATACGAAGACAGAAGAATGGTTCTAGGAGATGCCCACATGGCAGAGATATGGAGCAGGCAGGAGAGGAGAAAGTGTGCAAGCCGAGATGGCTGGGGCTGGGGTAAGGTTAAGTAAGGGAACAGGCCAGTCAGATTATAAAGGACTTTGAACACAGAGACAGGAAGTGGTCTTAGAGGGCTTCTGGTTATTAGAGCCATGTAATGGGGAGGGGGATGAGAGTGGGTAAGAGAAAATGAGTCCTTCATAAAAAATTTCATTTTATAATACCTCTTAAAAGGAGGGATATTCTGTCAATTTTAGAGATAAATTAAAACAGACTTTTGAGGTTTTCTATTAGTATGTGACAAAGCAGACCTCTCTCATTGTTCTATTCTCTTTTCATGGCAACACGAGAAACTACTTCAATGCAGGGTGAAGCAATATAAACTGTAGTCTACTACCTACGGTGATAAGACAAGTTGCCTAACATTACCTACCTCTCTGTTCAGCCTCAGATATATGCCATTCAACCAACAAGCTCAGAGCACCCTTAAACACAGGAAGGGCTCACCCGCCACTGTTCTATATGGATTAAACAGTCACATTTCTGAGCAAGTGAAACAGAACCTACCCAGAGAGATCTAGCCCAAAGCTCACTTCTCATAAACATCCACGATCACTACAGCCAATAGTGACTTAGTTTTCCCTCCAACACTTTCTGAATTCTATAGCTACTGTTAGGTCAATAGATACTAAATGTGAAAAGGTCAAGACCCACACAAATGACAGGTGTGGGAAGGACTACATTTTCTATGAAGCAAGGAAAGACCCAAATAACCTCTCACGTTCTCATCATCAAGAGATAGTTCTCAGAGCACACCAGGGCTGCAGACAGAGTCCACTCTTCTCTAACACATGATTCTGCAAGCAAAACACACAAGCACCAAGCATGAAGAATGGGCTTTGGATGGGCCATCAATGTGTGTGGAGAATTAATATAATCATCAACTTATTATGTGATAGAATTATATAGCTAATATAATTATTACAGAACTAAATTATATAATCTTCAATGGGGACAAGCAAAAAAGCATCAGAAGTGAGTGACTATGGTCCGAGAGAAGCATTACAACCAAGAACACTGAAATCTAGAAGATAATGACTGTCTCAATAGTCCAGATAATTACTTCCTTTGGGAATGTCCATCAGGGTTCACAGTTTAGTTCATAAAGACAAGAATCATTAACATAATCTACACTAAATAAGGACCCTGCTTTTCAAAAGCCTAGAAATTTTTCCTAGTTTGTATGCCATAAATTAGGAAATTACTTTTTAAGCAATATAATCTTAAGGAAAAACTGATGCTCCCATAAGAAAAAAAAAAAACTGTCCACTTTTCCAGTCAGGGGAAATGTTAGGATTCAATTTGATCAATGTTAAATTCTGTTTCTAATTTAGGGTTATAATAAATATAAGCAAAGAAGGTATCCATATCAAAACTGCTACTTCAAATCAAAGTCTTCAAATTGCCCTCCCATGTCTCCCCTCATAACAATTAAAAGCATATAAAGCCCCTTTCAATACAACCACCCGGGCGGCGATGGCGCACACCTTTAATCCCAGCACTCGGGAGGCAGAGGCAGGTGGATTTCTGTGAGTTCTGTGAGTTCTGTAGACCAGCCTGGTCTACAAGAGCTAGTTCCAGGACAGGCTCCAAAGCTACAGAGAAACCCTATCTTGAAAAACAAAACAAACAAACAAAAAAATTCAATACAACCACGCTCTAAACAACTCAAAATATTCCTCAAGAATTCCTTCCTATTGGTGGGCTTGTTTCCTCTCTTTTTAAAAAAGGGAAAGTGGAGAAAAGAACAAGCTACTTATTTTTCTGTTTTGACTTTTGATGACGTTTTACCCAAATATATTGTAGCAATTGCTTGTATCATCTAAAACCAAATACACTAGTGGGCTTTAATCCGAAGAGAAGTTAATTAAAAACTGTTAACAGAGCCACAACAGGCTTCTCCTTTAGGGAGTAAGGGAGAAAGTCATACGCAATCACGCTGAGGACATTTCTCAGAGTAACATTCATAAGCAGCCCATATTTCATATATATTCTTCTCTGATTATAATAATAATAAGATCCATTACAGAGAATTTGAAAAATTTTGACTGCTTCTGTGATTTCTGATTTTAGCTTCAAAGAAAGCAATGAAAACAGTAGGAAAAACAATGAATGATTATTAGTGGGATTTGTTTTTGTATCTTTCTTTTTTTTATTCTTTTTTTTGGTGAAACCCATCAACTATGGCCACATTCCAAATCTTCTCAGACTGCCAATGAGGAAGGAAATCTGCAGAGGGGGATATCCTGTCCTTACTGCACACTTTAGTGCCAAGAAGTGGCAAATCTCTCCAGAGTGCAAGTTTATGTAATCTGTCTGCTTGTCCAGACACAATGGCTAAGGTGGTCAGAAAGGTCACCGGCAAAGAGGGCAGGATTTCCTTATCTGCAGGCCAATCATGTAATGGGAAGAAATGCTTTTTTTTCAGAGGAGGTCTTTTCAGTACTAGTTCATTATCAATAAAGTTCTGTAGCCTTGTAGAAAGATTCAGATCAGACATAAGAAAGGCCTCTTAAAAATTCATTTCTAAGAATTCATAATTTCTATGAAAGGGATGCAGAAGTAGTATTCTGCCTAGACAATGAATGATGATTTTTTTTCTCTACCAGGGTTCTCTATTAACATCTCCAAAATTTCAATGCTACTAAACAGTTACACACACACAGATACACAGACACAGACACAGCACTTACATTGCCCCCTTAAGGGTTTTTGTCCTGCTTCTTCCTCATCATCCAGGCTGACGACCTGGAAACCTCTCTTCCCCAGGGCTCCCTATCCAGTTTGCTATTCTCCACTATTTCCTTCTCTGCCTACCATATTTCCTATACGTGCTACCCACCCCTTAATCCAGACCTCAGCACAGGTGGTACTTTAGCATATTTGGACTATATATAATCCTCATCTTTCTAAATTAATTTTCACCCCAGATTTCAGGTCACTGCAATTGCCTGGCCTTGCATCAAATAACAACACTTACATCAATGCCCAGAAAATGGCTGCTCCAACCTCCTACCAGGGCTGGCCTCCTTGTGCACTTCCTCTCCTCTGATACTCACCACACTCTTCACTCTCAGGATAATGGTGCTACCTCTCTTCCTTCAGACAGTCTGGCCTTCTTGGCCTGCACCTGTTTCCAGGACTGGACTGCCCTTCTTCCTCTGCTCCTCACATTCTCTTTCTAGGCTTTGATATACCGCCCGCTATCTTCCAATCTGCCTGTGGATTTCCAGGAACTCTTCTAAAACACTGTAGCTTCGGCATAGCATTTATTTTTGCCCTGTCATAGGGTACCTCTCCTATAATATAACCTCAAATGCAAGAAACAGCTTTCGCTTTCTCAAACACATCCATGTTTCCATAACACACAGTTATTGCCCAGTTTGTTCAGAATCACCTAGAATTCCGCAGGTCTAGAATTCCTCTAGTCTCAACAAACCCCCCCCCCCAAAAAAAGAAGTTAGTGATGGAATACCTTAATCCCAGAATTTGGGAGACAGAGGTAGGGGGATCTCTGTGAATTTGAAAACATCCCCATCTACATTTCCAGGCCAATCCAGGCTACAACAGTGAAATTCTGTCTCAAACAAAAAATAAAAATAAAATAAAATTTAAAAGAAATAAAGAAAGAATAAAGCAGAGACAAAAAAAGAAAGTAAATGACTAACAGGATAAACAATGAAGACAGCTAATTAGGTTAGTGTATTTTTTTTTTAACCATCATTTCTAAATGCAATGTTATATTTGACACAAAATGTGAGCATTTGGGTTAGGAATGGTTTGAAAACTATGTTTCATCATTTATTCTTGGAATAACCCTTGTACCTACATGTAATTACAACAAAAAGAAATCGTGAGGGACTAGGCATTACATTAGAGAACAAAGGTACACTTGAATCCTCGCTCATAAAGTGGACAATCTCCAAAACAGCATAGTGCTGGGATAGGCTGTAAGCTAGAACCAGGTGTCCTTTCACGGGAGGCCAGTGGGAATGAGAAAATGAGGCTATAATGTCTCCCTATGAAGGGCCTCTTGCCATATAAAACTAAAGCTGTAAGGAGTAATGTTTCATTAAATAATGGAAAAGTTCTGAAAAAAATCAAGAGATAAGAAACCAAAGCAACATATGAAAATTTGGGCTATCTGCCAGATTTATTATCTGTTATTTCCACTGTTCCCCCCACCCACCCACAAATTAGTGGTGATTTGCCAAACAATATAAAAGACAAAAGAAATGAAAGTAGTCATTTCCTCTTTCATCACTGCATCTATCAGGATCTCTTCTGCACTGCACTCCCATTAAGGTATTAAACACAATTAAATGAAAAGAAACTTAAAACAACAACAAAAAACTGTCACCTTGAAAAACATAACCTTGACCAAGCAAACCACAGCTGGGTCGCAAAGGAATCAGGAAGCTCTGAATTCACCTCCCACTTCTCAAGGACAAGTCAGAGCTGAAGTCTTTAGAAGTCTCCTCAGTATCTAGAGCAAAGGGCATGATTAAGGGCATTTTGCAGTTCTGGAACCAAGCCTGCTACTGAAGGAACACTGCCTTCTCAAACAATATGATGCCAATACATCACCAAAATGTCCAAAGCATGTAAACACTAATTTCCTTGTGAGAAAAAGAAACATCCCGATTGCAGCTGTCTATGCAGAATGTGCTAGCTCCCTCAACGTCCAATGCTCTGCTGTGTCTTCTGAGGCTTGTTTTTTGTGATGATAGAAAATAACACATGATTCATAAGGAAAGTGGCTAGAGGCTTAGACTGATCAAAACGGAAAACATCACAAGCACCTGCACTTCTTTTGGTCATGGAGATTCTCATTGCCATTTAAGTGACCTGTGGCAAGCAGAGTCCTAGAGAATGCTGAGTTTCTTTTTAGAAACCAATGGACAAAACAAGGTAAAACTCTGAGAACTTAATGAATTTACCTCACAAATACACTTTTTTTTCCTATTGTTTTCTAGATAGGGCTTTTGTTCAGTGAACCCATCATTCTTCTTCACACTTGTTATCTGTTCCAAATAACAGCACCCTTCAGGTTGAACTAAAGATAAAATAAATTTAAAAAATGAAAACAAAACCATTTTTCTCCTATGAATGAACTTTCCAACTTGCTTAATCCCCTCCCAGACATGTGCTTTCTGATGGAACCCAGGAGCTTTTGAGTAGAACAGTTACTGTGTGGTCTTAAAAGAGCCACAAAGCAAGAGTCTCTCTTGCAATATGCACTCCAAATTTGGAAAGAAACTTTCTTGGAGCTTTTTAACATAACATTCTATAAAAATGATCCAAGAGATGACACATTTTATAGCTCCGTACTTCATTTACACAAACGAGTCCAAGTATGAATTTCATACTAGAAAAAAAGAAAGGAAGGAAGGAAGGGAAGGAGGGATGGAAGGAGGGGGGAGAAAGAAAGAAAGAAAGAAAGAAAGAAAGAAAGAAAGAAAGAAAGAAAGAAAGAAAGAAAGAAAGAAAGAAAGAAAGAAAGAAAGAAAAACCAGCATCATTCCCTTATGCTCTGCCCAACACAATTGGGGGAATGGCAGCCGAGGCTGTCCTAAAAAATAACTAGTCTTTGCTGCCACCTAAAGGTAAAACGTGTGTGGTGAAACTAAAGCCCAACTTGTGAACGTTGGAGCCTGTGAGTTCTCACCACCTCAGGCAATTTTCTTCACGTTACCTTAGCAGTGTTGCGTTACCTTAGCAGTGTTGCGTATAAGCTCCACCACTACTGCGCTGGCTGTCAGGTGGGGGACAGAGGCCTGTGGTGTTCATAAAACACACCTGCCCTGACCCAACTCCCAGACAAGCATCTTCAGCTCTGATATAGCATGTGGGTATGCCAGGTACTTCAACCACAAACATCCTACCAAGTGAACCACTGTCAAGCCGCGCTAGAACTTCATAGTGCCAAATTTTCCCTACCTTGCAGGTGAGAATTCACAGTGAAGGAAAGGTTTCCATCTAAAAGAGCCTCAGCCTCAGCAGAGGTTCTCTAAGTGTGGTAGGCTGACCACGTGCATCAGAGCCAATCACCCTTGAGAATTTATTAAAAGTGTGGCTTCCCACACACCCACACAATGGTTTAAATAGGCCCACATCAAGAACTTTCAACACTAAATTGGAAAACTCCTGTAATTCTTGAAAAAGTTAAGGGCATCACAGAAACCTCTTCTGGAAAGGGTGGAACGGGTTTCAACTGTAGCTTTTGTTGCTTGTGGTTCAATGATGTAGATGACATTCACAGAAATGCCCTCATCACTGAGAATTCCCATTTTTCATCTCTTGACAGTTTACTGTAGCATCTTTTAATTGTATGATCTTGTAGAAAATGTTGAGGCTAACAAAAACACAATACCACTAACCTCAGCAGACCACTAATATCATGGACTCATATTCATCTACAGGCTGGGTACCCCTAACTTGGAATTGAACATGCTATAAACCTAACTTTCTAGTGTCACTACAGTGTCGTAAGCATCTGACCTCACATGACATGTAGTGGTTAAAACACTTACAGTAAAAATAGTGTATAAAGCTACAGTCATTCTATGTACAGTGTAATGTACAACTGAAACATAATGGCTTCTGTGTTTAGATGTGGATCTCATTGTGGATATGTAAATAAGCCCCCAAAGTTCAGACATTCAAAATACTTCTGATCCTTAGGGACAGTCACTCTGCAGTTCTTTCTCTTATATCATATATAAGTATTTAATATGCATGTTTTAATTTTTAAATTCAGTTTCTTAACATTTCTGTGGAAGCATTTCCCTGTAACTTCAAAAGCATCACTATGCAATGACAGCACAGTGTTTTTATATAATCATACATTAATTTATACCATACCCTCATATTATTAAGAATTGTTTTCTAGTTGGGCAGTGGTGCTGCTTGCCTTTAATCCCAGCACTTGGGAGTCAAAGGCAGGCTGATCTCAGTGAGTTCGAGGCCAGTCTGGTCTACAAGAGCTAGTTCCAGGCCAGCCAAGACTGTTACACAGAGAAACTCTGTTTCAGAAAACCAAAAGAAAAAAAAAAGTTGTCTATATACACTTTTTTCATTCTAATTAATGCTAAAACCTTTACCTTTATTTTAGTTTTTCCTAGAAAAGGTCGCCGAAAAAATGACTAAGTCACATAGTACTTGATACACAGGCTGGCCTTGAACTCACAGAGATCCACCAGCCTCTGCCTCCTGAGTGCCAGCAAGTACTCTTAAATATTCTCATTCTTTAAGGAAGCATTTTTTCCCTTTAAAAAGTTAAAATATAATAGTTCTTAGCAATCTATTTAACTCTGCTAACCTACAGTAGACAACTCTACTCAGCGATGTGCGCCATCTCCCAGCTCAAGCCACTGTCTTCCACACATGTCGCTATGATGAACGAGGCATTTTCTCTGTGTGGCAGCAGTCTACATTCCCATCCCGCCTCTCATATGCAACCTAATTTGAAGCACTCCACATCTAAATTGGGTTGGATGTTTTCTTGAATCAAGAAAGAACATTAACAACAGCATTCCCTCATCTCATAGCCTACAGCAGTTCCTTGAGGGCCCAGTCAAATGCTGCTTTCCTCCTGAAGATCTCAGATGCAGTGAACATGAAATGTCCTCTGGAGATCTCATAGTTCTCTGACAATAGTTTTGGACACTTCTCTTGTTTATTTCCCCCAACACTGATCAACAAGAACTGGTCTTCCTCTGTGTTCACCATTATCATTAAAGCACATATACAAAAGGAGTTTGCAGAAACATTTTCCTAAAATAATTTCCCATCAAACTAGATTCCCAGAACCTTGTGCTTTCAGAGTCAAACCTGCAAACTAACTACATGCCTTGAAAAATGACAATTTTCTTCCAATCATATAAATCATATAATAACCACCTTTTATCTTTGTTGTTGCTGCTGTTGTTTGATTCAAGATCAAAGGAGTATGCAAGCAGAGAATTCCAACAAGGATCCCTAAACCCAATAGACTCTCCTGCAAAATAGCCCTGGGACCTATGGCTAAGCCTAGTCACCAAAATGGCTGTGAGAAATTACACATCATAAGAACTGTCACTGCTAACACATTCCTCCACATAGAAGGGAAAAGGTAAGTCATACCTATGTACTGTCTAGGAAGATTCATCTCCAGAAGCATCTGGGAAGCTACAATCACTGAAGGCCAGAGAGGAATGGCCATCTCTCCAGGAAACGGTGAAGAAGCCAACTGACCTACGGCTCACAGGTTGTTGGACCTGCTAAAGGGCATGCTCAAAGAAGCAGTGCATGACCAATTTCCAATTGGTATTTTTCTTTTTTAAAAAAAAAAAATCTCATTCAAGACTGTGTCACTGAATCAAGAGAAAGGAGTAATTCTAATTCAGTGTGGACACTGGCACAATGACATTTCTAAGATGAGGCATTTTTAACTAAACAGATTTCATGCCTTCACAAAGCCTCAAGGCTTGGGGGTGCCACTGATTTCTATGACCCATCAGGGAACACTGGAGGCATGGGCCTGGAAGAAATCCTCCTGAGGACTACACTTCAGCTAGCTTTCTACAATGAGCCCCAAAGCAGAAGCAAAGGAACTGCCATTCCCCATACTCATATGGCCAATCTATTTCAATGCATACACCCAGGGGCCATTAATGAAGAGAGGGATGGGGGGAAGAGAGGAAGAAATAGGAGGAGGAAGAGGAGGGAGTTGGGCAGCACTGAGCTATGCAAGCTCAAGAGAAATGGTGTACAGCATCAAGCAAGTGGTAGACTGTGGGGAGGATGAATGAGTTAGAAGACAGAAAGAGAAGTCCAAGTTAAAGGAAAGCCGTAAGTGAATAGAAAAGAGCCTATGAATGAAGACCAGGAAATTCTGACGCCAAAAGCAAGACACACAAAGTGTACACAGCAGCATGCCTGAGAAAAGGCAGGCGTTTAATACATCTTAAGTAAATTCAAGATGAGGAATGAGCTAGAGAAAGGCCATTGAAACAAGACACAGGTGAGAAACTAGGCTTAAGAGACAGCAGTGAAGTATGATAGGGATGGGAAAATAGTTATGCCTAGGTACCATCTCATACTCCTACCGCTCTGGAGCAGAATCAGGAGGCAGAAGAGAAAGGATCATGAGTGTGAGGCCAGCCTGAGCTGTTATAGTGTCTCCAAAAAAAAAAAAAATGCTGAGGCTACAGCTCTGGTAGAGAGAACACTTGTCTAGCATGTACAAGGCCACAGGTTCAACTCCCAGCAACACACACACACACACACACACACACGAAAAATAGGAAGCAACCAATTACGAGCACTGGTTGCTCTTCCAGAGGATTCCCAGCATCCACAGAGCAGCTCACAACTATCCACAATTCCAGTTACAGGGAATTCCGACACAACTTTCTGGCCTTCATGGACACTGAACATACGGTGAGCAAACATACATGAAGGCAAAACACCCACACATATAAGAATAAAATAAAATTGAAAATTTCAACAGGAAAAATAATATATACTATCAACAGTCTCAGAAAAACAAAGTGTCCAGGAAAGTTATATCTCAAAAAGAAACATAAAATGTTGTTTGTATATTGAAGGTTTTAACCTTGTTTTCTCCCCCTGCTGGGACTTTCTCAAGTATGCTTTATGTCTAGATGACATAAATTCATGAGTGAGGAAAAAAATAATGCAAGATACTGTTCAAAGTAGCAAAAAGAAAAAAAGTCTAAAATAATTATGGACATTTCTATGATCATCAGCAGTAATCCACCTTGAAATGGTAATCAAGTACTCTCATTAAGACAGAAGTATCACAAAATGTTCCATTTTAATCAAAGAATTACCAATCACAACACAGGCTTACTCCAAGCACTATCTAAGGCATAATATGCAAAGCAACTAAGACCTGAGTATAACTTGAATTTCTACAACGTATTGTTTGACATATAAAGCAAGTGAAATAAGAATCCCGTCACCCCAGCATAACCCTGTAAGAGAAATGTGCCCGTTATGAAGGGGGGGGATGAAGAGAAGCTATCTATCCTACACGGAAGTGGGGGCTCCCTGGGAAGAATGTGTTTAACGGCAGTGAAAGGGACTGAGAGGTGACAGGGTGAAGACAGACAAAGTATACCATGTACATATGGGAGATCGTCAGAACCTGTGAAATTCCACAAAGAGAGTGTCCTATAATGTTAGAGTGTGATTAAATTTAAAAAACAGATAAAAATCCAAGTGAATAAAATAACGAAACTCCTAAAAAAAAAAAAATGCCAGCTCTATGCCAAAAGTCCTACTTGTCCTTTGTTTACTCTTCTTGGTGATCTCGGGTTACTGGTCTCACTCTTTGAAATCATGAGCACTTTTAATCAGAATGTAACTGGTCTAGTATCTAACAGAACTGTGGACTGGATCCTAGGGTAACTAACAAAACCCAGTTTTGTCTGGGATATATTTTAAATTCCTTCCAGAGAATATATAATACCCTAGGATAGAAGCAACATATTCAAGCTGTGTAGGTTAAAATTCTATTATCTCACCGCATTTGACAGGCAGGCTAAGAAAAACTGTGATAATTATAAATGCCGAAAGAAATCAAAACAAGACTATTTTATGACAAGAAAATTACATAATACTCAAATTTCATTGCTTATGAAGTTTTATTAGAACACAGTTACACTCATTTGTTTTCATATTTATTGTCTACTTTTACACTAAAATATCAAGGCTGAGTAGTTTAGAAATGATGATTGGATCTGTAAAAACTTAGCATTTGTAGTAGATTCCTACCACGTAAACAAATACATACAAAAAAGAAGTTAGCTAACCACAGGGCTAGTCCGAACTACCTTAGCAAGAAACCCAGGAACAGAACACTTAACCACTCTACCATAACCTAATTTCTCAAAGTAACATTTGCAATTCAAGAATTCAATCTAGCATTCTATGAAAGCTGGTGAAAATGAGAAAACTATATTTCAAGATGTTCATGATACGTTTAGAAAACTGCATACCATCTGAGTATTCAATGGCAGATCATTAGCTCGAGAACAGGTCAAGGCAGGGCAGAGTGGCACACACTATAATACCAGCAATGGACAAGCTAGAGCAACAAAGGCTCGTTCAAAGAAGTAGGATTTCTAATTCAAGGCCAACCTGGGCTGGATAGTGAGAACCTTTCTCAAAACAAAGTCAAAACCAATACAAAACCTCTAAGGATTTGTAGTACTGAATAATGTTATGCATCATTGTTAAACACAAAAGAGGAAATGAAAGGCCTTCTACATTTATGAAGGGTATTTTTTATGAAACTCATGGATACCTAGCAAAATTGTATCAGGAAATATATGCATGTATGATTTGGAGAAAGATTTGTACATCTGTACTTTCAAACTTTCATAAGCTGTTGTCAAGAATCATTCAGTTTAGTGTTTGTGAGAACTGTGCGGATTCTATAAAGTCTCTTAGGCTGTTTGACTGCCCATATAGGACTTTTCAAGGACAGAACATGACTGAAAATGTAGCCTCTTTTTCTTTACTTCCTCTTGTGTTTAAAAATACATCCTGAATTGTGCCCTCAAACATTCATTCTATCATGTTATTTGTAGAGCTGACATCAATAAATAATCTTGAAAACATCGTGCTCTGAGTTGGTTCTCTATGAGTGATGCCAACATCTACACGAAACATCCCAAACCTGATTGCATAGCTCAGACAATGTTTCACAATATGTACAATACCTACACATTGAATTATACTGTAAAAGTCTAATTTGGGGAAGAAAAAAAGGTAAATAAGAAGACAAACAACCAGCCGGGCGGTGCACGCCTTTAATCCCAGCACTCGGGAGGCAGAGGCAGGCGGATCTCTGTGAGTTCGAGACCAGCCTGGTCTACAAGAGCTAGTTCCGGGACAGGCTCCAAAACCACAGAGAAACCCTGTCTCGAAAAACCAAAAAAAATAAAATAAAATAAAATAAAAAATAAAAATGCATCCTGAATTGTGCCCTCAAACATTCATTCTATCATGTTATTTGTAGAGCTGACATCAATAAATAATCTTGAAAACATCGTGCTCTGAAGTTGGTTCTCTATGAGTGATGCCAACATCTACACGAAACACCCCAAACCTGATTGCATAGCTCAGACAATGTTTCACAATATGTACAATACCTACACATTGAATTATTCTGTAAAAGTCTAATTTTGGGAAGAAAAAAAGGTAAATAAGAAGACCAGCCAGGAGGTGCACGCCTTTAATCCCAGCACTCTGGAGGCAGAGGCAGGCGGATCTCTGGGAGTTCGAGGCCAGCCTGGTCTACAAGAGCTAGTTCCGGGACAGGCACCAAAGCTACAGAGAAACCCTGTCTTGAAAAACAAAAAAACAAACAAACAAAAAAAGACAAACAACCTTAGCTATTCAGAGATCCTGTGTTCCCCCACCAAATCATTCAAGAAGAAATTTTTCATCAATAAAGCAACATAGTTTGAAGAATACTTACAATGCTCAACCACTAACCAAGAATCACTCTGTTCACTCTAGGTTAGGGAGACTGTCCTCTGCATAAATTACAGTCTCATCTACAAAGCAGGAGTCTATTGTTATTGTCCCCTTTCCGCAGCAATTTATAACACTAAATCCAGGTGAGCACGGAAGTGAGTACTTCTTTTTTGTTTGTTTGCTTGTTTTTTTGTTTTTTCGAGACAGGGTTTCTCTGTGGTTTTGGAGCCTGTCCTGGAACTAGCTCTGGTAGACCAGGCTGGCCTTGAACTCACAGAGATCCACCGTCTCTGACTCCCGAGTGCCGGGATTAAAGGCATGCGCCACCACCACCCGGGTTGGAAATGAGTACTTCTAACCCTAGCACTCAAGAGGCCAAGGCGGGGAAATTTCAGGCCAGCAATCTGGGCTACATAGTAAAATCCTGGCTTAAAAAATAGTAAAACAAATTTAATGAAGGATAGTTAAGACACTATTGTAAGGCACAGGATTTTTGGCAAGTCTTCTATGTAATCGAGCATCTTCAAAGGCATAAGGTCTTTAGGCAAGATATGGCTATAAAGGATGGGGGAAAGCCAAGTTGGGCTCACTGGCTTCCAGTGCCAGGAGACAGTGATTTAACAAGACAAACAGCAGACAGTGCTAAAGGACCTGCCAATCAGAAGAGCACCCACAGCGCTGATCTAGGCTAACTAGGAGCTGCTTCTCAGCGAGGTGACGTCTGAACTGACTTCCTATGTTAAGAGCTAGTCACTAAAATTGGAGGGCAGCGTGGTACAGACACCTCAAGGGCCTGAGACAAAAGGAATGGAGTCTGTTGGGCAATAAAGGGATGGCCAGTGTTGCTGAGCCACTGTCAACAGTGGAAAACTAGGCATGGCAATAAGATTTACTGTGTGCTGAGAACACTTTTGGGGCTTTAACCAGTTTTCTGATCTGACTTCTCTGGTAGCTGAGGGACAAATAACGGTGCTGGAGTCTCTCTATTTTGAACTTACCACAGTGGGTTAATACAAATTAGAACAACAGTATATACGTCAATGGGGAAAATGCAAAGAAAGATTTGGGGTAACTTCTGGAGGGAGACACAACAGGACCTGGAGATGTAGGACCATTAAGGAAACAAACACATCACAAAAGCTTTTGTGAAACTGATGGGTTGTGGGAACTGAAATATGGAAGTGTGGAGACAAGGCCGATTTACATCACTTACGCTTGGCATTCATATTAAATAAATTCTTCCGAAACCATCGAGCTGTTTGAGATTTGAGCATAAATCCCCTATGGGGATTATATCTCAATTACTGACAAAAAGATGTTTCTCAAGGTATACAGGCAAAACAGTCTGAATGAAATCAGACAGAGTCAACAGACACAGTTTGATAACAATATGCAAAATGCATACAAATTATGTACCTTTAAAAATCAATAACGAATTGTTTACTTAGAGATTCTTACCTTTGATCATAAGAATAATTACCACAAAAAATATAAGTGCATGGACTGATTTCAGATCATCTGAATATGAACAAGAGCTACCTCACTCAACAAAGAGTCCCATCAACTTAAACCATGAAACCCAATATAGGCAAGTTCAACAGAACCACCATATGCATGCTTCAGCACTGCCAGGGTACAAATGAAAAGCGGCATTACTGCCCACTGACTCCTGATATTTCATTTTCATTTTCTTGTGGCATACATGGTGAGAGGGGGCACAAAAGACTCAAAATGTGCTGCTGCTGAATCACAGAAAAAACACTCTTCAAACAGTGTAGGGACAGTGCTGTGCATTCCTAAGAACAAGCTATTTTTATTCAACTTGACTTTACAGTTAGCTTCTCACTGTAGTTTGGTGCCTGCTATTCTACAGTCTCAAATCTGGGATCCAGACTCCCATACTCCACTGGACTGACTTGGCTTTTTCTCTTAAACCACAGAAACTTTCAGTTTCACCCTGAGAAATCTCCTCAACTTGTCAACCTCACCAGTGTCTATCATGTGATGGTTCTGAGGTCAAAGTAAATGGATATCTAACTTTGATGTTATCCTCAAAATACAGAGAGGCAGACCTTGTAACCTTGGAGGGTGACCTGAGACAGCAACCAAAACAGGAATCACTGCATGTCAAACCTTATAGGACTTGAAATATTCAAAGCCACTCTGGGGCCTTGTTATTTAATACGACTTGACTTTTAAATAAAATGCCTACTACTTCCAGAAGGGTAAGAAAAACTGTTAGAACCGTGTTAATTAAATGCTTTGGAAAATAGTTTTGTTTCTGACACCAACTAGCTAAGTGAATTTGCTAATGAATATCTTTAGGTCACATTCCTTATTTGTAAAACAGCAGAGTTCAAAAAGATGACCTTTACTTAAGCCCCCTGTTGCCTCAAACTACATGTTATAAAGAACACATTATATTAATATTGTGGGCATATACTATGCAGCAAGCATTGTACCGAGCTGTACAGCTTTAAATCATCTTCGTAACAATTTTTGAAAAGACATTAGCATTACTCTTTCTACAGATGAGGAAAGAGGGAATGTGTTGTCAGTGAAAGCGGAGTATCTGATTTGAATTCCACTGCCTGAACCTAGTTCAGGAATTACTGATGACCACTACGCCACACTGCCTCTTTGTACAAAAAACATAGTTTCAAGGAAAAAGACAAGTAAATGAAAGTGAGAGCTTGGGAAGGGACCCCTTCACATTGGCAGACAACGAGCGAGTCACTCTCGTTTCATGTGGGACAGGCTCTCCCTCCCGTCCCAGCGGTGCCTGGTGCTCCCTCAGCTCCGCGCCCCTCCTCCGGGCGGACCACGGCTACTGCCACGCGCGGGCAGGGGGCTGAGGCGAGGACCTGGCGCGGAGCAACGTGGGAGGCGGGCGGGCGAGCGAGCGGGTACCTGGGCTGCTGGCGGCGGCCGGCTGGTTCTCCCACCACAAGTCTCCCAGGTCGTCTGCCATCTCCGCGGGACCCGACGCGAGCTGACAACCAGGTGAAACAGGCCGGCTGCTGCGATCCGCTCTGCCTCAGAGCCGGCGACAGCGACACCGCACGCGGAGAGCCACAGAACGCCGTCGCCAGCGCCCAGTGGTGATGACGTCACATGCACCACGCCCTCCAGCTGCGGAAGCCCGGGGTGCCGCCGTTTCCACACAGGTTCGCGTGCTCAAGATCGATCTAGAATCACAGAGTAAATTCCCCAAATGGTAGAAACTAGCCAAGACACAGAGCCAGAAGTTTATCATCTGTTTTGATAGTTTTTGAAAATATATTTAAGGGTTTTGTTTTGAATTATGGCGGAAAAGACTGTGCCGAAAGTGTAAGAACTGATGCTAAGGAATTTTTTTCTCTGCTAAATTTCAAAGAACTCTCGCCGCGGGAGAAGACCCGAGCACGTGGGTGTGTTTTCATTAGGTTGTCAGTGTTCTGTCGCTCCTGCGCTTGTACAGTTTGCCCTGAAAGAGAAACCTGAGAGTTTCTAGCGATGAAAGTACATCTGGACGCTGCCTTTTTTCTACAACTTAAGAAAAGGAAAGGTAATTGATCAGGAAGGGCGCGAATGCCCTAGAGCCCCAAAACATTATACTGCTTCTGTATTTAAAATCAGGTTTTGATATGCTCCTTCAAGGTCTATGTGTCCCTGTGACTACTGTCGCTCTTGGAACAAGATCAGAATTTGGAACTGGGCGTGGTAATTCCAGCGCACTGGAGTCAGAGGCCCGCTGGTCTCTTGAGTTCAGACTGATCTACGTAGTAAATTGTAAGACTGCCGGGGCTGTGTAGAGAAGAGACGGAGACGGAGAGGGAGAGCACGCAGACTATCTACACATCCATTCTCCATGTATTTACTGTCTCTCCCTATATAGAAAAAGATTACAGACTATTGAGTAATCAATCTACTTTGTATCTTCCTTTTAACTGTTTTGTTATCGGTAAAGTGATATCTGGGTTTATAAGTTAGCCTGTCCTAAAACCCCCGGACCCAGTACTTGATCACCTCAGCAACACAGGGAAGCTAATGCGGAAACAAGTGCTGGGGCTTTGCCTGGTTCCCCTCTTTCTGTATAGCATTTGAATAAATATTGTTAGGGTTTAGGTATGAGACATTCACTTCCCAGTGGTTTGAACTTGCAGCCTTCACAGAAAAGGAGACAATTAAACTTTTGTTGACATTCTGGCGTTTACACCGGCCTGTCCTCGGGGACCTAGCAGGACGCTTCAACAGCAGCAGTCAAGCCGGGCGGTGGTGGCGCACGCCTTTAATCCCAGTACTTGGGAGGCAGAGGCAGGCGCGGATCTCTGTGAGTTCGAGACCAACCTGGTCTACAAGAGCTAGTACCAGGACAGGCTCCAAAGCCACAGAGAAACCCTGCCTCGAAAAAGCAAAAAAAAAAAAAAAAAAAAAAAAAAAAAACAAAGCAACAGCAGCAGTCAAGATGTAACATGGTGCCCACTGTCGCCACTGAGTAGAGCACTCTCCCAATGCACATTCACTATATTCTTATAAAAAGCCCTGCTCGCCCAGTTCCCCTCTTTCTAGTCCTCCCACTATAGCTCAAACGCTGCCTCTGCACCCCTCCCCCCAATAAACCTGCCAGGTGAGCCCTATTACATGGTGTGGCTTTGTAGTGCCCCTTGGCTCCTTCCTACCACCAAGGTTACCTTCCACCATTAAACTATTACAGCTTTAGCTTGTATGTCAGTAGGCCAATGTGGGTATGATAAAAAAAAAAAAAAAAACCAAAAACCTCAGTTCCTTGGTGGATAAATGGAGTGTTCTGGATAAGCCATCTAACCTTACTGGACTTGAGTTCATAACACAAAGAGAATAAACTAGACAGCCCCTGAGAACTCCCCAGTTCTGAGCCTACATCTTCAGTGCTGTACAAAGAAATCTGAACATTACTATTACAGTTGAAGAACATGATAGAATGTTTGTTTGGGGGAAGCTGTGTTGATGTTCAGAACAGATAACAGATTTGAGCCGAGCTTCCCGTGTGGCAGGAGTAAGACAGTGATTCCCTTAGTCTCTGGAACTTGCAGGGCCTCTTGTCCAGTTATCACAGGTTGAAATAGCCTTTCCTCGGTCTTCATTTTACTGATGTACAAATGTCAAGATTTCCTATGAATGCCATGATGTGAAAGAATAAAGGGTTGGTACTGTTTGAGGATGGTGTGCTGTGCTTGACACAAGCTATAGATATCTGATAGGAGGAAACCTTGATTGAGAAAAGTGCTCTATAAGATTGGGCTGTAGACAAGCCTTTAGAGCATTTTCTTAATTGGTGATTGATGGGAGAGGGCCCAACTCATTGTGGGTGATGCCATCCCTGTCCTGGGTTCTGTAAGAAAGCTGGTTGAGCAAGCAATGAGTACTAAGTCAATAAGCAGCACCTCTCCATGGCTTCTGCTTCCAGGTTCCTGCCCTCTTTGAATTCCTCTCCTGTCTTCCTTTAATGGTGGACAATCCCATGGAAGCATAAACTAAATAAACCCTCTCCTCAAGTTGCTTTGTCATGGTAGTTCATCCCAGCAATTAGGGGGACCCTGCAGATGTTCAGGCAGGGAAACAGCCCCACCCCCCACCCGGGAAGAGATGAGAATGAAAACTCACTTCAGATTGACTTTGTTAATCTGGATCAGCCTTCAGGGAGTCTAATGGTAGGCAGTTCATTGTGGGCATATTTAAGCAGTACAATTTGGGGGAAATGTCCAGGCAGCAATCATTCCAGTTTCAAGTCCACAACAAAGTTTAAAGTGTGAGCACTTAGAAACTCCTTTACAATGTTCTTGTGACCATGAGTGTGGGTGGATTCTATAGCTAAAAGATCTAGGATCCAATGTGGTCTCTGACCAATAGAGCATAGAAGTCAGCAGTACATAAAATATGTGTGACATCTTCCCTAAGGACAGGTTCTATTAACTCTGGGAGCTAAAGATACTGTCTAGGGAGAGAGAGTCTGGGATAATCTTCCTGGGGAATTCAAATGAGGTGCACCTCTATAGCCAAAGGCGAATGAGGTCTGCCTCACAGATAGCAGAAAGGGCACCAACCAGATCGTTAACAGTACCCACTCAGCTTTCTCAGTGGAATGGGGGTATTTATTTTATCTCTCCCATTGAGGAGGCATCCCTACATGGTTAACATTCCTTATTTCCCCGGATATCTGTGGGTCCAAGTACCTTTGTAGTAATATTTCATCTGTATTTTAATAAATAAAGCTTGCCTGAAGATCAGAGAGTAAAACAGCCCCACAGGTAGCCTTACAGACCAGGCAGTCGTGAGACACACCTTTAATCCCAGTAGCCACACTAGTTTGCCATAGAAACTAGGTAGTGGTGTACGCCTTTAATCTCAGCCCTAGAGGGGAATATAAGATGGGAGGAGATAGTTCTCAGACACAGTCTCATTCTGAGATTCCTGGAGGCAGGATTGCAGTTTTGGACTTAGGTAAAGGCAAGAACCAGTAGCTAGCTGTTTTGCTTTTTTGGTTGAACCCTAATATCTGTCTCTGGGTTTTTATTAATCATGCTACAGACCTTTGTGCTCCCAACAAGCAATATTAACCTGAGCTAGGACACAGATCATAAGTACAATGACAGGGGCTTATTTAGAGCATGGGCTCCTAGACTGTGTAAACACAATTAATAAACTTCAGCAAAGTCCTGGACCTTGGTAGTGTAGTTCTGAAGTGTTTGCACCATGGAGACAATAGAAGTAGTAAGAAACTAACAGCATGTCCTATGTACTCTCTGGGCACTGTGCGTTTTAATCAGTCTGAAGAGCAAAACACATTGCTGGATTTGATGTTTTAGTTTGTTGTTCTCTACCTTTATGCTCTAAAAGGATGCTATAAATATCCTCTGGACCTAGCCTCAGATTTGGGTTTTGCAAATCCGATACGCTGGTAAGAGGCGAGAGAAAGATGACCACTGACTATGCCTTTCCTTGGCCTTTGGCTAATTTCAAGTGTAACATCTATTCTTATCAGTTTAATACCAACAGGACTAAATTGAGGCTTTTACTCTCAGCTCAGCACCAACATGAAGCAGAGGGAGAAGCATCTTGAGTGTTGTGTCCCACACGTCCCTTTCATGACAGCTGTGACTCCAGTTCAGTGCCTCTGTCCTCATGATTGAGCACTGGTAAACATTTACTGCCTCAGTCCTTTCACATTTAGGGGTGGAATGACCCCTACCATTACTAGCCCTAGAATATTGCTGTCACTCTTTTCTCTAGCACTATCTTCTGTCCAGTAGACACTCTATAAATCTCTGTATGTGTGTGGGGGGGTGTTGTGTTGTAGGTGATGTGTCTGTGTGTGTGTTTTTGTGTGTGTGTGTGCAGTACATTCACATGAATGTGCAGGTGTGCTCCCATGTGTGCACATGTGGATGGCAGACTAGAACATCTGATATCTTCCTCTTTCCTTTCCATCCAGTTGCTCAAGACAGAGCCTCTCTCTGAACCAGAAACTCTCCGTACCACGTGGCATGCCTTACTTGACATGCCTTCCATCAGCTAGTGCTGCCTATGTTCCCTTTCCTTGAACCAGGATGGAACATTATCACTTCAACCAATAGAACACATTGGAAGTGATCCTTGAGGTCTGAGGCTAGAACTCTGAAATTCTAAGCATTTCCATCTTGTTCCCTTGGAATGTGCCTTGGGTAGGGTTTCGTTGCTGTGAAGAGACACCATGACCCCTGCATCTCTTATAAAAGAAAGTATTTAATTGGGGCTGGCTTACAGTTCAGAGGTTTAGTCTACCATCATCTTGGCAGGGAGCATGGCGGCATGCAAGCACACATAGTGCTAAAGAAGAAGCTTAGAGTTCTATATCTGGATCCTGAGGCAGCAGGAAACGAGTGAGCTGCTGGGCCTGCCTCGAGCTTCTGAAATCTCAACGACCACCCCCCTGTGCCACACTTCTTCCAACAAGGCCGTACCTACTCTGACAAAGTTACACCTCCAAAAATGCCACCCCCCTATGAATCTATGGGGGCATTTGCATTCAAACCAGCACAGGATAGTCCATGGATCCAAGGTGTCATTCTGTGACAAAACCACAGAAGCCCGCAGAGAGAACCACATGGAAAGAACGTGGAGGTAGTTTGTTCCACTGTTCATCTTAGGTTCTTACAGTCAGTATCTACAAGACATATAAAGATACAGATAACTCCAGATGATTCTGTGTACTAGGTATTGATTGACCTCAGTCTGAAATTCTAGTCATGGAGCAGAGGCAAGCAACCTATGTCCTCTGAAATCTTGACTCTCAAAAAGTGTTTAAGAGATAGTGTGTGGAGGCAAAAAACAAAATGAAATTGCCCATAGCCTGTTTGTTTAACTGCTATGCTCCTTTCTGGCCACCAGAGGGAGATGTTTGGCCAAGCAGACTCCTCCGCCACTGTCTCCTTGTCTCCCCCTCAGAACCTTCATGGATTTCCCAGGCTCCTTGGAGCTAGCTATTCTGCTGTACTATGACAGGTGCCAGCGGCTGCCACCATATTCGGTCCTAGTCATTCTTCAGGTTTTCATTTAAATGCTGATGACATACTCCGGGATCTGATTCTGCAGGACTGGCCCTTCCACACACTCCAGCAGTTCATAGATGGAGTAGATATTGTGATGGACCAATTCCAAGGGCTATATCTGGGCCCAGTGGGCAGTTGAATTGGTCAGCCTGGGCCTTCCAGGTGCCCATGTGGGTGCACACGAAAGGGAATACCCATGTGGATTAACTTTTTAAGTGAGGAGCAATAGCTGCAAAGTTCACATCTTAGGCACAGATCAGGGTGTTATGCCTACCCCAAGGACAAGAAACAAAATAGAACTCAGAGTTTATTCTTTTGATTAGGAGGAAGTTGCTTTCCCTCAATGGGCCTCAACAAAGCCTTAATACTGTCTCTATTTCTTATGATAAATGGGAGGTGGGGGTTCACGCTGATCACGAGGAAGGGGTTCATACTGAATGGCTTCCAAGATGACTGGTGTATGTCTAATTGCCCAATAGAAGAATATTGGAAAATAAAGATGGGAGATGCATAGAAAAGAATTAAAAAAAAAAGTAAGTGAGATCTACAAAATTCTTCATGTAAAAGTATCCAGGAGTGGCTGCCAACCATACCACCTGTTCTTCACTGCTTAGGCTGGACTGGGCTGGCGAGAGTTGCCAGGGAGTTCTATCCTGTACATTGAGTGCTGTAAGAAGCTGGAGAGAAACTGACTAGGTATGGACTGTAGCCTGGGGCTGGATATACTTTGAGCAGACAGATAGACAGGACAATAGCAGAGCCTTGGCTGCACAAACCAGATCATAAAGCGGAGTTTCTCCAGGAGGATCCCTGATTGGCTGAGTTAATACCTAAAGACCCTTAAAGCAGTTTCTGCTCTTCAGAGGATGCCCAGGTAAGGATATTCATTGTCTCTACCACATCCCACTAATTAGCCATAGAAAATCTGAAGTTTAGAAAGGTTGTTATTGGGTCAAGGCATAGTAAACAGAAGACCTGAGATTTGTTCTCCAACCGGCCGACCCCAGAGTCCTCCTAATTCTGAGTTAGTCTCTTTTTTGTCAGAGAAGATGAACCGTCAGTGTTTTGGGGGAAAGGGGCAATGTGATTACTAGCCCAAAAGCTAAGACTGGTATGAGTTTCATTCACTCTCTTTATTTCTTTTACCCCATGTGAAGACTCCAGCCAGCCACTCACTTGTCAGATGACGACCAATGTAGCAATGCCCAATACAAAATCAATTTTTAGGTCTTGCTTTTAACAAAGCACATGAAATATACAACCCTATGGGATTCACAAACTTTAATTGGGAACACTTTTGATTCTAATAAAAATCTATTTTTACATTAAGTAAGATATCAAAGAAAAACAGAATCTCTGGAAAAGTTCTAAAAGCCTCAAGGGAAAATTTTGATAAGATACTTCTCTTTGAGTATCAGAAGAGCTTCTGAATGGCTCAGTAAAATGGGATGATGCGCTGATCTTAATTTAAATTTTACTGCGAGTGTCCTAGGAATTAATAATGCTTTTTATAATAATAATAATGATAATGAATAATGTATTAATAGTCTTTTGAAATAAAATATCTTGCTTGAGAATAAAATCTGTTTTGTATTTTGACATATATATTAATTTTAAAAATTAAAGAGAATATCATGAATTCCTTTCAACTCTGCTAAAAGAAAAAGGCTGCTTGATAAGGTAACTTAATTCTTCATGATATGGAGTGAACATGAGTATTTGCATTTTAAGTGTCACAAGCCATTTAAAGGAAAACTTCCAAATGTGGCAAATATGACTGGTTTGATTCTACTTGCTTTGTGTGTTTAAATTCATTGTAATTCCCAATTGATTGTAATGATACATACCTTTACTGGATCTTCGATAAAAAGATCAAATTTTAAAGCATTTTCATGATTTATATTTATTTATAAATGGTACTAATAATTTTAAGTCAGTCTTTCCTCTACCTTTTTGTCAGAAGAGGCCAGTAGATCTCTCCCAGACTCACGCCTCTACCTATCCTCTTCCCACCTAAGATACATCTGAAGTAGAGGCATCCCCTGATGCTATGCTCAGTTCACTGGTTCTCGACCTGTGGATCATGACCCCTTTGCAGGTCAAATGACCATTTCACAAGGGTCACTAATGGCCAGCCTGCATATCAGATGTTTACATTTATGATCCATAACACTATTACAGCTATGAAGAAGCAATGAAAATAACTTTATGGTTGGGGGTCACCACAATATAAAGAACTGTATTAAAGGGTCACATAGTTAGGAAGGTTGAGAACCCCTGGTCTAGACTGTCATCCAAAATGCATGATGCACCCTAATTCCTAATTCTGCAGAGTATGATTGTTTTTGGAAATAGAGTCTTTAAAATTGACCATTAGATTAAAATAAAATCACAAGGGTATACCATGACTCAGGATGACTAGTGTCCTTAATAAGACTATTTGAAGGTACTAGGAAATGATGACTATCTGCAAGCCGAAAAGAAAATCCTTGAGAGAAACCAATCCAAATAATACTCCTCTTACAAGAAGGAGAAAACATTTTCCTTGTTATTTAAGCCCTCTGTAACTGTTAATCTTAGTTGCTGTGGTTGTTTGAAAGAAAATGACCCCCAAAAGGAGTGGCACTATTAGGAAGTGTGACCTTGTTGGAGTATGTACCGTCTTGTTGGAGGAAATGTGTCATTTGGAGGTGGGCTTTGAGGTCTCTTTTGCTCAAGCTTCCCTCAGTGTGACAGTCAGTCTACTTCCTGTTGCCTGCATATGAACATGTAGCAGTTCCTTCTCCAGCACCATGTTTGCCTGCACGCTGCTATGCTCCCCAGCATGATGATAATGGGCTAAACCTCTGAAACTGTAAGCTGACACCCCAACTAAATGTTTTCCTTTATAAAAGTTGCCATGGTCATGGTGTTTCTTTACAGCAAAAGAAACCCTAACTAAGATAGTTGCCAACATGATGAGCCCCAGAATAATCTGGCAGATGGGCCTCTTGACATGCTTGTGGTGGCTTATCTTGATTAAGTTAAATGAAGATTCTGTTTGTGTGTTTGTGTTTTTTGTGGCAGGGTCTCTCTACATAGCTCTGACTATTCTGAAACTCAATGAGTAGTGTAGGCTGGCCTTGAACTCACAAAGACCCACCTATCTCTGCCTCTGCTGAGATTAAAGACATACACCACCACTGCAGGCCATGTTGATGTCTGAGATACATGCTGCCTCCAGAGGCCATGTTGATGCCCATGATCCATGCTTGCAACTGGCTGCTATGGGCAAGGAAGCTTTTTTTGGCAGTGATATTAAAGACTGCAGACTCATAAGTGAGAATGGAAGACCTTGAAGTCTTCTGTGATAAACTCTCATGCCAGCCACCAAAAACATTGAAAAGAGTCCTTAAAAACTGTGATAAAGATGCTGAAGTGTATCTCCTCACAGTTAATGGCTTCTGGAGGGAGGTTGCGAGGGACTCAGTTGTCTTTAAGGAGCAGGCCATTGGGAGTGTGACAATGCTCAAATGAGAATAAGAGCAACACAAACTGGACTTGTTTGGTTTGTTTGTGGGGTGGTGGTACAAGGGTAGGAGGGTGGGCCTGGGAGAAATGGAAAATGAGTATGATAGGGTACATTATACAAAATTCCCAAACCTCGGGGGATTAGGTAAAATGAGATGGGGGAGGTTTTTTCATAGTAGGTGACACCATTTCTCGGATGGGATCCTGGACTGCATAAAAAGAAGAAAAGAATTGAGCCAAGGCATTTATCGTTCCTATCACTCCTTGCTTTGTAACTGTTTGCAATACCACTAGCAGCCTCAAGCTTCTGCTTGATTTTCCCCACAATGATTAAAGTTGTACTGCAACCATGAGCCAGGATTAGTGTATCTTTCCTTGAATAGGTTTTGCCAGCATATTTTCTCACAGTAATAGACATGTAACTAAGAAAAATGGTAGCAGGAAATGGGGTCATTGCTATGATAAACCTGATCATTTATTTTGGTTCTTAAGCCTTTGGAACCAGTTTGCAGGAGGAATGTGAAAGAGCTTGAAACTCTGGGCTAGAAAAGCCTTTGAATGAAAATAGAGCTTAATGGACCATTCTGGTAAGAGCTTGAAAGAGAAGAATGCTCAGACATATACACAGTGGAAATACAGACTAGTGAAAAACTCAAGACAGGCAAACATTCAGCTTGGTACTGAGCAAGTGCCTATAATTGTGAAGAAATCAACACTACTGGATAGAAACCTTCTGTACTATACTGGAGCAATAGGAAGAATGTCCTGAAGCCACCCATAGGAGACTCACTCCATTTTGTAAAGACCCAAATTGAGTTCAAGGGGTTCCCTGGATCCTTTAAGACATCACAAAATTATGCTTTTCTAGCTATTGCTGCTTATAATTCCTTTATGTTATTGAGATGCATGTGTTTCTGCCTAGAAAGTCCACTTGCCACTATTTTCCCTCAAGGTACCGGCAATATGGCAAATTGAATGTTTGAAGATTGCTGCCTCATGAGGGAACAGATCAAAGTTCTTTTCTTCTGTGATGGTGGGTGGGTGGGACAACGCAGCGTTAATGTCTGTTCTTCTTTCACCCTTCTGAACAGAGCTCCTGAACTGATAATGTCTCACACTGTCTCTCAACTTGTTATGATGCGAGTAAATTCATGGCAATGGGTATGGAGGGAGGGATCTAAATTGCTAGGTTGGGCTTTTTCTGTTTTGTTTTTAAGAATGAACTAATATCTCTTTCTTCCTGATTTTTCTGCCCTCCCACCAGTTGGCATGTGATTGCTAAGGTCAACTATCTTTCACCAAAGCAGAAGAAGACCAACACACATGGGTGGAAAAACAAGAACGCAGAAAGAGTGTGGAGTAAAGACTACAGAGGAGCTCTGGACTGCTTAGAGACAGAACCCTTACACTGAAGAGGAGCTAAGTGTCCTGTTTAAACTATGGTTATTCTTAGGTCCTAGTGCAGTGGCTCATTACTACGGGGTGATTCAAAAACACTTTAGTCGAGTGATATAAACAAGACAAGAAACATACTTTTAAAGATATTTAATGATCTGTTTTTCAAATCAGTACAAAAATTTAAATACAAAATTGATTTGCCATTAAGTCTCAAATCTATTCATGGAAACTCAAACAGGTTACCAGTCTTTTCATCATTCTTTGTTTCTGTACAATATCCGAGGAGAATTATTCTCCACAGACATTCTTTTCCCCTGTGGGATGTCATACTACTTTAAAACTCTGTGTTTAAATAAGAACAATGCCAGTTTGGTCCATTTCACATGGAAAAGCTCTAGTCAATTTTGAATTAAATAGGGATCATTAGTGTCCCTAGGCTGTAGAACATAGAGTTGTTTCACCTGCTTTCACACTAATGTGTTAACATGATGTACAGCACTCCAAAGGGAAACACGGGTACATAGATAATTACTTAAAACTCTTCTTTAAATTAAATGGAGTATCATTTAGCTCTGATATTAGCACCATGGTAGAATATACAGTATCCGGCATAGATTTTGCTCCTCCTCCATTTAAAAGTTTAGAAGCATATGCCTGATATATGACACACACATGCACACACATGCGCACGCACACACATGCACACACACATATAGGCAATTGAGTAACAACCAATAAATAAGTTGGAAAATATCTCAAAAAGTGAAATTTGGTTTAACTTAAGAGATAATTTCTACCTTTCTTTGTGGAGACTAAAATACCATACATGTACAGATAAGAGCAACTTTATGATGCGGCTGGCCCAACTGTCCTTCAAATCATTTTAATGTAACATTTAACAGAGATCCCAGGGAACCCCTGTGACTTCCAGTCACTCACTACAAGCCAGTGTCCTCAGGAGCAACCCAAAGGACAGCTATCCACAAAAATGCTGCTTACTTTGCGAATGAAGGCTAGGTAGGGCTCCTTTTGGATGAGAAAGTGCTTTGTACAATGAACAGTGAATGAGAAACCTTGTGCTAATGAACTCATTTGTCTTAAAATTTGAGAAAATGGAGCCTATGTATCATAAAAGGAAAAGACAAATATTAAGCCAGGATAAGAAAATTTGTGGTGGTAAAATAATTCAGATTTGGAATAGCCCATGTTTTATACTGTATTTATTTGTGTCTTTTCCAATCTATGTCTATCTCTTCAATTCCTGACTCTTAAATTCCGAGGAGAGGAGATTAGGTCATCATTGTAGCCCCACATTATTTCCCCAAACAACTAACGGCAAATGAACAGCAAACTTTCAACTGCTTGTGTTTTGAGCAGTGCCCAGAGAATCTAGTATGTGCCTTAGTGAGACTCCGAAACATTTCTTTCTCCTTTCAAACCTGTTTCGGCTGTGGTGCTGAGTGTGTGGTGACGTAAGAGGCATGGGCTCCCCACGCGTTGTGACATTCCAGCCACCTCTTCGAAAGGCTGATGTTAAAGAAACGGTCATTTCCCTACAATTTTAGTCACTATAGCTGGAAACAACACATCTGCTATTAAATATCAAATCCTTTAATTATTCTCTTAAAATTAATTATTTTCACATATAATTCTGAACTTTTTTTCCCAAATTAAAAAAAATGGCTTGGATTTTGGCAATTGACTTTGGAACCTCATAACATAAATCATATTTTTAAAATTCATAGTTACTGGGAAGAAAACACAGCTACTAAAACATGTATAGACAAATTGAAACCTTACTACCATTGGTTGTATGGACAAATTAGGGGGATTTTTTAATGCATGTAAACATAACTGATAATTGCTTTCAATAATAAAAGTTCACAAAGTGGCAAAGTTATTTGAGGAAGACTTTTTAAAAAATCTGTTTATATTGTTTAGGCTATAGTATAAATTACAGGAAGGAAGAAAAAGAAAATTGGGTTCCAGAAAAATGCCAAACTGAAACTCTTTAGGTAAGCTAATGCATTAATGTCTCTGCGCTAAATTCTGAACCCTGTGCACTCTACCCTATATCACACACTAGACTCTCACCCAGTGCTCGACAAAGAGAGTGCTGAGCAAATATGCAATGGGCCTTCGGCACACCTGCTCCTCTGGGGAGACCACAAACACACAGTTCTGACTAGGTAGTCCGCAGCTAAAAGCACAGCCTCTGACGTGGAGAAATAGCCTTTGGACTAGAGATTACCATGGTCCTGGCACTACAGAATACTCTCCAACATCCCGCAGCAAAACATCTGCACAAATAGAGAGGAAACTGTGCAAATAAATACAGTATGTAACTGTCACCAGGAACCTCTCAAGGCATATTCAAAAATACTTTTTTCAAGGGAGCACAAGGAACGAGTGACTTTCATTAGCTATGATCATCCAGACTGACATATTTTGACTGATTTGAATAAGCAGGCTATGAAATCATATAACGTGCAACAGCTAATATGAGTCCAGTGGGCACAACACAAATGTCTGTACTTGATCCATAAATCTGTCCCATCATTCTGTTACAGTCTGCTGTGCACAGTATTAAACATGCATCTTAGTTTTTATTTGTACATGATGGTCTAAACTTTCACTTAAAAACGACTTTCCAACTATTTAAGTGTTTGGAAGCATTGTTTATAATTGGATTTTTTGATGTGTCATTTTCTTTTCTTCTATTAAATCTCTTTTCTTTCTTTTTTTCTTTTTCTTTTTTTACATGGGATACAATAAATATCCTGAAAAGGAGGAGTGGACATATTGCCCGGCGTACAGTCCGGCCGCCTGTTCTGAGGGCATTTGGAGGAACACCCGATCTCCGGGCCGGAGGAGCAGTACTGCACTCCCGGAAGCCTGGTCCAGAAAGCCCTTCTTGTACTCGTCATATGTGTACATCACGGGCTCGTTGTTCTTGAAGAGAGCAACCCACACGTTGCCTCCCTTGCAGTGAACATGGTAAGCAAAGTAGTAGACACCCGGGACTTCGCAGGTGAAGATGCCCGTCTGCGGGTTGTAGTTCTGTCTGCCGTTGTAGAGCAGCTTGTCAAACTTTACTGGGGCCCCCACCGGTGGGAAAGGTGCAGTCAGCTCTGCAGTAAACGCAGGCATCTCATAGGCTGGCCCACCGTTCTTGCCCTTCTTGCCCGCATAGGCATGTGGAGGTTTCACTCCATCAATTCCTAGTCCCATGTCTGGCAGATATTCTCCCTGGGGTGGTGGTGTAGGGGGCATCACAGCTGGGGGTCCTGGGGGCCCTGGAGGGCCTGGGGGCCCAGGAAGACCAGGCTGGCCCTGAGGCCCAAGGGCACCAGGTTTCCCCGGGGGACCGTGAAGACCTGCCACTCCTGGCTTCCCTACACCGGGAAATCCAGGAGGGCCTGGGAGGCCTGGTTCTCCTTTGGGGCCCGGAATCCCAGGTGGTCCAATGGGGCCACTAGGTCCTACAATTCCTGGAATGCCTGGGGGTCCCTGTAGACCCTGATCCCCGGGTATGCCTGGTTCTCCCTTGGGTCCAAGCAGCCCCGGAACTCCAGGAAGCCCTGGCAACCCTTTGTGACCTGCTTCCCCCTTGGGTCCAATAGGACCAGGCAAACCCCTCATGCCAGGGGGACCCACTTCACCAAGAAAACCTGGCTTCCCAGGGAAGCCTTGGAGGCCTGGCTCACCCTTAGGACCTGGTGGACCCTGTGGTCCTGCCACCCCACCTTCTCCTTTGGGCCCAGGGAAACCAATAGCACCTGGTGGGCCCATGGGCCCTGGCATTCCAGGTAGGCCTGGTTCTCCAGGAGGACCTCCCACTCCAGGAGCACCTGCTGGTCCTTTTTCCCCTCTTGGTCCAAGAGCCCCAGGAACACCCCCGATGCCCCGGTCCCCTTTGGGTCCTGGGAAGCCTGGCTTTCCAACCCCTGGGAGGCCTGGGGGTCCAGGCAACCCTGGCAGTCCTTGCTCCCCTTTACCACCTGGAAATCCTGGCTGGCCAGGGATTCCATCCTGGCCCGGTTTTCCAACTCCAGGCATCCCGGGAGGTCCTTGGACTCCTGGCACACCAATAAGACCTTGTGGTCCAGGTTCCCCTGGAGGGCCTGGCTTCCCCAGGGGACCCTGGGGTCCAGGAAAGCCTGTTACTCCTGGTTTTCCTACTCCTGGCAGCCCAACTGGGCCAGGAGGGCCATGCATACCTGGAGGACCCTTCAGACCCGGCAAGCCTGGCATCCCGAAGCCCTTCTCTCCTTTGGGTCCCTGAAGACCCGGGGGTCCTGGTGGTCCTTTGGGCCCTCTTTCACCTTTTGCTCCTGGTTGCCCTGGTAACCCTGGCCCACCCGGTTTTCCGATGCCAGGAAGTCCATGAGGTCCTGGAGGTCCTTGTGGTCCTGGGATTCCCATAGGCCCGACTTCCCCTTTGGGTCCAATTTCACCTTTGGCTCCAGGCATTCCCATGGCTCCTGGCTTTCCAGGCATCCCAGGCATACCCGGCTTTCCAATTCCTGGATATCCCTGTGGCCCTGGTTTTCCTTTGATTCCAGGCATTCCATGACCAGGCAAACCTGGTGGCCCAGGTGGTCCTCTTGGTCCAGGTTCTCCACGGGGACCTTGTTCTCCTCTCAAACTGGCTAAAGGTATTTCTCCTGGAAAAGCAGAGAAAGGAGCAGGGGAGAATGGTTATCCCTTATTTGAAGGAAGTAATAGTAGTCATTTAATTTGGATACATTTGCCTGTTACGTATCAAAAGGGAAGACTAGATATAATATGCTCATCTTCGTAAGCCTTCTCCTGTATGTACCAGGATTTTAAGGAAAATCAAGCTGCCAGGTTCTGCGATGTGTCTGAGTTGTTGGGAAAACTCTTATATTCAGATGCTTGTATCAGCACAGGTTAAATTTTAAAAGCTGAAAAATAATCAAACAAAAATTTTCCCTGTGCAAAAATTGAAGATACCATACTGTGTTTATACAGAATTTGGGAAGGTTGGAGTTATGTAATGAAAGGAACAACAACAACAACACATTGCCATTGAGCCCACATGGCAGAGATATGGTATTTTCAGCTCATTTGTTTAAGGTACACTTTTGTGTGTACTTTAGAGAATGCTGAAGTCATAATCTGTTTTTATTTTTTTAAACTCTTCTACTTGAAGCTATATTGTATTTTTCCATGACTGTCTTATCAATTGAAAGATTTCATTATAAATTGACAAATTTCCATGGTGTGTTTATGGGTTTCAACGTGATGATGCAATTTATGAATAAAACATGGAATAACTAAACTAAGCTAATCAGCATTTCCATAACCTTACATACTTATTTTTGTGGGTACAGCATTTGAAGTTATTCTTAGTTTTAAAATATATTACTAACTATATTTACCACATTTGGTAGTAGAACTAAAAATAAATAAAAACAAAATCAAAATCATATTCTTCCTGCGTGCCTGAGGCTTTGAATCTCCTGACTATTGTCTTCTCCATCCATTCCTCTTCTCAACTCCGTATACCTCTTAGCATCTGCTATAAGAACGACCAACATTCTTGTCTCTGCTTCTATGCATTGACATAATACTACATGTTAGTCAGACCCATGGTGCATGTCTATCTGTGCCTGGTTGGCTTGTATTATTTTTAATTTAACAATGCAGAGCTAAATGATGTTTCCTTATGTGTTGAAATATGGGTGATGAAAATCACTTTGCCATGGACCCAGAAAAAATGAAAGCTTTTTATTTCATGTGTGGTTTGACCACATCTCTCTACATCTATCTTCAAGACCCAATGGATTTGCTTAATGTCTTTGACATGCTATATGGTTTCTCAAGCTTCAAATATACTATTTCAAAGAAATTACTTCTCTTAGAAATTTAGGTTTAATGAGCATGCAGTTTAGACTAGGAGAGAAGCTTGATTTAGAAAGAGGACATCTTGTTTCTCTTTCTGGCCTGGGCATGAGGTTTTGACTAGGTTACTTAATCTGTCAGCATCACTGACTTCCTATGGCTATAGCCAGAATAACACAGCTGCATATAGGAGAATACATGGGGCAACCATCATACCTTGTTTCTGAAATACAAAACATGTGAGAGAATGCTGTGCTTTGCAGACAAACAGCTCTGGATATTCCCTGTTACTGGGAGAAGTGGGGGAATGGAGACATGAAATATGTGCTTCCAAAGTCTTCTTTCAAATATAAGAAGCCTGTAAGTCTGATCATTGTGCTATCTGCAGAACTACTGCCAGGAAACAAAAGAGAATCTTAGAAGCCGTATTCTTCCCAGGTAGGAGTAATCATCCGAATAGATACAAGAGGCACCAGAAGCCAGGCAGGCCATGCAAGAAGGGGAGGGGGAAAAGAACCTGGAATAGGCCTCTCTCAACCTTCCTAATACTGCAACCTTTTAATACAATTCCCCATCTGTAAAATGCTATTTCATAACTGTAATTTTGCTACTGTTATGAATTATAATGTAAATATCTGCATGTTCCGATGATCTTAGATAACCCATGTGAAAGGGTTGTTCTACACCTAAGGTGGTTATTGACCCCCAGGTTAAGAACCTCTGATCTAGATGACTCCGTAAAAGGTAAACCAGCTCCTGGAGAGTAAAACTATGAGGAATACTTACATTAGCACACACTAGTAAGCAAACTGTAGTCAAGGGAAAATCTGAGAACCTCCTAATATATATTAACACTACATGTGTGGAGCCCAGGGTGGCCTTGGTTTGTGATTCCTGACTACAGGCATAGGCCAGCACCCTAAAGTATCACAGCTTATTGGTGTGGGATCCCTGATGTTTATTTAGCACAGTGCCTGGAGCACATTCCCCTCCACCTGAGCATCTGGAATGACTGACAACTGCAGTCACACAAAACCCCTCAGTGCTTTAGTGCTGACTCAGCACCGCTTGCCTTATGCCTCTGATTCTCTCAACAATCTTATTTTAAAGACCAGGGGAGTGAATGAATAGTTTCCTCTGATTTCTGGGTTCTAGGCAGCTAGGCTTCTTCGAGTCTTCCACATCCTTCATGGTGATTGCTACCCTATGGTTCCCATTTTTTCCCATGTATGTTATGTTTCTGAGAACTCCAGATAAGCCAGTTGAATTTACAAAAAAGCATCTCACAGCAAGGGGTACTTTGTAAGTGTAATAGACCTAATACAGAGTCCTAGGAAGTGATGGGAAATTTTTCTGTGCATTTTAACTTTCTAATGGCTTATTGATGAACTTGTGTACTTCGGAGCAGTACTGAAAACTCTTACGTGTAGCACCTAGTTTGTAAAATGCTTTCATTTGAGTTTTGTTTTATATAAGTTCTCCAAAATATTGTTTTCTTGACTTGGAAGAGTGACTTGTTACTCTTCTTTTAACCCCGTAGTTTTATCTTTCTGTTCCTTGAACTCCCTGCATCTGCTCAGAGTGTAAGCCCCAGCCAGGTGCTCACTAGAGAGCTGGTGACTGTTTAAATAAATTAATAATATATTTAAGGATAGACTCTGGTTAAATATGCTTTGTTCAGTCTGATGTTAGCTAAAATATTATAACCAAATATAAGTTATAACTTTAACTTTTTATTAATGTTGAAGATCAAACCCCTATAATAATTTTTATTTTCAAATTAAAAAATAATTACATCATTTCCCCTTTCCTCTCTTTCCTCTAGCCCCTTCCCTGTGCTCCCCATCCCTCACAAACTCAAGGGTTCTTTTCCTTTACTTATGGCTGACTGTGTGTGCGTGTAGTGCATAAATATATAAGTAAAACCTGCTGAGTCTATTTAGTGTTGCTTGTATGTGTATGATTTCATGGTTGACCTCTTGGAATTTCATAACCTGACCTGAAGGCCCTTTCCCTGTATCTTTCTTTAAATTTGAACTTTGCAAGAATTGCATGCGATTCACAGCAATAATAAATTTAAAAATAAAAGTCTCTGAATTACATTTTTCCCTCTCAGCTTTTATAGTTTAGGAGTCTGTAGCTATTTTGAAACTGTGTAATATGATGTTACCTTTGCCTTTCTTGGGTACCACCTCCTTGCCCATTCTTGGCACAGGTTGGATTTCCTTCATATATTGGGGTAGGTGTGGGTACTCTTTGCCATACTGCATGTGAGGCATCTCCTTGCCCATGGAAAGGCCATCTTTGCCCAAAGGCATGTGAGGTACTTGCTGGCCCAGGGGCTGGTATTGTGGAATTTGCGGTGGTATCTGAGGAGGAATTTGAGGTGGCAGCGGCTTGATTCCATAGTAGGCACCAGCCTGAGCGAGCCTGACGGAGCTCAGTGAAATGGTGAGCAGCACTCCCAGCAGCTGTTGAGGCCTGGGTGGCACAGCCATTACCTGCGGAAAAAGGAACACACCAACACAGTGAGGACCTGCAGGCCAAGAGACTGCTATCTGCTTAGAGAAGGAGATTACAGAAAGTGAGCAAATCCACAGTCTTCATTGCCTTGCTCAATAGGATAGTAATCGGTTTCTAACTGCAAACAGTTAAAAATGTCTGGTCTATGACAGGAGCAGCGATTGCTCATCTGCTATATGCTTTCCTGGATGCTTTGCGGCGTCATAAATACGTATAAATATGAAGGTACAGTAAGTATAAAAACAACACCAAAAACTACAGAGAAAGGACATTCCATTTGATAGTGCCAGGTGGTCGTTTTAAAAATCACTGTCGTAATTATGTACTTCTTGCTTCGATTTAAATACTATGAAGTGATTCGTTCAGAATTTGGTTAGCTGGAGCCAGAGTCCATTAAAGTTTATCTTTGAAGTTTTATGAAAGAAAGGAAGTTTACAAGGCAAATTAGTTGTATAAATAAGACAGAGGGCGATATCTGACTATTCACAAGAACAAACTGTTTCTATTTAATGGTGCTCTTTGCAAGTCAACAGTTAATAGAATAAATATAAATGGGAGCTTATCTGCTTATAAAGACCAGATTGAGGAGACTTCTACGTGGTAACACCCTAGGGTGGAGACCAAAAAGCCCAGGGACATGCGATGTGCACTAACGGACGTGAGGGGCAGGCACAGCACATGCGATGTGCACTAACGGACGTGAGGGGCAGGCACAGCACATGCGATGTGCACTAACGGACGTGAGGGGCAGGCACAGCACATGCGATGTGCACTAACGGACGTGAGGGGGCAGGCACAGCACATGCGATGTGCACTAACGGACGTGAGGGGCAGGCACAGCACATGCGATGTGCACTAACGGACGTGAGGGGCAGGCACAGCACATGCGATGTGCACTAACGGACGTGAGGGGGCAGGCACAGCACATGCGATGTGCACTAACGGACGTGAGGGGCAGGCACAGCACATGCGATGTGCACTAACGGACGTGAGGGGCAGGCACAGCACATGCGATGTGCACTAACGGACGTGAGGGGGCAGGCACAGCACATGCGATGTGCACTAACGGACGTGAGGGGCAGGCACAGCACACGTGGAAGTCTATTTAGTGTCCCCTCCCCCACCACCAAGGAACCTGAACTGGTCCTGAGTTGGTGTTGTACTCTACGCCTTATTAAAAGACTAATTGCAAAACAGAGAGTGCCATAATGCTGGAGAATGAGAAGGAGCAAGAGCATCACAATCATTGTTAATGTAACTATGTCCTGGAACATTTCAAAAAGACTTGTGTACAACTAATTTAACTTCTGTTTCCATGGGAGTTTTTCTTTGCAATTAACTATCTACCTAACTTAATTCTAGATTACAATGTTCGGCTTCGGCATTGAATTTGTGTCATCCAATTCAAGGGTAATGCCAGGTATTTGAACAGAATACAGAAGGATTAGTTAATAAAACAAAAGAAGACAAAAATGAAACAAAACAAAAATCAAAAACTAGAACTAAGAAAATATTTAATGCGAATCCCTATCAGAAAATTCATTGCTTTATCATTTTTCTAAATATACAAATTAATCATTTCTTTCCTTTAGGGAATAAATGAAGTACATGAGTCATTAAAATGATTTATAAAGCATTCTCCATGATATAATCAGCACAGTTGCAAGGAAGAACTGTTTATTTTAATGTCCGACTAAGACATGGACTGGTGAGAGGAGTTAGATATTATTGTTATCTTCTGCCCCTCTAAATGATTAAGTGGTTATTAGAAGCCATTTGGAAAGAACCATAAAATGAGTACTGGCTTATTTTTATTAATATTAAATTATTTTAGGTTTAAAAGAACATCTGCTGTAAAAAAAAGTACACCATAATTTAATAAATTCCTATCAGAAACAGTGCTAGGCCCATCTGAGAAATACAAGGTTGAATACAATATAATCACTGAGTCCTGGCCTCAGGGAGCTACACTGGGAATGATGACAGAGGTGTATATCTTTAACGAGTAGCAATGCACATTGGAAAAAGAATAAATTTTGCATCAACTTTAGTTTTTAAATCCCCTATGTTTGAAGCAGTGACTTTTCTCATTACTCTTCCATGTTTTTTTTCCAGAGTTAGTTTACAAATACGCAACGCAACATAAACTTCTCTAAAACTCAAATCCAGCATACTATATACCCTACTGTTTTCACCCTCTGAGACGGGCACTTCAACCTTATTTTTTGTCTAGATATTAGTAGCTAAGCAAAGCCCTTCCAGATCTTCACTTGTTAAAAGATAGGTCTTAGTTTTACTTGAAATTCTGCTTGATTTTAATATTCATATCTTTAAGTACTCATTAGAAAGCTGAACGTGTTAATTCACAGCAGCAATATGTGGCAATCCCTGATAACATAGACGCTAGGACTTCGTTAGGGTGTAATTCTACCCTCCAGGGTGAAGGAACTCCATCATTAAACCTTAGTAATGGACTTGCATGCTTGACTTTCCAGCAGGTCGGTTGATGTGCTAGTTCACACTTAAATAATCTTTAAACTGGGATGCACTTGGGAAATGCTGGGAAACTAGAAGGCAAAATAATGCTTAAAAGACCAGGTAAATCCCCAGGACTCAGCAGGACCGAGTTTCCTTCCACCAGGTCCTCTCAGAGGATTGTTCTTTCTCTCAAACCATCTCGTCCAGTCAGCCCTCTATCATTTCTCTGGCTTTTTATTTAAGTAAACTTTGCTCAGTTTTAACTTGAGTATTTATGGAAGGGCCCTGGTTAGAATTTATCGCCAGACTTATCCTTACTAATTTCCTTCTGGTCCCTGAAGATGGTTTTGGTGTTCAACGTGGTGTGGTGCTTCTCTCATATAACTCAAAGAACACCAGATTTGCTGCCATATACCAACACCTACAGGGAAGAAGTAGCTGAGAACCCCTGCTGGGAAGTGATGGTGGTGGGTTTCCTTGCCTCTCTTCCTTTTCTGAGAATGGAAAGCGCAATAATATGCTGTGAGTTTTCTTTACTAATTTCCTTGCTATTTTTTCTTTTATGATTGATGTGTGTGTGTGTGCGCGCGCGTGTGTGTAATTGTGCATACATGAAGATAAGAATATCTAATGGAGTAGACATTGCATCTTTGCTGGCTAGGTGAACTAAGGAAAGCTCTAATTCCCTTTGAGACATATACTCTAGGACTCAAAAAACCCATGTTTGACTTTTAGCTCTACAATTATCCATACTTAATACTTGAGCAATCCCTTATCTTCACTGAGTCTCAGATTCCTCACGTATGACACAAAAATTGCAATCTCTGCCTATTTCTCAGAGTTGCTGCGAATAATAATACAAGTTCTTTGTAAGCTAAAATCTCTGTTTAAATTAAGTTATTACTAATGCAGCACAACCGAAAAGACCAATCAAAACCAACTGGAATGCCAAAGACTTTCAAAGGAGGACACTAACCAAATTAAATGAGAGGTTAACTGCAATAATGATAAACACAATGATAGCCATTAAAATATGTTCAAATATGACAAAAAAGAATAGTTGAACAAAGGTTGTAATTTATTCTGGTGTCATATTTGCCAATCCTCATCACTTTGAATAGCCTCCTGGATATTCCTTGTAGTTTCCTCATGTGACCTGTAATGTCCACATAATACTACCATGATAGGTATTATTTTAGATGATCTAAGAATACCTTTTGTACATTTCTCCTCATAAGATTTGGCATTGCTGTACCAAAGAGTATTTCCGTACTTAACCTTCAATCTTAGCTTTGTATCTTAGTCTTGTTTATGTGTGTTTATGGTGTGATGGGGACAAGCCCCTCTTATCTGCCAGTCTTCTAGGGCTTCTTGTTCTGATATGGGCTTTCTCAAGAGCCTTAGATTTATCCCTTGAAGAAAGGGGAATAAGGCAGAATATTCTCCCAGTATTTCCCAGAATTGCTCCTCTGTGTATCTTAAAAGAAAATTATCTCTTTGTTTGACTGTATACTGTCCAAACTAGACACCAGCAGGAGCAAAAATAGGTGACTGCCAAACTTTCCAGGACAATGTAGGACAAGTTCTTCAAAATCCCCTGCTTCTCAAAAATGTCTGTCAGATTACTAGGCCTATAGACCAAAGTTGGATGCCCCAATGCTATAGAAAAACCTAGGGTGACTGTCCAGGTAGCCAGCTGTTTCTGTCATCTCTTAAATTGGGAAATCACTTGCTCTGCACTTCCTGTTTATTCAGGTATTATTATATCTTTCTCAGGTCTTTGATGGGGTTGAAGACTAGACAGTTACAATTCTCCCTAATCATGGTAGAAGTAGGAAACTCTGGACTCCTCAGGAGAGAACAACTCATGGAGTATTTTCTCTATATTGCCAAATACAAATGGGCTGGATATTGTTACTGATATTGTAACTGTAATTCTTACTTGATAACTGGTTTTGTTGTATATAATTTTACTATGTTAACATTAAAACCTTCCTTCTTAATTAGAAGAAAAAAAGGGGAAAGCATGGGATAATCCTTTTGTACACCATGAAAACATGTTGCTCTCATTGTTAAGAAAATTTGACTGGCCAGTGGCTAGGCAGGATTTTTAGGGCAGAGAGAATGCTGGGTGAAGAAGGGCAGAGTGAGAGGAGATACTGTGAGATACAGAGTGAGCAGGATGGGAGATATGTACATGAGGTAAACAAGCCTTGGGGTAGACATAGATGAATAGAAATGAATTAATTTAAGTTATAAGAGCTAGCTAAAAACAAGGTAAGCTATCAGTGAAGCATTTATAATAAATATTGAAATTCTCTATGTGCTTATTTGGGGAGCTGCTGGCAAGACAGAAAATTCTGCCTACATTTTTTGGTTGCATTTTCCTGGGCAATTAATCCATTAGATACAATTAGTTATTGAACTATAGATTTAATTTTTGGAGGGGAAGGACAGAAGATACAATGGCCTAGTAAAATGATGGAGTTTTATTTTATTTAACTCGATTTCTATTATTGGCAGGTGATAAATTAAAATAAGTTTGAATATTGGATACAAGTACTGTAAAGAAAGCCAAGCAGGAGTCTCTGTCTACTTAGTTTTGTCTTGCAAATATGCAGTAGGTTGTCATTTGTTCATCAAAGCTGCCATGACACAGTACATCAGATTGGGTGTTGTACAAAACAGAGCTCAGAGGTCTGGAGGCTGCAAAGTCCAAGATCAAGATGCTGGATGACAGGTGTCTGGGGAGGGCTGCTTCCTGGTTCACAGCTGTCAATCTTCTGACTTTCTCGCCATGTCGGGGGAGAACGGAGATTTGTTTTGGCTCTTTCCCAAGGGCACCAATCACATTCCGAAGGTTTTTGCTCTTGTGACCCTATCATTTCTCATACATCTTCCAATCATACTGGAGGTTAGGATAACAACATGGGAATTTGGTCACAAGCACAAACTGTATAGCACTGGAGTAAGCACTCAAGGATGACTTGAAGCGGGAAAGCTGGGAAAGATGGTAGTTGAAGACATCAATGGAAAGTAAATTGAGTGAAGATTTGAATATTGAGATTTTAAAAAAAGATTTATTTATTTTTTATATTAATGTGTGACTATTTTGCCTGCAAGTGTGCTTGTATACTACATGCATGCCTGGCGCCCACAGAAACTAGGTTTTCAAAACTCCTGGAACTAGAGTTATAGATAGTTGTGAACAGTTATGTGGATGCTGGGAACCAAACCAGGGTCCTCTGTAAGAACAAATGCTCTTAAACACTGAGGCGTCTCTCCAGTCCTTTGTTTATTTTAAAATAATGCCTCAAAAGAGGCCATATGGGAGAAGAGGGACACTCTATTTATTACAACATAGTTGTATTTTATTGTTTCAAAAGTACACCCTCATCGTTGTCTATCCTCCATAGAGTGACATCTTTATTTGTTCTTTTTTCATTAGGTATTACTATTATTGTTTTTTAATCCTTCAGATTTTAAACCTACTGTATCATTGTGCTACAGGTACCATAATGAAGAGTAGGTAACTAACAGGAATTTATTCTTGTACAATTAAAGAGGCATAAATGTCCAAATGCACTGTCGGGGTGAGGCCCTGCTGAGGGCTTCTCTGGGATGTATATGGCAGTCTTCATTGTATGATTTTATGTGCTCTTTTTCATGTGTGTTTTGTTTTGCAGTCATCATAATGACCCCATTTTAATTTAATTTACCCTTTAAAGAGCTAATCTCTAAATAAAGTCGTATTCTAGGGTACCAGGGATTAAGATTTCAACACAGATTTTTGAGATGGGTGAATCAGTTCATAGCAGCCATCTTCCTCTGGACAAATTCGATTTCTAGTTTAGTTTTGGGCCTCTTTAGTCTTCCATTGTTCTCCTCATTTTGCTACAAGTTTCACTGAATCTTAAATGTGATTGTAACCAACTTTATAATTTTTGATCCATTAGCCAATTTACTAAACTTCTGGAGAAAAAGAAAACTTTGATTTTTAAGGTGTTTCTTGGTGCTTATGACAGATCCTCAAAATCAAAGCTCTTGAGATGGATAAGGACTTTCAAAATATTTCATTAAATCTCAGCCTTTGCTCCAAAATATTCCTTAAAATGGTTGTTAACATAAAGCATTAGTATTTTCCGTTTGGATATTAACAATGATGGGAACACTCATGAAGCAACCTATTGTCACACAACTTTGTTACTTTAAAAAATTATATGAATAATTTGTCAGAAATACTTAAGGCACACACCTTTAATCCCAGCATTTGGGAACAGAGGCAGACAGATCTTTGAGTGTGAGGCCAGCTGGATCTACAGAGTGAGTTCCAGGGCAGCCAGGGTTACACATAGAAATTCCATCTCAAAAAAAAAAAAAAAAAAAAGTCATATATGGCAGTGTTCCTGTAGCAAGATGGGTTTGCATGTGTGTGCAGGGGTGAGGGGTTTAAGAAATCCTGAAATTGATTACAAGGCCAGAAGACATGTGAAAATGTTCTTAGTTAAGAGGTCACAAGAACCAGAGACTTTGGTAGTTTAAATGTAATTGGTCCCTATAAGATCACAGGGAGTGGGACCATTAGGAGGTGTAGCTTCGTTGGGAAGAAGTGTGCCGCTGTGGAGGTGGGCTTTGAGGTCTCATATATGCTAAAGCCACTTTCAGTGAGACAGGTCGCTTCCTGCTGCCTTTTGAACAAAATAGAAATCTCCAGCACTACGTCTGCTTGCATGCTGCCGTACTCCTAGCTGCCATGCTCCCGCCATGATGGTAATGGACTAAACTCTGAAGCTGTCAGCCTCCACCGTAATTAAAGTTTTTTTTTTTTTTTTTTTTTTTTTTAGAGTTGTCTCTTTACAGCAATAGCAACCCTGACTAAGTCAGTGCCCCACTCAGGAGTCCGGTAAAAATACTAAATTGACAGCTGTAATATATATGCAGAGGACCTGGTCCTGTGCTTGTTAATTCAGTCTCTGAGTTCATATGACCTTTACTCAGTGAGGGCCTTGCTCTCCTGGTGTCCCCCATCCCCTCTGACTCTTACACTCTTTCTGTCGACTCTTCTTTGGGGTTCCCTGAGTTCTGAGGATAGAAATTTGGTGGCGACAGGGCATTTAGAGCTGTGTGTTCCAAGGTCTCTCCTTCTCTGTGTAATATCTGTCTGTGGGTTTCTGTATTTGTTTCCATCTACTGCAGGAGAAAGCTTCTCTTATGATGACTGAATAAGACACCGATATATTGAGTAAAGGAGAATATCACTAGAAGTCATTTTATCGCTACTTTCTTTATTTTAAAGACAAATAGTATTTGGTCTTACCCCAGGTCTCTGGGATATCTGGTCTCTGGTTCTTGGTTACCCAAGTAATATTGCGGATGAGTTTCATCTTGTAGAATGGACCTTACATCAAATTGGACGTTGGTTGGTTGCTGCCACAAGCTTCGTGCCACCTTGCCTCAGCATATTCTGTGGGCCGGGCAGCATTGTGGGTCAAAGGATTTTTGGTCTTCTCTTGAGCTATCTTTCTTCTGTTGGTTTGCCTTATCTAATTTTGATGTGGTGACTTTTGTTTTACCTTGTTATATTTTATTTCTGTTATGTTTGGATGTTATCACTTAGAAGCTTGTCCTGGTTCTAATGAAGGACAGAAAAGGAATGGCTCGGATGGGAGTGGAGGTGGGGAGGAACTGGGAGGGGTAAAGAGAGCAGGGAAAGTGCAATCAGAATATACTGTATGAGAAAAAAATCTATTTTCAATAAAAGGGAAAAAATAAAAGGTTATGGGACCATCTTTTGCCCACTCCATGGTTAACCAGAGATCTGAATTTTGTTGTAAGATAGATTAGTATTACAGATATAAATTACTCCATAATTGATATTGATTAGCACTTTGGGATTATGAGGTTCTTTTTGTCATACTATTAACCAGTTTTGATCTAATTTAGTATAATATTAATATTCTTTTTTTGTTTTTTTTGAGACAGGGTTCCTCTGTGGTTTTGGAGCATGTCCTGGAACTCTCTGTGTAGGCCAGGCTGGCCTTGAACTCACAGCTATCTGCCTGTCTCTGCCTCCTGAGTGATGGGATTAAAAGTGTGCACCACTGCCGCCCAGCTCAATATTCTTTTTATGTGTTGATTTTCAAAAATTAAGGTTTTAAACTTTATTTTACATCGACTTTGTCACCACATTAAATACAGTTTTGACTTTTGTTTAACCTGTACATGAGACTTGTATTTTGAACACTTTGAGGATTATGCACGGAGCAGGCACAACACATGGATGATGTGATGGCTATAGAGGAAACAGAGTGGGAGAGGGAGAGGCAGGGATGGAACTGGTGGTCACCTTCACTGGGAGCATGCTCTTTAAGAACCCACTTTACTGGGAACTGAGCTGCTGAGTGGGCTCACACCTGGGTTCTAAGGGAAGAGAGGAGAAACTGTAGACAATAAAGGGAAACATATTTGTCTTTTGAGGGAATCCAGAGCAAGTTAACTATGTAGCATTCATTGCTGCTGTGGCAACTCAGTGAAATAGATATTCCCTGTGGCAGTGAAGGCAAACTAATCACTGCAGGTGTTTCTTCCAGAATATATATGTGAGTAACCTCTTTTTTCTTCCATACTTTGAAATCTGAAAGTGGAATCCTTTTGTGGGGATGTGTTATACATGTGTTATACGTTCAGTACTATGCTCAGATTGTCTCTGGACAAAAGTATTGCTTATAAATGAGAAAACTGAAACTTGAGAATGGCTGGGGAGTAGAGAGGGTGAACACCAAAGTTATAATCACTTTGAGTACTAATTGTTAATCATTTCATAGCTAACTCATTAGGTATACATTATTTTATCTATTTTTTAAGATAGAGTATTATGTAGTCTAGACTGGCTTCTAACTTGCTGAGGACGACTTTGAACCCTTAATCTTACTACCTTAACCTCCTACCTCCCAAATGGTGGTTTTATAGGCATTCGTCATCATGTCAGGACCTGTAAAACTATTAAGGCTAATTCTTTTAATTGCTGTCTCCCCATCCTGTACTTACATGACTGTTTTTCTGAAATTCATATATATATATATGAATTGAACTATAACATGATATATACATACATATCATGTTATAGTTCAAGGAGGAAATTAAAACTCCTGTTGGTTATTTCTAGAAGCACCACATCTCCATTTCGTTTTTGAGGTACAGATTCATCTAACTACACACTCACTTTTTCACTCAATTCTGCCTTCCAAGCAACTAAGCCTTCTTGTTGGTTGAAACTATGAAATTGGGCATTATAAAATAAGATCTTGAACGGAATTTGGTGCTCTCTGTTCTTAGGACTAGTTATTCATGATGTCACGAAGCCACTTGTGAGGTGAATATGCTGAACCTGGTAGCGGAATCCAAATAAATAAGCCCATCAGATACTGGCCAATCAAGCCAATGGATAAATTGGGCTAGATCACTCAGCAAACATTTAATGATTTCAGTTCATCTGCCCATCTCCATATGTCAGGACTGATGAAAACTAAGCTTGAGGTGTATGTTTCACTCTCAACCCCAATTCCATTATAATTAAGAGCATCCAGCCACCTCACCTGCTGCTTACCGGCAGAGTGTGACCTCGTGGACATGCTGGACGAGAGAAGGTCATTAGGCTTTGCCACACACATAATCCCCCTGAAATGAGTGTATAAGCACCACATTCCAACAGCTCTCTGGAGGAGATTGCACAATTTCTGAGTGACCAATTACAGTACTTCACAGAGTCCCTAATATCTAACTGGAATCTCTTCTGCTGGACCTTACGCTCATTTCCTCTTTTTCCATTCTCAAAGGAGGTGGGAAACATCTGGAGAATATTTTTTCTTCAAATAATAGCTCACATATTTGAAGCCTGTAATTAACTCCCTTTGTTTCCCTAAGTGGAATATTGTCAGCTGCGAAACAACTTACAAAACACTGGAGAGAACCCTTGAAAGAGAACATTCTAAAGTGGGATTCTTCCCTTCCTGTGAATGAAAGCATCATTGTTTTCAACCGAAGCTGTAGCTCTGACTAAGCCACCCATCCTGCCTGAGCATCATTTCCTTTACTTGCAGAATGAGGATGTTGGTTATTAGAATTCAAGGTTTTTTCTAAGTCTGATGTTTTCTAGTAACCGAGAATGTGAAGAAAATCTACACGTTCATAGGCAAATGGACTTATGAGTAGAGATGATTAAGGGTTTTGATGTTGGAAAGCTAGATGTATCTCATACTTCCAATGACTTTTCAATCTCCTGTCTTAGAGTTAGGGATAGAATTTATAAAACCTTTTTATAAAATTTTTCAAAAAGATAGCAGCATCAGATGAGAAAGCAAAGGAAGGTCCCCAAATAGGAAACATAATTCAGGAATAAACTTAATATGCCTTAAGGAGGATTCAAAGATTGAACACAAATGTGGAGGTTGTTGAGAATTTTTTACAAAGTGATTGTAAAGGTCAGATATGGTATTTAATCCCAGCACTCAGGAGGCAGAGGCAGAGGCAGAGGCAGAGGCAGAGGCAGGCTGATCTCTGTGAGTGTAAGATCGGCTTGGTCTAAATAGCAAGTTCTAGACAAGCCAGAGCTACATAGTGAGACCCTGTCCCTTCAAAATTATGTCTGTGAGTGATGTCTTCCTACAATGTGTGACATTAAAATTCTTGCAGAGTCATTCAATAAATATTAACTATTCCTTCTGAAGCAAGAGTGACAAATGAATGGCCTGGAGACACAGTTCAGTCATTAAATTTTGGTCTTTCAGTAGACCCAGGTTTGGATCCCTGCACTCACATGAATACAAGGCTTCCCATGAAAAGTTATTGCCAGTCTATCAGTGCAGGGTAGTTGTGGTTAAAGTGCTCATTTGTAGATAGCATGAATTTACTTAATAAAGTAAGATGATAAAAATTAGACATTTTAGGCCATAAACCCCACCAAGTTAAAATCATATTCTGCAGAAAGATAAAAGCAGACTTGGTTTCTGAATGGCTTCCACCCGAATCAGAGCTTTAAGAACCAGCGAGCCCTAGGGTGGCATTGAAGTGTAGGAGACAGGGGTGTGGAGGACCAAATGTTGGACCTCAGCTTCTCTTTTCTCCTCTTTTGTAATCCAGCTGGCCTTCTGAGTGTTCCCTCGGGGCATGGGGGTTTCCTGCAAAGGTTGAGGGGTTAGATGAAACTCACATGACTTCATGGTGTTTCTTACTACTAGAAAATTGGACAAGACCTTTGAAAACTGAGAAATCTCAACTATTACGTACAGTGGACTCAGTTTCCAGTTGACAGGAGGTAAACCCTTCACAGGCTTGTGTATATGCGTGTGTGTGTGATTTCTAAAGACAGTGACCACATGAAATGCCATTCCTTGTGCTCCGTTCTGTCAGCCCATTGCATGATCTGCTCCACTCTGTCAGCCCATTGCATGATCTGCTCCACTCTGTCAACCCATTTATTGCATAATTTGTCGGTGTATATTGAGAAGATCAAGCCCTGTTGGCATTCTCTTTTAATGAACAAGCATTATGTCAGTAGCTTATTCCCTACAGCATTTTAATGAGAAACTGTGAAACAAACAAATCCCCCAAATCAAGGAACAAATTTGAACTTAATTCATTTTCTGTATACTCTCATGTTTATTAACTGAATCTCTGTGTGTGGTGTAAGTGTCCTGTGCATTCAGAGAAGAATTTAGAGGCCATACTCAGTGTTGGTTTTCTCTCTAGCTCTTGGGACAGTTGCTTTGAGGAGTTCAGTGTTTGGTATTTCATTTATTTGAATCCTATAACAATGAATGACTTGATAATAAAACAAAATCCCTAGAATTCTTATCCTACATGGACAAAATATTAAATCAACTCAACAGCTCTTAGAAAATAAAAGTAATCACCTTCTTCCAAAATGGACTCCTCCTACCCCTTACCCACCGCTACACACAGAACTCATTTCTGGTCAGTATACCAGTCTTTCTAAAGTTACAATAGTTAATACTGAAGCTTTCTGAATTATCAAAGAATTAAAGAAAATCAAGTTTCTTGGTCAGTGAAAATATGTTTGTTTTTTTCTCTGTTGCATGGTTCAAAAGCAGCAGAAATCATTCCACTTTACTGCTCCCAACAAAGAGTTTAAATTTTAAATAATTTAGTCCTCAATCTGGGACTATGCCTAAAACATCAAACTGTGATAAATTGTCAGCCACAGAAAGGGCGGTCTCTAAAATCTTCCACTTTGTAACCACAGCTCCATCTAGATAATTAGCCTGCCTGGTAACATCCTGCCCTTTGAACACAGGCAAAGTACATTGTGCAACCAAACCACAGCTATCTTGGTATTGCAAGCTCCATTTATTTAAAGGGTGGGATTTATTTTGAGGGAGAGAGAGATGGATGTGCTGTCTGGGAGAAAAATCATAAGGTTTTTCAGTTAATCCAGGGAGCATTCTTTAGAGAAAATGGAAGTGGAGAAAGGATGGAGAATTATGTAAATATGCCAGATTGGGAGGATTCATGAGTTATGCAGGCTGGGAGTGTGCAAGGACGTCTTTATGAGTAGAACTCATTACATGGCATAAGTAAGTTTACAGAAGTGTACCCAGTGCCATTGCAAAAATGCTTTGTCAAGTGTGATTTCTTAGGACACCATTGTCAATAGGATGCTGAAGTAGATGACTCAATGGGTAGGTTTCTCTGAGCTCTGTGATGATGTCCTTATATGCATTTGAAGACTGTCTTTTACTAAATTATACAACAAAGGAAATGAATTAGATCATATGGCAGCCCCGTGCCTGGAGGGAGTAGTGGAGGTGCTGGTCTGTGGTGAATGTGGTGGGCACAACTTGCCCATTCTGAACTGCCCACTACCTCCCCTTCACAGGAACGTTCCCTTTATTTGGGCAGCTCTTCTAGTTTGTGGAGGGAAGCTAGAAGTCTGTTCATGCTGTGAAACTTCAAAATTAAAAATTTGGCTCATTATCTGGTAGGAGCGAGGTCTCCCCATCCCCCAACCAGATGAAAATATCTAAAAATGGAAACTCCCCCTGATCCACCAGATCCTTCTTTTGACCTGCAGAGACATCTCTCCTTCAGGTGTCTCTAACATCCCTCACTATAAAATGCTGTTTCTGGTATTTTATATACCATGCCTTTGTTTTCTAAACCTTTAAACTTCTGGCTTTGTTTCTTGCCGCTGTCAGTGGGTTAATTTAATTACCAATTTCATGCTATCTTAACAAATGTTAATGTACAATATTAATAAACAAACATTTATGAAAATTAAATAATAATATGCACTCAAAAAGTTTATGATCAACAGCTAAAAACAAGATCTTCATCTTGAATATGTATTTAAATAAGCAAGATGAAGTTGGCCTAGACTGGTCAGGCCCAAAGTCCTTGAAGGACAGGCATCAGAACTAAGAGCAGAAGGGTAAGTGGGGATTGTCAGCAGGAAGAGAGAAGTGGAACTCATCTCTTTATCCAAACCAAGCAAAAACATTCATGTGATGTTCTGAACTGTTAAAGAGCTGAAGTATGGATTGGTGGGTAAGAGCAGTGACTTTGAGCTAAACTACCTAAATTAAGTCCTTATTTATCCTTTTTTTTTTTATGCTGCTGGTTGTGTGACCTTGAATTCTTGATGGTTTGGGGATGATGACAGAAGGACCTAGATCCCATCTTAAGAGGTTTTTGGTAGATTCAGGGAATTAACCCCAGGAACGTGCTTAGATCAAGTTCTCAGCACTAAACTGTCCTAGTTGTTAGTCAAATAAAGAAGAAAAGGCATAGGAGGAAAGAAGAAGATTGAGAAAGAGGAAGAAAAGGAACAGGAGGGCGGGAGAATCTTGAACATATATTCTACCATGTTTTGTTGCAGTCTTATTTGAAGAATATGAATGATAATAGTTTTTATTCACTTTGCTCCTGACCTGTTATAAAGATCAGGCAGACAATTCTATGGTGATAACCCTGAAAGCGGCTGCAGGATCTAGAGATGTATTTTTGTTGCCGAGGGAAGTAAACTTCACAAATAGGAGCTTCTAGCCCTCAACAGCCATCAGCTCATTGCTCTTCCTAGCTTGATCTTCTGTGCTTTGGGACTTCTGTAATATAAATATTGCTATACTTATTTTCATATTTCGAGTTGTGCTTGAAAACTATACTACCTACCTTTAGATGTCTATTTCAAAAATAAAATTAAAAATCGAGTTTTGAATCTGATAAATTCAGTCTGACAGATGTCTTCTTTTATGTACACTTTTATATTGCAACAAATTAACAACTTCAAATCCAAAGTACCAGGTAAGTATGGAGTCATACTCAGTCATGAACATTTGTCTAGGTACAAAACATTGATTTCCTCCAAACTGATATAACCTACGATTTATTTTGAAAAATAAATTTTTATTCAAGAGTTCTAGAAGCTAGTGATTGGGGGAGGTACACTGGACATTAAGTCATTCAGTTGGCCATAGGAATAAGGCAGAACCTTCTTTTTGTGCAGTATTTTGTATTTAGTTCATAGTTGTGCATAAAGTAGACTTGATACATTCTTTCAAATGAATATATAAATGGTCTCATTTTCGTCTTGTCCCTTGCTTTATCTAAAGGCAAAGTTAGATCTCGGGTACGTGTTGGCTGAGAGACCAGCATAGCCACTAATCTTGTATTGATAATGCTCTTCTTTATGCATACTATTTTTATCCTTATGCCTCTAATTTTGTTTTCTGATCATAAGAATGGAAAACGCTACACAATAGCCATTTTCTTTAGATGTTAATGGAGAGTGCTACTTTTGATTTTGAAAACTTTTTAATAAACAGATAAGCACTAGCTGGTCTTAGAATAAATGAGATTTGTAACAATTCATTAATTTGTGAGATCTTTGTAAGATTCTTTTTATGATAAAGGTCACAGATTTGCCTTGAGCTAAATTATAGTATCAAGGAGGCAGATTTCTAAATCCCTAATCTGATTTTAAGTTAAGGCTCTCGGATCTCAAGTGACAGTCTCTGAAGTTCTTTCCTTCACAAAGGTAATTCCTGACAAGCCATCTCTCTGTATAAAACCCTGAGTGGTGGACTAAGTGATCCCTAATGTACTTGCAGATGCAAAGACTCACGGCCCTTTTCCTACCTGTTCCGCACTCATTGCTCCCTGTTAGCTATGCTTGGTACTGAAAAGGGTCAGGCAGTAGGTGGAAAGTTGAGAATGAACATGCAATCCCATCAACTGAGGAGGAGGTGAACAGACACTGTTGTTTCCTGGTCCTCTGTAGTGTTCAACAATATTTTGCAAAGCTCTACGTTTTTCATTGTGGTTGTTTGTGGTCCGCCTCTTTGCCATGAATTTCTGTCTTTGTGTGGAAACCAGCCAAGGATACATTACTGGCCACCTACCTACCTTCTCAGGACGACTCCTCAAACTTATTTTCTTTGCTTTCTCCTCCTGCTGGTTTATGGCTTTCCCTTATGTAGCAATAAAACTCTTGGAGAGCCCTCTTAGGGATGAATTAATGCCACTTAAGTATGTTTCCGTTAGCTGCCCTTTGATGGTGCTGTTTAAAAATAAAAGGAGAGTTGGGGCAGCTTGGTTCTTATTGAAATTTTCCTTCCCTCTGCTTTAAAATTGCCGTCCCTCAGAAACAAGGGAGCTTCGTTAACACTGAAAAAAAATGTCTGGGAAATATTGTCAGAAGACAAACTTACCATCTTTTCGTCATTTTTTTCTCCATTGGAGAAGTATTTACATTACAAGGAGACCCAGCTTTGCCTGTCTGAGCTTTGCTTGTATTCCTTTAAATACCAGAAAGTGTGCCTGGATTCCACAGGAGATGAATGCCATCTTGTTCTCCACTCTAATAGCAAACAGATTAATGCTCTGTTGTCATGATCCCATTTCAGCCCTGTGTAGTCTGACTATGTATTGTATTTTAATAATTCATTTGAATCTTACATTTAATCTATGCCCCCAATTGAGACAGAATATTCTTTAGGGTTTAGCACCTCTCTCTCATCCTCCAAGTTCTGAGAATTGGAAGCTGAATGCCTTGCCACATACCGTTTGAGTTTCTTTCAACAATTGTTTTGTGCCACTATGAGAGGAACTGAAGAGGATTCGTGATCAACTGGGATACTGTTTCTGCCTCAGTGGATATCCAGGCAAAGATTACAGACATGCTTGGAAAGCATGCAAAGAAGCCAGTGCCACCTCTGTTCTTTTTCAGGCAGCGTGTTCTCTCTCTCTCTTGTTTCCTCTTTAATTTGTCTTTCCAATCATCATCTCTGATTTCCTTGCTCTTGACCAGACAGAGATCTGATGCCCATTTGAATCTCACCAGACACTTTGAATCTGTGCCAGAATACTTTACTAAAGGCATTGTGGGACATCTGAGTTAAAACTATTTTCTCTCCTTGTAGCAGACTTCCTGTAAGCAAGGAGACATGTCAAGGGGGGAAGGTTAAGGTGGTGCTAAAAAGCAGACACCACTGCCTCAAGCCAAAATCCTTCTCCATTGGTCTGCTATGTACTTGAAATTTCAATGAAATTTCAACTAAATTTCCAGAACCTAGGAAAGTTAACACAGCTTTACAATTGTGCTAATTAGCTGACCCATGATTGAGAAAAGGTCAGGGGCACAGGAATATTGAGACATTCGAATGGGCTGTCTTGACTGGGACTGGGTAGTGAGTAACGCAAAGGTTCAAGGTAACAAGCATCTTGGGGAGAACAGAGATGTGAGAGGGAGGCAGGAAGCTGAGCCATGGAGTGAATGGCTGGTCATGATGGGAAGAGTAATATGTAGCTATTGCATTACCACTAACAGGTAAGTGTAGTCGTATTCTAGAGGGATTCCTATATTCCTGTAGACTGCATCATAGGAGTAGAGTCAACCTCCAGCAGTGCTCTGTGGAGACTGGTTGTCCTCTAGGTTTGTGCATAAGATGAGAAGCTTTGGCTGCTGGCAAAGCTTAGATCTCATCCTTCTTTCCCAGTCTCCCACGGCAGGGGCCACTGCTTCTCAAACATGCATATATATATATGGAGTAAATACTAACACCTTGGTCACATCACGTAGCTAAAATTGCAAAGCTGTCTTCTAGGCAGGAACAAATCTGATTCTCTCCTCAGCTACACTGGATGAGTGGCCAGGAGAAGGCCAAAACCTAGGTTCTTCCACATCATGCTGCTGTTTTATTTTAGTCTCTGATCACATGGGGGGTGGTGGTAGATGTGTGTGTGTGGGGGGGGGAGCTGACACTTCTTCAATCAGCACTTTAAATGCCTCACAGTCCAACAGACAAGCACCCTCTCCCGGAGCCTGACTTCCAGGCCTGCCGGGTCATTGTGCATATTATTGATCTGGAACGTGCCAAGGACAGCCAGGACCCTCACTTTCGCTACTGCCTCCCTCTCGATAAATTTCTCCTAACGGACACCGCTTGGCCCTTCGGCGTTGTTTGCGTAACAATCTCCAGCACCGTCCAACATTCTATTTAAGAGATTTAAGTTCTCAACTGCTTGGCAGTAATTAATCAACTCATTTGTCCATTCAGTGCAGTTCAGTAGCCAGCAAGTGCCAAGCAGGTGCTGGAGACACAATGAGTAGAGAATGAAGTCCTGTCCAGAAACCACTCACAAGGCAGGGCTGCCTGGCTGAGGACCTGACCACTCAGATTCCTCCCCTAAGTCAGTTCTATCTCCATGAGTTAGCAACAGGGAAGCATTCAGCTCTTGGTCCTGTGTATGAGGCTGACTGACTCGGTTAGATAGTAACTGCCAGCAGTTTTACAATCTCATGTTGGCTTCCCTCCACCTCCCAGCATGTGATTGGGCTTCTTCTACCGTCCAGTCCTTGATGTGTATCCACAGAAAACAAACTTATATCAAGACCTGTCGGACAAGACTTGCGAGGAATGTAAATAGAAGACACTGCGTATCAAGCATAAGGAACATTTGAATAATCTGCATGAATATTTGGCCTTATACAGAAGTACATGGAAACAATAAAATAATAAGTTAGTCATAAGAACTATAAGAAATGTACTAAACTTACATATTTCTGGCATATGTTGATATTCTGCATTTTAAAAGACTCATAATATATTATAACAATTTCTCCTATTACTTGTTCTAACTTCTAAAATGTCAAATGGTTCGTAAATGTGATGGTTCTTCTTGGTTTGTTGACTATATCTGAAATTAATATTAGAACCCCAGTATCTGGATACACCTATGAGGGATTTTTTTCTTAATTCAATTATTTGAAATGGGAAGCCTCATTTTTAATCCCGATCTCTTGAGGTAGAAAGATCCACCTTAATCTGGGCTGTACATTCTGCTGGCGGCCTATATAAAAGACATAGACAGAAGCTTGCTCTTTGGCCTCCTGTCTCTCACTTCTGGAAATTTCATTCCTTTGCTGGCACTGGAGTCTACTTCTTCAGGATACCAGTATATCCTGACGACCAGCTGAGACATCAAGTCTTGCAAACTGAACAACTACAGGATTCTTGAACCATCTGTTGGTAGACAGCTATTGCTGGACTATTTGGACCACAGTCTGTAAGCCAATCTAATAAATATTCTCTCTATGTTTATATAGATTCATTCAATCAGTTCTGTTCCTCTAGAGAACCCTGACTAAGAAACAGCTATGATGAAAATTTCTTTTTAAAAATTTGAAAAGTATGCACCTCTCTGTAGCTTATCATCAGATCTGTAGGTACAACTGTTGCTTGTTTTTGAGTCCTGATTGAGTATAGAAGTAGCTATTTTCAGCACATGTTAGAGGGGCTTTTAGATTAAGCAGGTAAAATATATACTAACTGAAAAATACTAAATGAAACCATATTACAAAGAACTCATATTACAACAGTTTCTGTTGACATTTATTTACTTTTAAATATGTATACCTCTGTGTGTGCCACATGTGTGAGCTGCTACCCAATCCCCAGGGGCTGGAGTTACAGTGGTTGTGAGCAGCTCAGTGTGGGTGTTAGCAACTGGGCATGGGTCCTCAGGAAGAGTAGCAAGAGTTTTTAATGGCTGAGTCAAAGCTCTAGTTTCTTCCTTCTCCAAAATACCCCCAAATAAGAATCTATATGAATAGAAATTATGAAAGAATTTAAATTTATCTTGTGTCTTATTCATGAAACATAACCAGTGCTTTCCAAGATTTCTCACTGAGTCCTTTCATATGTGCTAAAGAAATCTCAGTTCAACACCCACTGTGCAGTTGGGGTACCCACATGTCATCAGGGGTGTGAAGGGGCCACCTGCCTCTCTCCTTATTTATATAACAATTGAATTTTGTTTTATTCTTTTTTTGTGTTATTTAACTTTTAAAAATAGTAGATCATTTTAAAACAGCAAAATTGAGAGGAAAGAGTAGAGTTCCTGAACATTCTTCCTTTCTCCAAACCTACACAACCTGTCCATCATCAACATCCTGTACCAGAGTGGTACACTTATTACACATGGTGAACCTACACAGGCACAGCACCCTAAATCCCTGATAACAAGAGAAACCTCTCTTGGTATTGTTCCTTCAGCAGTTTGGGCAAGGGATAGTGATGCACACCTGCTATTCCAGTATCACCCAGCATAGTTCCACTGCTTTAAGAATCCTTAATACCCTGCCTGTTCATTCATCTCCACTTAGCCCCTGTAACCATCAAATCATGTTTTAAGAGTTTATACAAGCTCATAGTAGGGAGGATTTTCATACCAGCTTCATTACTGAGTAGCGTGCCTTACGTAAGCTTCCTCCATGTCTTTTCATGGCTTGATAGCTTGTTTGCTTTTGGCGCTGAACCACATTCCATTGGCTGGACATTTTCCAAGTTATTTACAGACACGGTATTTAAACTCTTATTTCGATTTATCAGATCTCTCTGCTTTAAGAAAACCTGGAAGGTGCTCATGGCTGATAATGATATTATTGGGTAAAACACTTGTCTTCTGGTCGTGCTCCACATATGCAAGAAGAAATGTGTGCTGGGAGGCCGAAGAGTGAAGATCAGCTGGAAGAACTCAGAGGAAAGTGGCTTGTTAATGTTCTTGGATGATACCATGTGGTTCCCTCTAACCAACAGAAAGAGTGAGCCAAGATTCTCTGAACACCTGTCAAGTACTATATTTTTGATTCCTGGGCATCTTCACAGTTAATCTGCTAGATTTTCATGAGTGGAACGGAAGAGGCCAACTTATTCTTAGCTATGTAGAATGAAATGAGCACAGATCACAAATCCAGCTTGATATTCTAGAAAGGTTCATGCTGAAACACACCTGCTGGTGGAAAGCACACCAGACTTGAGGAGTACCAATCTGAAATGTGCTTTCAAGTTGGCTCTGCTCAACATCTTCTTGGTCAGCATTTATTAAAGTTGTCTTTCATGTCACCTGAGCAAGGATGGGTCACCAAATCACTGAAAAAAATCTTACAATGACTTCGAATCATCGCATGTAACCTAGTGCTGAAACAATACTTCTGGTTAAAAATGGTGTATTTTACATAGTTATTTGAAAATTGGTACTTTATGATGTATCAGTGGTTTAGGGCAATGACTGCTTTTCTGAGTTCAGTTCCCAGCACCCACATGGCAGGTTTCAACTGTTTGTGATGGGACCAGATGTCTCCTTCTGGTGTGCATGCAGACCAAGCAACCATGCACATAAAAAGCATAAGCAAATCTTTAAAGCATAAATGTCCTTTAGGGACTTATTTTGTGGAGGTGTGAATATGCAAGTATTTTTATCACTTACAACAATCAACATCATAACATTGTTCTGCTGAAAACTTTCTGATAGCTTCTTCACTTTCTTTTGAGTGTTGTTTGTTTTGTTTTTATAAAACCAACAAAATTCCTTTCCATAGCTTACTTATCTGAATCTTTTTATTTATTTATTTATTAAAGATTTCTGCCTCCTCTATGCTACCGCCTCCCATTTCCCTCCCCCTCCCCCAATCAACTCCCCCTCCCTCAGCAGCCCGAAGAGCAGTCAGGGTTCCCTGCCTTGTGGGAAGTCCAAGGATCTGCCACCTCCTTCCAGGTCTAGTAAGGTGAGCATCCAAATAGCCTAGGCTCCCACAAAGCCAGTACGTGCAGTAGGATCAAAACCCAGTGCCATTGTTCTTGGCTTCTCAGCAGCCCTCATTGTCCGCTATGTTCAGCGAGTCCAGTTTTATCCCACTCAAAAAGAGGAACATGGGATGTACTCACTCATAATGGGTTTCTAGCCATAAATAAAGGACATTGAGCCTATAATTCGTGATCCTAGAGAACCTAAATAAGAAGGTGAACCCAAAGAAAAACATATAGTTATCCTCCTGGATATTAACCTTCATCAGGCGATGAAAGGAGACAGAGACAGAGACTCACATTGGAGCACCGGACTGAAATCTCAAGGCCCAAATGAGGAGCAGAAGGAGAGAGAGCACGAGCAAGGAACTCAGGACCGCGAGGGTGCACCCACACACTGAGGCAATGGGGATGCTCTATTGGGAACTCACCAAGGTCAGCTGGACTGGGTCTAAAAAAAGCATGGGATAAAACCGGACTTTTCTGAATCTTGATTGGTATATGTCTCATGCTGCTGCTCCTTTTCCTTGGTCCAAGACCCACTGACTTCTCTGTTCACTGAATTCATCATATGGTTGTGTTGTTCTTTCTGTGAGAATAGGGTCTAGCGAGGGGCTAATGCCTTTTCATCTTAAGATTCCAGCCAAATGCCGTCCCCAGAGAAGCCTTTCCTGATCATCCTGGCCAATTCACTGATCAAATCCAGTCAGTTCATTCACAACGTTTTGTGACAGTTGATGTCATTCTGTGTATTAATTTCCTCATTGTTCCTCTTCCTTACAGTGTCTATGAGCCCATAGAGAGAGGAGATTCGCTTTGCCTTGTTTACTGTTTTATTTCCTAAGCACTGTGTTTGACCATAATGTGAGACATGACTGACTTAATAGATTATATATAGATGGTACTCCTTTTTTATTGGGTATGAGAGTATATATTTTGAGTGTTTACAAACACATGTGTTTTCTTTTAGGTGGAAACACATCTTTTTCTGGTCTCTCTGTTTTTTACCTCTGCTATTATTTGGGTTATGCACATCAGGTTCCATGTCTATCTTTGGCTTCTGTATTCCTCAGAGCACACTTTGGGAGACAGCAGTTGTTGAGTACATATTCGTAAGTGACCGAATGAGTTTTCAGTCATGGGTAATGAATCCCTTTATAAACAGGCTTCATGGGTCTGTAAGATGGCCAGCAGGAACCTACCACGAAGCTTGAGGACCTAAGTGCAATCTCCAAGACCCACACAGTGAATGGGGAGAATTGGCTCCTGTAGGCTGTCATCTGACTTTCACAGTTAGGAGATGGCAACATGTCCCTCCCCCAGGAAATTAAGAAATAAATACAATTTAAAAACATTAAGGGCTCTGCCATTTTGACATTGAACAGATGTCCTATCGACTATTCTGAATTATCATACCACGATATGGCAAATATTTCAAACTAAAGGAAACTAAGGAAATCTTAGAACCAGGAAGGCCACTTTTTGGCCGTCTGCTGCTTTTATCCACTGAAATGGGCACAAATAAATTGTACTTGCCTATCCTCAATGGAAGTCATAAAGTCCCTTATTCATGACCTATACCCAAAGGTCAAGAAGAATCTAGACAATTCTGTCTTACCAACTTCCTCCTTGTTTATTACCATTAGACCGTACCTTCTTCAATCATACTTGCATATTACTGCCCACAAAAATACACAGTCTTTGTCACATATAGTTTGTAAGAAATGAAGGGGAAAAGGGACAACATCTTTTTCCAGGTCTAGAAGTTTGAAATAATTTTTCTAGTGCTGTTTTCCCTTTCCGTCTTTCAATAAATATGATTTATTATTATCAGTAGCGTTATGTGACTCCCATCTCCCGTATGTTGGAGAATCTGCCTGGCCTCTCACCACATTACTGATGCAGTGCTATACTCTGCTATTGTGGTTCAGAAGCGCAGTAGTCGGATGACTCACATGTTGACTGATGCTTTGATAATCAAATGAAGCGGCGATGATGGGCTGAAATCTGTTTGGGTCGGAACAAAAGGTTCCCACTAATGAAATGTGACTTCATGAAAGGAATGCCCCCCCCCGCCCTCCCCCCCCCCGTCCTCTCCAGGACTGAGCCAGGTCACCCTGGGCAGATGGGAGGTATTTGGTATTTGAGGTTTCTCTCTTTCTTTCCTAATCCAGAAACATGTTGGGCCTACCAGCTGTTACTAAGAACATTAATAAAAATTTTGTCATCTTAGAGTTATTGCTGTTCCTGTAGAAAAGATAGATGTATGTATTTTAAAATCTGGACATATGAAGGTTTAAAAAATATTGTTGTAGAGTTCTCCTGGCTACATTTCCTGTGTTCTTTTCCAAGCTTTTGACTGGAGAAACTGAAAAATATTTCTGTGCCAAAGTGAAATAGTAAATGAAAACCTCATGTCCGAGGAGCTCGAGGATTAATAAATGGTGGCGAAGTGGGTAAGGTCCTCAGCAGTCAGAGGTAGAGATTGCTGGAGGAAAAGGAGGTGTGTTGGGAGCAAATTCTTCCTGGGCTGTGGGAGTAAACCATTTGGGGAAAAGGTGGACAGTGGTATGTATAATTCAACTATAAGGAGGCAGCATGTTTTAAAAGAATTCATGGTATTCTTTACAGTTTACATGTATACTTTAAAATCTTTTCAAGACAGGGTTTCTCTGCATAGCCTTGGCTTTCCGGGAACTGGCTCTGCATGTCCAGGTACATGTGCTCTTTACATGGTACACGCTTTGCTGCTGAGGGAGAATGCAGAGATATGCAAGGACTCCCAAGGAGTTAGCGCACCACAGGGCTATGCAGCAGCACCATGTCATCAAAGGAGCTTCTTTCCCGGAGGACATCGGCTAGCTCTCAGTGCACTGAGCTTGTAAAGGAAATTCAGTCAGCAGAGCAAACACTAACTATAAAAGTGACACATTTCACGCTGAGGATTATTATTTTTCTTTTTCTTCAAAGGAAACACCAAGGGCAAATGAGATATGGTTAAAGAATTCTACAATGAGTCAGAGATAGAAACCTTGACATCCCTTCCCCCAGTGATTATAGTGATAACCTGCTTCCTAGTCCTAACTGCATGAATTTGTTGAGCTGATGCAGTCTCAATTCTTCCTTCCTAAGTGTCTTACAGTGACCCAGGGTCAAGCGTGACCTACAATGTGAGAGGAATTGAACTCAAGACCTCCTGGACTGCTTCTTACCGCTTGTGTACTCCTAGGGTATGGGATAATAATCCTTACAGGGATCATGTTTGGTAACAAATGTTGGATAGTTTTCTACAGACTAGTAGAAACTCAACGAAGGACAATTATTACAACACATATTATTTTTGAATTCTTACCATTATGCTTCCAGTTCAAAGGAATATTATATACTTTTTAATCAACAAATATTGGTATCTTATGCATGTCTATAACAAAACCACCCATAAAAAGTCATTATCTCCTGGGTTTGTTAAATTAACATTTGATATAAAATACACACTAGCTTCAGAAAGAAATTTCCTGTGGTACTAGGATATGCCTTGGATTTGATGTTTCAAACACTTCCTTGAAATAAAAATGGTAATGTTTCAATCCTTTTGTGTAGGTATCATAAGAGAAATCTCCTACATTAGAGGGGAGGATTAAGATTTGAGATGGAAAACACAGAAAAGAAATAGGAGGGAACTACGAAATGTTAACACTCCGAGGCACTCGCTGGGTCAAGAGCGTAGCTATGACCACAAGTTAAAGAAACTACTGAACAGAACCCTGGCTGTCTCACTTTTGACTTAGGCTAACTATATTGAGAAAATACCTTGTGCCAATGAAGTCAACAGTAAACCAGGTGCAATATAGTAAGTGCTTCAGGCTTTACCTGGAAGCAAAAGTTAAGAACACAAAGGAAGGAATTTGGGCTCCAAAAGAAGTTAAACGGGTATGTATGCTTTGAAACATCTTGGTGGTCCTGCTGTAATTTCTTCTAGCTTCACTGTGGAGAGTTGAAACAGAAAATGGATGTTTGTGACTTCTCATTGCATTACTTGCTGCTAGATACCCTTTGCTAAGTGGATGGGGGTGCTGGCTGGGGATTATGTTTTTTTTTTCCTCTTTCTACTGGTGTGAATTTCAGCAATTGTTGCCGACTAGTGCTAAGATTTACATCTCTGTTTTCCATTATTCCCACAGATAAGCTGTTGGAAAGAGAGAAGAATTAATGCATCAATAGTTAAGACTGTGTCTCTGAGTCTGATTTGCAAGCTATAGGTTCTTGCATTCCCCACTTGGTGTTAACATGTATAAACTGCATTCTGTTGGTACTGGTTGTATGTGGTTAACTATTATTATTAGCTATTCTTTTATATTTTTGGTTTTCAGCCTAGCCTTTAATGGCTGAGCCATTTCTCCAGCCCATCTATTTTCTTAATAATCATAAAGAGAGTTAAGCGTGTTGGCACACGCCTTAATCCCAGCACTCAGGAGGCAGAGTCAGGTGGATCTCTTACTTTAAGGCCAGGCTGGTCTACAGAGCTACACAGAGAAACCCTGTGTTGAACTATTCCCCCCCTCAAATCATAAAGAGATAATAATATTACTCTGTCTCTTAGGAGACACAACCATTTCTACATTAAAAAATGCCATAGTTATGCTTAAATTGTGGGATAGTTTTGGAAGCAAACATTTATGGAAGATGTAGTGTTTGCCAGACATCCCTGAGAGCTTTTCATGTTGATTGAGTCCTGTAATCACTTAAGCCGATGAAGTAATTTAACCCTCAGAAAAGTGCCTCTGAGATAGAAACTACCACTGTACATGATTCCTACGTCCCAGTTTCCTGTGAAGATGTGGGCATAGAGGGCTTAAATAACACATTAAACACCCTAAAGGGACAAATATAGTGTATTTAAATGCATTTACAACATACTCAAATCAGTAAATAAAAGGACTAGAATTTGAGCTCATGAAATCTGTTTTCAGGTTCTAGGTACAATTACTAGAATTTATCATTTCAATCTCTCTCTCTCTCTCTCTCTGTCTCTCTTTCTCTCTTCCTGTGTGTGTGTAGATAGTGTTTTTCATATTTGTATCACATATAATATTTGAATTTGGAGCTTTTCTATACAACAATCTGTTCTTTATATTCAAATTAAGCTGCCAGATTAAAACTAAGTTATTGACGAATATGGCATAACTTCATTCATTTAAAAGTTTAGAAATATCTTTTATATGCAAAGAACCTTTCTGAGGAATTAGAAAAAAAAGGCTAAATAAGGCCAGATATGTAGTGTTTTACAAACCATAGATTCAAAAATTCTCATTCGCAAAGATCCCTTTAAGAAAGTCCAGCTAGGTGTTCAGAGAACTTGAGGCTGCTGTGCTTTCTTAGGCTACTGGCAGGTGATTGCCACTGGGACTAAGAAGGAGGAGGGTGCTAATCCCAAAGAAAGCAGAACATATTAGTCCAGTCAAAGACATGTCTTGTCTAGGTCAACCCCCCACTACCATGGCCAAATTCATGTCTACTTATGGAGCATAGCAGAGTGCAGAGGGTGAGTGAGTACCTGAGTGAGTTCTTGGGTGGCACATCATTTCAAGAAGCAAAAAAAACAGAGCTGGGTACAAAGACCCCAGAGTCACAATCTCTGGGTTCACCTACCAGTTTGGAATTGGGAATCCTTATTATTCAATGTTATTTCAGTCAAGGTGGTGGTTTGTCTTAAAAAGAAGGATATATTTATCTCATATTCCTTCTCTGTAAAAATAACATTTAGATCCTAGGATATAGGGAGAAATTGTTTGTGAAATGCTAACCATGGAATTTCCCAGAGAGTAAGCAATGCAATAGCAATCATTATTGCTATAACAATGCAGCAGGTAGACATTTAGACAGGCGGGGGAAACCTCACTTGGAACAAACACAAACCCAAAGCACTCACCCCTGCTTACCATTTCCCAGAGACTATGTCACTAACATTTGGTTTATATTCTACAGAAATTTATAGCAATGAAATCTATATGTGTGTATTTACTTTCTTTGAACTTATTTCTACGTTAGAGAGTGATTCACTGTGATTAGTGTCTCTTTGGGATTATTTCATGGGCTATGCTTCTTTATTAGCTTTAGCCCTCTGGAACAGGCAATCAGGTGGCTGGTCTTGTAATTCAAATTGCAAACTGAATAATCCTAAGTGCAATTGAGGTACAGATACCTTGCTTTACATGAAGCCCTGGCTCTTGGGCCTCTCGTTTTAGATATTTTGAGATACATTTCAAGGCTATGTACAAGGGTGAGTGGTGTGTAGCGAACAGGCTAATTCTCACTAAGCTCTTCCAGTTGGTAAATCATCCCCAGGTACCACACAGATAGTGTGAACACACAGATAATTCCTTCCAGCTCCATTTGCCCCAGTTTCACTTGTGTAAGAAGTCAAGAGATTATGCTATGCAGAGCTTGTATCTTTGTTGAACATGCTCTGGAAACCTGGAACATTACTTGGAAATCTGTTGTGGTCTCTGGTAGAACTGAAGGTGGGAGAAAGAGAACCAGGGGCAGGTTATTCTCCCTGAATCTCTATACTTTGATGCATTGTTGTAGGGAATTCAAGAAATTTAAATTTAAATTTAGCCTTCCAGGTTTTTATGAAAGAATATTTATTTTCCAAGGTAGAGATATAGAACATGTTATTTAATGGTTTGTTGGCTCAGTAAGTTTTAAATATCAAGATGTATGGCATGTGGACTTTCCTTTGAACTCTTTCCCAGTGCATCACAAATATTACCTTAACAAGGACATAAGAGTGTAGACACACACACACCATGTTAAAATGTCCATGGTTTTCTTTGCCAATACAGAAGTGCTGAAGAAACAGAGCATCTACTGCAATTCAAGAACAGAGAAGTAGCATAGTATGAGAATGACTACCTGTTACCATTTTTATTTTTTCCATTATCTTGAAAATTATATTTCTGGGAAAGGAAATATGATCATACAAATAAATCAAAACCAATAATAAGATAGTTTCATGAGAAGAAAAGCCTAGAAGAAAGCAGAGGGAAATCCCTAGAGGTCAATTGTTCCGAACATGGTATGTGTCTATTCTCTGTCAGCCAAAGTTGTGGTGTCTCAAAAATGATTGCTGGAATATCTGAAATTCTTAATAAAAATTCCAGGAAAACTGGGGGCTTCTGGAAGCATATGTGAAACCAAGGCTATTTAATTTTCTGTAATTTTCTGTGAAAGTCACATGGAACAAAACAAAGTGTTAAGACGTCTGCTAAGTGTGACAAGTTGTCCATTTTTGTTTTTCTTTGTTTTGTTTGACCACCTCAAAGCAGAGAACAATGGAGAGGGAGAACCTTCATTCTGCCCTCATTGTTCTTGGGGGGAATGTTGTGTGGAGGCTGTTCTTGCTTCCTGAGGTGGCAAGGCTGAGCTCTTGTTTGGTGACTTTAGCAAGGAAGTGCCTTTCCCCTACATGGTTCTATGTAGAAGCCACAGTAGGCCACAACTTCCCTAAAGAGGATCAATGTTTGATCAAAGATATGGGATTAGTTGTGTTCTCACTGCGTCGGTCTCAGAACCTTAGACTAATTTCTCCGATCTGAGTACACTTTGGTATTCGAGCAAGATCTCCTTTGATAAGTGTACCTCAGTCTCTCTGTTTACAATCCTTGTGGCCTTTGGTAAATCCGAGATTCTCACGGAGCCTCAGTGTATCTAGGTGTACAGTGGGAGCTGTAACAGCCTGTCTCTGAGGCTTTATAAAACTGCAGACACAGTGCCCGCTTTGCTGCTGCTGCTTTTCCTCAGGGTGAGCTCTCTTCAAGTCAACTGTAGCATTTACAAAGTAGTCCTATATCAGAAACCTACTACTGGTCTTTTCTTTGAACAAGAAAGCCTCTTCTTATTCCATCCATCCCCATCGCTAACATTCGCAACATGCAGGTCTACCTCTGGAGTACAAGGGGAGCCAACATGAACTGAGGAGCTGTTGTGTGACTATTTTATACCTCTCCTCCAAGGAACTCCTGAGTGAAAAATGCATCTGGCTCCCATTTCCTGCAGAAGTTTGCTTATTTGAAATGTTTAAGAAATCAATTGATCCGACTTCAAACAAACCAGGATTTGCTGGCTGTGTAAAAGCCCAAGCCTCCTTTTGTGTCACTCCCAAGCCTGGACTTCACAAACATCCAGTTCCCTTCATACTTTAGCAGAGGACTTCTTCCTGGCCATTGCTCCTTCATGCCGAGCCAAGTGTCAAGCTGGGAAGGGAGGCTATAAATCTCCGTGACTCTTCATTTCTGGAATTTTTCCTGTTGCTTCTGATAAGGAAATGACAGAGAACTTCAGCTCTATGCATAGATCTCAGAGAAATGTAAAAACCAAATCATGTTTTGCTCACAAAAGAGAAAACAAAATGTGCTAAATTTGGCTTTGAGTTTATCCAGATGGTTTTCAGAGGGCTTGAGCGGTGGATGCAGAAATTATCTTTGTTCTAGACTAGATTGTACTTGGAAATCTTCAAAATGAAAACAAATTCCTATCTTTCAAATATTTTGACTAAATATTTCTTAATGGGAGGAAAGCAGCAAAATTAGTCCTAAGAGGAGGTCTTTACTCGCCCCCCTGGAGTAAGAGATTACTCACTATCTGTGCCTTTCATCTATCTCTCCCCTCATCTGTCTTGGTACTTCCCAGTTTCATACTAGGTTTTAATGACTGAAATGAATGTGATTGGAAACCAGCAATCCTTCCAAAATGGACAGATTTTTCCATGACCTCTGCACACGATGTGGGAAAACTAATGAAGCCAACTCGGCTCTAGCCAACTCTATGCATGGTCACTGCAAAAAGACACTCTCAAGATAAAGCGAGGAAGACAGTTGGGTTTTGAAAAACTTCTAGTTGATATTTGAATATTTCTATCTGGTAACATCACCAACAACATGCACTTTCTGGTATTTTAGTGGAAGTGGTAAAAGTTGCTTGGAACAAAAAGTTTCATTCAGCTGCCCTCATTTACTTGAAGTTCAGTACCATAAGTGGAGCAAAGAAAGAGGTCAATATTTCTCCACAGGGGATTGGTGAGCATCAATATGACCTCAACTAACAAGTGGGGCCTCTCAAAGGAGCCAAGGTTTTGAGTCATACTACATGAGAAGCTCATTAAAAACCCATTTATAATTAAACATTCTGTCTCTAGAGGCTGCAGCCAGCTTGGGTCCTGATGATGACTTTGTTGGCACACAGCAACACAGTCAGAAATCCTGACACACTCACCGTTTTGCGCAAATTGGCCTATCATTCCTCCTACTTTTAAAAACAGTTGACCTGAGCTTCATTGACTTAATTTTCTCTTTCAGAACCACACAGATTCAGCTTTTGAACTAGTGAAGCAGAGCCACTATTTAGCTAATAAAAGCATTTGGTCAGTCTGAAAATTACTTACCTTTGATCTCTGCATGTGTCTTTTACATATGTCTGAACGTGGATCTGTCTGATATCTTCAGAGTTCATATCAAGCAAAGTACTAAAGCCACAGACTTTCCATTTTAATTATTACCCCTGCACCCCCCCCCCGCCTTGTTTCTCATGCTCCCCCATCCTTGATTCTCATGCTGTAAATGGGAAAGGGTAGATGAGAGCATTTGGGGGTTAGAATTTGTTCCTGAACTTTCTACTTGTATAATAGGATTTGGAAGTTTTAGAAAAGCATTTGCAAATACACTTATTTCCTTTGCATTTTCTGGGCATTTCTTTAACAACTATTTCCTCAGTGTTTAATATGAGTCGGGCACTGTGCTTCCCTACAGTGACAGATCAGATTTCTGTTCACACAGAGTCCTGTTTGCATGGCAGGGTCAGGCAATGTACCTAATAAAGTCATTTTAGACAGAGGCAAGTGATGAAAGGGAGAGGAAGGGGCATGTGGGATGAGAGTGAGACTGTGCTAAGCTCCAATAGGTAGTAAACAAGGGGTCTTCCCCAGAAGGTGGTGGACGAAAGAAGGTAGCCATAGGCTATTGCCTGGACAGTTTACAGGCACAGTGCCCACCACTGGGGATTCTGAATGGATTAATATGTGTAGAATATATAGATCAATCACTGCCTGGAATCTATAAAATGTGGACTGCCTTTCCTGCACTAAATATATTCATAGTATCTTCCAAATCCAAGTCTCCTGGCAGGTGCAGGGAATTATAGAGATTGACTTCCAGAAGCTCAAGTGACATACTCCCAAACAAGGCTTCCCCATGTGTGGTTTACAGACCATTGGTTTCGTACTCACTGGCCTTTCTCCTTGCCAATCTTGTTCCCATGGAACCTACTTGGGCAATCATAGAGGAAAGGTCAGAAACATACATTTTGCACAGACTCCCTGCAACTGATTCTTGAAACCCGCATTGCTAATAGTTTATGTCTGAACTGTAATTGCTTCTGATTCAGCACTTTCCATGACATCAAGAATAATTGTATCCAGTGCAAGGAACACATCAACACATCTGATGAGCTCAGTTTACTTTGTGAAGCCATGGTGTGCTATGGAGCTACATTCCACAGTTACCACTCCAAAATGCTCAGGGTATAACTTCACTGGGTTTTGATCTGACCAGGGAAGCTGTGGTTTTGGATCACCCCGCTTTTGGCTATCTAAATTTGGAAGGTCTGTTTGATGCTCTTCAGTGCCCTTTAAAGACCTGCCAAAGAACAAAAAGGTTTTTTACCTTTTATGTATAAGTGCCAACCACAGTTTGCCAAAGGCTCTTGAATCCTGGAAGACATTCTACTTGTAAGTACATCAGGCTAAGTAAAATTCCTCCTTATACCTATTTAAAACATGATTTCCTCAAGAGGGGAGATGGATACGGCTTATTTTGTTATCTCTCCTTGGCTTTCCCATTTAATCTGTCTATTCATTTTCTCACTTTACAATGACTCATAGGCATTTTAAAAGTCTTATATCCAAGGATCTCAAAAGAAACTTGGATATAAGGAGAGATTCATGCTGATTCCTGGGGCTGAATGAAAACAGACTTTAAAATCCAGATTGGCTTCTATGTTTCAAAAGTGTGAGACTTCTGTTTTTCTATCAAATACTTTCCTAAAAGGGGTTTAGTCTGAGAATACATGTATCCATCCATTTTCTTTTGCTTGTCTCAGTCTTCTCTCTTTATTAGTTTTTATTGATAACTATGTGGACAAATGCAATGACGGCAATGGAAGAGGCCAGCACTGACCATGAGGATGAGAGCGTGAAAGAGCTCATGTGAGTTTAAGGTAATTTAGAATCATAGACACAGATCTTATAGCATAGGTTGATTGAGGAAGTGGCCAGAAAAAGGCAACTTTTAGGACTGTCGCTCTGCCAGACATTCTTTTTTTTTTTTCTTTTAAAGCAAAACTCTTTAGGCTGACAGTGCCACCTCAAAGGACAAAAATGGGTGATGAATGTAGATCACATAAGAACCTGAGGAACCCAAGGTAATCTGTAAAGCTTGCTGTCACTGAATTACATCCCGCAATAAGCTTAAGGGTTACACCAGAGAGGAAGGATGCGCTACACAAGCACCCCTTCACCTAGAGAGAAAAGCTTCTGTTCTTTCCCCCTCCCCTGCATCCCACTCAACTTAGCCAAACTTGAAGCTTTCTTCATTCATTCAATGCTTTGCTGAGTGCCATATGAATACCAGGTACAAGTGGTATACCTGGTCTACAAAGTGAGTTCCAGGAAAGCCTGGATGGTTATACAGAAACCCTGTCTCTAAAATGAGAGAGAGAGAGAGAGAGAGAGAGAGAGAGAGAGAGAGAGAGAGAGAGAGGAGAGATAGCTGTCTTTCTGTGTTTGAGCAAAATCAATGCAGTTACTGTGTTTTATGTCAACTTAAAATAAGCAATCTGAGGGGGCTGGAGAGATGGCTCAGTGGTTGAGAGCATTGTCTGCTCTTCCAAAGGTCCTGAGTTCAGTTCCAGGCAACCACATGGTGGCTCATAACCATCTGTGATGGGGTCTGCAGACATATACACAGACAGACTATTGTATACATAATAAATAAATAAATAAATAAATATTTTTTTTAAAAAACAAGCGATCTGAGAGGAGGGAATCTCAATTGAGAAAATGCCTCCACAGGTCATCCTGTAAACTGACAAGCCTGTATGTCATTTTCTTAGAGAGTGATTGAAGGGCGGTGCCACCCCTGGCTGGTGGTCCTGTGTTCTATAAAAAGCAGACTGAGTAATCCACACGGAGCAAGCACATACGCAGCACCCCTCCATGGCCTCTGCACCAGCTCTTGCTTCCAGATTCCTGCCCTTCCCAAGTCCCTGTTCTGACTTCCTTCAGTGATGACCAGTAATGAAGAAGCATACGCCAAATAAACCGTTTCCCCTGCAAGCCGCTTTTGGTCACGGTGCTTCATCACAGCGAAGCCTAACGAAGACAGTGTCAGTACTGTTTGTTCTTGTGGCCGCATTCCTTGGATAACCCGACTACAGAGAGCTGAGACTGATTCCAAGTCTGATTCCATCTCAGGGCTCCGCCTTTTCTTCAGCTGGGCTGCCTGTGAGTAGGAATATTTCTGTAATTACAGCACGTGAGATGATGTCATTGGGAAAGTTCAGAAAGAATCACCTTTGCTCACCTACGTTTGGGGGCTCTTTATAGAGACCATTTGTTTCATCAGCTGTGTGTGTTTTCAAGTTAATAAAGGAACTAATTTAAAAAGATGCACAAATTATGTGTACTTCTCATCTACAATATGACGCTTTGGATTGTTAAATAGTTGAATCTAGCTAAATAATATATCCGTTACTTCACATAGTTTGTGTGTGTGTGTGTGTGTGTGTGTGTGAGAGAGAGAGAGAGAGAGAGAGAGAGAGAGATAGAGAGAGAGAGAGAGAGAGAGGGAGGGAGGGAGGGAGGGAGAGAGGAGAGCACAATATTCATTTTTTAAATTTATTTTTCAGAAATGCATCATCAGTATAAATCACCCTGCTCTCCCACAGTGGATACTTAAATCGGTTCTATATGTTGCTGCTATGAGAGACTGCCTAGTGTATTTCTTAGCAACTGCCTTGGTTCAGTCCAATCTCTGGCAAAATCCATTTGCTAGGTAGATAGTTTTTACATTTGTAGTTGTCTTCTGTCTCTACAATGGAGAAAAAACTGTATCTCACTAAGTTGCTATGAATAATTGAGTATATATAAAGCATAGTGGATCTCAACACATAGTAAATACTAGGCATGTATTCATTTTTCAGTACTTTGGTACAAATGCAGATATAATCAGAGCATATTAAAGTTTATTTTTATACTCATCTTGAACATACTTTTGTCAAAAGAATTAAGAAAAAGAAGAAAGAAGAAAGAAAGGAAGAAAAAAGACAGACAGACAGGAAGATAGGAAGAAGCTATTTCGAAATCATTTTATCATCTTCCAATGTAGTTATTCAAAGGCGTCACTAGATGGCAACTGTGATTCATAAAACTAGCAGCAGATGGTTGACCTCAATGGGTCTGACCTTGGCAACAGTGTTTCCTGTGCTCTGGAGCTTTAGAGGCAAGTTGTTCCTTAAACAAAACTACAGCCAGCAAAGCTTGCCTTCTGTAGGTGTTCTGGGCACTCCTTTATGGGTGCTAGTCCTTCCTAAGCGCAGCTATGCTGAGCCTGGGTTCCCTTGCCAAGATCATATTGTAAATATGCATATCAGGAGTGTTTTAGGTCAGGTGCCAATAGTCAAAATCCTGGGCTAAGAAGATCTTCAGTGATCTTAAAGCGTGTCCCCTCGCTAGCAGCCTTAGTACATGTATTCAAAATGCAAGTTCCTGGCCGCCTTAGGTCTGGCAATCAGGAAGTCAGTGTTTTAACAAGCATCTCAGGTGATTCCTGTGCCTGCTCAAGTTTGTGAACCACTGAGATAACAACCTTTCAAATAATATAATATAAATGTTGGCCCTGGCAGGTTCATCAGAGCACATTCCTTCCCCACTTAAGTTTCACCTTAAATGAAACCATTGCCAAGTTATGACTCTTTTAAACTGTAAAAGGATGTACTGAAAATGATGTCAGTTCCCAGCATTCGATATGGCAGAGTCTGAATTTATTTATGTTGAATAGCTCAGCTTTTCTAACAATGCATTTTACCACCCTCCTCCTCCAAACGGAGGCTATACACTTACACATGTGTCCTAATTGAAAAAAAGTCATGCATGCATTATTTCTGCAAGAGTTTATTGATCTCAATATATATTTCTATTTGTGTGTGTGTGTGTGTGTGTGTGTGTGTGTGTGAGAGAGAGAGAGAGAGAGAGAGAGAGAGAGAGAGAGAGAGAGAGAGAGGGAGAGAGAACTTCTATGAAGCATTTCCTGAAGTGTGGATGCATGTATGTAGTGGAGGAAGAGAAAATCAAATAAAAAAGATATGTGTAAAAAACTTACATGTGGAGTCTTGGAAGACGGGTGGATGCCACTAGAGGTTAGGGAACAAAGGCAAAAGGTGGAAACTTTAGAGCTGAACTCTGGATGTGGCTAGATGCTCATCAGATGAAGAAATAGATCACCAGATAATGGAGAAGAATTGCTTTTAGAACAAGTCATCAGCATGTATATGACCACAGAGTCATGAAACCGGGGAAGAGCAAGGTTTGTTCAAAAGGAGAATGTAGTCAATAAGTTATAAGCAGCAGCATTACATCTATGAACCATAGCTGACACTCATTGCCTGTTCATGCGAACACAGCACGGATCATTTTATAGCTGTTATCAATCGACTTAATCCTTGAGCAACTTTGCACACATCCACTCTGAGCCTTGCATTACAGATGATAATAGACATGCATACATTGCAATATTTTCCTTGAAAGTCGGTGTTTCTGTTTCCATTTCTGAGAGAGACATTGCATTTAAAAATAGATTTAATATTTGCCTCTTCTAGAACATTCTCTGTAATGTGAAGTAAGTATACATTTGTAGAGAAAGATGAATACATACTTAATATAATCTCCCTTCCCCGTTTTGATTTTTTATCAAAGTAAAATGTATGCTTTAGTCCTATTTTATCTTATGCAAGTAGGATCTTTCTAAGCAAGTATAATTCCCTCTCACTCAGCTCAGTGGCAATTTATAACTACTATCTGTATGGGTCAGCAACTCTTACTAGTTAGATACTAGTCACCAATAAACAATGTTTCTATAGTACTTTCCACTAAATTAAAGCTGAATGAAAAAGAATGCCTTCCTTAGTAACATCTATGCAAAAATAGCTTTTTTGCGTTATTCAATTAGTAAGTGACCTCAGGGCAGTGATAGCAGTAGACTAGTAGTTGGCAATAGGAATGTGGAAGTGGATCTGAGACAGTTGGAAGGGTTCTTCTCTTCAGAGCAAATGTCAAAACACAATAGGACTACCATACTTTATTTTTTCCTTTTTAAAAATGTTTTTTGAGGTTATATTTACATTTTCCCCTTCCCTTCATCCATTGTATAATCCATATCAACACATACATAGATATCTATGTATGTACATCTATCTATCTATCTATCTATCTATCTATCTATCTATCTATCTATCATCTATCTATCTATCTATCTACTCTATTTAAACATATATATCTATGTCTGCATGTATTATGCATTAGGTAAAAACAATGATTTCTCACATATACATGTGAAAATATTTTCACAATAATATATTTTCATACATATATGCCAAATATATACATATGACCTTCTGTATGTTTAGTGTTAATTGTTTGTATATGTTTTCAGGGATGATCATTAGGCAATCTTATCACAAGTGCATTTTTCATAAGTGGATAAAGTCAGAAGGTTTTTGTTTCTCTTTCTTTATTTCAGCTCAAGGACTAAGTGTCCGGTTATTCTTCATTTATTTGGAATGTTGGACATGGCTGCGTTGTCATGATAATAGGAGAATTGTGAGGGGAACGTGGCAAAGAGGGTCCATGGCAAAGACTTGAGTCACTAAGAAGAGGAAGCTGAGTCATGAGTGACTAGCTGCTCTGAAACCACGGCTTTATTACATTTTTGTTTCTATTTTATAAGCACTTACTGTGAATGTGATTTTTCAACCTTTGCGTCTTATCTTCCCTGGTCAGAAGTGCCAAAACTACTAAACTGGAAATTCAAATTGTTCTGAAAAGTTTGGCAGAATTTAAAATACTGTGCATGGTCCTTCCTAGTAAGTGCAGATGGTCAAGGATTACTTAGATTCTATTTTTATGTTTTTTAGCTATTTATCTTTTTCATGAGAAAATTATTTTTCTATAATGTAGGTTTTGATCTATAAAATATTTGTATTGGATAGAATAATTGAGAAGACAGTCCTGAGGATCTGTGTACTTATGAAGTAACAAATAAATGACACAGAATACTAATTTCTGAGTTTTTACTGTAGCAAAATTTTAGTGTTGAATTGATAAAAGAATGTATCAGACCAGATAGGCCTCTATAAGTTTATGTAGGATCCTTAAAACAGTTCTGTAGTTCACCTGTTAGTTTGAGTAAGACCCTATTTTACCTCAAAGCTGCAGTTACACTGCTTGTTTACATGTGGCCTTTTGCATATCTTCCTGGGTAACACAAAGGCAAATTCTAACGAACTGCATTAGTGGTTCATGGCCCACTTGTTGGAAGGTAAAAGAAGTACAGTTCACAGCAGCTGCCTGTGCTTTGAGAATGACCTTGGCCATGGTTGCTTTACGTATACATTGTAACTTTAATCTTATACGTGTGTTTGTGTCTGAAGGTGTCTTGCTACCTCAAGAGTATCTAGAAAATGTTTTTAAAACTTTTTTTATTCTCTGGTGCTTGAATAATCTGCAGGGTGCTTTGTTCTGAACCAGAAAGAAACTATGATCAAGAAAGAATAATCTATAAATCATTGTTATTATTTTTGGTACATTTGTGATTGATAACAAAATTATATTTAATATCTACTTCCCATACCAGGGACAGTTGTCTTTCTAGTTCACATCAGTTTTAGAATCAATTGCAACAAATTTATACATACATACATACACACACACACACACACACACACACACGAACAATATGTAGTCACTCTGAAAATTTTGCATAAAAATTTAAATAAGGATGTAGAAGTATCTGGAATTCTGTCACCCAGAGTTGGCTATTGGTAATAGTTTTCTTTCTGATTTTATTCTGGGTAGGCATTAAGAACATTCTACTTAGAAATCTTTAAAAATTATACACAAACTTTCAGTCTCTTATTGTGTGAATGACTAGAAATTGTGATTTGATTGGTGATTGTTCTGTATGTGTGTGCATGTGCCATTCTTTGGATTCATTTTTTCTAGAAAGTATTTATTTTTTTTTTCTCTCCAAATAAGAAGTCAAGCTTCTGCAAGTTCATTCTTTTTCTTTTTTCTTTCTTTTTCTTTTTTTTATGAGAACTTTTCTTTATACACAAGGCTACTGCTCTGGGGAATGGGGGCTAAAATGATTTTTTTTATAATACACAGAAGATCTTTAGAATGTGATGGAAGACTACAGTGGTTTGAAAGAAAATGTCCCCCAAAGGAAATGGCACTATTAGGAGGTGTGGCCTTGTTGGAGTAGGTGTGGCCTTATTGGAGGAAGTGTGTTACTGTGAAGGCAGGCTTTGAGGTCTCATATATGCTCAAGCCATGCCCAGTAAACTAGACCACTTGATGTTGCAATGGGTTAAGATGTAGGAATCTCAGCTCTTTCTCTAGCACCATGTCTGCTGTGTGCCAACATATCACACCACGATTATCATGTTGACAATGTAACATGGTAATCCTCTGAAAATGTAAGCCACTCTAATTGAATGTTTTCTCCTTTATAGGAGTAGACATGGTCATGGTGTCTCTTCACAGGATAGAAAGCCTAATTAGGAGAATGACTCTCTCTTTTCTAACTCTTGTTTGTAAATGTATGCTCTTCACATGCCTACAAGCTGGTGCACTCTTTGGGGACAATTTTTCTGGTCAATGTCCCCATCATGTTTACAACCGTCTCTGACCCAAATGCTGATGGAGCTGAAATTAGTAATACTGAGTGAATTCCAAATAACCGGATGTTGTCTTGTTTAGCATTGGTGATTTCAGTTAGACCTGAAGAAGCAATCGTAATGAAGAGTTTTGGTTTCTGTTTCCTCTTGCTGATTTTCAAACCTCTAAGGAAATTAAATAAGTCAATCTTAATCTAGCTTTTAGGGTAAGACTTGAGCCCATATAGTAAATGACAGATAGATGTTCGCTGTTAGTATTTGTAATTATAGTCTTCCTTGAAGATTTTTCAGTTAGATTTTCCAAAAGAGCTGTTACTTTTGGGGTTATAGTAAACAGGACAAAATTTACAGATAACAAATCTATCAAATAATTATTCTTTAGCTTCACCTTTATTGGTGTAACAGATATCTTTTTTACTCATAGTATTTATGAAAGAAAAATTTTTAAAATAAGCAGTGATACAGAACTATGAATATAATTTATAATTTTCCCATGGAATTTTAGTTCCTAAGCCTTTCATGCATGAAGCAAGTTCAAAATGAGCCCATGTCATGGATGAGCATTTCGAAGCACCCAGGAGTGAAGCCCCATCTTTCCCCTGTATACAGGAGGTATTCAAATAAGGCTAACTCTTTGACGTTAATGTACCTATGCTCTGATAGCATCTTGGGAAATTTGTTTAAGTCACATCAAGGCAAGTGCATACACAAGCCCAGTAACATGAAATCATACTGCAGGCACTGAGCACTGGAATTTCCGGGTGTAGCACTACCCTACAGAAGCATGTGAATCATATACACACCTACATATCTTGGTAGCTGTGCTAAAAACTGTAAAGATGTAAAGAGACAGGCGAACTTACTCATACCGAGTTATGCGCATTAACACATTAATTAAATCTATGCTATTTCATTCAACTCGGGATAGGGCAAATATAATTTCAGCATGCGTTCTTTTTTATCTTGCTCTAGGAAACATGATGTATATCTTCTATTGAGAGTATGTCTTAATGAGGATGAACCACAGTTAATGTGCTCCACCACCCTGTGTGGCTTCTGATCATCACATCAGACAGTGCTGCTCATTTAAGTTTATTATATTGGAAGACACCAGAGAGTGCCAATTTGGGTTAGAGGGATGACAGAGACTAGCTAGCCCTGCATCTAAAACTGTCTGTGCTCTGGTACTTGCTATTGATATGACTATGAACAAGTGATTTAGTTTCCCTGAGTCTCAAATCCCTGTTCTTTATAATGGAAAATTTTATAATACTACTATATTCCTCTCTGGAGGCTAGGGGTAAGATTAAATATGATATTGTATGTGAAAGTGTGCTGTTAAACCATAAAATGCCATGCACATGCAAGGCATTATTGCTTCTTTTATTGTAGATTTTGCTCTCATGACTTGCCCAAGGCCACATTCCAAACAAGTGGAGAATGAAGGATAGTATCTGAGGCCTCTGATTTCCAGCCATCTGCTTCAGCTAAAGGCTGTTCATGCCAAACTAGTTTAAAAATGGTGTTTTTTTTTTTAAGAAAATCTTTTATTTAAAGGATTGAGGAAAGAGAAGGGTGACATTAAGAAGTAAATTCCATATTGAACAGCTACTTGCATAATGTTTTGCAGTAAAAGTATATGTAAGGATATTTATATCCTTATATATATCTAGAATTATAGTCATCAAGGACTGAACTTAACTGATGTTATATAACATAAAACCCCATGTTCTTCAAAGTTTCAAATGACTTTTGAATTAAACTATAGCTTCTCAACTCCATTTATCTCTAAAACAGTACAACCACAAGAAAGTCCTTCGGTACTAAACTTGATTAATAAATCAGATATGGATCAACTCAGCTAGTTTTCCGTGGATATTTTTGGTTACAGATGTACTTCATTAATACTTATATGTGAGACAACACCACTTACAGTGTGGCTCCAAGAGACACAGTAATGATAAACAGAAAGTGGGAATTTGTGGGCCTAACCCAGATTATCTGGTGCTTACTGTGTGTAAGGCATCTAGATATTTAATTGTCAAAAGAAGTTTGTTTCTTTTCCTTTTTTTTTAAATCACTCACATATATGCCATTTCATTGTAGAAAGTGTGGAATACGTGTACCCAGATGTCTGTGGTACATGCATAGGTAATCTGTGCTTTAGAAGATAAAAACTGATCAGAAAAACAGTTCTGCTTAATTGGGAAACCCACAGAGACAGCTGACCCGAACTTGTGAGAGCTCACCAACTCAAGACCTGTAGCTGGGGAGCAAACCAGGCCCTCTGCATGTAGGGGACAGCTTTGCAGCCTGGTCTGTTTGTGGGACCCCTGGGAGTGGGACCAGGATCGATCCCTGGTTCATGAGCTGGCTCTTTGAAGCCCATGCGTATAGTGGGATGCCATGCTCAGTCTTGATGCATGATGGGGGATCGATTCTGCCTCAACTGAATCTGCCAGGCTTTGTTGACTTCTTACCCTTTCAGAGAAGTAGACGGGAGTAGGTTGAGGAGAGGCGGGGGAAGGTGGAGGAGGGAAGGGAGGGGAAACTGTAGTTGTTAAGTAAAATAAATGTCTTTAAAAAAATTAAAAATTAAGGAAAAAATTAGAAAGCTCCCTTGTGTAATTTTGGAAGCCTCAGAGGCATATATAATGGTCTGTATGCCTGTCATAATGTTTATATTATTGATGTGTTTTGGTCATTTTTTTTCTATTGTGTGAAATGGACATCTTTGCAGAATTTAAAAAGACATTGAAAAAACACTTAGACTTTTAGTTCTACGTGAAAGTAAGCATAAACCCAATTCATTTTGACAAGGAAAAAGATGTATACTCAAAAGTTCTTTATTTTTCTCTCAATCAGAACTCTTTCAAATGACTTTCAGATGGTTATTTTCATTAGAAAACCGGTGATTAAAGCTTCAGACACGCCTGAACTTGCCATATTGAGTAACAGTGATTTTTATTCCGACTCGCCGAACCACTACTCTTGACTATTGAATGAAATAGCTCATTGAGTCACTTTCACATTTTACTGCATTTGCACCTTAGTTTAAAAACAAAGAACTTAATTTTTTAAAAGTTTAATAAAATGTATTTTTGATCTTTCTACCACAACTTTCCAAGCAGCTCCCCTCCTATGCCCTGTAATAATCACCTTCTGCATTTTTTATGATATAGCTGAACATTATTATTGTAATTTTTTACTGGGTGAGCCTATCCATGTCCCTGGCAGCAAGAATTTGTTACAAGAAATCCAGAAGCTGAGTTTGTAGCTGGTTGTAACAACGACAGAGTTTCTCTGGGATTTAGCTCATAGCAACCCATGCCATGCCTTTCCCCACTGGTTTCTCCAACAACCTCCATCACCTTGAGTCCTATAATCAATTTGTTGCTAAAACAAACATGCATATTTTATTCAATGACTTTGCATTGTAAGTATTTTATTTGGAGAATGTCTTATTTTGATGAAACCCAGTCCAAATAGTTGGCAGTATCTATATTTAAAATGTAATATCTTAGTAAAATCATTAACTTGTCTGCATTCCGCCAGGTGTTCCGAATGGATTCATATTGAGACAGGTCATGATTGTGTGGTGGGATGCTGTGCCGGATGTGTCTTTATGTTCAAGCAAGTCTCCAGCACAAGAGCACAAAGAACCCGAAGAATCTTAACAGATCAGCCTTTCAATGATAAACTAAAACTACACTGTAAGAAAGTCATTGTGCTGCTATTTATTAGGAGCTCACAAGCCGTGAGTCCAAAAGTCACGCTTAAAACCAGGCCGCGGTAATAAACACAGGGCAGTGTGGCTACTCTGGGATAACGTCTACTTGTCAGAAATGGATGCTATGTTGTGGACTTTTTTCTCCATCAAAGTTCAAAAGCTAATGATGTACTTTATACTTTTTGCTTCTACGGAGACATCACTTAAAGAATAAAAGATTCTGTCATGCTGGTATTACTTTTCACTGTGGATATAGTATGTATCTCATGTGAACAAAACCACATTTGTTCTGTCATGCGGTGCTTCAAACATCCTAGATTGTCCTTGGGAAAATTCAGTCCATATCACTTCAGTCATCTGAAATGAATAATTTCTTCATTATAGCTTATAACTCCAAACTATAAAATATCAGCTGGAAAAAAATGGGCCCAATTAAGAGAAATATGATAATGGTAGAAAAACACATATAGACATGTCTGAGAGATGATAAGATTATTTTAATTTTCCCATTTGCACTGGAATTATTTATTTTACAAATCTCCAGATCTTTTATTACCTAAAATCCTTTGCTGAATCATGAAAAGAAGCTTAAGTTAGCAATTTTTCCCTGTACAATCTAGCTGCTAACATCTGGCGAACACTTGGATACCTACTCTGGTCCTATGGAAATGATTATTCTGAGACTCTATTTCAACATGCCCGGACTTAAAAATCAGCTAGACTTGTACTCTGCATGTTACTGTGATAGTTTCAAGTTTTTTTTCAGCAGTGTAGATAGTATGGGAGACAGGACAATAGCTCTTGCAGAAAGGCTGGGTACCTATCTGCCTAATTATTTATGAACTCCATGGCAACAAGCCTCGGCTTCACCTGTGGACCAACCTGTGGCTGGTGCCTTCCTCCCTCTTCAAACTTACATTTAGACTTGACTTGGCTGGTCAGTAGAATGGAGGATGAGTATTCCTGTTTGCCTCTTCTTGTAGCACCACGGGCCTGGGGCCTGTCTCGTCACAGGATTTCCTTTATTTCCAGAACAGCTTCTGAAGTAGAAAAATGAGCATGCTTTTACTCCTTTGTATGCAAAGTAAGAAGGTAATTATTAGCAACTATATCTTTTTATCACATGAGAATTTGATAGTAGATCCAATTTATCATATGAGAAATTATATGGTAGAAATGTATAAACACATAGAAAATTTTGGCGCACATTCAAGACACAACAGAGATTCTATGTATTGATATGAAGAGAGTGAGCGAGCATGTGTTTTACTTTTATTTAAACAACTCTATGTATACTTTTATAAATAGGTTACTATAGTTTAGATCTGGAATCTTTTCAGAGGCCCATATGTTAAATGACTGTTTAGTCCATGTGGTCATTGGGAGGCAGTGGAACATTTGAGAGGTGTGGCCTAGTAGGAGGATGTAGGTCCCTGGAGGAATGCCCTTGAGGAAACATTGGTACCCTGACATTTCTCCTTTGTTTTTTGGCTATCACAAGGTGAGCAAGCCTCCTCTTCCACTCACTGCCACAATAATGTACCACTAAAAGCTCAAAGCAACAAAGTTAAGAAAGAGCTCATGACCTGAAATTTCTGAAACCAGAACCCAGAAACACTTCTCCTTTTTTAACACATTGGTTAAAGACACACATGTACGAATTTGTACAAACAGATCGTGCACCTTTTGTCTTTATTAGTTTCCATCATCACCATGCACTAAGTTCTCATTAGTTCCGTTCTTGCTGACAAAGATTAGAGACCCTTTGATATGGCATTTACTCTATAGGAAGTCAATTTGTGAGAAAGTAGTCTCCTTTAAGAAAAGTCATGCATTTTCCATCTCATTTGCATACAGTTGAATTAGAAGTTGTTCTTAGTTATCAAAAAGGTCATGGTGGGCTGTGATTTGTGTAAATTTTTTCAGTGCTGACACAACTCCAGCAGATAGACACACTTCATCCATCTCCCCCATTCAGACGATTCACAGAACATGTGAGATCCTTCCCACTGAAGCCAGGTTTCAGAGTTTCACTGATTTTCATAACAGATACTCTCATTTGAGAGTGTGCCTCTATACTCCGAAACTTCTGAAGCTGGTTTATGAAAGAACAAGAGGCTGTCCCTTGTGCTAGGCTGTGGTCCTTTGGAATGTGCACATCTGACGAGTATGCCTGGTCACCTCAGACCACACACAGAAGGCTTATGTCGGTCCTTCACTGTCAGCTCAGTTCAGCCTTCCTTCCACCCCTCACCCAGGAATCCTTTCCCCAAGACCACCGTATGGATGGGCTCTTACTCATTTCAATCTCAGTGTGAACATCACTCTCTCCCAAAGGACCTTCTTTCTCTGCTCTAAAATAAACTACTCACGCTCATGCATCTCTACTCTTGCTTTAATTCTACACTAGCATTAGAACTTCCTTCTTTGTGCGTTATAGTCACTTAAAGTCTGTTTTCACATGAAGTTCTCTTCTCTTCCAGTAACTTTCCTTTCCTTCCCCCTCCCAATCACATTTTCTTTCTCCTTTCCTTGACAGGGTTTCAGATAGCCCAGGCTAGCCTCAACCTCATTAAGTCACTGAGGATGACCTTGAACCTCTACACCTCCTGCCTCTACCTCTCAAGGAACTACGGGCAGGTACCAGCATACCAACCTCTAGTTCCCTACCTGGGGGGCAGTAAACTTGTTTCTTTTAGACAAAAACATCTTCTTGTAACTAGAATTGGGCCTGGCATATGGTTCAGTGTTTTAAATACTTGTTAGACCCCTTATAAATAAACACATCTTGCAATTCTGAAACACAGAACTCAACAGGGAAAGAAAACCAGCACTTGAGATTTTAAACACTTTATTTTCTTTTTAAGCCAGAAATTTTAAACTCTATGGGTATTTTAAAAGACTTTGATGGTTCTGATTAGAGTTAAGTACATTCCTTCTATTTGGAAGAAAAGAAAAACCCACAAACAAAATCACAGCAGCGTAAAATTTTTTCAGGAGTATGATGAGAGCTCCCTCGTCAGATCACATACTTTTGAAACTGTATCACCATTCAGCAAGGCTCTTTGCTTTGAAATGAAGAATGTTTATCTCTCACCAATATTTGATTGCTGTTGAACATGTGGTTATTTACTGGTTAAGGAGAAGTCTTAGTAAAAATACTTTCTTTTATCATTATAAGCATTGAAAACAATCTTGTCTTGTTTTAATTTTATTATTTTGTTTTTTGAGACTGGCTTAATTCAAACATCTAGAATAAGGTGGCATATTTACTGCATTTGGTAAGTGGAATGAGAACTGTTCCCTGTGGTACCACTCATTGTGGGATATAAGAGCCTTGTGGGTTGGGCTTCACTCACCAGGGATGATCTATGATCATAAGATTCTATAGTACTGAGACTTAATTCTATAAGACCATTGAGTATGTTTATTGCTATTCCAAATTGCTATTTATAGTTGTGCCATAACATTTCAGGAAGCATATAATATTTTCTCAGACATCTAGACATAGGTTTCAATACATATATCAATACAGCCTCTCCTAACCAGACTTGAATTTCCAACATAAAGCAAGCTGATGATATTCTTATGGCTTCTGAAGAAAGAGGGGATACATAAATGTGCCCTTTGGGCCAGTTCCTTGCTAATTTTGTTATCTGCCTACTCTCAATTAATCCTACAACTGTGCCACAAATGAATAGAGGCAGGGGGATGAAAGATTCTATATTTTTGCACAGCACTGAAGGAAAAATTTGGCAAACCAGGAATCAGTAAAACAAAACTGCCCAGTCTTATCCCATCAACATCATCCAGGGACTAAATTTCAACTTTTTCAAGGGATACCCAATATTACCTTACTGATGCATAAGTAAGGTATGAGTAAGGCATCAAGAGCACGACCAATGTCCACTGCTTAATACTGCTACAAAACAGTATTGCAACTGCATATTTGAGTTGGTCAGAAAAGGATGAACTTAGGAAAAAAATTGAGTTAGACACCTTGAAGCTACTGGAAGCCAGTCTTTCTTTCCTATAGAAAAGTCTATTGATTTAATCCATGACTGATATAATGTTTAGAAGCAGAGAGAGCCCATTGTCATTTTAATTAACAGAAACTCGAGGCTATATATTATGAATATATTATGAAATTCCTTTCTACTGGAACAGGATCAAATCTTAATTAACAACTGAATCTTGATAAATAGAAGAAAGGAAGACATTATAGGGTCATATTAAGCCACCACCAAGAATCTAGATTGCTAAATCGCTGGCTTTCTTTTAAGCATGATTAGTGAGACATTCATTTCCTCTTTCTTATAAAACACATCAATGGTCTCATGACTCTAGTTATAAAGTTCAAAGGGGCCAATACTGATTGATCTGGGAAAAACAGAAAATACTTGCATCTCTAAGGTATATAGGACATGATTGGATTATAGTACTTTGAAATGGGGACAATAGGAATGTGGAATCAATTATTAAAAATGCAAATGTACTTGAGAAATGGTGACTTTAGTTTGGAAGGCTAGAGGAGAGGAACTTCCACGGTTGGGATCTGAAATGGCCTTCACTATAATTCAAATGTTGATATTTGACAGAAAGTCTCCCTGAGATATTTTTACTGTTGGTACATCTGTCAATCACTTTTTTGCAACATGTGTTATTTCCCGGGGGCATGCCATCTTTACTTAGGAAATAAGAAAGGCACACACTTTCTTAGAAAAGTAAACAATGAAATAACTCTTCAGATAGGCTACAATGTTAAGAATATAATGGTGGTTCAGGCTGGAGAGAAGCCATCCAAATAACGTGGTAAAATAAACAAAGGTTATGCCTTTTTAATTGTAAACAGTTAAAGAGAATAAGATATAAAGTCTTCTTTTATGGATCTAGATATTTGACAATATAAAACAAATCTTAAGCTGAACCAAAATATAAAAAGTATGTAAATTTTTAGGCTTAAGCTAGCTGTATTTTAACATCTTTGCTTTAAGTCATTTTATTATTTCCATTATGACCAGTTAACAATATCTAACTGATTTGGTAATCAGTTAATTAAATGTAAATATCTTACCTCCAACAATCTATTAAACAATTTGTTTTCAAAAGTTAAAGGTTGGCATATTCCGGTTTAATTGACTTTTGTACCTTCAAAACACGTGAAAAACTTCAAATTTATCTTGTTACTGTTCTGTGAAATAACCATGAATTGGGAGAAGGAGGGAGAGGGAAAAAGATTTTCTATGATCTTGGGAAGGGACCAAGACTTTGAAATATCCCAGCAAGAACAGGATGAGAACCAGACCCCAGACATCAAAGCATGGTTGAGGTCCAATTTTGGTGTGGTCATACTGACTTCAGTGTTCTAGATGATAATTTTATTATTATTATTATTTGAATGTGATAATTCTTTCCTCCCCTAACAATGAAATTAAATTGCCTATTACCTAAGGTAAAATTTTGCTTTCAAAAATCTTTTCTACAAAGTAGTTATAAATGAAGTTGTAGCAAGCAATACTAGTGAGAGCTGTTATTTATTAGGGTGTCTTATATCTAGGCTCTGTCTACTTACGTATACTTTATATTTGATTCAGTCTTCATCACACTCCCACAGTATGGCAACATTCTTATTTTTTATTGTTTTTATTAAGTTATATATTTTTATCACTTAATATAATCTTTAAATAATGTATACACACTCATTTTAAAGATTAACCTTTTTAGTATTTTAATTATGAATATGTATGTATATACATGTGTGTAAGTGCAATCATGAATATATGTGTATCTCTCTGTGTGTGCGTATATGAGTATGTAGTGTATGTGTGGGTGTGTCTAGATATGGGTTATGCATATGAGCACAGGTATTCATGGAGGTTCAAGGCATCAGTTTTCCCTACACTTGAATTTATAGGTGGTTGTGAGTTCCCCAGAGTGGGCACTGGAGGCAGAACTCTGGTCCTCTGGAAGAACAGGGTGCATTTTTAATCAAAGAACCATCTCTCTAGACCTTGCTCATCTACATTTTAAAGACAGAAGCTAAGATTCGTTTCATTTTCCCCGGAATGCAATGAATGGCTCTTAGCTGGTGCCTAGAAAATATTTCTTAGATTAAGTGAAATGTCATTTCTTATGCTTACCCCGAGGGATAGATTTCTGTTAGTCATTCTGTCCTTTTAAAAACACAACTTTGAAGATCCCTAAGGAAAAATGGAATTTTTAACCCAACAAGCAAAGTGGAGTGACTCACCCCTGTCTTTCTGGGTGAGTGAGGACCACTGAGAGATAAAGGGAAGATTGAAGGGTATTTTTACAGGGATGGGTGGAAAGGTGGAAATACTAATTCTAGTAAAAATCACTTGAGCTTTCCATGGGTTAAAACCAAAGACATAAGGCAACCAGGATGCTGTGAACTTACAGTCTTTTGTGGGTGCACTAGATACAACAGCCCCAAGTGACCACCAGTGGTCTAAACTGAGAACCCCAACAAGATGGGACTTGCACACAAAAGATGGAAGGTCATGCTTGGGGGCAAACTCCTAAATAAATGCTATCTTGTTTGTTTTGTTATTTTCAATCTCCAACCCCGATTTATTAGCCTTTCCAGTTGCTTGCTCACACTGTTCAATCCCTGACAGCAATTATACTTTGTTTATTCTCCCACACATAGGAGAATCAGGAGGTTACAACGATTCCTCTCTCTGAGGCCATTCTTTACGGCTTTGATCAATCAATGTACAGTATTTTTTTTTTTTAAACTTTGAATCATACCAGGCACCATTGTTGCTAAACAGTCCCACCTGCACATGTGTGCACGGTGTTGTATAAAGTAAATGAAACAGACTCCACACCTTGCCTCTAGGAGCTCGCAATAAAAACCAAACAATTGATAGAGTGAAAACAATGGGCAAACAGATGGACAGCTGTGTAAACAGGGAAACAGAATCAGTTAGAGGATTTGCTACAAAGTGCTAGAACCGGCTGTTCTCGGCGGCAACTGAAGCAAGTGAAATTCTCACTCTGCAGAAAACTTAATGTAGGTTGTTTTGAAGATAAGTTAGGGGAGACTGGTGAGGAAGGAAAGAAGTTTCCCTCTGGACCAAGAGGAAAAGGGTATGTCCCATTCCCCACTGGAAGGGCTCATGTACTGTTACTTTGGTCTCCACTGTTTTCTAAAAGATTTGGTTGTAACCAGCCTGCAGAAGGAAAATGAAAATGTATTAAGCAGTGTACAGCCTGCCAGAGAGATTTCATAAGCCTCCTTTCTTTCCACTGGAAACCAGGCTAAAAAGAAAATAAAAACCAGAATGTATTATAATTGTACATTCCACTTATAACCAACGAGCAGATGCCAATTGATTTTCCAAGGAAATGATTACTTTGGGTTGTTCTCAGGAGCCATGCCACTCGCCATTCTGGGGCCTGCACTGGGCTTGACAGAAATGGAACTGCACCTACCGAGCTCAGCTGAGAGCAAATTCCTGCGTCTCTGCTCCAGCCACCCAAGGCTGATGGGTATCTTTCTTCTTGTAAATACATCCAGATAGGAACTTGAAAACCTCCCCCGGAATCTTTTCCAAGGTTTATAAAGCCTTTGGTGCCAGGGAAAAATCTTTCCATCTCACTTAAATTCTTTTATCTGTAATTTAAATTAATTTCCTCTCTTTTCCTCATCAGAGAGGACACCAGGCATTGCTCCCACCCCGTACCTAGTCATTTCCCTACAGACAACTGAAGCACACACCCGGGCCTGTCCTCAGACACACAGGACTTCTATTTCACGTCTATTTATAATCTTTCTTTTCTCTTCCCAACTTTGTTCTCTGTATTTTTTTCCTTCTATTAGAAACTTGCTGAAGGGCTCTTAGAATTGTCATTTCATTGTTGATTTAGTGAGGATTATTCTACAAACATTGGCATGTCAGTATATTCCATTTCTCTAATCCCCGCCAGGTTTGAATTGATTAGGTCATACAAAAACTAAAGAGCTCCAGAATTTATGCTTCCTCGAAACTGGGGAGATGACCTTAAGACCTGGATGGCCACTGACTTGCTCTTAACAATTTTTTTTTAATTTATCTCAAACATTATGGTGGAAGAATGAGATTTCTTTCTACCTTTGAAATAAAATGATGGATCAAATAATTTTATAGTAATATCCATCTTTAGTACTCAACTGTTCTATGGATATCGTCTGAGTGTTCTTTTGGTCCAGAGAGAAATTATTGACCCTTAATAGTCATTATTTTTGTTCTTGGTGTCATTTTATTACTGATTTCTCTAGCAACAAACTCAGAATTACAACTTGAATTTATCTATTGAATATTTAAATACTTTTAATATAATTTCTCCCAGTACTTTTGGTCAGACAATACATATATTTACCATTGGTTTTTCCACATATTCCATATTTTTTCAGTAAATTATTGCCTGAATATTTTTGCAAAGTCACTGATACCAAATGAGGTGTTTTTGCTTTTGTCTTTTAAGATCAAGTAGCTTTTATGCAAGGAGGAAAGCAGTCTGCAAAACTGCAACTACGAATCTCTTCTGTCCACATGGTTGTATTTCTTCCCTTGCATGCCCAGTGAACTTAAAAAAATGAATCTTTTGAGACTATGCTAACACCCAGATTTCCCTTTATTCCCCAAACTTAAATACTATAGAATTAAAACAAATATAACACTGAAACAATTGTCAAAAGTAGGGCTTTGAAAGCAGTCAGTGGATTTGAGTTTTTTGGAGGGTTGATCTTACTCTTCTGTGATGATCCAGTGTCATTTTTCTCCTCCTTCCCTTTTAAAGCTTGTCACTCCATCCTAGAAAACTCTTTGCCACAATATTCTTAGAGGTTTTGTGTGAAGATAGCTGGGTATGATAGGGACACCTTTCCCTTAGCAGTGTGGCCTATCCTGCCCTTTCTCTAGAAGACACACCGTTCCTATATTCTGTTTGACTTGAAGAAAATGTTACAGATCTAATAGCTAATTAAGTAATGGAAGTCTGAATTCAGTCGTACTCCAGATAAGAAAGCAGAATGAATGCTGGTTGTAGAGTTACATCTCTTTTCACCTGTGCTATCAGAAGTTTATTTATTTTGCCTTAACAAAATGACCTCAGTTTTAAGCCATTTCTGTTTATTTCCTATAAGGATCTCCATGCCTTTCTCCTCCTTTCTCTCAGCCTTGACTTTCAGACTTCTGTGGTGGCTCTGAGGGACCTGAGCACAAGCAGATGTTCTGGACTCTCTGGTTGACCCCTGTCCTGACAGTTTGTTCCATCTTATGCTATGTAGCTCATACTCCCATGTGTCTGAGCTGCTCAGATTTTTTGACCAATAGCCATGCCATGTGGCAGTAAGCCAGCTGTACTGGAGCTGGTGGTGAGCAAGGGAGATGGCATGCTCGTGTTATCATTGTATAACTCCCTATGTTCTGAATGGCTCGGGAATGCTCTCTGCCATTCCTTTCATCCCTAAAGCCCTTTCTTTTCTTCAAGAGTCCTCTTCTGTTCAGTCTCTTTTTTGCTCTCTTCTCATTCTCCTTTTTAAAAACTATGTATTTTAAACTTTATTTTAATTAAAATACAGCTACACCATTTCTCTCTCCTCACTCCAACCCCTTTCTTATTTCCCCCTCCTCTTTTAATTTCATGGCTTCTTTTTCTTTATTATTACACACACACACACACACACACACACACACACACACACCACAAGCTTAATACAACCTGTTGAGTTTATAAAGTGTTGCTTCTATGTGTTTAGCCAGTACCATTTGGTATTTTATAGTCAATGGTAGCTCTTTCGTAGGAAGACTAACCTGCTCTTCTTATTCTTATACATAGTCTATAATCACCAAGAAACCAAGAAGTTCCAGAAAAGGGGGGTTGGGGACTAAGTAATTCCTTATGGAGAACTTCTGTTAGTTTTTGTTTGTCAGAAATTTTACTGTCCTTTAAAGTTCTTGATCTAAAGGATCCTCTTTCCCATCTATTTTGATTCCAAACACTGCTATTGCCTCTTAGTGACAGTTTGGTGCTAGACCCTAGATTTTGGATACATGACTAGGTCTTTCATTTTTCCTACTCTCTCACTAACCATAGAATCATCTCATTCATCCATGGCTCAGGGAGGTAGAAAAGCTCGCTTTAGCTTAGGTTGCCTCACTAACTTGGGTTTTAATTGATGTTAGCTTGTATGATACATGTATATGAATATAATTCCCTTGAAGCTCCCTATTGAAGACCTATGTGTCATTACACTCCTTACATAACTTTATCACTTTAAAGAAAATTTCAAGTTAGCAGAGAGTCATATAAGGAAACTATTCATGAGAATACAGTGTATGGAACTAATAAAACCAACATGTGAAACACAAAATCTAAGAGTTTATACCTTTCTTGTATCTTCCTCTTTCTGAAAATTTCCTATGTGTCATTGAGTATTAGAACTCAGTAAAACGATACTCAGTTCACTTGCTTCCTTTGCTGTGATTTTGGCAGAGAAGTATCTGTTAGTGCAGGAATAATATGGTGTCTGGAAAATGGGAAGGAGTCAATGAGATGGCTCAGTGAGTGAAGGGGCTTTCAGCTAAATCCCATCCCTAATATCCACAAAGTAAAAAGTGAGAACTGGTTCCCACTTGTTGCCCCTTGACTTCCACACATACACCAAGGCATCTACACTGTGACATGTGCCCCACCCATACCCAAAATAAATATATAAATAAATGTAAGAGAAAAATGAAAGAGATTCTACAACTCAGCAGACTTAACTGGAGGTCTGGTGTAGGAGGCCCTTCTGTATTTGGTTATTAAAGAAACTGCCTTGGCCTAGTTGATAGGGCAGAACTCAGGTAGGTGGGGAAGACAGAACAGAATTCTGGGAGGAAGAAAGCCAAGACAGAGACATGCCATGATTCTCCTGCCCGAGACAGATGCTGGTTAGATTCATGACGGTAAGCCACAGTCAAATGGCGATACACATTAATGGAAATGGATTAAGTCAAGGTGTGAGAGTTAGCCAATAAGAGGCGAGAGATAATGGGCCAGGCAGAGTTTAAATTAATACAATTTCTGTATGGTTATTTTGGGGGTTAAGCTAGCCGGGCGGGAGGCGGCCCGCTCCTTCTACTACAGAGGTCCTCTCAGTGATCTTTGTATACCTGTAAGATGTCTGTGTCACCAAGACTGTCAATGACAGGCCTAGTTCTGAGAACAATAGGTGATTATGATTACCATTCTAACAATGAAGATTAACAATGTAGACATTCACAAATGAATGCCAACACTGATCTAGCTTAAAGCAAGTGTCAACTTGGAGGACCCAGAGAACACAGGCAGAAATGGCAGGTGATGTTCAGTTAGTTCCTCCTTTTATAGAGATGAATATAGATGAATGGTGTCTATAAGGATATTTGACACTTGCTATGTGCTGAATTTTATTTGTGAAGTGTAGCATTTACACACTGTTTCAGACAAATATTTCCTTTCTAATTAAGATTTATTTTTTGAATTAGCTTACAAAGCAATAGATTTCCACATAGGGTTTGCATGAATATTCCACATTGGTTGATTCTCTCCCTCTCCCCTTAACGCCCTGCCTTTCACCTTTTACCCCATTTCCCATTATCTCTCTTTCCATTTTTGCTTATTGTCTTTCTCCCCACAGCCCCTTTTTTTGTCACTTGGGTCCCTTTCTAGTTACTTCATAAGCAACATTTTCTATTTATTACACTAAACATAGATGCGATGGCTTCCCTAAGATCATTTAGTCTACCAACGACAAATTGCGATTCAGCTCCCAGGTAGACAGTATACAAACTTATACACTTTCCTCTGGGAAAAACACTCCTGTTTGTGAAGAGTTTTACAGCACAGCCTCACTGATATTTACCATAGCTTCTGGTTGCACACAGAGGTGGGAAAATTCAAAGTCAATGCTAAGGAATTAGACCTGTCGGAAATAATTAGGATTTTGAATTTCCTGTTAGGCTTAGGTCAGAGAGCCAAATAGCATGACTGGAATTTAAAAGGCCCTGAGTAGTCTTATGACTAATAATAGCATTTGTAGTCATGAGGCCGGAGACAAAAAAGGAGCACACAGCAAGCTCTGAGGTCAAGCATTCAGCTCCAGGAGGTTAGGAAAATACTTCTTTTCCTAGGTTCAAATGTCATGCAAAGAAATGCGAATGATTGACTACAGTTGCACCTTCTGCCACTTACTAATAGACCTTCTGGGACTATTGCAAGCCATCTGGTCTACAAACAGGCCACCTGCTACATTTTCAGTCTGGAGTCTACTTACTTGACTCAGCAGTGATAGCACAGAGCAATATTGTTGAAATGCTAATCATTTATTAAGGTCTTTTCTGTAAAGGAGTTTAGGGCATGCATGTAAAATTTCTAGTGAGCGTGGGCAGATGAGACCATGTATTATCTTTTTAGACAGTCAGTTAATTCGCTAATCATTCAGACAAACTTTGTTTTAGAAGTAATGTTTTCCAGCGTAATTCTCTGGGATCTTGTTCAAGATATTCCTCATAGAAGAGTTTTCACCAGCTATAGAACAGGATTCTTCACCAGTGTAAAATTATAATGCCCAAGAAGTCTCAATGTTCATGTACCAATCAATTGCAGTTAATAAAGTATATTAAAAGAAGCATACATTTCATTTTATGTTGTTTTGGACCTATATTTACCAACCTGTGTGTGACCGAGTATGATAAACTGAGATGTGGCATGATATGCTTTAACTAGGATGCCAATAGATGTTGGATAGTAAGCGGTCTGCTGACTGCAAATTCTTACACTGTAAGCAGCCAAGAATCATATCAGTATAATATGTACGATACTAATGGCGGTAGTCCGAGAGTTAAAGCATAAGACCCAAGCCTATTACAGACTCCATAAAATATGAAACCATAACAGACTTTCCAAAGATAAAATATTCAAGAGTCCACTAGTCTTGAGGTTGATTTTAAGACGATACATTTCAGGTCACCTCTCTAATCCTGCTTTTTGTGTTCTCATGTAGTAGTGGCTCAATTAAATCGCTCATTTCATGGAGAGGAATGAAAAATAAAAAGGCAAGATTTTGCTTACTGTCTCATTTTCGTACATTCCAGGGAAATTTTTTTCTCATTGCTATGAGTTTATGTAGCTCTGGCTCCAACTGATGTTTTGCTTGTCCTGAGGTACATGCACAAAAAAGGTACATTGAAAAGCTGAACTCTGATGACAGATACAAATTCCGGAAGCATAAGTACTCTCTTATATTTCAAGAAAATATGGAATAAAAAGAGCACTCACTCTGCTCATCTGGTTTAGGCTCATCCACAAAGAGCCACTCTCAAGAATTGGCAGTGCTGCTTACTGAAGTCAGTCTAGGTTGTACCCTCCCCCATTCCTCATAACTTAATCAACCACAAGGTCTGTCAACTCTATCAATTATCTCACTAATAAATGCACCTCTGATGGACTCCATGGTTAGGGCCAGTCACCACAACTCTCATTTGTTTACCACATCAGTCTCTTAAACATTTTTCCTGTTTGCCTTCTTGTTCTCTCCCCAGAAACCACATGCTTCATTGCAATTATGAGTCAGATCATGTCCCTCCTCTCCCCTCAAATCTTTCCATGGTTTTCTAATGCACTTAGATAAAACTAATTCCCTTGGTTTAGAAAGTTCTCTGGGAACCTCCAAATCCAACTGACACCTGACTGCGCTGAGCTTGTTCCAGAAAAACAGTGCCTTCTTGCTGATCTGGAGACATACCATGCCTGTTGAGGCCTCTAGGGTCTTCCCATCTACAATTTCTTAGGCTTGGAGTCACATTCATTTAAATGTAGCCTTTTCTGGTGTTAGCTAAGCTGTTGTTCCCTTAGAAAGCACCCCTGACTTCCTCCATGTAAAGTGGCTGCTACTTCCTCTCCAAGCTATAGTCTGTTTTCCTATTTATCATGTGATTTTTCTGGTAGACTCAAGAGTTTCTTAAGAGAAGGGGCTTTGCCTGCTCTTTTCTTTGCTGAACTTTACAGTCCGTCTTGGGTAGGATGAAGAATAGGTGGAAAGTTGAATGATGGAGAGGTGGATAGAAATATATTTCTAGGATTATTGCCAAAGAATGCAAAAGGAATGCAAAAGGAGTCACTCACAGGTGGCCAGTAGGTGCAGAATGTGTTTAAACTTACTGTAAGGCTCCAACGCAAAGGTCCCTTCCTCCTATCCTATTTCTTCATTACTTCTGTTGAAATTTTAGGAAACACTAGACACCTAAATGAGTCATTTGTTTCCTCAAGGGATAGACTTTAGAAATGTCTTCCTCCTGGCCACCTGGTTCAAATGATTTTGCTTTCCTTCCATAGCAAAGGGCACCCTTGGGGGAAATAGAATACTGTGTATTGACATCGAGGTGGGTCAAGGTTTAGGAAGTCAAAGGAGTATTGAGTCAAAAACAGATGGTGTAGATAAAAAAGCAGAAAGAAAAGAAAGAAGGAAGGAAAAGACAGAGAGCTGTTTTCTAATCACAGTTGTGTAGTGATAGTCTCTGATACATGGATCATAAACACATATGTTTTAGACATGCCTAGGGAAAGCTATCAGAGGCCCCTATTTATAATGGGAAAGACTGGATTTGTTGTCTCAGTACATCTATGGTTAGACTATTTTAGCTTTTTACCTGGACATAGGACCAGGCTGCCTTCTCCTCCACCTCTCCTCTCATCAAAGTCACAAATTTCCAGGATTCTGTTTTTATATAGCAAACCAGGTTACATAAGAACAATTTTCCTTAATAAGATTAATCCTTGTGGTCAGTCTGGGACATGTTGTATGATTATATTTATTTAATAGAACACTGCTAAATTTTTTAAAATGTATTTTCTTTCCAGAGTTTGTAATACTCTTTTTTTTTTTTTTTTTTTTTTTTGATTTTTCGAGACAGGGTTTCTCCGTAGCTTTTGGTTCCTGTCCTGGAACTAGCTCTTGTAGACCAGGCTGGCCTCAAACTCACAGAGATCTGCCTGCCTCTGCCTTCCGAGTGCTGGGATTAAAGGCGTGCGCCACCACCGCCCGGGTTTGTAATACTCTTAAATGGTAAGTAAAGTAATAGAAAGAGAGGCAACTTTATTCAAACAATACCAGTGGTCCTTGAGAGGGGATTTAACGGAGCTCAGAGCAGCCATCTGGCAGGGTGCTTAGCTCACAAAAGGCTGTCCAGTGGCCAAGGATCAACGGCTGAAAGAATTCTTCGGAGAGAAAGCACTGTGGAGACTATTGCTGGAGGTTTCAAGTAACCTTGCTAAAAGACTTTATAACTTTATTCCGTAGAAGCTCATGGATCCTGTTTTAGGAGGTGCTAAACCAATTGGCATTTAATAAGCATTTGCTTTACTGGTTTCTCTCTTCCTTGGTCTATTTCTTGAAGAAGCACCTGGCATCTCGCAAGGTCCTGGAGCAGCAGGAAGAGAAGAAATATACCCTAGTCTAATTGCATCTTAAAAGTTAAAGAAGCTATGGGGAGTGAGAAGTCTTTAATAGGAAGGCGGGGTTGTTCTTGCTTAAGTCCAATCAGTTCCATGATGTATATTCTAGCTCTGTTATAACCACCTGTGTGTACTTGGGCATATCGTTGCACTGTTATTTACTCTCCTCGTCTCTGAAATGGGGACAATAACAGGGAACTTTCAGGACTGTAATCAGAATTAACTGGCATGTTTGTTGTTATGATTTGATTATGGCATGACGTCCACAGGCTCAGACTTCGAATGCCTGTCTTCTCTGCAGCGACACTATTTCAGGAGACTGGAGCGTTAAGGGAGGTGGTGTCTCAATGACAGAGAGAGGTAAGCTTTTCTAGGTTATAATCTGGCCTTCTGTTCTGGTGTTTCTGCTTCCTGGCTCACCATGAGGTGAATAACCTCCATTCCATACTCCTGCTGGGATGGAAGGGCTGCTTTATCATGCCTTCCTGCCATGACGGGCTAAAACCTTCTGAAACTGTGAGCCAAAGCCAGTATTTCCTGTCTTATCTTGTTTCAGTCAGATACTGTAGTTTCCAGTGTGTGTAAATAATGCCTATATAAGACCCTGGCAGAGCAGGGCCTTAAATCCCAGAGCGACAATTCCACAGCATGACCTGCTATTGCCAGAGCTCTTGTTCGTGTCTTCTGCTTCAGGTAGGACAAGTTTCCCCCAGTTTCTGTTTTCTCTACATTTGAGCCACAGCTATATCTACATGATCCTATCTGAGTGATCACTGTCATTATTAGCACCAAGCTGAGGCCATTCAGGGACTTGGGATCTTTGGCTGTTAAAGCCAAGGGTAATCTAGCCAACCAGAGGAGCGGGTCACTTTTGGAAAAGCTCTATGCCTAGATTCCCTTCTATGAACTCTCATGAAGGCTATGGGATCCTTCAAAGACCAACCGCTGATGAGGCACTTAGAAACATCTGTCTTGTTTCTAGGAAGCTGCTAGATGTTTCTCCTTAGGTCCTCTCTGAAGATATGAGACAAAAGTCAATGCTGGGGCTCACATGCCAAAAGAAAGTGGCATTCTTTAGGTACCCCCGACTGGTTGGTTTTCAATTCAGTACTCAGGACTCGCCGTCTTGGTCCGGATGTCCGGTCCAGTCAGCTGAGGGCTGAACCATGGGGAGGAATCAGAATAAACTGGAATGACTTCTGCCATTGCCTTGGCCAGTGTGTTTTGCCAAGTGGTTTTCCCCTCAATTTTAAACAAATCAATGTTAAACAGGGAAATGTACTCCATGTGTAGCTGATGCCTTTATCCTCAATTCACAAGAATGCCATCTTCGAGGTAGGGTTTCCAGGAATTATTCGGACTTTTTCTCTCCCCATCAAAGAAAAAAGCTATTTTAACAGTCACAAACAATTCTTCATAGCATTGGTGGGGACAGTAAGATCTGATTGTGGTTTCTTCCACACAAATGGCTCTAAATGCATTTTCTCCTAACCTTTAAAAATCTTATTCCAAAGTATGACTTTATCCGTTTCCAACAAGAACAGGTTTTCTGTTTTGCTCACTTCCAAGTTTACCTGAATTTAATAGAGGTCAACAAAACCCTGAAAGGCCCAAGTATTTTTACTAGTGGAAAGAAAGTCACACACCAGAAGCATTGCTTCTATTTATTGACAACATCAAAATGCCATTTTCCCCACTAACCCTGGTTGGGAGACATAAATCATAATTAGGGAGATGGACAGCTGGAAAATATTATTCCAACTTTGATGGCTATCTGCCCCCCCTCCAAAAAAATTACCAAAATAAGAAGCTTACTACTTAGTTCTATCCTATGATTCTCTCTATCTTAGAGCATTTCCTGGTACTCTGAAAGTTAAATTCACCTGATTTTTTTTCACCATCCTATCAGTTTATCACTGAGCTCTTACGTGGTTGCATTTGTTCTTGGTCTGAGGACCAGACAGGCTGGCAACCTTTTCTTTTGCTATTTCTCTGCCAGAGTCTCCTAGGTATTAGGTCACCTCCATTTGTTTGTCTGGTGAGGACTGGCTTTCTCTTCTGGGGCTGGATGTCAGACTGGTCAGATTGGTTCAACGCAGGAATAAGGAACCTGGAACTGACATTGATTTTGCAGATGTGCAAAGAATCCCAGGAGGTTTTTTTTTTTTTTTTTTTTTTTTTTTTTATAGAAAGGGAGTCAGGGTGAAGGGAAAAGGCCCTGAGAAGAGAAGAGAGTGTTTTTAGAAGGCTGAAAACCAAACAGTTAATCATATGGTGAATCTGGGAGTTGTTTCTATTAAAGTGACCCACTTGCCCTGCAGTTTAGACTACAGTACAACTAACTCCTCTTTCTCTCTCTCTCTCTCTCCTTCCTTTTTAAAAAATTTCACTATGGGATCACTATCTTACTATTTTTCCCCTCTGGTGCGTGGTTGAGTTCCCAGGCTTTCAAACTGTCTCCTTCTTAATAAAAAAAAAAAAAAAAAAAAAGTAAATAACTTCATTTGTAAGAGAATAAGGAAAACAAGCAAACAACCCGGCAGCTAGATTGGCAATTGGAGGAAGAATATTCTCGAAAGCCCTGCAATTGTCTGTCTGAGGACAGACTTGCCTGTTGATATTTACAGAAAGTTAAGATGGTAACTTTCTACTTTGTAGGTAATGCCCTGAAGTGGGGCCAGCAATTACATCATGAAAATAAGATTTTTTTTCTTCTACCTCACATTTGCCTAATTCATCAAGAAATTATGACTCAACACTTAAGAGTTACCAGATTTCCATCAGTGCAGAAGCAGAAGTCCTGGACTCGTACACAGCCTGGTTGTCAATGTTAAGTTTATCTCAGTGTTAGTATGGATGTTGACAGCTATATATTGTCCCACTCATAAGATAGGAGTAAAAATCTTGATGATGATAAGAAAAGCAGGAAGCTCTCATGTTTTGGGCCAACGTTAGCAATCCTGCACACAGCATCATCAGACTGACCGTGTCTATCGACAGTGACTACCCTAGTGGGTTACATTTGTAAAGGTCTGCTTGAATTTTCTTAGCTTCTGTATATTCAGTGTTAGTTTGAATTTTGTTTACAGGACACTGGAAACTTAGTTTAATAATGTCCCTTTTATTCAGACATAACTAGTAATCTTTAAATTGAAGATATTTTTATTATTTCTGCATTTTAATGCTTGTATTGGTGGCTAATGGGAACAGAATTAGTGCATTTACTTACTATGACTTTCACTCAGTCACAGCCTGCCCATTGCTTCTCTACATGTGCCACTTGTCATGTGGGTGGAGTGAGGAGAGAGAATATTTGGTGAGAAGCCCAGTCTGGAATCTGGGAAATCTCCCAGTTCTACTGATGACAACCTTAGTGTTACCACTAGTTCAGGGATTCCCAAGTCATCTTCTAGTTTAGCAGAGAACCCAGAGTTTTGTGTTTGTTTCAAAACTTTCTTTTGAGTGAATTAAATAAGTCTGCATGTAGAAACACACATGCACGTTCTTTGCAAAATACAAAGCTAAATGACATTTTAACAAGTAGATGCTTGGGCACAGGAGACCACTTCCTACATATAACCCCAGCAGCACAGACATTAAGGGCAACATTGAATAAATGGGACCTCCTGAAACTGAGAAGTTTCTGTAAAGCAAAGGACACTGTCACTAAGACAAAAAGGCAACCCACTGACTGGGAGAAGATCTTCACCAACCCCGCAACTGACAAAGTTCTGATCTCCAAAATATATAAAGAACTCAAGAAACTAGACTTTAAAATGCTAATCAACCCAATTAAAAAATGGGGCACTGAACTGAACAGAGAATTCTCAACAGAAGAAGTTCAAATGGCCAAAAGACACTTAAGGTCATGCTCAACTTCCTTAGTGATCAGGAAAACGCAAATCAAAACAACTTTGAGATACCATCTTACACCTGTCAGAATGGCTAAAATCAAAAACACCAATGATAGCCTTTGCTGGAGAGGTTGTGGTGTAAGGGATACACTTATCCATTGCTGGTGGGAATGCAAACTTATGCAACCACTTTGGAAATCAGTGTGGCGATTTCTCAGGAAATTCGGGATCAACTTACCCCAGGACCCAGCAATACCACTCTTGGGAATATACCCAAGAGATACCCTATCATACAACAAAAGTATATGCTCAACTATGTTCATAGCAGCATTGTTTGTAATAGCCAGAACCTGGAAACAGCCTAGATGCCCTTCAATGGAGAAGAAAGTGTGGAATATATACATATTAGAGTACTACTCAGTGGTAAAAAACAATAACATCTTGAATTTTGCATGCAAATGGATGGAAATAGAAAACACTATCCTGAGTGAGAACCTTCATCTGGCGATAGAAGGAGATAGAGACAGAGACCCACATTGGAGCACCGGACTGCGCTTCCATGGTCCAAATGAGGAGCAGAAGGAGGGAGAACATGAGCAAGGAAGTCAGGACTGGGAGGGGTGCATCCACACACTGAGACAATGGGGCTGATCTATTGGGAACTCACCAAGGCCAGCTGGACTCGAACTGAAAAAGCATGGGATAAAACCGGACTCTCTGAACATGGCGGACAATGAGGGCTGCTGAGAAGCCAAGAACAATGACCCTGGGTTTTGATCCTACTCCATGTACTGGCTTTGTGGGAGCCTAGGCTGTTTGGGTGCTCACCTTCCTAGACCTGGATGGAGGGGGGAGGACCTTGGACTTCCCACAGGGCGGGGAACCCTGACTGCTCTTTGGACTGGAGAGGGAAGGGGAGAGGAGCCGGGGAGGGGGAGGGAAACGAGAGGCAGAGGTAGGGAGGAGGCAGAAATTTTTAATAAATAAATAAATAAATAAATAAATAAATAAATAAATAAATACAAGTAGATGCTCATCGTTAAAACAGACATATTATCCTGAAATATGACCTGCTCATCTCCTGACACTGGAGAAGAGGGATCAGTCTGTAGAGTTAAAAGGAGCTTTTTTATGTTTTTTTTTTAAACGTTTCCTTATTCTTTAGATTTTGTATGAAAAGTCTTTTGTGCTTTAAACCTTCTTTAAGAAAGGAAATCTTGCCGCGCGGTGGTGGCCCATGCCTTTAATCCCAGCACTCGGGAGGCAGAGGCAGGCGGATCTCTGTGAGTTCGAGACCAGCCTGGACTACAAGAGCTAGTTCCAGGACAGGCTCCAAAACCACAGAGAAACCCTGTCTCGAAAAACCAAAAAAAAAAAAAAAAAAAAAAAAAGAAAGGAAATCTTTAAAAAGCAAGAATAAAACTTATCTTTATTCATTGGCAATGCTTCTGCTGCTGTTCAGAACATTGCTAGCGACAGTGCAGCTCAGACGGAATGGCCACAAGAACTATATGACCAGATATACGAGGTATTTTAGATATAGCTTTTTAAAAAGTCAAACTCTGTATTTAGCTTTCTTTTTCCATTCTGATATATAAGGTGACAAGTACCTACATAGATGTTTTTCATGTATGTTGACACACATGTGTGGTTGCCATGTATGTACGTCAGCAGTTCTCAACCTTGGGTCATGACCCCTTTGGGGTATTGAACAGTTCTTTCACAGGGATCACCTAAGACTATCGAAAACACGGATATTTACATTATGATTCATAACAGTAGCAAAATTACAGTTATAAAGTAGCAATGAAAATAATTTTATGGTTGGGGTCACTACAGCATGAGGAACTGTATTAAAGGTCATAGCATCAGGAAGGAACCACTTGTCTAGGTACACATGCATGTGTGTGCAAGTGGAAGTGGAAGCCCAAGATTGATGCTGGGAATCATTCTCCATTGCATGTGTACTTGATTCATTGAGGCCGGGTCTCGAAACCAACCAAGAGCTCATCAGAATGGCTGGTTTTGTTAGGTAGTTTGTTCTCGAGAGCCTTTTCTTCACCTTTGGAGGCTGAAACTGCAGGCAGGTTGCCACCCAAGGACTTACATGGATTCTGGGGATTTGAACTCTTGTCCCGATGCTTGTGTGGTCAGTTCTCTAACACTGAGTCTTCTCCCCAGCCCAAGTTATGGCTATAATTTTAAAAGTTAAATTCTTCATATAAATGTGTTTTGTTGGGGGTTTTCTCTTAAAGGTGAAATTAGACTAATTCCTGTACTGAGGATTCTTTAAGAGAAAAAAGAGCTCTTAAATATTTCATTCTGTTTGGGTGAGTACATACTTATTAGCACCTATTTAAGCTAGAGAGTGATGTCCTTGTTCTGACTGAAGTTATGCCTTATGTAGACATTCAACAGGTGAATCACTAGTGTCGTGAGAGAATGGGAAGGGCCATAGGAAGGTGGAATACGACATTGAACTCTTTATAGAGCACAGGTGCTTAAACTTTCTGTACACCGGAAGCTTCTAGGTATTTCTTCAAACTCTCACCTCTGGTTCTTGGATATAGAGAATCCACAGGCCACAGCTGGGTAACATTGGTATAATGAATCAGAGAAGGGACATACAATACTATCATACATTATGTATGCACACACCAAATATGCAATGTATATATAAAGCATTCTAATTGGCACACACTAATTGTTCATATTTATGGGGTACAGTGTAATGTTTCAATTTATGTAAACAGAGGATAGTGATTAGATCAGGGTGATTAATATAGCTATCATCTGAGAAGTAAATCATTTCTTTATGTTAGGAATACTCAAGATCACCTCTACTAGCTGTTTTGAAGTTTCTGTGAATTCACCCTTATCCAGCTACACTCAGATACCCATCAACTATCCTTTCTGCATATCCTGTCATATTTCCCTGGCTCTAATAAACACTATTTGGTTCCCTATTTGAGAGTATTTTAGGAAAAGCTAATCTGAAAGTAACTATCAACTAAGATCTGAGGGCTGAGGGGCAGAAAGAGTAGAAAGGGCCAAGGGGGTAAAATCGGCAGGTTGTGTTCCTTTGGGGTCCTGATCCAACAGGCAGAAGATGGGCCTGGACCATTGCTTTTAGGTGTGAATGGGAGAAAAATAACGTTTCTTTGGGAGTGCACTTTCTATGGGCATTTGTACAGCAAAGTTTATTTTTCTAGGCAACATTTCTAATACCCCCCAAAAGAAAGAAAAGAATGAATTAGACAGGGAGAAAGGAAAAGAAACTATGTGTCCTGGGTCTAATTTCACCCTCAGACTACTCCACCGCTGGAGATGGAGTGGTCGGAAAATGCCTTCATATGCAGAATTTGGTGTTATAATTAGAAAATTATCTTTTCCTAGAACATTTTGTGAAATTGTGTCGAGAGGTGTCAGCAGGTCCTTGTGGGGTTCTGTCCAGGCGAGATCGACTGACATGTAAAATCCAAGAGAGTTCCAAAAAAGCCACTGTAAAATCCCAAGTATGTAGAAAGAGTTTAGTGTGCTTGCCAGTATGGTTTTTCCAAAAAAGAAAAATTCTAAAGAGATCAAAGAAGGGCTGAGGAAGTGGGCTCTAGGCTCAGGCGGAAGGTTTTATCATCAGAGTAATTCAGGCTGGTGTTTTCTGGCAGGGCAAATCAATGGGCCAAGTGGAGAAGTGAGCATCTTGGCTTTTGATGTGGGCAAAAGGGAACTGAGACTCAGTAATGAAGGAGAAATGGGGAATTGGGGAGAGACACTCTTCCTGAGCTATGTCTCTGACCACAGACTGTCTCGAAGCATCTGGCATCTTCTTCAGTTTCCAGTTCTAGGATTGGGCTTGCCCAGTGTATCCTCAGATGTCTGCTCACCACATTAAATGGCATGTCTTTGAGAAGAGTGTATAAGTGATGTAGGGGGCATACAAATAACCCTCGGAGATTTTTCTTTTTAGCTTTCCCCCCTTTTTTATTGGAAGAGAAGTCAGGCCAAATGGAAGAAAAGGGAAGTCACAAATGGCAGTGCCTGAGAGGGGTGTGGAAGGGTAAAGACTGAAGCAAGTGGGTATTGGCACTCACAGTAGAGTGAGGAACTCTGGGGTGGGAATTTTAGGGTCTAAATTCCCCAACTTTGCAGCTTATTAGCTTCGTTATTTGGAGAGTAGTAATATGACTTTTCTGTTACTACATACATAAAACAGAAATATCTATCTGAGAGTTATTGAAAAGATTAAAAAATATGGAACATCAAGTCTTAGAGCAGTGCCGTGCACAGTGAGTACACAATTAATATTAACTGTTATTTCATTGATCTTCTATATGCAGATAAAGACTTTTAACTATGTCACTTCTCTGAAAATGCCCTAGGTTGGGTAATTCCTGGACTTGATCATGTAGATTCCTTTCCATGTCTAACCCCCTCTTCAACAGATTAGAAACCAAATTTAAAGCAGTGGACAGCCCAGTGGCCTCTTCCTGAGCACAGCTGCCACACCTGCCAGGAAGACAGTCCCCTGTGCTCCTCAATGAATGACTGAGACTTACAGGCAAAGACAAAGTGACCACGGTCAGCTTGCATAGACTTGAAGCTCTCCAGTTTCCACATTAATATAGAGCAGGTAGTTTCTTCAGACTTAAAATCCACCATCCAAGGAATAAAGGAGTGGCGATCCTCTCTAGCAATTGCTGGGTTACCACCCTTCTCTTTGGAGTACAGAAGATACCCTTTGTGCCAATAATGGGCTTGAGATAGGGGAGAAGGTGAGACTAAGAGAAAGAGAACAATGAGAAAGTGAGGGAGGAAGAAAGAAAGAGATGGAGGAAAGGAAGGGGAGAATGAGAGAGAATAATTGATCATATTTGTCATGGAAGGAAAGGCCCTATCTGTGGCCTGTCTTCTGCAGTTGTATGATGTGGGATTCTCCTCTTTATGCTGTAAATACCATTGATTAATAAATAATCTGTCTTGGGCCTGCACAGGGAATAGAGGTAGGCAGGGAAAACTAAACTGAATGCTGGGAGAAAGAAGGAGGTGTTTGGAGAAGCCACGGAGCCGCTGCTGGAGACAGACATGCTGAAATTTTGCTGGGATGCCACGACCTCATGGTGATGTACAGATTAATGGAGATGGGTTAAATTGAGATGTAAAAGTTAGCAAATAAAAAGCTAGAGCTAATAGGCCAAGCAGTGATTTAAACAATATGGTTTCTATGTGATTATTTCAGGGCTGAGCATCCGGGAACCAAGAAGCAGCCTCTTTACAACAGTTGTGCATTGTGCCAGAATGCACACTCAATCCTACCCCCTCCTTTAACTCTCCACTTCACTATTCTACTCTATTAATTCTTTTCCTTCACTTAACTATTTAAAACCTATTTTACCTTACTACATTGTCTGCTCCATGATATGCTGACCCAAATAGTTTTGGAACAAGGAAAGTTAATTATTCAAGAAACACACATATAAGCTAGTTCAAGGCGTTTATCATGGAACAAGACTGGTGCAATGTCCCTGTGTACAATGGATTGCTTCCCGACTCTTTATATGAGAGTCACTTTGTTCAGCAATTCCAATAAACAAATGGTAAGACACAGGGCTCAATTATTTAGATGAGACCCGAAAATATGCACATGAAGGTGACTGAGAACAGTCATCTGCGTTCTTCCGAGAGGGTAGCTATGGAATCTGTGCTAGAAGTTCTAACCAGCCAAGGAATCAGAACTGTTCGCCATGCTCATCAATCAATGAAAACGTATTTGAAAGTCTGTAATTCTCAGGCTGGAGTTCTCCTCAGGCTTGGGCAGTTTTCCTCTCATTTTCCTCAGGTACGGATGTCCCGTTTCAGAAAGTGACTCTAGACTTTCAGTTTGTCTTAGTTGGATTCTAGTTAAGGAGACAAAGAGGAAAAAGAATCTACCCTGCAAAGGAGAGTAATTCTCATCGAGAAGCACCCCCTGCTTTTCCGAGTAAGATTATGTTAGGAAAATAAAAGGCTTGACCTGGAGATGAAGAACCTTTCCAACTGTCAAGAGTTCACGCTGTCACTGTTTTTCTAGTGCCGAGGAGGGCAGGTACAGACACAGATGTGTAGATTTTTGGAGGTGGGTGAGGTGGGGTTATGGGGAGGTCAAACCTATTTTGCTCTTTTCTCTTCCAAAGTGTATATAGAGACTACACATTTTCCCAGGTCAACAGTAATTTATTTACATAGTCCTTAGATCAATGTGTTTATGGTTAGAGACAATTTGGATGTTTTCTGAAAATGCCCAAGTTATTTCTGAAGGTAGAATGGAAGATGGTACAAAGATATAAAGCAAGCTGAGCAAATGATTTTTGACATTTCAAAACAAGCACTATTTATTATCTTATTTTTTCTAAATTGGCAAAATGACAAAATTAAATGAATTGAATAAAGAAAGTCTTATTCAACCTTGACTATGTTCATTATGTCCCTCCACAAAGGATCATAATTGGGGTCAGGGTTTATGATTCCCCACATAGAAATGAAGTCTCCTTATTTATTATGAATAAATGAACTTAGGACATATTATCATTTTAGGAACATATATCACGTTCTTCTTGTGCAGACTTATGTGTGATAGATTTCTCTCTTGAGGTCTTAATAAAATGCTGTAGTATGAGCCTCCCCCTCACATCTTACCATCACCCCAGTGCAATGACAGATTTATTTGCTAGCTACTTAAGAAAAAGGTAAAAACTTTGCTATTTGTAATTTGCTTAATTGGAATTCCTGAAAATTAAGATTCTCATATAAGTGTATGCAAATAATTCAACTACAATGAAAGATAGGATAAATAAAATCAAGTGGTTTGCAGGCTCTTCTTGAGAACTCTGATGCTGCCCTTCAGTTTAAGAGAAAGCACATGAAACTCCAAAGAAAGAAATAATACAAAGGACTCTTTATTTGCTACTGTGAAGGGTTCCCAATGACATAAATCAGCAATTGTGAATAGAAAATACAGATTGCCTATAGAAATGATGAAAGTTGGTCCCTCTAAGGCCTCTTTAACACATAACAGGGGAACTATAAATTTACTAAATGAACAAATAAACTTGCAGTTCTACAACCTGGCTTTGTGTTAGAATTACCTGGGGATTCTATGTGAAACTGAATTTTGTGGGTCAAATAACTCTATTGTTACTTTGTTTTTTTAAAAGCTGGAAGCACAATAGAATATAACCAGTAGGAAAGGATGTACAGAAAGTTGTATCTGTTTCTAAGAATGTACATTAGTAGCAGAGGCACATCATCATAATCAATAAACATGTTTTAATAAACACACAAGGTGGAAATAAGATGGAAACATAGATTAGGGGCCATTTATGTGTATTTTTTTCTCCAGTGTTATGGACCTATTTGGGGGCCTCATATATAGTAGGCAAACATTGGACTACTGAGATACATGTTAGGCTCTTACTGTATCTTTAAAAACATTAAATTATATATATTTTCTTCCTCCAACTAGGTTGTAAGCTCTACCAGTGTAGAGTGGCAGCTTCCTGCCCTTTTATCTTTCTTCGTAACCAAGTGGCCTAGTGACAAGCTTACTAAATTTATTTTTGAACCGTGTCTTGATTGCTTATTCTAGCTCTTTTTCTGATATCAATTTGCTATTTCTTTTACAAGAATGTTTGCAGTTGTAGTTTACAAAGAAAGTACTTGCTATCAGCAAGGAAAGAACCAGTTTTGTGTGAAGAGGCACACTAATGAGGGATGAAGTGCTCACACATTCATATACAATCCTTCGCAGATAGAATTGCTTTCAGATGTAAGCAATCTTATGTATCTAAAGATTTTCATTATGCTTCATCAGTGAGAATTTATAATTCTCAGTTTTGGAATTCTGTACTTCTCAAGCTAGGGATTCCCCTAGGTGCTGGAAGATTTTCAAACCATCTCTCCATTGCTAAAGCACATCCGGGTAATTACATAAATATGTTTCTATGTCAGTTTCCTGCTTCTTAGGGGAATGCCAGGATTTGAAATAAATTTAGTAATTTATCTTTCAACTTTCTAATATGACTAATTTAACTCGGAATCATAAATTCATAGTTTAAAAGCAGTAATTGTGCCAAATATTTCTTCATACAGACTGCCCCTTTAATGTCTTATATAGCCAGCAGGAAATATTTCATAGTTCAGATAGACACTTGGATATTTTGGGTGTTATTTTAGATTTTTGTGTAGTTTAATAGGATCTTGAATTTAATAAATACACTAATTATTGCATATTATACTTTCTTTCCATTGTAAAATCTCCAGAAAAAAAATGTGTCTGGGAGAGAGACTGGTAAAGTCTTACAAAACAGATCTCGTCTGTTATGCTCAATGTATCAGATGGATTCCATGATACTACTCCCAGTTTTGACACTTTAGTCATGACTTTGAGATCTAGAAGTCAGAATCTTGAATGATTATGGCTGCTTTTAGTCTCTGTTATGATGGTACATTCCCTGGATTCCTACCTTGTCTGATATTGTTTTCTACAAATATTCAGTGATTTCTGAGTGTTGGGTAAGGTCGTAGAAATTTTGGGTATGGTGGAAAGAACCTTTGGCTCTAGTTTATATTCTGTAGAATACACAGGAAAAGAAACCAACAAAGATATCAATAATTATGAATTAGGGTGATCCTGGGACAGAAACAAATTCTGGTAAGGGACAGTGAGGAAAGAGACAGAGGGCAAGAACATCTTATAGGTCTTTTTATTTTTAATTATCTTAATATTTTACAGAGATATTTGACCTCTACCACTGACTACAAATCTTAGTTACAGAATGAGTAATTACTGATGAGAAAATTATTTTGGTTTTCTATTGAGATTTATTCATACAAAAACAAGAGACCATGACAATTCAATTATCTTAAGACTCATGTAAGTTTCATAACAGACAATGGGTTTTATAATAGTATAAAAAACATGTAGCACTTCTCTAAATCCTAACCAGTTTCCTTGCTAATGTCTTAAGATAAAAATGTCTTGTGAAGATTACTGTAACTAATATAAAATATCTCAGAAAAATTTCTTTTGGATGCCTATTAAATAATATTTTCAACATATTAGGTTAAATAAAATGTATTACTGAAATTAATTTTATATGCTACTTTTTACCAGAAAGTGTATAGTGTATACACGTGGCCCTGAGTTTCTACTGAATAGCACTGTAATAGAATCTCATTATGATTAAACACACTACATTTAGCAGATCCCTGATGCTAATCACGTTAAATACTACAAGAAAAGAGAATATTATTTTTAAAGAATCAATGAGGTATCATGAAATTATTGTTTTTTTAAATAAGACACTCTGACTTTTTTCTAGGCAAAATGTAACTAGCGATGAAAAATTGAAGTATGCATGTATCTTGCTAAGCAAAGTCCATTATGCTCAGTTGTTGATGTGAAGGGTTGTGCTGCACTTTCTAACTCTGGTAATAGTTTCTTTTGGTTGGGTTATAATCAATGACAAAAGTCTAAAGAGGAATAAGAACACAATGGAAAAGAAAAGATTGCTATAAAAAGAGATACCTGGGAAACAGATAATATTGTGAATATAGGAGGTTTAAATGTGGTCATGATATTATTTTCCTAATCATTCACTGTTCTATTTCTTTTTCATTCAATCACAGAGGTTTCTAGTGGGGCTGTGAATTAAAATGGAGCATGGTAGTACCATGGGTTTTTTTGTCTTCATGTGGTTTTTGTTTATTTATAATTGGATTACACATACTGTGGTGGTGCTTTGTGTATAGGGGAGGGTGTCTTACTTAGGGTTTCTATTGCTGTGAAGAGACACCATGACTCCAGCAACCTTTATAAGGAAACATGTGATTGAGACTGGCTGAAAGTTCAGAGGTTTAGTCCATGATTGTCATGGCAGGAAGCATGATGGTATACAGCAGACATGGTGGAGGAGTAGCTGAGAGCTCTATGTCTGGATCAACAGGCAGCCACAAGAGACTGAGATACCTCAAAGCCATTCCCTGTGTTACACTTCCTCCAATAAGGCCATGATGCCAATAATGCTACTCCCTGACTCCATGGAGGCCATTTTCATTAAGGCTACCCTAGAGGACATGGTTGGGGATGCTGCTGAGAGATAGTGGAGAGGGCAGCAAGTCTCGGGTCTGTGTGCAGAGGCTTTCCTATTGCCTCCAAGAGGAATGAGACATTAGGTAACACAACTCTTCTCTAAACACCTCCAGGAACAACATAATTTCATTATTATGTTATATTAGGCATTTTATATTATATTGTATTGGGCATTTTTTTTTTTTTTTTGATTTTTCGAGACAGGGTTTCTCCGTAGCTTTTGGTTCCTGTCCTGGAACTAGCTCTTGTAGACCAGGTTGGCCTCGAACTGTATTGGGCATTTTTAAGCTTAGAAAAAAAGTTTTATTTTCTACAAAAAGCATTGCTATTTATTTGTTGTAACATTAATACTTGGCAAACTTATTCCACAACTTTGGTAACATTAGTTTGAAATCAAACACTCAAGAAAACTAACGATGACATCTGGGTCCTGTTCCTACTTAGCTATGAGGCTTTAAAGAACTCACCTTATTTTTCTGGGCCACAGATTCCTTATCAAAAATTAATTTTTTAAATTAAAATTTTTTAATGCTTTTTGTACCCTTAGAATAAGGTACCATAGATTGGCTGGTGGTAACAGATGTAGGTCAGTGACTTGAGGTGCTGGGAACGTGGTTAGAATTGATGTTCTGGCTCAGTGGAGAATTATATAAAGATAGACAGGAGGTCTCAGCTGAGCAATGCGATCCCAGGCAAGACTGACGCCATTGTTGGTAAATGGCCCACTTGCCTAGCAAGCTGCTAGATGTTATTACCTTTAGCCTTTCCACGGCAAATGAGACTGTAGCCAAGAAGGATGAAATTATTTTCCCAAGCTCACATATTGAGTAATGTACTCTCTAGGGGCATTCTTCCCATTATGACTAACTCTTTGATGGTAAGGTCACCTACAAAATCTTTCCTTCTTTTGAATGTGAAAACTCTCTTCCATAATTTTGTGTGTGTGTGTGTGTGTGTGTGAGTGTGTGTGTGTGTGTGTGTGTGGCTTCATCTGTCTTAGCAAGCATTCTAGACCCAGTATTTTAATCATACTAATTCATCTGCTCAATTTCATCTTTAACCATAAGTAGTAATTTCTTTTAAATTAAATTTGACAAATTAGCTAATTTTCAACTCATGGTCTTCCTCTCCACGTGGAATCCTCTTGAAGGATTATTATGTATTGTCTAGAAAGGAAGTGTTCTCTAGGAGAAATAGCCTGTTTGCTAACACCATGGATTAGAACAGCTGTCCATTTGTGTTCTTCAAGTATTAGCAGCTTTGGGAAAGATTGTTTTTTTTTATCTTATCCAGGTTCACATTCTGTGGGGCGTTATGAGTTAAAGTGAAAAGTTAATGACTTCCCAAAGCAAAGTGAAAGCCAAGGCTAATCACATTGCAGCCAGCTGAGAGAATTTCTACCTTGTCTTTTATGCTAGTTTTCACCCCTATCTGATATCGTTTTAGTCCATCAGGGGTCCAAGGAAGTGATTAACAAAATGAATCCAGAAAACATTTTGACTCCAGGTGCTTAACAAAGCTAGTAGTAAACATTTGAAAACCTAAAATTTTCTGTAATCTAGACAGACCTGTCTCTCCAACTCATGTATTTTAAAGAACCAGTGCCACAAAATACTCTTTAAAAAACAAACAAACAAACAAACAAGCCATGTCCAGCTACATTTTTTTAAAATCCAAGATCGATGTGTATGTGTGTGTATTGAGGGGGGACATTAATAGCTGGATATGTACTCTGAATGTCTTTTAACCTTAATAGTATCTCCTTGAATTTTTGGTCTATAAAATATTCTTTGGGACACATCATTTATTTAGTGACTCACTAAAGTGGTCCACTAAAAATATTAAAAATGCAAGCTTTGCAAAATTCTGAGAAAGGCTTTCTTTGTGAGTGGTGTAGTTATTAACGGGAGGGCATGGGCAGCAAAGCAAATGCCCTTTATTCTCTCCATTCAGCTGCATTTTCACCAGCAAGTAGGATGACAATACAGCTATACTAATCCAGTCCAAAAATCTTTCCATTTCTCCAAGGAGTAAGACTCTGAGGTCTCCTTGAGTTTTTACACTGCCTCCCCTTACCAGCGCCTTCTTACAACTTGGCAAGGTTTTGCAGTTAGGTAATGGAAGCACTATTCCGTTCAGAAAATGAGTCCACGAGGTGCCAAATTCAGACAGTAAAAAGAAAACATGAAATCCTACCTTAAGGGGGGATTCTATCATTAAAATAAAGACTGACAATTTCCAAAATATGCTGGGCAAAGTAGGCTCTTGTCCCATTTCAGTAGGACAAAGATGTACAGCTAGCCTGCAGCAAGTGATAAGCGGAGGTTGGTGAATAGCGACCGCTGATTCAGAAATGCCTCATCCCTCTGGTCTGTGTACCCACAGCTTTCAGGCTTACACATTTTAAACAACTCAATAGCATTCTAGCACCCAGCTTCAGAGAGACCAGCAGGACGATAGATTTCATCCTGAATGCTGATGATTTGGTAGCCAGATCCCAGGCCTACATATTTAGACTGAGAATTATAGCCATTGTCTTCTTCAGATTATGTTTTAGTGCTATAGAAAATATATAAAAAGTATCTAGTACTGTCCCAGACCCCCAGAATATACTTGCTATATAGTGATTGAATGCAGTATAAATTAATGTTGTAAATACAGACTAATGGCACACTGGTCTTTTATTATCTGCTACACCACAGGCTTGAAGGCATACAGAACACAGTGAAATTTCAGTCTTAATATGTGAAATAAGTTCCACTGTAAATTCTGTGATTTTATTCTTTTTTCCAATAAAGAACTTTCATTCATTCATTCTTCAAATATATTATCAAAGGGTACTGCATGTCAGGCCCTGGTATGGGCAGCTTTGGTAAGAACAGAAAGGAGCAAAGGATAGATAGTGTCTTCTGATATTTCAAGTCTGATGGGGAAGAAAGAACAACTGAAGCATAAGCACAAAGCAGAGGTATGGAAAAATTTCAAGTGTAAAAAAAAAAGACAAATGATGACTCTTGTGGTGGTTTCTCTCTCTGGGCTTTTAGGGAGAAAAAAAAAACAGCATTTGCATAGAAGATAGCAATTCTCTATTCTTCCTAGGACCATAAGCCTTGAAACAGAGCCTTTCTTCTGCACCCAGAAGTCCTGTACACATGGAAAAGTGAGGAGAAAATTCATTGTCAATGAGTGCTAAGCACAGAAATTCTGGAAGGAAGCTATTAATTTTTTGTTTTCCAGGTTTCATTTACCATTTAAACTCTAATAAAAGCAAATATTCCAAGAATACTGCTGTACAGATAATATCCGAGAGGCTGAGTGAGCCGCCCAAAACCACTTAGCACGCTCCTCCACAATCTGCTCTCTAAGTCACTCAAAGTCATCTCAAAGTCATCTCAGAGTCTCAAAGTCACTGAAGCCGTTGTCAGTAATTTCAGAGTTGGTGAAGATGGGCATCCTTTGATTGTATGTCTTTGAATAAAAATCTTACACTTGAAGGTCAAATCCAAAGCCTCCCTTCCACATCAGCAACTAGAACTAACTAATACAGGAACCAGTCCAAAGCAGAAAGCAGTGTGTGTGTGGGGGGGTGGGGTTGGGGGGTGGGGGGGTGGGGTGTGTGTGTGGTGGTGGGGGGTGGGGAGTGGGGGGGTGGGGGGGTTGTAGAACCCAGCTCATCTGGCTTTTGTCATTCTTCACACCTTATTAGTGTCATCTAAATGAGAACAATAGTAACACTTCCCTCACGGAGTTGCTGCAAAGATGAGAAGAGATAGGAATGCAATATGCAGAAGACGGGCCTGAATATGAGCCTTTCATAAACATGATCAGATGCTGGCTCCATAGCTGCTGCAAGCCTTCTGTACCCTTGGGTATGGAGGTAGTGAGCGTCTTCCATGGTGCCTTGGGACTCAACCAGAAAATTCATCTTTGGGTTGAAACCAAATTGCCACCTGCTGTTTTAATTGAGGACGGTTTCCTCTGGGTTTTCATCTTTGGAGGAAATAAAGAGCAGATGGTGTTTCATATTCCTGAGGACTTTTATTAAAGCCACACTTCAAAGTTTGGGTTTCTAGACTAAATACGCTGTCCTGTCGGCAAGCCTTCTTACCTCCTCTAAACTTTGTTTTCTTTCGCACAAATCTTTTATTTTTATTTTTAATTTTCTCCCTTGGCTACTTCCATCCGAGACCAAGGATTCTAGGGAACTTGGCTACTACTGGTGTGAAATTTCACAGAGGGCAAATATAAGAGATTTTTTTCATGGGTGAAAAAAATTAGGGCCTACAATTCTAGAGGTACTGGGATATTTCAACAAGGGATGGGTGAGGTAAGAATTGCTAATGAAGTCATCCAGGAATGGAAAATCCTGTTGACATTCAAAATACATCACAAACCATATTCATGTATCATTTCGCCACAGTAATAAATCTTGTAGATGTTTTGCCATTTTGCTTTATTCTAAATCGAGACTCTGACTTCACCAGTACCCTGTGAGAGACAGATCAAACATTTTCATACCATTACAAACTAATTTGCAAACAGAGAAGAATATTCTGGAAAGAGCAGTGGAAATACCTTCTTTCTTACACTTGATAGAGAAGGTCCTACACAAAGCCCATGGAAGAGTGAGTGCCCTGACCCCCATTTCAAAGGCATTAGTTACTCCGGAGAGTTCTCTTTCCTGTTGCTGATCACTCAGCAGTGACAGACTGTCCTAGGAGACTTTCCACACTTACTGGACAGATAGAAGTCTTCCATTTCCTGGGGATTATAGAGAGCAAATAGCAACAAGACAGTCGTGGGGAGGTTGCTGTTCTCTGCTTGTCCTTTTTGTGACTTTATATAAATGCCATTTCTCCTGTGTGCAACTACCGCCTGGATTAAACACAGTAAAGAACAGTCAGGGGAAAATATTGTTTCATATTCATAAATTGACCTTCCAGGGTTCTGACAATTATCAAATGACTGTCTTCAGGCACATACTCGATTTAGAAAAGTGCAAGTTTGGCTCAAAAAGAAATAATCCTATTCTTCTATTTTTTCTCAGCCTCTGGAAACCTTAGTGAAATAATGCATTATTAGGGCGTACATGATGGTGATGTCAGATGACTGTCTCAGAAGGCGCTGGGGCTCTGTCCACAGTGGTCCACAGTGGGTAGCCGCACGGGAGTGTGACATGTGCCAACATTTATATGGACAATAATATTTTTGTCCCTTCTTATATCATACACTTTTAATTCTAACAGGAGAAAGGTGTTTTGAGACAGGGTTTCTCTGTGTAATAGCTCTAGTTGTCTTGGAACTAGCTCTGTAGACCAGACCAGGATGGCCTTGAACTTACGGAGATCCTCTGGCCTCTGCCTACTGAGTGCTAGGATTAAAGGTATTCACCACCATATTTTGAAGTATAAGGTAATCAAGTAAGTCCTAAAGAGATTGTGTTTGAATAAATTGTATTGTGCCTCCGAATGGAAATTCCTATTTAATTCATTCTGATTATACTGCTCTCCTTTCTCATAACCTTTCCTTAATAGTCTAGATACTGTTTTGATAGATAATTTGAACTATCTGTTCTGCCCCAGTCTTACTTCTTATTTATTTTATTATTTTGCAACAGGGTCCCATGTTGCCCAGGCTACCCTCTAGGCATAATTAAGGAAGTTCATGAGAGCCTGGAATAAAGAATAACAAATATTTATTTGGGGAAAAACTCACAACAAGAAGAGAGAGCTGTGGTCCTCTGCACTGTGGATACTGGAAGCTGCGAACAGAACACCTACCACCACTCAAGAGAGTGAGTACACTTCCTGTTTGCACTTATCAGTCCACATGTAGTACCTCAGACCATGCCCTAATGGTCTGGTACCCAAAAGGCTATTTATTGGCTGAATGAATTCCTCCAACACTATCCTCAGACTAATTGTAGTTGAAGATAATCTTGAACTTTTAATACTACTGTCTCCACCTCCAAAGTGCTGGGATTCCAGGCATATACCACCATACCTACCTCAGATTTCCTTTTAAAATAGTACACATTAAACTTGGTGGTGGTAGTGTGCTATGGAGATTTGCATTGGTATGGATCTTGGTTTATTGATATAAACTTAAGGTCAATTTTGCTATACTGTATATATGTATTTCTGATCTTGATTAAGGTATTGTGTTTGTCTAGCTAATTTAGAAATGTAATATATAATTAAGAAATATAAGTTAATAGATAATCATCTATAATAGTCAAGCTTATAGTCATGTTAGGTTTTCTAGATGTACAGAGATGTATTTCAGATGGATAGGCCCTCTTCAAACCTTTCAAAGACTACAGAATATGGATTTAAAATGTTTTAATAACTTAGGACTTTTCATGACATAAGACACATCTGCTCCTGGTGCACCAATCTACTTGAGGAGGAGGATGGGCATTGAAGAGGCTCCTTATGGAGTTTGCTAGCCATTTGGGCAAGAAACTATGGGTCTGCATGCTGAAGATGGATGCCCCATTAGTACAGAAGAACTCTGGGTGACTGTACAGGCAGCGAGATGTCTCTGTCAATTCTAGAGTTTTGGAAGTTGCTTACAATGCACTTCCTGTTTACTTAGGTAATATTATGTCCTTCTGGAGTTTTTGATGGAGTTGAAGAATATATAAATATAGTTTTCTTTAGTTATGACAAAAGATAAAATAGATATAAATATTATAACTGTAATTCTTGATAACTGTTTTGTTATATGTAATTTTACTATGTTAAAGTTAAAACCTTCTTTTTTATTTAAAGAAAAAAGGGAGGTGATGTGGGATTGCCCTCTGTATGTTGTGAATACCATTGGTTAATAAAGAAACTGTCTTAGGCCTGCACAGGCAGAACTTAGGTAAGTAGGAAAAACTAAATTGAATGCTGGGAGGAAGAAGGCAGAGTCAGTGAGAAGCCATGTAGCCCTGCCAAAGGCAGACTCCCAAACTTTACCGGGTAAGCCACAGTCACATGGCGATACACAGATTAATGGAAATAGGTTAAATTAATGTGTAAGAGTTCGACATTAAGAAGCTAGAGCTAACGGGCCAAGCAGTGATTTAATTAATACAGTTTCTGTGTGGTTATTTCGGGAGTCTGGGCAGCCCGGAAACAAACAAGCAGCTTCATACAACGTGGTGTCTATCTGCAATACCAGCATTCTGGAGGCAGAGGCAGGTGGATCTCCATGAGTTCAAGGCCAGCCTGGTCTTCAAAGAAAGTTCCAGGATAATGATAGCTACACAGAGAAACTCTGTCTTGAAAAAGAACAAACCAAACAAAATAATGAGAGAGAGAGAGAGAGAGAGAGAGAGAGAGAGAGAGAGAGAGAGAGAGAAATAGTACACATTAGAAAGAAATGAAACATGTTTTAGGAAGCAATGCTGCTTTACAAAACAAAATAAAATCAGACAAGTTGAGACCTGCTTTTACCCTTTGGTAGAACCTCTGCATGGCCAATGAGCTGCTGACTAGTCCTGGACTTTCCCTTCGGTCAAAGGAAAAGGTGCAGATGCCTCCACTTCCATACTCACAACTGCCTTTCCTTTCTACGTCTACGCTACACCAGGGAGGAATATATCATTCCAGACACTTTCATGACATGTTGTAATGTATCCTAGTCCTTGGCCAGGTCATGGCTGAGAAACAAACCAGCTGTTGTTAAAGAATTATCACTGGCCAGTGATTCAGCCCCCAACATTTCAGACAACTTGTTTTGGGGATTGTGTGGCAACCTCAAGCAGGGAAAAGCAAACTTGCTCACCCACATACTGAGGGGTCAGAAGCAAGGGATATGGTAATTTGTTCCCCTGTTTAAATGTCTTCCACCCACTCAGAGCCACATGTGGGAGTGAAGGATGAGGCTTTGTCCTGAAGGGTGGAGTACTACTTGTCCCCCTCATTTCCTTGTAGGGATGTTGGGGAGACCAATGAGATCATGTCTGTGCAGTGGATTGACTGGAATGTGCACATGTTGTCTATGTGAATTATGCTAGGAAGATTTTTTTTTTAACTTCTCTTTTCTCACAAACCATTGGCAACTTGTGGAGATTTTCCCATGTCCTTGTGCTCAAGTCCTTCTGCCAACATACTCTGGGTAATTCATTTGTGGTCTGCGTGTACATGGCCAAATCCTAGCCCTTTTGTCTTGTGGAACCTTCCCATAGAAATCTGGAACTGTTCTGAGTGCAGAGTTGTATGGAAAGTCTGGAGGAATCAAGAGAGATTTGCAGTTAGCCTTGGGGTCCAGCGAATTCATCACAACCTAAGGCGGTATTTGAGAACTCTGACCCTTGCCTAAGATGGTATTCAGAAGTTTACTATTTCTCTGAAATTGCTTTCCTAAGCACCTTGTAAAATTTTATTTGATATACTGCAAGATACTCTGTGTAAAGAAGCTATCTTGGTTTCATGGAAGATTATATAAGAGGTCTTAAAATTATCATATGTTAATTTATTCTCATTTTATTCTTGCCGCCTAAGACAGAAACTCAAAGGTTTCCAAGGAAAGTTTCCTGAAGTCTTTTCCTAGTCAATGTTAGCAGAGTATTGCTGTCAACTTTTCAAATAGCTGTAATATTTTGCCATTACTAAAATGATGAAGAAGGAAGACTTGGATGCATTTTAAAGAACACAGTTGTTAAAAGCAAGTACGGGCTGTGAATGAGCATTTAATCCTAGAACTCAGGAGGTAAAAGCAGCCCACCTTGATCTACATAGCCAGTTCTGGGCTATTCAAACTAATAGCGAGATCCTACCTTTAAGAAAAAGTGAATTGTATTTGCTTAGATTTGTATCTATTTAAAGCTTAGTCCTATTTAATCTTCATAATTGTTGAAATAGTCCTTCCTTCCTTTTTTTTTATTGAAAAAAAATTTCTGCCTCCTCCCAGCCTCCCATTTCCCTCCCCCTTCTCCCACTCTTCTCCCCCTCCCCCCACTCCTCTCTCCCTCCCTCTCCAGTCCGAAGAGCAGTCAGGGTTCCCTGCCCTGTGGAAAGTACAAGGTCCTCCCCCCCTCCATTCAGGTCTAGGAAGGTGAGCATCCAAACTGGCTAGGCTCCCACAAAGCCAGAACATGAAGTGGGATCAAAACCCAGTGCCGTTGTCCTTGGCTTCTCATCAGCCCTCATTGTCCGCCATGTTCAGAGGAGGGAGAACATGAGCAAAGAAGTCAGGACAGCGAGGGGTGCACCCACCCACTGAGACAGTGGGGCTGATCTATTGGGCGCTCACCAAGGCCAGCTGAACTGGGACTGAAAAAGCATGGGATAAAACCGGACTTCCTTTTTTCTTCCTTCCTTCCTTTTTATTTATTTATTTTTGCCAGGGTCTTTTTACATAGCCCTGGCTGTTCTGAAATTTCTGGTGATCCTCCTGCTTCAGAGTTGTAAGTATTGAGATTACAGGATGTGAACAAAATAAAGATTTTGTTTATTTATGTGTATATGTGTTTCTAGGTGTGGATATGTGCATGTGCACACAGATAGCTATGGATTCTGGAAGAGGGAGGTGGGTCCTCTGGATCTGGAGTTGTAGGTGGTTGTGATTCTACTGATATGGGTGCTGGGAACTGAACTCAGGTCCCCTGCAAGAGCAGCCAGTCCTCTTAAACACAAATCCATCTCTCTAGCCCCTCCTTTGTGATTCTTAAATCTTTTATTTTTGTTCTTGACTTTTCTGACTAGAAACTTTACTGTAATTTTTGTAATAGCCTTGTTAAATTTTGACACTGTGATTAGGAGGAGTTGATAAGCTGCAGGGAAGGGGTTTCTGTCTCTTATTTCTATCCTCTTGAAAGTTTGTATAATATTGGTATTTTTAAAATCTTCAGTACTTTATTAATAAGGCTATCTGGATATATAATTTTCTTTGTGGGAAAGTTTACAAATTAGGTCTAATTTCTTTACTAATATAAAGTACTCACACGTTTCTCTTTCTGTCTGTGTCAGTTTGATACTCATGTGTCATAAAGTATTTTTCTTGGCATAAACTATTTTATACTGTAATGATTTTTTAATATTAGCTGACAATTTATAATGTCACAAGTCCCACAATGGATAATAATGCTTATTATGGACAGTTATTTGAATTTTTCTAAGACATTGCAAATGATCTGCTTTATTCATTCATGTCAGTTTGAAATACTATTGTGTAAATCATGGCTTTTTATTTGTCACTGACTTCACATGCTTGCAGTAGCATGAAAGTATGTATTCAGTCACAGATGGGGTCAAAATATTATTGATGACTGTATTTCTAGTATTGTAATTTGGTGAGTAGAGACCCACAATGACTATTTTAATGTCTGAAATGTCACTTTTAAGCTGCTTTAAGTATAGAAAAATTTCCAAGGTGAATTGGTGGGTATATGCACTCCTTAGGTGAGGAGTGTGATGTTCAGTAGGGATGATAGGAATGTTACCAACTCAGATTTCTCTGGAGCCAGGCATCTCAACTTTAAGCAGTATGGTCTAGTAATTCTACCATAAAATTGAGCATCTTTGCTCTCATTCCAAATCTGCTGAATGACACTGGCAGGAAACCAAGATAATCAAAAATGTTTTTTTTTAAAATCACTTGTGTTTTATTTTATGTAATTAATTGATTAATTAATTAACTTTTAAATAGGGTTTTGGGTATCCTGAGTTTGGCTTGTACTCATTATGCAATCAAGAATGTTCTTGAACTTCTACCTCTTTTTCCTGACTTACTCCATCATGCCTGGTTCAGGTGAACTGGAGATGGAATCTGTTCATGTTAGTGGTGTGGGAAGTCCTTCTGTCTATGTGTTGCTTTTATTGGTTAATGACCAAATCTGTTTTGGCCAGTGGCTTAGCAGAATAGGGCAAGGCAGGAGTTCCAAGCAGATAGTAGAGGAGTGAGTAGGCGGAGTCAGGGAAAAGCCCCATAGGAGACAGCCCGATGGAATTTTACCCCTTAAGCCACAGCTACTTGGCGATACACAAATTAACGGAGATGGATTAGCTTAGGATATAAAGAGTTAGCCAGGTATATGCTTAAGCTGTTGGCCAAACAGTATTGCAAATAATAGTTTCTGGGTGATTATTTCGAGTCAGAGTCATCAGGAAACAAACAAATGCCTTCCACCAACATGATAGGTGTCTAAGATACATCTCCAGTCCTGTAGCATCTTTTTGTAGAAGATGAGGTGCAGTTCATACTATGTTATTTTATGGCCTCAGTGCTTCTCACAGCAGAGAACAGACATCATCGTCAATGCTTTATACTCCGGGGAACATCTAGGAAGTTGGTCTGAATCTATGAACTTCTCAGAAGCATCCCTGACCTTTTAAAAGATTTTTCACATGACCAAAAGTAAATCAGGAAAAAAATTGACCATAGGAAAAAACTATCTCTAAGGAAACTTCAAAATACTCCTTTTCTATGATTGTGGCTCTTTATGTCATGTCTCCTATGGAAGCTGGACCAACTTCATTGTGCAGCATCAACTGGAGCCACGTGAGACGCTAAGAACAAAAGCACCTGCTCACAGACTATCAAGTGAGTAAAGGCAGCTAAACTAGATGGCATGCCTATTGGTAGGCTGCCTTTGACAGACACAGTGAGTTTTGAGCTAGACAGGACTGTAGAAATCACTACAGAACTTTAATATTCTCTGAAAGAAAACTGAACAATAACTATTAGACAGCAAAGGGGGATTTTCCTTTAAGGAAAGTCAGGCCCCCAAATTCTAAACTGAAACACAGATAAGCTAAAGGATCTTGGTTACTTTGCACATGATTTTAGTTGTTTGTAAACAACTCTTGGCAACACTCACGAACTAGCAAATTTCCAGTGCACTTATGAAGTAAACTAACTCACAAATGTTGCTTTTGATGGAGAATTTCAGCAACGTGTTTGTTAGATATTCTGATTCTTTTTTTCTGTGACTGGCTATTGTGAACTCATTCACATACCTGGGTGTCCGCCAGGGACAATTTCTGGCATTTTCCCAGGTGGTGGGTTTTGTGGATGTTGTTGCTTTTTCTGAATAAAATGTAGAGACTGAGCTGAAGGGTTAGGTTAGAGAGGGTGGGTCACAGCCTGGGGCTGGAGGGTCTTACATTCAGGCGGAGCAGGATATTGTTCTTCTTGTCAGCCACACCTTCAAGAATTTTTTTAAAGGATACAATGCACTTTATCACAAAGGTATATTAAAAATGGAACAGAAACTGGGTGGAGTAGCAATTCCAGAGTCTAAACCCTTTACATCCTAGTTGATAGGGTGGGGTAAGCAAGACATTCCTTGCCAAGCATGTTGATCTTGGCCCACAAGACTGGTAGGGAGGTGAGAGCCTTCTCTGGCCACAAAGTTGAAGGGCTCTTAATTTGCCTCAATTCTCTCCATTCCTAGGATCTATGAATAGTCTCAAAAGATACTTGATTGAAAAAGAAAGAAGTTATATGTGTTCATTATCTTCAAATCATACATTCAGTCAAAATTCAAGCCGTCATGGAAGATGATTATGTCAGGTTATGCTTTCTTTTCTTTGCTTCGAAATACTGTGACTTCAGAGTTTTCCACAAAACCGTGAAGGCGTGAGGCTAAGTTCTACAGAAATCTGTGGCTAGTAGAATAGGAATTTGAACTGTGGCTTCTAAAACGTATTGAGGTCTATTTTAGGTATTTTCTGTATTGTTTTAACTCAGTTTGTATCATAGTCTTCTGTGCAGGAGATGTGACCAACAGTGCAGGACTTACTGGCCAGATGTGGAAACTGAGGCCCATGGGAGTTCAAAAGCTTTTCCATGGTCACACATTCAGTAACAGAAGCTGGACTCCAATCCAGACATCCCAATTCCAGAGTCTGAAACCTTAATAAAAGATCCTGCTACTTCTTAAAAATAATTGCACATAAACTGATGTTTTAAAAGAAATAGCCCCAAACCAACAATTGGCTCAGAATCAGAGTAAATGGAAGCCAGAAGAGTAAAATAAGAGTAAAAAAAGCCAAAAATTTTTCCCCTTAAAAATATTTTCTTCAAACTTTACTTTCATATTAATGGTAAGATCTAATACTGTTTAGCATAGTAAACAGTAATTTCATTTTATTGACACTAAAGGCAATAAATTCCTTTAATATATAAAGGCAAATATAATGATTTAGACAAATTTATGGATGATAGTTTTACAATATATTTGGAGCATGATGCCCTTAATATCTTAGTCTGAAATATAACTCAGAACATTATTTGACTGGAAAAATTCAAGGACTTGTAATAAAAGAGAACAGTCAAGACGTTCTCATTTTGATGCTAAGATAGGTAATACTGAATCGCATTGCCTGTTTAGTAGCCAGGTGTCATAATTGATAGATTTATGATTTTGACTTTTTAATGTTTATGAACAGGGTTTTGTTCTACCTCTGTCTCTGAAGTACTGCCATGCCTATGTCTATAATCTTTTGCTCATTATGAAGTGTTTCTTAAGGGTTAGTTCACAAAACTGGAAGCACCACCAGAATGAAAAACTAACAATTTAAAACTGAGTCTACTACACACTGTCCCCACCTTCCTCTGTTTGTGTGTGTGTGTGTGTGTGTGTGTGTAGGCCAGAGGGCCAAGAGTTTGAGTGTCCTCAGGTGCTGTCCACTTAAATTTTTATTGTTTTTCAAACAGGATCTTTCACTGGCCAGTAACTTAAAAAGTAGGTGAGATTGTCTGGCGAGCAAGCCCCAGGGATCCATCTGTTACTCCCTCCTAGGTGCTGGGATTACAAGTGTGAACTACCATGTTCAACTTTTTAAGTTGTCAATGAATGTGGATTTTAGAGATTAAACTCAGGTCCCTCTCTTTGTACTGTAAGCACTTTACAAACTGACTTTAATAGTCTTAAGAAGTGAGTCTATTTCTTACTTCTAAGGTACTATTTCAATACACCATCTAACTGTAGAATAATCAGGTTATTGTGTCTTCACTCTAAAATGATTTATGAAAGAACTGGCTCACTGAGCAGATGGGGTAGGCATTCTTTCTAACTCAGATTAAGTAATACTTATAGCTACAATATAATTTTTCCTTCAAGCTACAAAGCTGAGTGGAGAAGCCAGAGAAGGAAATCACTAAGAGAGGGAATACAACTGAAGTGATCTTAGAGTACAATGAGTGACGCCAACAGACTAAGGGTATTGTCATGGATACATGTTTTAGAAGCTAATGTCTAAAGCTCTACATCATAGGAAGATGTATTGGAAAATAGTCTATGTCATTCACGAAGGATGCTGGAACAGACTATGTGAGAGGCAGTCTTAAGATACATCTTGGAAATGTACTGTGAAACAGCTAGTATCCCTTGAGCTAAAGGTCAAAGGTCTATTGTAAAAATTAGAACATCAAATCTTGGATACTTGGGTGACCTGAATTTGCATAACAAAGCAATCCTCAAATACAGGTTCAAAGTGAAATTTCTTTCTAGAACCATTAAGTCTTGTAGCTTTGCAGGAAAGAAAAATGGAAAACCAATATTGTAGGAATCTCTATACATCAGGAAGCATTAAACATACAGATAGGGATCAGGGAGTAGTAAGCTAGAGATGAGGATCACGGAGTAGAAGGACAGAGATGGAAACTGTCCTCTTTCAAGATGAGACCATCAACCCTAAGTACAAAGCATGAGCAGAAACCTACTGCTTTGAGACTTAGTTGATATGAATAGGAATGATTCTATTAGGTAAACTGTTGATAGTATAATTATCTAAAATACATTTAAAAAATGCATATTTAGTCATCACTGGCTACAGAAAGAATAAAAGAAAAATGGGAAAACTGAAAAAAAAAACAGCTTTTAAAGAAACAGAATTAAATATGAATTTAAGAAATATATTCCCTAAAAAGGAAAAAGTTATGTTAAAAAAAAAAAAAACAACTCAAGACATAAGGCATAAGAAAAGCATTTGCAATGTAACCAAAGACATAACATTTGAATAATGATACCAAGGCCAGGTTTTCTAACCTCTTTTCCAGGTAGCTTGTCTGAAAACACAGGTAATGCTAATCGCTCAGCTGTGTCTAAACTGTAGAGAGTCCCTGCGAGTTAGTGTTGTTTGCCAATGGGGAGCCTGTTAGGGTTCAGAGGTCTGGATTAATTGTGTTTGCTCTCATAGGTTTTAAGCTTGGTGCCTCAGAATTACCAGGTTCCTGTGTTCCTTAGAAGAGAATCAAAATGAATAGCTAAAAATCAACAAAATTGTGTTTTGTTTTGCCTCCCTTTTGCAGCTTTGATGTAATCTGGATAATTAATTCTTTTTCTCAAGATTGAATGTATGACTCTTAGCCATTGTGACTTGTGCTGAGCTGAATATTGGGGTGCAGGCATCTATTTAATTACCTCCGGATAGGCATTAGATCATACTTTTAAGTTTTTGATGATTCTCCATCCTATTTTCCATCACAGTGGGTTTTATGTACCTTCTCACCAACGGTGAACAAGGTTTCCTGTGCATATCTTCAGTGTCGCTATCATGTGGACTGTGACAAAGAAGAGTGCATGCGAAGGAAGACCGTGAGGTAGGACCGGGTCAAGGCTGGATGTGTTAGAGAGGGGATGTTGAAGTGCACAAAAGTTCAGTCAGGAAACCCAAGTGCAAAGTGGTTACTGTGAATAAAGACTGGAGCTCATACAATGACCTGGGTGTGGCTAAGAGTAGATTTTTAGGTGTTTTTGCTACAAACCATGTTAAATACATTAATAATTTATGTTAAAAACATCATGGTCTATTCATTCTAGAGGTAATTTACCATGAATGTGCGCATGTATATATTTTTAACTGGCCAATTGCAAAAAATCATAAGCCTACTCAAGAACTTTATGTTTCATGCCTTAGAACAGGACTTGGTGAGTTCATGTTCAGAACCCATATTTTCCCCAGAATGAAGAGAAAGAATTAAATTAAAACACTGGTGATTGCCTGTATGTCTGTCATCCCTCTCCCCACCAATATTCCCCTCAAAGAAGGAATCACAGCAAAAACTTAAATAGTGTCTAAACAGCCTATTTCTTTCCTACCAGGTCTGTCTTGAAAGCTCTTGCTGTAAAGCATCTCTGTGAATGCCTTTTCACACTTACAATCCCTTCTTTCTTTATTGAAGAGGCAACTTGTGTTTCTAGTATGAAATATGGATGTGGGATTTCATTTTTATTACTTTAAAGTTTTTTTGTTAGTCACTTATTGAATATCTATCATGTGCTTATATGTTCCTTATAAACATCTTACTGCTTCTGAGTCCTAGTTTTTTCCATTTAAAATCTTCAAAATGAAAATTTGTTGAAAATAAACAGTACTTTTTCCTTCAGTTTGCATGTGTGTATATATTTATATCCATATCTAATCTATATATCTTTGACCTATTTCTGATGTACCATTCTACCTTAACTACAAAGACACGAACCATGCTCTGCTTTTTAATGCTTCTCAGTTTTGCTTAGTCTGTTCCCCTAAACTCCCCCTTCCCTATACCTTTCTGTTTTGTAGCATTTACTGATGGAGGAAGGTCATTGGTTAAATAATAAAGAAACTGCTTGGCCCTCATAGGTTAGAACATAGGTGGGTGGAGTAAACAGAATAGAATGCTGGGAGAAAGAGGAAGTGAGCTCAGATGCAGGGCAGCTCCTCTCAGAGGCAGACGTGATGCCGCTCCTCTCCAGAGCAGACGCAGTGAAGCAAGCCACCAGGTCAGACATGCTGAATCTTTCCCGGTAAGACTGATGCTACACAGATTATTAGAGATAGGTTGATCGAGATATGAGAATTAACCAGTAAGGGCTAGAGCTAATGGGCCAAGCAGTGTTTAAAAGAATACAGTTTGTATGTTGTTATTTTGGGGCATAAGCTAGCCATGCAACCAGGAGCTGGGGAGGCAGGAACACAGCCTGCAGCTCCCACTACAGAATGGCCCCCAACATGTGGACGACTATATCCACAGAAAGCCTGAGAAAGCTTGGGAAAGAATAAAACATGTTTTCTTGGTAGCAGCAATTTCTTGGGTCTGCTCTGCTTGCTAGAGGCAAGCAAGTGCTCTCATCTAAGAGAGGCTTCCTGACTCAGCTTTAGCTGCAAAACCCTCAGCTCTTTTAAGAGGTCCTGCAACAAAACACTTAAAACGGTGTTGGTGAAAAGCTGAACGCATGCTTTTCTGTTTTCAGCCGTAGCAGGAAAAAAGTTGTGCTGTTTAAAATGCTGGCTTTCTGGTCTGTCCTACCAGGGCAAACTCTGACTGTTTGAGGCAGGAGGGCCGACTACAGAGAGAGGACTTGAGTGTTGTCTGTGGATATAGTGATACAGCTTGCTTGCTGGCAGGGACCTTGAAACGCCACAGAGTTGTGGTGATAAACATGGCTACAGCCGGTACCTCCGCCATGAGGCTGGAAAGCTAAGGAATGGGCTGGATCTAGCTGGCAAAGCCACGGCTTTAATCCTACCCATATTGCTCAGTAATTTAAAGGCTTGTGTGGTCAGAAAAAGAGAGAGATACAGTAAAGAGAGATTCAAAGACAAAGAAAACCTTTAAATGATTTACAGTGTGCTTAAAAATATATGCAGGCTAAATGTTAAAGTTCTTAAAAGTAAAAAAGGAAGAAAGAAAGTAGTTGGGTGTGGTAGTACACACCTTTAATCCCACCACTTGGGAGGCAGAGGGAGATTGACCTCTGTGACTTCAAGGTGTGGTAGCACACGCCTTAAATCCCAATGCCTGGGAGGCAGAGACAGAAGGATATCTGAGAGTTCAAGGACAGTCTGGTCTACAGAGTTATTCCAGGACAAATATATACAGAGAATATAAAATAAAAGTAAAAATAAACGAAATAGAGGTTAAAATAAAGCTGCACAAAGATGGAAAATACAATGAAAATCTTGATACTATATGCTATTATGCTCTGTTTGAATTGTTTGAATGCTGAGGAAGGAGCAACAGATGCTAAAAGATATTTGTTTATAAATGCTGCTGAACTAATCCAACATAGATATTTTGAAAATACCTTGACTTCAGAATTTGGATCTAAGGATATGATACTTTGGAAAAGAGTTTCTTCTTTTGTTTTCACAGAGGATGAAACCCTGTGGATTACTTCTATCACAATATGGTATGATAGACCACGCCCTCCTGAAAGGTTGCTGTGAACACCTTCAGAAAATTACTTCACTCAACTGCCGACTGAGATGACCCTGGCACACAGGTTACACCATGAAAGATCTGAATAACAGTGCCCCTATTCAGCAGGAAGCAGTTTGGAGAGAAATAACTGTGCCCACATTCCCAAATATTGTCTATAAATGTTCTTTTACATTTAAAGGGGGATATGATATAGATATGAATAATTTGCATTGGTTTGGATTTTAAGGTCAATTTTGTTATATGTATATGTATTTCTGCTCTTGATTAAGGTATTGTGATTGTGTAGTTCATTTAAAAATGTAATGTATATAGGTTGTTAATAGATAATCATCTATAATAGTCAAGTTTGTAGTCATGTTAGTTAGATTTTCTAGATGTGCATGGATATATTTCAGATAGGCATTCATTATATCTTTCAAAGGCTAGAGAATATGGCATTTTAAATGTTTTAATAACTTAGGACTTTTCATGACAATGAGACACTCTGCTCCTGGCAGCACCAATCTACTTCAAGAAGAAGATGGTCATCGAAGAGGATCCTTATGGAGTTTGATAGCCATTTGGGCAAGAAACTGCTCTTGCCTGGACTGTTGCATAAACTGGACACAAAGAACCCACAGAGAGAGGACTGCTGAACTTGCCTAAAGGTGAGATGATCTTTCAGAGTTCCTGATTCATGAAGGAGTCTGAGTGACTGAACTGCCTTTGAAATTTCCGGCTTCATGGAAATGTCTCTGGATACTATGGACCAGTAGACCGAAGATGGATGCCCCAACGGTACAGAGAAACTTTGGGTGACTGTCCAGGCAGCGAGATGTCTCTGTGATTTCTAGAGTTTTGTAAGTTGCTTACTTCTCATTTACTTAGGTAATATTATATCCTTCTGGAGTCTTTGATGGAGTTGAAGAATAGATAGATAGTTATAGTTTTCCTTAGTTATGATAAAGATAAAATAGATGTAAATATTGTAACTGTAATTCTTACTTGATAACTGTTTTGTTATATGTAATATGTAATTTTGCTATGTCAAAGTTAAAGTCTTCCCTTTTTTTTGTTTAAACAGAAAAAGGGGAAATGATGGAGGAAGGTCATTGGCTAAATAATAAAGAAACTGCTTGGCCCTCATAGGTTAGAACATAGGTGGGTGGAGTAAACAGAACAGAATGCTGGGAGAAAGAGGAAGTGAGCTCAGATGCAGGGCAGCTCCTCTCAGAGACAGACGCCATGCAGCTCATGGCCAGGGCAGATACGATGAAGCTCTGACCCAGGATGGACGTAGGCTAGAATCTTCTCGGTAAGCACGCCTTGGGGTGCTACACACATAATTAGAAATGGGCTAGTCCAGGTGCGGGAGTTAGCCGAGAAGAGGCTAAATATAATGGGCCAAGCAGTGTTTAAAAGAATACAGTTTGTGTGTTGTTATTTCGGGGCATAAGCTAGCCAGGTGACCAGAAACTGGGGCGGCAGGAACACAGCCCGCAGCTCCTACTACAATTTACCATGTTTTATGAAACTTTGTACTAGCGAAATTCTACTACAGCCCTAAATTATCCCTTGCCTCCACCGTGCTAACACACTCACTTGGTTGCCTTATTAGCTTGCACAACTGGATAAAAGAGGCAGTGTTGAAATGGTCCATGTGGCAAGAAAGTGAGGGTGACCTTCAGTTAACTCATAGCACAACCTGATGGCCTCATTCTCGGAGTTCACAGGGAACTAAATCCTGATAACAAATGTGTATTGTTTTAAGTCATGGTTATGTAGAAATTTGTTTGCTAACATTTATTTTTTCACTTTACTTCAGATGATAACCTCCCTGGACTTGACGTCCTGCCCTCTTTGATTTTGTATCCCCAGAAACTGAGGGCTGTCTGGCGTATGGTAGCAGCTTCACCAATGTTTGTGATTGAGCTGATAGCAAAGCAAGACCACTAGGTGCATGGAATGGAAATCAGCTGCAACCAATTCTGTGTTCATCCTTTCCTTCAAGTTCGGAGTCTCAGGAGCTTTTGTTTATGGGAAAAACTAAAGGGTTAGACATAATATAGTTTAACTTGGCTCCAGAAGTTTCTTTATCTAGTTTTTCTCCTTCAGAGTAGGTATTAATGACATGTGTGAGATTGTACTGTGTTTCAGCAGATGGCTTGATCTACAATAGATTACTTCCATGTTGTGATAGCTTTTCATTCTGATGGGCAAAAGAAGTTAGGAATTTTAGAAACAATGACTGTACTTAAAGAAAAAAATCCCCAAAGGATTAAACAGCAAGAACACAGAAGTTGGAATGAATGTACGAAGTATTGAAATCAGTTTTAAAAGGGCATTTGATGACATGTAGCATGACATTTTACAGCTTTTTAATTAAGTGAACTAAGATCCAGATAACACAGTTTTAGGCAGGAAGTTCTTTTTCCATGCTGACAGGAAACATTTGTTTTGGTTTAGCCAGACAGTTTTGAAAAATGCTATTTATAATAGCTTTGCCAAAGTAGGGGGGGAAAGTCTACAAATTCTCATTCATTTTTATCTTTTTTTAATTTTCTGTGTTATCTTTTCTAGCGTTTCTATCTGATCAGAAAGTCATGATTCACAGTCTCAAAGACCAGCAGTCAAGACGCTTCCCTCTTCGGGCCAGCACATTTGGAGAGGAGAGATCTCCTTAAGTGCATTAGATAATTCTTGATGAAATCATTGTATTCCTGAGTTGGAGCTACCTTTCCTTCCTCCCCACCCTCTTGCTCATGTGTTACTTCTCCAAGAGGAGAAAGAACAAGCACAGATGACACTGAATGCTTGTTATTTAAAAGAAGAGGCCATAATAAAATGCATCATCTTGAGCCCTTCATCCGCCCCTCTCTTGACTCTTCTTTCTTTCTATTTTAATCTATGTAAACAGACAATCACTAGAACAGCAGTTGGAAAGGGAATTAACGATTTCATGTGGTATTTCAACAGTTTATTTATTTATTTATTTATTTATTTATTTATTTATTTATTTATTTATTTATGTTTTTTGAGACAGGGTTTCTCTGTGGTTTTGGAGCCTGTCCTGGAACTAGCTCTTGTAGACCAGGCTGGTCTCAAACTCACAGACGTCTGCCTGCCTCTGCCTCCCAAGTGCTGGGATTAAAGGTGTACGCCACCACCACCCAGCCTCAATAGACCTTTTATGTATTTCTTCTTAACCATGTTTTGTCTTATTATTTCTCATTATGAGGAAGAAATGAGAAATGATCAAGGTCAAATCCATTACATAGTATTAAGTAACTGTAAGATAAAATACGAGAGTGGAAGAGAGAGGTCCTTCTTGCTAATAGAAAGCAATACATACTCTTCTAAAGAAAGATAGAGTATCTACTTGAAGGAATAGATAGTTCTGATGGCTGTAGCACCTGGGAAACTAGCCAGCACCAAGCCCAAGGATTCAGAAGGAGTCGAAATACTCAGGGTTCTGTGTCTCAATGAAGTCAGAACATGATGCCACAAGCTTCTTCTACTGTCTTTCAGATTCCGGTCTGAATTTCTGACCAACATCTGTAGTAACTAATCCTGTGTCAAGAGTTTGACTCACTAGTACTCAATCCCCATTGCTGTCTGCAGAACAAGGTTCTTTGTTAGCCCTTGAGAGAAAGCGCAAACAGCAGAATAGTGATGAGATGTTTTCTTTCACAACGTGGATACAGTGGAATAAGTCTGAGAACAGAAAGGTGCCAGATCTGAAGAGGCTTACTGATTGCTTTCATATGCTAATTCAGACTACTGAAAGGGCCTAAAAGAATAGGCTGTTTAACTAAGCCCAATGTGTTTTTTCCTTACTACAAATACTTGGCAAAGGGCAACAAAATGAGGGAGATTTGGGGACTGATATCCTTCACCTGTGGGAAAGTCAGATATTATAGTGAGATGCTCTTCCTTCACAAGTGAGATTGTGGGTACATTCCCTCCCAATGCCAAGTGAGATTCTGGGAACTAGAGATCAGAGTTCCAAGAATTCCTCTGGTAAATATTGAGACTGCCTACAAGAAGGAGAGCCTGCACCTGCTCCTGGGCTTGAAAGTCTGAGAAATGGCCATACCTAGAAGACAAAAGAGTGTGGAGATCAGAGTCCTATTTGTTTCCGAGGTAGAGTGGGGTTGAATGAATTCTCTGGAGAATGAGATGGGCCTGAAAGAAGGTGGCTGTGTTGGACTTCCAGGGAGGGGACAAGATCTACAGTGAACATGGCATCTGAGAGATGCTCAGGTGGATGCTGTTTCTGTTTTAAGAAAGTGTGTGCCAGACAAGTGAGATGATCCCTTTCAATCTTCGCTCCCAACACAATTCATGAAAGTTTGTTGTGTGTCCCATGAGAGGGGAAGATTGAACCTGGAATGGCATATATGGAATATTGATAGCTAGATGGTATTTCCTAAATAAGATGCATCAGTTAATGTGAAAGCAATTCAAGAACAGCAGATTAAGCAAGGCAAAACTCCCTCTTCCTCCCTAATAAAACTCAAGGAGTTCGGTGACCACAAAGAAGAGATTTAGAAGCAGAGTTGGGCTATGTACAGCATCCACGAGAGATGAGAGAAGGGGCAAAGGAACAGAGCACAGATCCAACCTTGAGGTGAAGAGAGAGAGATTTGATGTTCATCTGAGGTTCAGTTTTAAACTGATCACTGCAAGTGACCGGAAAAAATATAGAATCTACTCAAGATGCCATTAAAAGACAGTCAAAGATGATTCCATAGAGCTATTGTGAAAGCTGTAATTGAAGAACATCTTGTTACATTCATTTGCCCAATGCATCAGAGTGGAAGCCTGCATTGTTCCTAGCATTGTCAGAAATTCCAGGGATACAGCAAGCAGGGAACTAAAACAAAATCTGTTTCTGAGAGCTTACACCAAAAGTGGGAAAAGTCAACAATGAACAACAAAATACAGGACAGTTGCTTGCCAGAGTCCATCTGATCATATTACTTTTTTTTTTTTTTGGTGGGAAAATCCATTTGTAAACTGTATTCAGTGGGTTTAAATTCCACTCAGGTCCCAGCAGAATTCTTCTCAGACCCAGGCCTGAGGTTGATAGTGAGTATGTGCATAGTAACAGAGTTTAGTGTCCTGTCATTTCCAAATCAATGAACTCTGGTAGACTGCCCACCATTTGCTGAAAATTGTGGGAGAGGAATTGATACTACTGGAACAAGATAGAACTGAAAGTCATAGACTCAAAGATGGCATGAAATAGCAAGTAAACTCATTTTTTTTAGATGCATGAGCAGAATTCACAAAACAGTCTACATAAAAAGTTCCAAACCCTACTCACAACCAAAACCTGGTTTCAATAATGGGATCTTGGTCTATATTTCTTGTGGGAAATTTATATTTAGCATCTTCAATACTTTCTTAACAGTTCAACTTTTTAATTTCAGAAGTCGGCTAGAGGGGGAAAATGATAATGGATATTGTTTGGAAATAACTTAAAAGTCAGAGTGACATTAGCTTGCTTTGGTTAGGGATGTGGTAAATTTATAGTTTATTGCAATGAATGACAAATCCAAAACATTGTAGCCACCACAATGAGCAATGTTCCTTAAAAAAGAAAAAAGAAGAAAAAAAAAACTTACCAGAAAATACAAACAGTGCTCTACTTTCTTGAACTTTGTAGCCCAGTGTTAAGAAAGACAGTACAGGAAGTACTAATTATGAGGAGACTAAGGGCAAACATCAAAGGCAGGAGAGGCTGCCACTGTGTCTGAAGAAAGCAAGCGCATGCTGCATGCTTCCGGGGCTTTAAGTGGGGAAGGCTATGTGACAGACAGGCAAACGCAGATGTTAACTCTGATAGGGTGCCAGTCTTGTTCCTTATTTTTCTTCTCTGGTATTCGTTTACACTTGGTGGATAGATTCGCTTCCCTAGAGTATGAAGACATCCAAGTCTGAAATGGCATTGTTTCATTTGTGTTAGTGAACTTTGGGAGCTTGGTTATTCCTTTCCTGATTCTGATAGCTATAGACAGTTGAAAACAGCCATTTTGGAAAACTAGAGGGCAGAATTACCTATCTTGAAAATATTGAAGCTGAATCGACACAATTCTACCAGAGAAACCTCTGGAAAACTTCAAAGTCTGAATTACAACTTCTAATACAGAAAGCTAACTTCTCTGAACCCATGGTAATTATACATCTTTATCAAAACGTCTCATATTTTTTTTAATTTCTTTTTTTTTGTCCATCTTATGCAAAATCTAAACCTCACTGAGAGAAGAGGGGTAAATATATGTGACTGAGAAGCAATCTTAGCTCATAATGGGTATTAATAATTTTTTTCATGGTTGACAAAGATCCAGAGAAACAACTTAACCCTCCATGGTTCAAATTAGTCTTTGGATATCTGCTTGCAGTGGAGAGTTGTCCTTTCCACAGACTTTGCGGAGGGTGCCATGAACACCTTGCAGAGACTGAGTAAAAGGGGCCTGGTTACCTAATCAGATAATATTGGTGTGCTGGTTTCAAGTACAAAGATCACAGCAACAATCTGCGTCTGTATTTATTTTTAGCCTCAAAGTTTGTTGTGATATACAACATTCATATAAGAGCCAGATGTGAATAAACATAGACCAAGAGATTACATCCCTAAAATTTGAAGAAATATTTAGAGATAAAAATGCAGATGCTCGTGTGGTTAAGTCACAGAGCCATTTCCAGTAACAGAATCACATCTGGCTTGCAGGACTTAAGTTCAGTACTAATTACTTTCTTATATTAAGTTATACTTTCTAATTTAGATGAAAATATAAAATATTACTGCTTAGAATATAGCCTGAAAAGTATTGGGAAAAAACTGGAACACTCTATTGTGGCCCTCATTGTTTTCAAGGTAGCCTTATATCTACCCTGATACATATACCATTCATTAGGTACATTAAATGGTTCTGCATTGGTTAGTTAAAACCTCAATAGTTATATGTGCTGCTTGAACTTTCAATAAATTTATAAATGTAGAGATAAAAAGGATTAAGTATTGATTATCTACCCTCTGTAAACCCCATAATTTCATAAGAGGTAACTCAAGAAATTCAGTCCCTATAAATTCTACCTGTATATATTTACAACTTATTTATATACACTTACATGCAATTAATGTCTATATACATGTACATGCATTTAATATTTGAATAATTAAAAATATGAGATTATTGTTATGGATCGACTTGTGTCCTCTCAAATTTTGAAGCTCTAACCACCAGTAACTTAACAAATGACCTTATTTGGTTAATAGGATGAAATTATATTGGAACAGTGTCTCACTAATATAATATGTCCTTATTAAAAGCAGAAATTTGGGGACAGAGAAAACACATAAGGAGAATGCCATGTGAAGATGAAAGCAAATGTTGAGGTGATGCATTATGCATACACTAAAGAATGCTGAAGATTGCTGCTGAGCCAACAGATGTTGGTAGGGAGACATATTTTGTTGTGGCCTCCCAAAGAAACTCACCATTTGCATGACTAGATCTTGGATTTCCAGAGCTCAAAGTGTTTTTCTCTATCATCTAGTATCTACATTTTATGGTTATGTCAGCTTTATAAAATTAATATAAACATATTACTTGGAAAATTGTTTTCCAACTCAAAACATAGATCTAGTTCATCATTCCAAATCAGTACATGCATATATAAAACACCTTTTCCATTGTTGCAGGATTCTGTGCAACGGCTGATTCCCATGTGAAAGACTTGCTTGTATGCTTTCCCTGCCTCTTCACTACTAATATAATTACCATCTTTCTTCTTTCTAAAAGTAGGAGAAAAATATTACATGAAGGTTACAAAGAATGAAACTTAATGTAAACTATAGATTCTGGGTAGTAAGAATGTGTCAATGTAGGTTCATCAATTGTAGAAAAATATGCTACTGATGGTAAACACCTTTCAATGTATGTTTTAGCCATTTGTATATCTCTTTTGAGAAATATCTGTTTAATTTTGTTTTTTAATATATTTTTTATAGTTGTTTATTTGATGCATTCTTATAGTTAGAGTATTATTTCCTTCTTAGAGCTATGATTTTTAAGTATTTTCTTCCATTCTGTAGGCTGCCTTTTCATTCTGTGCTTTTTGGTAAGTACCATTATTCTTGTATCATAAAACAATCATCTAGGTCATTGTACAAGTATACTATATTTAAGTAGACTAGATTCTTGGAGTGAAGTCACTAGATTGAAAAATCTATGAAAATGGTGCCAATTTAGACTTTTACTAATGGTCTAGGGTTGTTCCTCCTTCTTTACTTTCTTGTCAACATATAAATGAGATCTACTTTAAAAATTAACATGGAAATTGGAAAAGAATATTTACATACATTGCCATTGTGTCCAAACAGTCTGAGCTTGTTTAATTATAGCCAACTATTAAATAAATTTCAGTCAATTTATAGTTTTTAAGAATTTAAAAGGGTACATTTGATAAAAAACATATAACTTGTAATTTGATACCACTCTTATCCCTTGGGTTAAAATCCATTATTTAATTTCTGTTAATGGCTTTATAACTAACATTTTATATAAAGTGGTTTATTTTAATGAATTGTGCAGTTTTATAAATGAAATAAATAAGTCAGTTGTAGTTTGTACCTAGCAAGGTTATAAAAAAAGCCAGTAAGTAATAATGATTTAATATATGTCAAGGATCCAACCATAAGATTTAGAATGATTCGCATTGTGAACATCACTGTGATACCATACACTTCCAAGTTCAGGGACCAGAAAGGCTGTGTGACAATATAGATGAGACAAAAATTCTGGGAGACAATGGTGCTGTAATTGAGATCAAGATTTTGCCAAGAAGGATATTTGTGATTACATTTTAAAAGAATAATTACTGAATGACAATTATGGTTTTAGATGTTGAGATGAGAATGGGAAAGGGTAATTTTTTCCTTTTTCAGCCCTACCACCTATGTACAGACACCCATGGTTCTCACACCAATAATAGCAAAGGGATACAAAACCATGCTGCATGCATGAATTTCCTCTCCTTTCCCTTTCTGGAAACTCTGTACACTTGTAAGGCATCTCGCTGACTTGTCCTGAGTCTGGGTTGGGACGTAATGCCTTACTGTTTCTACAGTCCTCTGCTGCAGTTTATTAAAAACCAGAAAAGTTGAACTTGCTGCTTCCATATGGCTTTCTTAGTTTATGGGCTCTATTTGCTTGTAAAAATATGCTTTCAATTACACATAAAAAATTTGATGCGGACTATTTTGGGGAAGTCAAGATGTATTGTTTTTCTTGCCCACATCACATACGTTCTATTTTATCAGGAACTTAAGGTGCAGTGTACTGACGTAAAATGGTCAGTGATGGAGCAGGGTCTTGGGAAGAAGGTGGAGGATAATCTTAAGCTATAAATAAGAAGAGCCACAGAAATTGTGTTTATTCTGGATTCACTATAAGCACGACAGAATGTGAGCATGACCATAAATGACAAAAATATATGTAAAACCCAAAGGAAAAAATGAGACTATTTGGAGCCTGTGATCAAAACAGGAAACATTGGTTTGAAGTGAACCACTCTTCCTCATATAGAACTTTCTAGATATTTTTTTGGCCAGTCATCCATATCTAGTTATTTTTCTCTGACAACAATGTAAAATTGGAAAGGGCTTTAAAACCACAGTCTCAATGGGACTAAATGGAATATGTTTGTCTTTCTCAGAGGAGTAATCATTTACAGTGAATTAATAGTTATTATTATTAGCACTTTGTCCAGGTCCTGGGCAAGGGATTGTTTTATTGAGTGTTCATCTGTCCAGACAAAACATACAGATGAATTATATTGGGCCGTGCCTCAAACAGGAAAAGGAAGGCAACAGTGAGAGAGTAAGTGGGAGACTAAAGTTCCATGAACCCCTGCGCTGGGCCCTTCATACACAACTCTTGTTGGAACATCTAGAGGTCAACCATGAGTCAGCTAGTCATTAGCTCATCACAGATGAAGCAGCGAAAAGTAGCCTAATAGAGTATCCAAATACACATATAAGTGACTATGGTCTCACTGTGTGTAACTAACTACCACCAGTTACTCCTTATTCTTGTTTCCTCAGTCAGTGACTATTTTGTTTCACTTCTGGCTTAGAACTTAAAACATCTAGAATTACAGAGAATGCTCGTTAAAAAATATAGATTTCTGGCCACCAACCCACCGTAAAGTTGAGGTTCAATTAATTTAAGGACAGAATCATGGTGCAGTTCGTTCTTGGACCAAATTTCAAACACTTTAAGGGAACTCCCCAGGATGAGGATGAGAGAAGCTGGCTAAGGATTGTGATGATCAGGTTTATTTTCATTATGGGTTGGGACTAGGGACTGCATTAAAAAAGAAAGTAAAAGAAAAAAGGAGAAAGCAAATAATCCTTTATCTCTTCCTGGTTCCTTATCAGACAAGATGTGAGTTAGTAGCCTCATGCTCCCACTACCATTCTTCCTTGGTCTGATTTGTTTAAAACTCCCTAAAGCAGGAGTAAAAGTAAACTCTTCTTTCCTTAAATTGCATCCTGTCAGGTCAGAGCAATGAGAAAGGCAGCTAACACACTAGCACTACAGCAGTTTATGGTTGTTGGAAACTTGATTTCTGACTTTTTCTTGTTTGATTTTTATGGTGTGTGTGTATGTGTGTGTGTGTGTGTGTGTGATGTGCAGCACATTCGTATATATGTAGGACAGAGGTCAATATTTGGTATCTTTCTCAATTGTTATCTTCCTTATTATTTGAGTCAGGGTCTCTCATGGAAACTGAAGCTTACCAAGTTGATGCCACTGTCAGCCAGCAAGCTCCAGGGATCTTCCTGTCTCTGCCTCATCAGTGTTGCGGTATGGTGCTGGGCCCCCTTTTTCTTTTTTTGAGGTTTCCAGCTTTCATATATGTGTACAGTTTATCACACTTTCAAGTAATCACCTTTTCTACATGCCTAGTTGATTGCTGATTCTATTTTATTTCTGCTATTTTATTGTATTTTTCTCTGATTTTGTTTGTGTATCATTCTTTTAGTCTTTTATTCAGTCACATGTACTTCTTAACTATACATGGTTTCAGGACTCAACTAGTGGAGTCTATCAGGAGGGGAGACAAACAGGCAGAAACACTGGCAGTGTCAGATGCTACAAGGAATGTGGACAATGTAAGAGTACCCAGCAGAGTCTTCCAATTCTATGTAAAGGGCCAAAGCTGTTGAGAACTGGGAGGCAAGGAGAAAGTAGGATATTCTAGATAGAAATAACAGAGCAGCATGAATAAATGTCTTAAGTAACATGAGTTATGACACTTGCAAAAAGAACTGTAACTATTGGGTCTGGAGAGATGGCTAAGTGGTTAAGAGTAGTGCCTGCTTTTCAAGAGGACATGGTTCAATTTCCATCATTCACACAGCTGCTTATGACTTTAACTGTAATTCTAGGATGTTCAAGGGCACCATATATGCACATGTTGTGCAAACATACGTGATGTGCTATTCCCATTTGTATACCATTGGTTAATAAAGAAACTTCTTTTGGCCAATACTTAACAGAATACAGTCAGACTGGAAAACATATATAGAAAGAGTAGGTGGAGTCAGGGAGATGCAATGTAGCCACTGAAGGGACAGATGCCCAGGAACTTTACCGGTACACCATGAAACTTGTGATAAAATATAAAATAATAGAAATGGGTTAATTTAAGATGTAAGGGTTAGCCAATAAGAAGCAAGAGATAATAAGCCAAGAAGTGATTTAATTAATATAGTTTCTGTGTGGTCATTTTGAGTCTTGGTGCTGGGAGCAAACAAGCAGTCTCTGCCTACAAATTGGTACCCAATGTGGGACTAACTACATCCACATAAAATCTGAGAAAGCTCGGAAAGGAATTCTAGACATAAAAGAACAGAGTTAAGCATGGCTTCTTGGTAGCTGTTTTTTTTTTGAGGGGGATGGGCTCTGTTTGCTGGCAGAGAGCAGGAGCTCCACGACTCCTTTAAGAGAGGTCTTCCTGACTCAGCAGTGGCAAGGAAGGCTGAGAGGCTTCTTTAGGAGCTGGTTTTCTGGTTTGCCAACACAAATGGCTCTGACTCTTTGGGGAGGTCTGACTACAGATCATTTAAATGGGGTTTGTGAACAGAGTGATACAATTTGCTTAATGGCAACATAAACCTTCTGTGTGCCTGGAAATGGGGCTGTGAACATGACTTGCATAGTGAGCACTGAATGGACCTCTGTCATATTGGACTAGGCAGAGACAACAGGAAAAGCAGACTTAGTCCTAGCCATACTGCTTAACATTTTAAAAGGTGGTCCTGGTCAGAAAAGGATTTCAGATATGCAATAGGACAGATTCAGACCTCTAAATGAGACATAATGTGTGTGGGAAAGAGAGGAAAAAAATATAGAAATATAAAAGAAAGTAAGTGGTTTTAGAAAATAAAACAAAGTCTTTAAGGAGACAGAGTACAGACAGTCATAGATTAAAGAAGTTAAAAAATAAGCCATGTAAATATAGAAAATTCACAGAGACTCTGAATTATGTATATCATTGTGTTTTCATTCAATTTTTTTTTTTACTGTGAAGAAGCTAAGTACAGAGAGACATTTAATTGAATGGGATGCCAAGCTAAACCAAGATATATGTGTTAAAGGTATCTTGACTTCAATTTGGGTCTAAGGATATGTTGTTTTGGAAAAGAGGTTCTTTTGTTTCCACAGAGAATGAGAACCTGTGTATTTCTTCTAGAGTAGTGTTGTTTGATGTACCAAGACCCTTTGAAAGGTCTCTGTGAACGATGCCCCCCCCAAAAAAATACTTCTACTAACCAAAAGTAGGAAGAAGTTTGAAGAGAACTATGTCTAAATTCCCTAAATGATTGCTTATAAAAGTTTGTTTACATTTAAAGGGGGATATGATATAGAGATTTGCATTGGTATGTATCTTGGTTTATTGATACAAATTTAAGGTCAATTTTGTTCTATGTATATTTCTGCTCTTGATTAAGGTACTGTGTTTGTGAAGCTTATTTAAAAATGTAATGTATAATTAAGAAGTACAGGTTAATAGATAGTCATCTATAATAGTCAAGCTTGTAATCATGTTAGTTAGGTTTTATAGATATATAGAGACATATTTCAATTAGATAGATAATCTTCAAACCTTTCAAAGACTAACAGAATATAGTATTTAAGATGTTTAAGAACTTAGGACTTTCCATGACAATGAGACACATCTCCTGGCAGCACCAATTCCTTCAAGAGGAAGATGGGCATAGAAGAGGCTCCTTATGGAGTTTGCTAATCATTTGGGCAAGAAACTGCTCTTGCCTGAGTTACTTGATGGTATGTTGTATGAACTGGATATGCAGGACCCACAGAAAAATGACTACTGAACTTGTCTAAAGGTAAGATGATGTTTCAGGGTTTCTACTTCATGAAAGACTCTGCCAGACAATATAGGCAGAACTGTCTTTGAAATTTCCTGCTTCATGAGAAAGTCTGATAGATATTATGGGCCTGTATGCTAAAGATGGATGCCCAAACAGTACAGAAGAACTTTGGGCAACTGTCCAGGCAGTGAGATATCTCTGTCAATTCTAGAGTTTTGGAAGTTGCTTACAATGTACTTCCTGTTTACTTAGGCAATAGTATATCCTTCTGGAGTCTTTGTTGGAGGTGAAGAATAAATAGTAATAATATAGTTTTTCTTACTTACGATAAAAGATAAAGTATAAATATTGCAACTGTAATTCTTGCTTGATACCTGTTTTATTATATGTAATTTTACTATGTTAAAGTTAAAACCTTCCTTTTTATTTAGACAGAAAAGTGGAGGTGATATGGGATTTCCCACTATACCATTGGTTAATAAAGAAGCTGTTTAATAGAACATAGCCATGCTGAAAATAAACAAAAGTAGGTAGTGTGGGAAAGAATGGGGCTGAAAAGACAGCCAGGTGCTGTCAGTAGAAAGCCTTGTAAATCCTGGGATAGAGTTTAGATTCATACACACACACACACACACACACACACACACACACACAAATGGAGAGAGAGAGAAAGAAGGCAGAGTCAGGGAGACACCATGTAGTCGCCAGAGGAGAAAGAGGAGAGCCGCTAGTCAAAACCTTGTTGGTAGGCCACCAGCCTTGTAGTATAAATATAAAATAATAAAAATGGGTTAATATAAGATGTAAGAGCTAGCCAATAAGAAGCTAGAGCTAATAGGCCAAGCAGTGATTTAATTAATACAGTTTCTGTGAGGTTATTTCAAGTCTGATTGGGAACGAACAATCAGTCTCTACCTACACGTCTATGCAGACAAAACACCCATACACACAAATAAACAAATCTAAACAAAAAGTATTGTAGCTAATATTTAGGTTAGTGACAGTAGGTAGTGTGGGAAAGAATGGGGCTGAAAAGACAGCCAGGTGCTGTCAGTGGAAAGCCTTGTAAATCCTGAGATAGAGTTTAGATTCTTAGCATTGTGAGCTATCTCAGAAAGCACTGAAACAAGAGTGAATCACAGTCTGATCCATACTGGGAAAGTACACTGCATGTGGCCTATGAATCAGTAAGTCTCAAAAGGTGATGGTAGTGAGGGGTCAGATTTGATCAGAGCAAAACCTTAGGAAGAGAAATCTGTGCCACTGCAACAGGAGGGAAAGAACGAAGAGCAGAATGGACTGCAGATTGGATGTGTGTCTGGCAATAATGCACTGGCATGCTTCTTCCTCTGTGGGAGAGAGGAAGACATCTTGAGATCTCTTTCAGACATTTTAGTGATGAGATTTTAGTACTGACACAAATTCCTTAACATAAGGTGAGACAGCTACATAGTCTTATCAGGAATGATACTAAATATTTGGGAATGTACTAACACTATCTTTTTTCAGAATGACAATAGCTTTCAGCATTAAAGTGAAACCCAAGAAACCACAATAAAGCACTGATAAGCCTAGTATCTCTTAGATATATCAGCATGCACCATGCTAAGTGGTGACAGACTTTTGTAGAAGAAACATTCTACAAAAGCCACAACACATCCTATTAACCTTGGGGCTGTTAACTAATTTTAGGATTGGAAGTCTCCTAGTGAAAACTCTCAGTTCCTATTCAAGTTTATGAATGAAGCTCATGTATCTTGAGCTGTAAAAGGAGTCAGTTATTTATAGGCACAGCTGAGAGACCATCTTATGACTTTAAATGAGTAAAGACTTTAAAAAAAAATATAGGAAAACCAACTCAAAATTCCATTCAAAGGCAAAGTTCAAACTCCCCCTCCCCAAGAAAATTCAGACAACAGAAAAGGACTTCGGCAGGGCCAGGATGCCCAAGTGGGCTTTACTCTCGAATGCACATTGGGCTGACTTTGCTAAAGACATTTTTCCACTCATGGCCTTCCAGAACTCAGAGTTCAAAGCTTTACTAGTACTTTCTTTATGCAGGAGCAAATTGACCACAACACTATTAGGAAAAGACATGAGTCAATGTATTTGGCTCTTTGTTTCTTTGTTGTGTTCTTTGGAAAAGAAAGATTGTAAGGAAGGGAGAAAAGAAAGACTCCCTTTACATCTTTTTCTTGAGGGCTATTTGCTTAAAAAATAATAACCCCAAACTAGGCCATTATTGGAGTTTATGCTAAGCATTTCCAAATTCTGAAATAGTCCATGGGATTCCTGTGAGACCAGCTTTTGTTTTTCTCATTATACAAACAGATACGTTGAGACACTGAACAGTGAGGTAATTTCCATGGTCTCAGCTGCATTTGATGAAAAGAAGCATGAACTCAAGGTTTTGAATTCCAGGTAAAGCCTTTGATCATGCTTTTACTGGAAACGGACAAACACAAAGTTAATAATCTCTTATGCTACAGTCCAGGGAGGTGAAATTTGGTGGCGTAGGACAAGTTCTATTTCATGTCATTTTTACGCATACTTGTTTATGGGAGGTCAATAGAGTTGCTTCAAGTTTCCAGACTCTTTAGGAAATGAGACATTTTGCCTAATTAAAAATTTCTTAATAACTAACATGTTTAAGAATCCAAAATGCTTGTTTTTATGCATTTAAAATACACAGTTTCCTCATTTTAAAATGAATTAACGAATTCATACCAGCTGTGATTAGTGATGTTTTCCTACAGTCAGACAACCAATTGTCCCCACAGTGAATCTCACTATGCTTTTGAACTTCTTACCCTAGCCCTTTTTTACCCTCTTGCTTTATGAGTAGGTCTCCACAGTTCTGTCTTTTTTGTCAACTCATCTGCTATTGTAGCCCTCTTCCTCTTCCAATGCTCTTCAGATCTACTCTGGTCTTTGAACTCAGTAAAGCATGCTTGGTAGAATTATTTGTCAAGGAAAGGTGAATAGACTTAGTAAGGACTTACTGGAATTGATTATGAATAGAAATACTAATGACCTCTGTCTTGTGTTTTCTGAGCATTTTTGACACTTTTTTATTATTAAATATATACTGTAGAACTAAGAGTTGTTCTCACATTCCCTGTGAATTCATTTGCCAAGTGACATTTTATTAGCTCCTGTCCCTCACAGCTATAAGCAATGGGTGCAGGTAAATCAAACTTTGATGGTGTCTGCATGGGTTCAGCATGTGACAGGCACCCAATAGCTATTTGTTGAAGGAATGAATGATGTTGAGATTGGAGTCCTAGTCAATCAACAGAGGGTTCAAACTTGAGGAACAGTTTTTGAAATTCTTAAAGCTCTCTTTCCACTTTCTTTGGGAATTAAAACACATTTCATTTTAGCTTACAAGTTTCCTATTGAGGCAATGAGTTCTTAGTGTGGTTCTCTTGAGGGAGCCTGAATTAAATGATTTCTTGATAATCAATATTATGGTGCCAAAGAGGTTAGAAACTTTTCTGCAGAAAAATGAAATTCAAGCAAAATAGGAGTTTTACATTTAATGCTTTAATGACTATGTACATGATTTGGAAAAGCATGTTAGCCATATAAATGTATAAATACAGGGACCAGGATACCTATGGCATGCTTATCTTCTATCTTAGTTGTTACGAGTAGTGTTGTGATAATGGGATGCGTGTGCTGATATCTCTTTTGTATACTGACTTCACCAGAGGACTATTGCAACTGAAAAACAAATTCACTAAAATAATAGATTTAAAAATCAACATACAAGAACGACAATAAAGTCTGTATACTATCTATATATCAATCGTAGCTTCCTATTCTGTGTGGGTTCTGAAAACCTTAGTAGGGCAGCAAGAGAATAAAAGGAATGAAGATACACAGACACACATAAGGAAGAGCTGGGATCAGTTGGGCTGTGTCTGTGCATTTTCTGATGGAGTGGGCTTCTCTTAGGCAACAACTTGGAAACTTCGGCTAATTTATTACAGACAGCACAGGAAGAGGAGTTGGCGAGAAAGTCTGTGTAGGGGAATAGTCTCAGGTTGCATATATGTAAATCATTGTAAATGTTCGGAAGGAAAAAGCTGCAGTTTCTGGTTCTTGAACATACTACCAATGTTTGTACAATGTGAGAGGAAGGGTTTGCTAATTCTGAGCCTAACTTGTAGGGAGAAGGCTTTGCTGTTCCCATGGGTCTGAGGCATTGGGTCCTTGATGTGTCTGTGCCCATGTCAACAATATACATTCACTCAGGACTTCCTCAACTTCCCACAACCAACAATAAGTTTCTTTAGTACATTAACAAATTTGCTGAGAAAAAAAAGGTAAAAACAATCCCATTCACAAAAGCACCTACTTCCCCAAATGCTTAGAATTAACTAAGGAAGTGAGAGTCTCCTGCAATAAAAATGCCACAGCGTTTTCTGAAAGAAACTGATGAAGAAGATAAAAATGAAAAGGCTGCACATGTTTATGCATGGGAAGCATTAATATCGTAGAGATGTTCACAGCTTCCAGAGCAATCTATTACTTATTTATCTCTTCTCTCCCCACATTTTCATTATGCAACCTAGGATGATCTCTAACTGGAGATTCTCCAACCTTAGGCCCCTTAGTGCTAAGATCAGAGGTCTGCCCTTTTATACCCAAAAATCCATGCTTTCGGAAAAACTTTTGCAATTATGAAATCTTGACCCTTAAAGAGCCCCTGAAGAACTTTCTGCTTTCCTGCACTGTGATTGGCCCTCCCTGCAGAGCAGCTGATCTTCCCTGCACTGCGGCTGGACCTTCTTGCACTGCAGCTGGTCCTCCCAGTACTGCGGCTGGTCTTCTGTGCTTCTAGGGTGCTCTGCAGCATAGATAAAATAGCCAAGACTCAGTTCAGGTCAGTAGAAAGAAGACTTTGGAGATGAGGTGAGCGAGCCTACTACTTGAGTTCCAACACTCCCCTAATGATGGGGAGTGATTTATCTCTCTAAGGGTCTTCTGTCTAGCGTGTGTAACAAGCAAATGCTTCTGTACTCAAATCTAATGAAGAATTAGATACAAAACACATGCCATCCATTGTTTCTCCTCAAAGACCATCTATTACTGTCATTTCTATTTATCGATTTTCTTCACATCTAAATGTTCCCAGGTTAAGGGCCTTACTAACACTCTTGCTGATGTACTGGCAATAAATTTAATTTCATAAGTGTAAAACACAAAAAAGCTCTAACACATTTGTCCTGAAGAAAAGAAATCAAAGATTCTTTTCTTTAGCCACTGGGCCCTGTTTACAGATGAGAATTTTATTGATATGTATTCAAATGTGAATTATTTTATAGCTAGATATTAAAAGTTTACAAGTTAAATGTTATTGCTATCTTTAACATTGCCTCTACAGTTTGCTTATGCTACAATTTATAAATATTTTGCAAGGCAGGGGAAAGTGCACACCCATAATTATTTTGTGATGTCAGATGGTTAACAATAACAGGATAAATTCTTTTCTTTTATTATTTTAGAAAAGTTTTCATTGAAGGTTTTTACAATCACTCCAAATAAACTGAGCTCTGACTGGAGAGGATACAGCTGATTGCCTGGTTTATCCAGTGGCTCTTTTGTCCCTGCCTGATCTTTGCTGAGTCACATATAGTGTGGCTGGCATCTGATATCATTAAACACCTCTATACACTGTTGCTACTAGAGATTCATTTAGAGGTATTTTCTGAAAGGCTCATTAACAAGTGAGACTCTTTTCTGCAGCCAGACAGCATAATCAGTTTGTTCTTGGCTTTGCCCAACACAGACTTTGTATTGCATGGTTGGTGTGTTGGCATGATGGATTCCTGAACGGCCCTCAGTGAGCCAGTTAGTGCCAGAGCCACATCATTGCCAAATTCCATGGACACATTACCTCCTCTGCCCTGCTGGCTCTGGGAAAATCCATGAAAAAGAACTAGTCTCCTTCAGAAAGTGAGGTCTCAGAGAGTGAAGAAATGCAAGACTCTGCTAGCTATCCTTCTTTCAGATACCCAGGGTCAGTTGTTCTCTGCAGAAAGGGTCATGTTCAAGACTGAAGTAGTTGAGTACCTCAGTAGGTATTAAAACCACGCTTTCCCATGACGGGAAAGGAGATGAAGCTAGGAGGGGTTATTGTGTGTCTTCATTTAGTTTAAATTACTCCACATCTCATTTTGTTGGTTCAAGATACAACCTTGCTAAATTACAGAGGTGAAGTTTTTGATGAGACTTATAGAGACACCCAGGAATCAAGTCATATTTAATAAAGATTACTTCCATCACAATTATTCATTGGGAATGAAGAAAAGCATGTCTTATTTAGCTTTTATCTCCATAGTGTTCATTCATTCTTTCAGAAGACTGCGTGTCATAAGACATGAAAAGTGAACTATTCTGTGCTGTTTCACACAGTAGTCACTAGTCACAAGTGGCTACTAAGTTTACAATTAGAGAAATTGTTCTAATTTGCTTTTTTTGTTTGTTTGTTTTTTTGCTGTGGTAATGGCCCTGACCAAAAGCAACTTGGGAAAAAGGAAAACATTTATTTGGCTTACCTATTCATCATTCATCAAGGGAAGGCAAACTAGAAAATCCATCAGGACAGGAACTTGGGCTCAGGAACTGAAACAGAGACCCTGGAGAAACTCTGTTTACTGGCTTGCTTCCCCCGGTTTGCTCAGTTTGCTATTTATATATTGTAGGACCACCTGCCCAAGGGTTATACCACCCACAATGGTCTGGACCCTCCTACTTCAATCACTAATCAAGAAAATGCCCTCTAGACATTCCTGCAGGCTAATACCACGGAAGTGCTTTTTCAACTGATATCCCTCTTCTCAGATAATTCTAGTTTATGTCAGGTTGACAAAAACCCAACCAAAGTAAAGAATAAAAGAAAATAATTCAACACCTTTATTATGTTACATTCACTTCAACTGTGTAGTAGCTCTCCATATCTGAGTGGTGTCTACTACACCGGACAGCTCAGGTGCAGAAGATTTCTATCATTGTAGAAGTTCCGTCAAACTCCCTGCCAAAACTGTGCTGGGAAAACATGTTACTGACATTTGCAGTAACCATCAGTTTAGAACCAGAGAAGATGAATGTAAGCAAAAAATGTAGAAGGCCTTTAATTAATAAGATGAAGACACATGACTGTGTTGACAGGTAAAAAAATGAGAGCTTTACATTTTTAGCAAAGGAAACTAAAAGAAATATTTAAAAAAATACTCAGACCATCTGGTTCAGTTCAAATTCTTGCTAGAAACTTGTGAGGGACAGGATGAAAGACTTGACAGTCAAGGACTTTGTGGAAGGGAAGCAGTTTCCATCTTGCCTAAATTGATTATATCAACTAATCTTGCCTATATTTGATTATATCATGGTTTCAAAGACTCAGACTAATTGCATATTTTTAGGACAATTTAGAAGTGTAGAAAAATGTACACTTAGAGTCTTGTCATTTACTGTGCAGCTCACTTTATTACCCCTTTCTGGTTCTTTATTTCCCTTATATTTATTAAGTTCTCTCATATGGAATGCACAGAGGGTACAGAGATTAATTAGACGTGAATCCTTCTGCAAGGAGGTAGACGCATAAATGGGGATCAGCATTATCCCCTGGTGCTAGGCTGCACTCAACGTACTAAAGAGCATGGAGAGCTACATAGGGCAACCTGAGTAGACTGGATACAGGCGTGTCTGGTCTGCATAGTGAAGACGTGACTTGAATCTTGGAAGGGCAGTATAAATAAATCTAAATAAATCTAATCAATGAAATGAAGAAATACTTCAATCCCAGAGTGAGGGTGAAAGACAAAAACAAGGTCAGTTTATTGTTTTATATATCTGATTGATATAGCAGGTTTATATCAGAATGCGACCTGGAAAAGATCTAAGATGCTGGATGTCTCTCTTTGTTTCTCTTGTGAATCACAAAGGAAGGCTTGGTGCACCCTGTTGTCTGTGTCACTCTAACTCCAGGCTGAACAGCAGGACCAGCGACCGTGACTGCTTCTCTAGATGACTCAAATGGCACGGAGAGTCATCTATATGCTCTTGACTCGCACCGTCTGGTTATAGATTGCAGTAAAGCAACTCCAGGGAAAATGATCCGGGGACACACGCAAGTTGACGGAACATGTGAAAGTGCTTTTGTTGCAGTCTATTTCTCGTATAATCTCATGAATTTCTATTGCCTTAGAAATGGCATGTTAGACTCTCCTGTGCTGAGTGACGGTCACAGATGACCTGAAGCCAATCACATGGAGGGAACTGCGGGAGAAATTTTAACTCTCCAAAATTACCCCAGGGAGAGATGATAGGTCCCTCCCCCTCCTCTTTTTCCTTTCTAATTACAAAGCCCTTACGTTTTGGCTCTAGAATTGCAACATGTTTTTAGAGAAGAAAAAGTACAAAAAAGAAAAATAAATTAAAATAAAAAATATATTAAAATTCTGTTATACAAGAAACAGAGCCAGTCAGCAGTGTCTAAGAACAGGGCCACTGGAATCCTCTCACTTCATGAGTCAGAGGCACTGTCCCAGGGTGCAAGAGATTGTCTCTCCCTTTGAGGATCGAACATCTTTAGAAGCAACAAGGAGAAACAGATCAGGGACAGGCTTTGCAGTGGGACCTACAAGGTCATACTGATTCTGCTGTTTCCAAGCTGTGTGGCACTAGGCAAATTGCTTCGCTTAATTGAGAGGATGCTCTGTTTTCTTCTTGGTTAAGTTGGAATATGAGGAACAGAGAGGTAGCAGGACCAGCGCCTCTTTTGCTAGATAACTTAGAGCATGAATATCTTTCTTTCTTTCTTTCTTTCTTTCTTTCTTTCTTTCTTTCTTTCTTTCTTTCTTTCTTTCTTTCTTTCTTTCTTTCTTTCCTTCCTCCCTCCCTCCCTCCCTCCCTCCCTCCCTCCCTCCCTCCCTCCCTTTCTTCCTTTCTTCCTTCCTTCTTTCCTTGCTTCCTTCTTTTCTTTTTCTTTTTTGTGAGCCGAGTTTTTTTCTGTGTAGCCCTAGCTATCTAGAACGTGCTTTGTAGACCAGGCTGGCCTTGAACGCAGAGATCTACCACCCTCTGTCCCCTGAGTGCTGGGATTAAAGGCATGCACTGCCACACCTGGCCATGAAGCATCTATTTGTATAACTGTGAATGATGGGTTTGCTCTTTCTTTTCTCTTGGATGACTATGAGTTACTTATTTGCTTGATGAAAGGGTCTTAATTGCCATATTTGGGTATACTGGCCTTTATATGCTAACTTTGTGAGGGCCAAGGGAATTCCTAAAGCTCTAAGAGAAATAGAGAAGTTTACAAGGTGGCAAATCCGAGTGTCTTACATAAACTCAGTAGTCCCAGAGATAGTAAGTTATACTTGAACATCAACATGTATGTTTGAATTGTTGAAATTAGTTCCCTATTAGTAGTATGAATGCAAATGATGAGAGTAAATCTGCCTAATCTCATATGACTAGTGGTGATAAAGATGAGACAGACTGTAAGCTCAGAAACTGATGAACTATTTCCCAGAATTAAGTAAAATATCTAAGTGCCTTGGTTATGAAGCTCGTCACTCACCATTGGCCAGGCCTCTAAAACAAAATACTGAGAAATGAAAATTAAAAGAGAAGGAAGAGACAATTTCAATATATTCAGGACTTTAGTTTTGGTAGCAATAAGAGCAATACAGGGAACTAGAGAAGGAGAAAGGGATGGAGGAAGGAAAAGAGGAAAAGAGGGAGAGACCGAGAGAGGGAAAAAGAGTGCAAGAGCCTGAGAGTGTGAATAACTGTGGCATTTCTGCTGTTGTGATTGCTGTACTAGAAGAACTGATGTCCAGACCAAGGCATCTCATCGTGCTGTTTCCCTAGAGATTTAGCATCCTGGTGTGCTTCCTTACTCATGGCTTGTTAAAGCAATACCCACTCAGCGTGTATTACACAATAACAGGCAATACTGCTAACACCTTATTGCAGCAGATCTTAAAATAATGAAGTGGAAAGTGATTGCCAAACTGTCGTCAAACTCTTCTATAGAATACTAAAACCCAAGGGTTATTTTAAAGTAGAAGAGACTCAAGATCAAATGCTAATTAAATGCCTTTTTATGTCCCTTGTAGCAATTATTTAAAATTCACTTTAGCAAGTGTGGACAAAAAGAGATACGAATTTTACATAACATGTTAGCTATTTTTTATTTTATTTTAATTCCTTTTGTGTCGTGTGTGTGTGTGTGTGTGTGTGTGTGCGCGCGCCATAGGCCTCATGTAAAGGTCAGAGGACAATTTGTGGAAGTTCATTTTCTCTTTCCACCATGTGGGTCTTGGAGACTGAACTCAGGTACTTGGGCATGGTGCCAAGGGCTTTTACTCTCTGAGCCGTCTCTCTGTTTCAACAGTTATTAATTCCCACCCATAAAAGGTATAATTTTTATTTTTATTTATTTATTTTTTTTTTGAGACAGGGTTTCTCTGTGTAGTTTTCGAGCCTGTCCTGGAACTAGCTCTTGTAGACTAGGCTGGCCTCAAACTCACAGGGATCTATCTGCTTCTGCTTCCAGAGTGTTGGGATTAAAGGTGTGTACCACCACCGCCGGCTAAAGAAATGCAATTTTAAAAAATTAGTTCTTGTGAAAGTCCCCTTTGGCAGGTGATTAAACATCACTTGGTAAATATATAGAATTTTCAAAACTCTTTAAACTATAACTTAGTCATTATTTTTCTCTTTTCACTTACCCTTGGCCTTGTCCGACTTCCTGCTACAGTTGCTAGTTCCCTCTGCATTCTAAGAAAGAAGAATACTTTTGTTCTATCTTGGAAGAAGACACAGCTACTTAAAAGTCTATCTTATGTTGACTGGCTCTCCATAAATGTCACAAGCCATTCCCAGGAGCTATGCGTGCCATCCAGTCAGCATTCTGAATAAATAGCTCTGGCAACCCATGGTCTGGCAGCATTACTGCTTACAATACATTGGAAGATGAAGATAAATAAACCAGAGCACATAGATGGTTAAGTGGCTTGCATTGGGCCCCAGGGAGTCAAGGTGGTTTAGGGATTAAAATACTAAAGACTATCTGGGATCTGGGAAGGTGAATTCTCAAGTCACACACATATCACTGTCATAGCTTCAATTCTGGTGACATCATACTTAGTGAGAGGATTATTCTGCTTTCCTGCAAATGTCATAAGTTTTACAAAGCAAGCACCCTTTATCTGGCGTGCCAAGGATCCCCCCCATCCTAATTGATCTCTATCCCCCAAAGGGTTATGAATTACGCAAGCATCTCAAGTCTTAACAGGTCATCTCCCCACAGCTGTGCAGTGGAAATGTTCAACAAGGCATTCACTTCAGTCTAGGCAAGACCTTGGCTGCTCCCTGGGGAGATCCAGAAGGAGGGGAGTGCTTCTGGGCTATCTTGGTTGGAGACGCTTGGCTAGTCTATTTTTTGTCTTTTCTCTTCCAGCTCCCTTGCAGCAGGGGTAGGCCTCGTCATGGCACCTTTCCTACCCTCTCAGCCAGTCTCTCATTGATCATCAGCTGCTGGCGTTTGTTTATTACTGAATTGAGCATTTAGATTTAGTCTTGGCTGGTGGTGGCCTTGGAAAGAACATTTTCTAAGACTGGGTTGGTTTTCTTTCAAATAAACTTCTGCAAGCCTGGACATTTTTGGCATTGCTGAGAAGTGAGTGATTTATTCTTAGAGGCTTAAATTAGGTTCAAAAAAAAGAGAGAGAGAGAGAGAGAAAAGAAAACTAACAATGCAAAGGACATTCTAGCCACTGGTTACAACAGATTCTTAACTTTGCTCAGAAAAATCTTAACTCTTAAGATCCCCTCGGGTCAGAGATGTCTTTTCCAGACAATCAGCATACTGGCTCCCCCTACTGGTAAGCAACTCCCCCATCTACTCATTGGGCCATGAAGGGTTATAATAAAGGGAACTGGGACCCTGGGTCTGTCATTTTTAAAGTTGGGGCTGAGGATACAATAGTGTATTTTGCTGAAGACCCATTTTCTTGTCTCACTCTTTCAACCTCAACAATTTTGGTCACAAATTTCTAGCTCCATTACTGTCCCTCTTTCTTTACTTCTTGGCCTTATTTTATGTCAGGTCAAACAAACAAACAAACAAACACAAACCAAAACCCAAAAACCAAAGGCAATCACACATTTGGGTTGATATTGTTAACATTATGACTCTAGACTTTAAGATTGGGCAAACACAAAATAGCTATGTATATAAAAACATAGCAATGTACAGTTGACATTTTGAATTTATGAAGCAAATTTAGATTTACTATTAGAGGGTATAAGCTAATGGGAGGAATAGAAAATTAAAGGGATAGTGGCTTGCAAATGTGTTTCAGCTATCCCATCTACATGTTCTTTGCTTAGTTCTTGAAGATTTGAGGTCATCTCAGAAAACCAAAGGCAGCTGAGACTTAACCCCTCTGTGGTCAGGGAGAAAAAGCTCCGCATAAACCAGCATTAGTTAGCTCAATTATTCACTGACACACATTTTCACAAAAACAGCTGTTTTATCTAATTAACAGAAGGGACCGGAGAAGCTCCTCAACAAATTGGATACATGCTATTGCCTGGAGAAGCCAAAAGCTGACACCCACACCCAGGCCTATTTAGTTAGAGCCCACGACATGATTAATCGTAATCTCAGCACTTCAATGACCCAATGCCTAAATACCCTGTGCCAACACATCAATGGGGTGCGCAGGAGAGGCACTCTTCAGAAAAGACTTAAAGGAATGTTTGTACAATGTTTAAACTTTGACTGCGTAGATTTTTTAACATACAATAAATCAGTTTCAGAAGGTAATTGCTGTGTCAAAGGCAGGCAAACAGTTGGCAGGCACGCTCAGAGTTAACTGAAGAGGCCACTGGAGTAATATCTGTCCACTGATTCAGTGTGAAGTGTTTCTAGTAAGTGACATAAGAATGTTCTTTTCTCTCTTCATAGTATTGTTTGGTGGGGTAACTTTATGTGTTACTAATAATTGTATTATCTCAGCAGAGAAAATTTTGATGCCTTGACACCCATTAAGTTACTACCCTGCATCAGCGTTAAGTCTAAAGTGAGGTCAAACCAGGCTCTTTCCCCAGTTGAAGGAAAAGGTAAGCAAGAGTTCAAAGGCTTGTAAGTCTTCTCCGTGTGCCCAGCCCTCAAATGACGCTACACCTAAATAATACTGGTATAGAAAGTTCATCTCCAGAGGGACTGGACAGACAGCCACAGACGTCTGTAGTTCAGTTCTCCAAACTGCTCTGGAGCTTCCCCCTCTTCTACACCACAAGTGTGAAAGCTTGGGGCTCGGCCTTTCCCTCACTACACTCTTGGCTCCTGGATTTCTTCCTTCTGTCTCCACACACATCGGGCCTTGACCCTCCTGTCACTGTGGATCCACCGTTTCTCTGATTGGCTGTTGTGTGCATTTGCCTCTCCTCTCCTTAAAGAACTGGGGAGGGACAGAATCGATGGATTGTCTTTTGGGAGGGAACAGTATAAAGAATATTATTTCAAATAATTATTATTGCAAATAATTACTCAATGTTCTTTTTCTATATAAATATTGAAACTAACTTTTAAGCATGCTACAGAAATATAATTCTAGAGCACAGGTAAAAGTTGGAAAAATTACCCACTTCTTCAGACAAGGTGATTTTCCAGCCATCCATCAGGTTATGAGATCATACATTCCATAACATAAGAGGAAATCCTAAGCTTGATACATTCGGGATTTGAGTACTTCTATGTCCCTAAGAATACATACAGGTCTTTCATAGGAGCTGAAAGTAATGGATATTTTCTGTTTAAAATTTTTCTCTATTCACTTATTCCCCAACTCAACACAGAATTACCAACTAGCTAGTATATTTCAGATTCTGTCATGGAAAATGGCAATGAAGTTCCCTGTGATGTTAATTATCAGTAATCTCAAAGATGTTTGTGAGGGTCATTTCATATCTCTTAGACACATTCTTCAGTAAAGCTATAGCTGTATCCTAAACTTCTTCCCATCTGAGAGCCCCATGCTAAGTTCTTACAGGCTACTCAGAACAGTTAGGTACACCCCAGATTCCTGTTGAGCGGGAAAAAGGACCAGTTATTCAAGATGTAGAATTGGCTAGGGAGTTTCGTCCCTTGTGCCCCAGCTTACTATACTCATCTGGTGTCCTTGTGAATGACATCAATATTTCTGACCTTTTCCATCTCTAACATGAACTTTTAGTTGAAATTAGGCTCAAAGTCCCTTCCAGGAATTATATTTGTATTGTCTGAGTTCTTTACTAACCTTCCAGAAGTTTGAACTTACTGGACAAATAAAAGTTCATCAAAACTCACCTCAAATAATTTACTGGAGGCCAAAAGAAAATCTTGATGACTTTTCATCCATGCATATAAGTTAAAGTTTAGAAAACTGTAAAACTTTATGACTTGATGGAGTCAACATTTATAGTCTGTTTAAAAGAAGTATGAGGAGACTCGCAGCAACGAGAAAAACCCCAAGAATGAATGCCATCATTTGTAACGGTGCAGGACACCCCTTCTATGGGAGAAGCAATGCCAGTGGCAGCCAGGGATGGTGACTGCAGCTACAGACCCCAGGAGGCTGGCTGCATTTTCCAGGAAGAACAGGGGAAGCAAGCCCCGAGTAAACAGAAGACCATGGAAGCCATCCACAGATGTGCTCCAGCGTCTTATAAAATCTCCTCCAGTAGCTTCACGGGGGTGGGGGGGCTCCTGCCAACTGAGCTAGCGGTATTGGATAGTATTTTAGGTGATGACACTGTGATTAGTTTGGGGGATGGGTTTCTTTTACTTACTTCAGTTTGATCTCATGCAGCATCAATGGCTTCCTGGACTGGGGTACCCAGGGCTTCCAGATTGGAGATATTCCAGACTCCAGGGACCCCTTTCATTTTTCATACAGGGCCTCTGCCCTTAGACAACAGAGTTACTGAAGCCACGCTGCAGCCACTGACCCAAAGGTTCTCTCTTGGTAATGAAATGTGGCTGACTCTCCTACCTTTCAGTCATCTTCATCTCTCTGCAAAGGAAAGGGGGACCAGCAAAGCTCTGCTTTAGGACTGTGGGGTGCAAACTTTAGTTAATTAGGAAATCTTAAGACAGTTTATTAATTTTATTATTATGATGATGAATATGATTATGTCCTTAGTATTTGATAACGACTTGTGAACAGCCTCCCTGAACCCCCCCACCGTGAACCCCCTCCACTAGACGCCTAACGTATCAAAAGATATCCGTTAGCACAATGCTAAGAGGAAGATTCTCTAAATTCCAGAGACATTCACTGTCCTCTTAACTCTTCCGATCCTCTACTCTACTCAACAGAACAGTTCATTTTGTAAGGCTGCTCTCAAACCTCAGGATCAGTCTGTGCTTTCTTTAAATTATGTGCACAAGGGGATGTGGAAGGACATACTAAGATATGTTTCTCCAGAGTCACTTGGAGAAGCAGAGACTGGAAGCCTTAGTCATTCTTTAAGCTGCCGTGCTAAAGAAGAGGAGTAATTGATACCCCTAACTTGAAAACACTCACATAACACTATCCCCTTCAGGTTTTGGAGGTGTTCCCAACATAAGATGAAAAGATGGTGTTTGATATGCACAATACAGCTTGAAAAAAATAGAACTGCCCAAATTCCTGTGAGTTTGAAGTGGGTACACCTGAAATCATTTCAGGTTTTAGAACCATGCCGCTGTCTTCTGGAGGAGAAGGAAGACTCATGAGGAGGGTAGTAGAGATGCTTCTTACGAGTGGCAGTGCTCTTACTGACTAGGAAAGAAAATTCAAAGAGAAGCTCAAGAGCCGACACTTCTGCTCTTCTTCAGCCTCCATAATTCTGCATAAATAAGAGGTCATGTTTGATAGCAGATGGGGACCATTCTATTTTCTTAGTGAATGTCTATGATTCTCGCAGCTTCCCTCTCAGTTCTGGTTGATTTTACTTTCCTGACCTTTGCTTTTTTCTTTATAAATAAAAATAAAGTAACATATGCCTTCTGATCATGCAGATACTTTATTTATTCATAAATAGGAAAAGAAATCTCAAACGTGTGTTTCTCCAAGTGGGGCAGGCATTCAGAATCTGAAGGGCACACTTTGGATATCTCTTGTGGAGGAGACACCCCCTCTTGTTTACTTTTAGGGAGTTCTCAGTAGCCTGCTGCAGTGACATGGACTGGGTATGGCCACACACAGGAGGAGGAGCCTTGGGTTGTCCTTTGACATTCTGTGCAGAAGGGGTGATATTAGGATAGCTAAATAATATCTCGCCACTGATTTTTTTAAAGTCATAAGAGGTAAAGTTCCATTGTATTCAGTATGTACCCCATGCAAAGATTCATTTTGACTGCTGATGCCCCCTGGGAGGTTTACAGCATGAACAGTCCAAGATGCTCAAACCTCACAGCACACAGGGAAGGTGGTTACTGTTGAACTGTTCTTAACTGGTCTGCCCAGACTGTCAGGGAGAGCAGAAGCAAACCTTCAGAGAATAATTAGAGCCCTCAAATACAGCTTTAACAGAGTTCTGTCATCCAAGGGTTTGCCCCTTAGAGCAGTTAACTTTGATGAGGGAGAGCAGTGGAGGAAAGCAATATCTTTTTACCCTGATGGTGCTGGGCAGGAGGAGTCAAGTACCACCCTAAAGGAGGAATTAACTTGAGTGTACCAAATACTTGGTTTGGCTATGTCTCATATCTTTGTCTTGACATGGTTGATTGCTCATGTTAGATATAAAGCAAGCGTACTGCACTGTGGCTAGAGATAAAGGTATTTTAATATGCACAGGTCACATATTATCTTGGCCAATAGTAATTTTATATCATTGTCTTAAAGGAAACCACACTCTGCAGTATTTTTCCACTTGGGAAAAAAAAATCGTAACATGCTCCACATGTAACTCTTTCATGGGAATAGTTGTATTGAAGCCCTTCTATCTGAAACAGTTTTTAAATAATTTCTGTTATTTCCTTTGATATCTGAAAGATAAAGAGAATGTTTAGAAAGACCCAAGTCTTGTGTTTCTTTAATAGGGAGGTGTTTTACATATGTACCGAAAATTTCCTTTCCATGTGAAACAACATACAAGGAACAGGCATGAAAGTGTAAACAGTTCTCTCCCTTTAAGAACCTTAAGGGCTGAAATAGGGGGTTGGTTTCCTGACTGGCAGCCCAGGCTTGTCTCCTCCAAGTGCAGCCTTCGGCAGTTCCCTAGATGGAACACTTGAAGAGGGCTTTTCTCCACGTGACAGCATTTCATCCCACAAAACCCACAGAGTATGGTGGCAAACTTCATGGCCCACGTTCTTACAGAAGTCACCGTCTCCTTTGTTTTTTCCTCCCACAGGTGCAAGGCACTCTGGAAGAAGAACAGATCAATCCCCAACCCACCCACCCATACACCCAAGGTCTTCTCCCTGCTGGAGAGCTCTGGGGGAGTCAGTCACTAACCAGGCAGATTTGCATTTGCTAGAAGAGGGCAGAGGGAATGGGAAGGATGAAAAGCTTCATCTGACGTCTTCCTGGCGGGTCCCTCTATACATCAGTCTGTTGCCCAGGAAGAATGGTGTAATCTGCCTTGCATGCTTCTCCGAGAAGCATATTGAAACACTTTATGTTTTAGGTGTGTATAGCCTTCACAGAGTTCTCTCCTATACTTCCTTCGTCTCCACGCATGTCTCCTTTGGGGATGCTCTGGAAAGGTAGCCCTGCACTGGCTCCTCCTACCCCAGCTTGTAAACTGGGATTTGTTCTTTCCGATCTACCAGCCACCTGATTACTGTCCCCAGGCAAAGGGCACCGGTTCACATCATTTTTTCCGAGCAGTTAAACCTGAAAAGATACTTCTTAAAGGACCCACGGAAGCTGTCTTGGGGGTTTGGAAAACCCCGCAAAATCGTCAGCAGACCATTTGACTGTGTTATTTTTAGAAAACTAATTGTGCTCCTTTAAAGTGCGTTTTTGACAACGGGACGGTTTTCCCTGCCTCTTCTGATACGTGAAATATTTGCCATCAAAACCACAAGCATAACACCTTACAGAGATACATTTAACCTCAGCAACAGTCAGACAGACCAGGGAGGCAGGGGAGGGTGACTTAAAAAGAGAAAAGATTTTTGTAATAGAAATGCTGTTGTTTCTGCCAAAAAGGAATTTTCATTTTACTGTTCAAACAGAAGTTTGTTTTCAAACCACTTACTAGTTAAGAAACTCACTGTTCATCCCAGCATCCTTATGAATCAGCCCTCAGTAAGCGTGTTGACCAGAAGCGACTCACTCGGGGCAGCAACCCCCTGTAGGTCAGCTGCTCCTAGAAAGGTTATCTTACCTTGAGCTCTGGGAGACAGGGATTCGGGCTCCCACGGAGAGGACCGAGGACCAAGGAAGGGCTCTGATCCTCTGCGCTCTGCGGGTAACTTGCACTTGGCTTTTATGGACAGGTGGGCGGAGCTGCTCCTCACAGTAGGTGGGCAGAGATTGAGCCGGGCGGCCGGCGGCGGGCCGGCTGCCCCCGTGGAGTCGGACACTTGTCTGGGGAGGGGCAGAGAGGGTAGAGACCGGAGCTTGCCGGAGTGGGGAGAGTCAGGGACGTGGGAGGGCGGAGATAGGAGTGGAAACAGAGGTGGGAAAAAAAAGTAGAGAAAGGCAGAGACCACAGAAGGTTGGGGAGGAAATGAATGGATTTTGGGAACTGGGAGCCAAGTAGCAGTAGAGGAGGAGAGAGATGGGGATCTGATTCTGAAAGATGGGATAGGTACTAGATTGTTTTCCAGTTTTGCGTGATATTTTTGGCAGGGAGAGAAACCGTGGGCAACTGTCACTAATTAAGGTGTTTTCCCTGTGATCGAAAAACCAAATAACGGGCCAAGGAGAACTGAAGGGTTCCTTCTGAAGCGAGGCAGAGCGAGGAAGATTGGGGGGGGGGGGGGAGGACTCGACGTGCCGGATGCGCCCAGACAGAGGTGGGAGGGGATCGGCCCTGGGAGCCCCAGGCGCCCTGCTCCTGGGAGCTGGCTGCTGCAGCCCGGCCCACCCCTCCTCACTCCTGCCAGGCTCCTTCCACAGAAAGTTCTTCTAAGTGTGCTGCGTCCAGGCCGCTCCCGAGACTGGCGCAGCTGTGAGGTCCATCTGCAGAGACAGCTCCGCACCAGCTTGTCCCTTCAACATCTGCTTATGTAACATAGATGCCAGGGCTCGCTGTCCTCTGGTTATTTTCAGTATTTAAAAAACTCTCCTTAGCTAGCCATTGAAAAACGGTGTCATAGCTGTTTCTCCGCTTGTTGTAAGCATTAAGAGGATTTAACCAGCAAGTGCGAAGGGTCATGCTGAAGTTATTAAGAAATATATTCAGAGAAAGAAAAACAAGGTCCTTTCGCTGCTGAGCAGTGACTCACTTCCCAGCCCAAGTTCGATTTTTTTTTTTTTGCCACGAAAGGAATCAAAGCGTCTTAAAAGAGAACTTTAGGCTTAGAGATGGTGATATGAGCACTCAGATAGATAGCCTGGGAGAACCCCTGTTTCATGCTGTGCTGTTTTCTCTCTTACTGTCTAGTGAGCTCAAGCTAGCAACAGGTCGAGCCACAGCTATGAAGTTTACAAACTCCTGCTCTCCTCAACGCGCAGCGCCAGGAGCTTATGACTTGTGGTCCTGGGGACCTCTCCAGCGAATTACAGAGTGTTGAGCACCAAGATCCCTCAGCCTCTTCTCACAGGATTGCTGCTGGACCACTCACCTGCCCTGCAGTCTCCTTCCCCCAGGGGTAAAAACAAAACAAAATAAAAATGCCTTAGGACTTAACCATATGATTCTGCGGGGGCAAAAATCGTCTCTCCATTAAGAGCCACCGGCCTAGCTAAGGTCCATAGTGTAAGAAAGAATTTTCAAAGAATCTATTAAGAAAATACCGGTGCGTGCCACTGGGATAATAATATTACCTGCCGCCACATGTGCTAAGTTTACACTGGACTTAGTATTTTTTACAGATTTATTCCCATCTGTCTGCCTGGAGAGCTCAAAGCATCAACTGATGATTCCTTTGGTAAGAATTCCAAGCTCAACCCAGCTGGATACACTTGGAAGTCAACAAGTAGAATCTGATGTGATTCAGAGAAAGAGGACGATCAAGGATACATGAAATGGAAACACTTTTAATTCTCATCAAGAGGCAAATTTGACATTTAATCAGATATTTAATCAGATATATTCATCAAGTTGGTCGTATTGCTTACTTGCCTCAATACTTATGATTTTTTTTCCCCCTGGACCTCCTATTCAGTTTTATTCAGAAAACTCTTTGGGTGCAACAAGCTATACTTACTGGTTTACTAGATGGCAAAATATAAATGCTCGATAAATGTCACCCGGATTAACTGAATAAATTATTCTAATGAGCACGGCTGTAAGGACAATGACCGGTAGTTGTCCATTTAATGAATTAATGAAGAATGAGAAAGCTAAAACTTTCACACGAACTCGTTTGTCCGTTTGGTGTTTGTTACCTCTTTTTACTTTTTTAAATTCAGTTTTTTCTCCATAGATCCTGTATCTTTTAAGGCTGTGTTCAAATCTTTTTAGTAAAGTCTATGAAGCAAATAACCTTTGTTACCAGAACTAGGATCAAGACGACATTATCTGTTCTGGGGCTGAGCCATGAAACCAAATATGATTTTAGAGGCATGGCGTCACTTCTTAAGAGTCTTTAACATCGTAAGAAAATGTATTCTGAGAAAACAAAACAAAAAAAAGGACTCTAAGAGGGTCTGGGTGGTAAAATGAGTTAGCAAATATTTTCAGAGGATTATAGAAAATAATCCTTTAATGCCCCTCACACATTCCAGTTCCATCGCGTAGTTGTGAGAAAGAAGGTGGGGGGGGGGACAAGAGGAGCACATAAGGTGATATACAGCTGCAGACTGGAGTTTGCGCTCCCCCTTTTTGCTGTTACCCCATTATTTTGAACCTGAATATCCAGCCAACAGAGCAGAGGCGCTCCTTTCATTTTGTTTGGATGGTGCCAACGATTAGTTCATTTCTCCAGTTCGCACTTGCCCGAATCTGATTCAGTAGCAGATGTGGACAACAAGTTGTGAATCCAGGAATGGATCTCAGGGCATTCTCTCAGAGTGCTTTTCCTAGAATCTCTCCAAGGGGACTGAGGCTTGAAATGGGACCCTTGGTGAAAGAAAAAGGATCTAACAGCAACAGGCTAAATATCCTGAAATTGCCATGGTGTGGACGTACTAACAGGTACACATGATTACCATATCTGCAAGTCCTTGGTGAATGTAAATCTTTTCCAACATGTTGTATGTGAGGATAATTTATGATTAATCATATATATACACACACACACACACATCTGAGGACTGGGTATCTGGGAGTGTGAGGTATTTAAAGCAAAGGAAAATGAGAGTGCAGATTTGTTGCCACAGAGAGAGGTAAAAGCATGCGATCCTGGCAACTGAGTAGTAGAGATTGCAGGGACAAGGCAGCATTTAGCTGAGCCTTAGCAAGTAGCAGGGATAGAAGGCATTGGACAGTATTGTTTTCCACACAAGTGTGTGTGTGTGTGTGTGTGTGTGTGTGGTGTCTTCCGATCTGAAAAAGGCATACATATTCAGAACACAGTGAACTAGCTATCAGGATTTTGGAGCAGGCTGTGTACTAGAACAACGATGTTAAGTAGTATGAAGCGGTGATGAGATCAGTGGGTGGAAGGCCTTCAATGTTACATCATTTGTTTAAACTGCTTTGTAGACCATACAGAGTCACTGAAGACTTTTTGAAGAGTTACTAGCGCTTTATTTTTCTTGAATACTAGTTATTTACTGTAACTTTACCGATGAATATGTACCTATGTGTAGCCTTGTGTCCTGAGACACTGCACACTTAGAGAGAAAACAACATACCTGTGTTTTGTAGCTACGGAGCCTTGAGCAAGGTGGCAGAAACAGCGGTTGCTCCAGCTCTGTTATTGTGCCCTGTGTAGTTGCAAGAAGGAGGTGGAAAGGTGAGACTGCTCTGAGCCACAAGCAGGACATGGTGCTTACACAAGCTTAATGCAAGGGTGTCTACTCCATGGGCCAGAGGAGCCCGGCTAAGTTATCCTCCAATATGTATGAGCTCCTTTACTTTTCCAGGATTTCTGGTTGGAAAACAATGGAATGTGGCTCTAAAAGCTGCATATCCACGTCCGCGTTCTCACATAGCTGACTTTCAGTTATGTGCATAGATTTCCCTTGGTGAATTTCAAACTTTGATAACTCCTGTCACTCCTAAGTGCTTAAAATGCAGATGAGACTGGTTTTGGGTATAAGCTAGGATCGCAGACAGGTTTTTTTTTTTTTTTTTTTTTTTTTGTTCTGGAAACAAATCTGTCTATTTGAAGGACAGAAATTTGCTTTCTATCTATCATGTCTGTGCTAAGCACCGACAAATGTGAATCTGGTCGGTAAGGCCCTTAAACTTTCAGCTTTCCTAGGTATTTAAGATAGACTTTTATTTGCAAAGATCAGAAATGCATTTACTGCACAGAAGAAAAGCACACTTCTCATTTATTCCTAAACGCTGCTGGATTTTATGAGTCACTATTTTCTTGTTGGCTCAGACAAGAGAGCTGACTGACATGGGAAATCCCACAGATGACCTCCTCAAGATCCCACCGGCTTTGTAAACAGCCCCCGATAACGAGATAGAAAATCTGCAGCTCAGGTCTTGCCTTGGTAATGAAAATGTGGTAGTAGAATTATAACCATGTTTGAAAACAGTTTCCATCAGTATCAAATGAAGATGCTTAGCCACACACCCTTTAAGGTTTCTGTCGTGATATGCATGCACACTTCGTACATCTGGTCTGTGGATACCCTACAAACCGCTTGCCTATGATGTCAAGCAACATTCAATGACACACAGGTTGGATTTTAGACATTGGCATAGGTTTATAATCCACCATCCTAAGGTTCGCTACAAGGGGATGCATCCAAGCAGTGAACTTCATCTGTATTCAAGGCTCAGAATCCTAAAAGGTGAGGCTCTGCCACTGTCACGTAACAAAGAGCATTGCCTTTCTGAGTTTCACAGCTTGGCAGAAGTCTCCCAGACAAAGCCGCTGGTTTTGTAACTCTTTTCCTTGGAGTCACATGGTACTTCTTCAGCTGAGAGAAATATAATGGCATCATATAGATGCCTGTGCTCTGAAAAGTCTCCCCACTGTACCAGACGTACTTGAGAGCCAGATAAATCTGCCTTATGACTTAGGAACCTATTCTAATCTCACTGTAAACTCTTCCCTCATCCAAGTGCTGTACTGTTTTATTAATTTGATTAAGAAAATTGTATTGCTCCCCCTTCTGTGATAATTAGAGTTAAAACCAAGGCCCCGCACATGTTATGCAAGCTGTCTACCACTGGGCTACAACCCTAATCCTGACTGCCATTTTTACTTCGGACTAAATTACAGCATAATAAACTACTTGAATTTTGTTAAGGCTTGGGAACCTTTCTCTAGATCTTACCTTCTCTGTAACAAGTGTCTTCTGAAGTACTTACGACCTTTTCTGATTCTTCAATAACTTTCTGGATGGGAATTCTCCTGTGGGGCAGTGTACTGGGGGTACAGCAGCTGCTGCTGCTGCTGTTCATCAAAAGTGAAAAGGTCAGAATCTTCCATGCAAAAAGGACATAGAGCTCTGTTTTGCTATGTGCTGTCTTGGAATCTACTTAAAATATGAGAAGCCTTCTAGACTTTCCTTAATGAATAATTTTAGTGTGTGTTATGTGCGTGCACACTATATCAATTAATTAATCCAATGGTTGTGGAAAAAGGTAGATACCATGAAACCCTGGTTTTGCTTCTATTAGATTTTACAAAAGGAGTTGGAGTTACTTTCTTTTGGTTTCATCTTTTTTTTTAAAAAAATTCATACCTTCATCAGGCAATGAAAGAAGACAGAGACAGAGACCAACATTGGAGCACTGGACTGAAGTCTCACGATCCAAAGGAGGAGCAGAAGGAGAGAGCACGAGCAAGGAACTCAGGACCGCGAGGGGTGCACCCACACACTGAGACAATGGGGATGTTCTATCAGGAACTCACCAAGGCCAGCTGGCTGGGGTCTGAAAAAGCATGGGACAAAACCGGTCTCACTGAACATAGTGGACAATGAGGACTACTGAGAACTCATAAACAATGGCAATGGGTTCTTGATCCTATTGCACGTAATGGCTTTGTGGGAGCCCAGGTAGTTTGGATGCTCACCTTAATAGACCTGGATGGAGGTGGGTGGTCCTTGGACTTCCCACAGGGCAGGGAAACCTGCTTGCTCTTTGGGCTGAGGAGGGAGGAAGACTTGATTAGGGGAGGGGGGAATGGGAGGTGGTGGCGGGGAAGAGGCAGAAATCTTTAATAATTAAATAAATTAATTAATAAAAAAAAAGAAAAAAATTCATTTACCTCTGCATTATATTTTATTAGTTTATTGAGTTTTTAATTTAATTGGCCTTTTGTTGAACATCCTGTCAGAATTCCATTTTTATTTGATTGTCTGGGCTGGACCTGTTGCATAGTCTCAGGTGGGCACCGGGATTGCGTCGGGTCAGTAAGAACACTGTTCAGGAAGAGAGGAGACCCTCCACTCCGCACTTTCTCTGTGACTAAGGACTATTCTTCATTGTGGGGACACCTGATGATATCTTTGCATAACTGAATAATAGTTTTGTCTTAATTTGTATATTTTTCCTTTCTTTTCTTTTGAAGATGATAACATTCCTAACTGGTACAGTTACGAAGAACACAAACTCCTTGAAACCCAGAAACTGTGGAAGTCAAAACATTGGCACAACATCAACAGGACTAATACATATTTGGTGACTTGTTTCCTTTTGAACCTCTGCACGGTACCCATTTAAAAAATTCTGGAATGGGGTGTTCTTTATTCTATGAATGGAAAACAAAATATAGGCATAGGTCTAAAAATAGTAAATAGTGAGTATTTGAGACATTCATTTTTAGTTCTTAATATGGGCATTTTAGGGGGGTCTGGAAATTGAAATGAGGGGTCATAGTTTTAAAAGATAAAACCATTGTGAGTGGGTTTACTCATAAAGTAAAAGTTTCTCCTTTTATGTTGTTAGTTATAAGCAAGAATTTAGGGACTGAAGAGGAGATGGACCTAACCTGCTATAATGAGTGCTTCATTGAGATGAACATCAAATTTTCGATTCCCTCTGGATAATGATGATATTCTGTGCAATTCCATTTCTGGCATATCAAGAGATGTTATTCAGAAATGTATTTTATATCCATTTGTGTTCCAGAACTTCTGTATCATTAAAATTAAGTAGATTTCTTTTAAAACATTTAATTTATCTTTTGAAAACTTCATATGTGTGTCCTGTATTTATATCATTTCCCTCCCATCCTCCCCTTACCTCCACCTCTAATTTATAAATGTTTCTTCTTTAATTATTAGATATGTAAATATACATATGTATATGTAATTGCAACCTGCTTTGCTTTTGTGTGTGTGTATGTGTGTGTGTGTTTCGAATTGACCACTTGGGACTGGATAGCCTATCATGGGCCTTGTTCCTGGAGAAGACTGATTCTTCTTTTCTAAGCAGCCATTATTTAATCTGTGGCTCTTCATTTAGAGGTTGGAGCCTTGTGAAATTTACCCCATCCTTTTAGTGCTGTCAGATGGTGTCCTTGTGTGTTGGTCTCATGTAGATGACAATACTGTTAGAATTTTATGGCACCCTGGCCCTGTCCTTTATAGAAGACACTATCTTGAGACAGACATACTAGCCCTCTGACTCTTACAATCTTCCAGCTCTTCTTCATAATGTTCCTTGAGCCTTAGGCATAGGAGTGGTATTGTGGATCTATTAGCCGTGTCTCTGCACCAGTGTAACTATGCCATGCTTTGACTTGATAATGTGTCTTTTCAGATTCTGAAAGGTGGATATTATATTTATTTTCTCCTCCTAAGGTTATTGATTTAAAAGAAAAAACAACCCATACTCTGCCAGCCTGCCAAGGGACTTCTCACAGAGTGGGTGCAATGAAATATCTAAGCTGGGAAATCCTGTGAGAAAAAAAAAAAACCCTGCCATAATAGGGTGACCACAAATCCGAACATTGCTTTTCCATAAATACAGATATTACCTGAGGCCTCTCAAAATATTTTCATGTGTTTTGTCTCATTTTATTCTCATTAGCTATACTTAGTGTAGTTTAATTACTGTTTTCCAACTTGGGACATGACGAAAGGAACTAACTATGCAATAGTTCTTTAATGCTAGAAAAAACTTAGTTCTGTGGGAGAGAACATATAGAGTTGTGGCTGGAGAAAATATGTAATCCTGGAGTTGAGTTTTTCTCCATTTCTTATTTTGCAGACATTTTCTTCTCTATAGCACTGATCCCAGAGGAAACATTTCTAAAGTGTGTGGTGATGGCTTAACGATTCTAGATACCTTAGTCCCAAGGAGATATGTCTTAGTTGGTTTGACTCAGTGCAATGTGCCAATACTTTTATCTGAACTAAATAAACAGACACAATGTTGATATGTAATGGAATCTGGTGAAAAGGAGTCCTTACTGAAAGTCAAGCAAAGCATCTCATCCAAAGATCAATATCATGTACATATTTGTAATAGAAACTCATTGGGGATCATTTAGAAATTTTTATTTACTCTTATCTGGGAAGGGAATGACTGGTACTAAAGAGATTCAGTTCCTGATGTCATTGAGTCATACAGATTGATGCCATTAAGAATCATGGGTTGAAACTGGACTCTCTGAGCATGGCGGACAATGAAGGCTGATGAGAAGCCAAGGACAATGGCACTAGGTTTCGATCCTAATACATGAACTGGCTTTGTGGGAGCTTAGCCTGTTTAGACGCTCACCTTCCTGGACGTAGATAGAAGACCTTCGTCTTCCCGCAGGGCAGAGAATTTTGACTGCTCTTCAGTATCGAAAGGGAGGGGGAATGGTGTGGGGGGTGGAGAAGAGGAGTGGGGATAGGGGGAGGGGAGTGGGGGAAGGAGGTAATATTTGGGAGGAGGGGAGGGAAATGGGAAACGGGGAGCAGGTGGAAATATTAATAAAAAAAAAGATAAAGATAAGGATAACCAAAAAAAAAAAAAGAATCAGATTGAGTTATTAAGCTCAACATATAAATGAGGTAGAGAAATAAAATTATAGAATTCATTTAAAATAACAATCTCCCAGCAATTGTTTTTTTTTGTTTGTTTGTTTGTTTGTTTGTTTGTTTTTTTCGAGACTGGGTTTCTCTGTGGTTTTGGAGCCTGTCCTGGAACTAGCTCTTGTAGACCAGGCTGTTCTCGAACTCACAGAGATCCGCCTGCCTCTGCCTCCCGAGTGCTGGGATTAAAGGTGTGTGCCACCACCGCCTGGCTCTCCCAGCAACTGTAAGCATTAAGCAATACAATACATTGAAGCAACTGCTCTGCCATCAAAAAGAGAGTCCATTGGGGTGGGATGCTGTGCCCAAATCAGACTGAGTTCCTGATGTTATCCAGATCTTTTCTGAAAACTGGCTGGAGAATCAGGGTCAGTTTGACTGGAACACTTAACAAGCAATATAAAGCACTGGACAAAGGATTCTTGGGATGCTGAATTATTCATGACTCAAGGAGTATAACTTGAGGAATCAGGTGGAAACTTGATTTGTTAGGACAAGTTAAGAGTCAACATGTGTATCTTTTTCCTTCTACTGCACATTATCAACTCTTTAGATCTTGGCAAGGAAGAGGGAAATTCAATGAGAATTTCAAATTTAGTTTCATCTTGCATTTGGTGTATTGGTGCAGTAAAGAAGCTTATCTGGGTGGTAGGGGAAGTTATCATAAGTTTTAAGTTTAACCAGAGATAGTGTCTATTAGTAGAAGTCTCAACTCAACACCAAGGCCCAGAAGAACCTGTAATTCTAGTGGCAGGACAAATTGATTCTTTTTGGTTTCTGGCTTACCATATTGTGTCAAGTCCCTAGAGCAAGACGTACAAGGCAAGGGGTTTAAGACTTGTGCCATTTCCTTCAGCTCTCACATTGGATTAGTAGGGCTTGCTACTGTGGTTCTATTTGCATCATTAGAATATTTTTAGAAAATCTCACTTGTGGCAGCTTGCCCATTATTTTATGTTGGTTTATAGTATATGGGTAATGGAGAAGGAATGGCTTGATTTCCTGGAGATGAGTATATAAATGTCTGGGTTATCATAAAACTGACTATGTACGCTCTTCACTTGCCACCCTTTCATTAATGTCAATTTCCAAAAAGGAACTGCCAAGTTTCTTGGCATGCACATCTAGTATCCATATATGGGAATCATTAGACTATGTAAATGCAGCCTTTTGTACTCATCTGTGCTTTGTATTCACTGGGTAGAGTTACTCAGTAGTATAAATAAACTATGAAGTCGTAGACTAAGAAGTTCTTTGGACTGGGGAATAATATAAGTTTTATTTTAAGTGTGTTTGTTGCTTCCATATGAGTTTTTGTTTATGTTTTGGATTACAGCCATTGCCACCACTGTGCAAAAGCCAGGAAGAAATTTCATCGGGTGTTTCTGGTAGAAGTTGTGAATTATACTTCCTCAGTTTTGACTGGAGCACATTGAGTCCGTGAACTAAGAAGCAGCACACCCACGCAGCACAGACCTAAAGCTTCCCCTTTTAAATAGTTGCTTAACAGGTAGAACGTGGCCTCACTTAGATTTCTTAATAGATAAAAAACCCATGCAAAAATGCTCACACTCTCCTATAACAAAGTAGACCAATCCCTTTTTCTACTTTGCTTTTCAGAAAAACAACTGGCCAATAGTTCTTCTTCAAGCAAAGTGTTAAAACAATTTCTTACAACTTAATTAAGATTCTCGCATTCTAAGAACCTTACATTCATAAGATACATATATTCTAGCATGTATCTATTTGCTGGTCATTCACCTCTTTATCTCATAAAAGATATTCTGATAAACAAGGACATTTTCAGATTATCAGGATAAAAGCAACTATACATAGGGATAGCCTTCAATAGTTCAGAATATATTAGAATGAAGACATTCTCCTGTTTGCTACCATACTTATTTATTTATGACTTGACCATCTTTATAATTTTTAATGCTTGGATATGGTGGTAGGAAGAGTAATGGTCTTCGTCATTGAAAACATGTTACTTTATGTAGTAAAAACAAAACATTGAGCTTTAATATTAAGATAGGGATTTTTATCCTAGGTTAACTCAATGGGCATGATGTAAAAGTGTAATTAGAGTGAGAGATTTCAGAAGTGGACAACAGACAGAGAGATGCTTCTTCACTTGCTTTCTGAAAGGGCTTCATGGACCGAATGATGCAGTCAGTCTATTTTAACTGGAAAAGACAAGGCAGTGAATTATTCCTTAGAGACTCTAGAACCCTATTGGCCTGATGATGCCTTAATTTTAGACAGCCAGAAACATATTCAATGTAGATTTACAGATCTACAAGATAATAAATTTGTGTTGGTCATTTGATGAAATAGCAACAGAAAACTAACAGTTTTCTACCCAGCCATGGTTTTTGGTTCTTTCCCAACTTGCCTTGACATTTCTGGCATTCTATGTCCTCTATTTTACCTTGGTAATTAGTCTTATCTCTTAGATTTCAGATGAAGATGACTTCCATGTCTTGATATTAGATATGAACTAAACCACCCACCTGGTTTTAGTTTTTGTCTTCTTTTACCATAGTTCTATCATAATACCAACGTGTTTTTTCCCATTTGTGATTTTCTTTTTCTATTACATATCATCAGGATCAGCCTGGATTTCAGGAATTATTAACTATCATCTGTCCAAAACCTGTTTATATGACACTATTATACAGTTCTCTGTGGCCAGGCATATTTTAGGTCAATGACAGTTATTAACTATTTTCATTTGCAACTTGCACATGAGAGAACTGAGTCATTCAGGGAAGGCTAGACCATTCTGTAGAAACATAAACAACTTAAGAATGTTAGAAAATTGTGAAATCACCAGGTCCATGGGTTGAAGACTCTGATCATAGTTCCTCACATGAGATATAGAACAATTATCTTTACAGCCACTGTTCAAGATACACTGTAAACAAGCAATGTACATGAGATCAGCAGCTCTTTGGTTTAGAAGTAAATATGTTCTCTGGATTCTCAACACAATGTCAAAATTTTTCCTAAAGTCTCATTTAAGGAATGTGCTCGTTAATTATTTTTTTAACATTTTGACATAAACCAGAATCATCTGGATAAAAAGAATGACAATTTAGGAATTGGCTCCATCAGATCGCCCTTTAAGAAAATTCTTGGGAGTATTTTCTTGATTAATGATTGATGTGGGAGGACTCAGCTCACTGTGGGCAGTATTAACCCTGGACAGATGTTCTGAGTAGTATAAGAAAGCAGACTGAGCAAGCCATCAGGAGTAAGTCAGTAAGAAATGATCTTCCGTGGCCCCTGCTTTAGTTCCTGCATCCAAGTTCCTACCTTGAGTTCCTTCCCTGACTTTCCTTCATGATAGACCTTAAGGTGCAATGAATTAAAACTTTTCCTTCTCCAAGTTGCTTTGGTCATGCTATTTATCTCAGTAATGGAAAATTAAACTAGAACAAGACAGCTGTGTAGTTTAAGTATGTAATTACACACATGGAAGGTAGCCAGCCATTGTTATGTGTTCATAACTTTCTAAAACAAGCATTGGGGAATAGCTTCACATGTACTAAATATATCTAAAAGTGTATTCTGCTATAATAGAGGTTTCTTGAAGTATACTTGGTTATAAAAAGGCTAATTTATTCATTTTTTCCCTCTGAGACTTTGCCCTTTGAGTCTCTGTCCTGATCCATTCTAGAGTTCTGGTCTACTTCAGGTACTTTGCACAGCTCTTATGCCGGCCTTCCCCTTCACATTCATTGTCTGGTAGTCTTTCTTTTTGAAGGTAGTTAACTTTGCTCTTTGACAATTTTACAAATGTATATAATACATATACATTGTTCTCAGTTTCCTGCTCTCTTTTATATCCCCCCTCCTGGGCATCCCACCCCTTCCCTACCAATCTTTGCGTGTTAACTGCCATGTGTCTTAGATCTTTTCCCTCTCCTTTGGAGAACATCTTAGCTTTCCAATGAATGAAATGGGGTAAATTTTACTTTTCCCTCATCCTTAACTGACAGTTTACCTAGATATGGAGTTCTAAGTTGAAAACAATCTCTCAAAAATGGAAAGATATTTTCCTTTGTGTTTTAGCTCCCATTGCAACACTGAAGGATCTAAATATAATTCTCATTCTTTTGTATGTACCCTTTCTCTCTGGAAAATTTTTGTCCTGGGCACTTGTAGATAGTTGTTATGATGTGTTCTCAAAGGGCCTTTCATAGAGTACTCATATACTGGATTCTCTCATTTGTGGAGGCATATCTTAATTAAAGAAATCTTGAATTATTTTCTTTTCACATTTATTTTGTGTGATTTTTGAAAATATATCAAATGCTAAAATATCCTGAACTTTCATAGTTCCATCTTTCCTATTTTTGTTTTTGAAAATAGGCTTTCTCTCTGTGTAGCTCTGGCTATTCTAGAACTCACTTTGTAGACCAGTCTGGACTGGAACTCACAGAGATCTGTCTGCCTCTGCCTCCTGAGTGCTGGGATTAAAGGCATGTGCCATCACAGCCCAGCTTCATCTTTCCTAGTTTAAATTTTTTATTGTATTTTTTGAGAAATGTTCTTGGTTCATATAAGTGCTTCACTGAATTTTGTGTATTAATTATTACATGCATTTCTATTTTCTAAGACTAATTTATTATTTTTAGAATATTTACTTTTTAAAGCACTTTGACTGATTTAATCTTATTTTTTTATATTTTTGAAAATTTAAGCATTTGATGTTTATTTTTGTTCTGAGTATTTCCTCAATTCCTAGAAATCCTCAGTCATTTGGGTGGTCTGAATATGAATCGATTCAATTTTCAATTTTTGTTGGTCTTCCTGTAGCCAGCTCTGCTGGTCCACTGCCAAGCTCTCCTTTTTAGGTTAGTACCCACAGTTTTTGGCTCAAGGGTAAGCTGCTTGCTAATGGCTCTCACTTGCAGTCTTCTCTAGAAGCTGCTGATACTTAAAAAACAATATAATAACAATAGAAGGAGTACTTGGAGATACAGGAAGGGGAACATTGTGGGGGTCATGTTGTGGTAATAAGGGAAGAAAGATGTTCAAAATATATTTATGAGTATGAAATGTCATAATGAAAACCATTAGTTTGTGCAATTAGTAAATGCCAATGAAAGTGGTAAAAGATATAACAAAAATGCAAATAAGGAGGAACCGTCGAGAAGGAGCAGAAAGATGATGTATATCTCAGAACTACACTTAACACTCGGATAGTAGTTCAACCCACTAATTGTCTTGCAAAATTTCCTGAAAACCTGACCAAGCTCAGCCTTAGAGAAGCCTCCGTGCAGTAAATTTGTGAAAAAGGCAAGTGCACTGAACTGAACAAGGGTGAACTAGCGAAGATGCTGTTGCTACAAGTTGGGATTTCATATACTGGGGTGTCCGCCTGGTCCAGAGCTGCTGAAGATGCTGGCTCACATCTGCTCCCTTGTTTGAAAGATTATCCTAGGCTAAGGGCAGCCTCCTGGTTCAGAAGTACAAAGGAGATCTCAGTTCTTTCTGTGAGTCCCGAGCAGACCTGCAAGCACTGGGTGATTTATTCAAGAATGCAACACCTAATCCCTTTCCATCAAGAAGGTACACTTTTGATACACTTTGTCCTCCATGGTTCTTTGTAAGATCAGCTCTAGGAAAGGCTAAGAGGCCTCAACCTACCCAAAGAACTACAGGCAATGAAGGAGTGCTGAGAACGGGAAAAATAGTCTTCCGCAGGGAAGAGCACTCCGATCGATTTCCCAATCCCAAATACTCTGCTCTGAACAACATGTATACCCAAGTTACATTATACAGACCGAGTAGGTTATATTTAGGAAAATATGCATATACATATACTTTATGAGTGTGGTTCTGATATTACCCAGTGATGCAGTCTCACAGCAAATTTCCCGATTGTCTGGCTCTTGGGATTTTTCTGCCTCCTCTTCTGCATTGTTCCTGAGGCTCAGAGTTTCAATCTTGAATACCAGACAAAAGCTCTTGTATTAAAGACCGAGTGACTAATTACAAGGAGCTCAGAGGTGTGACTATCATCAACAGGTGATTGGACTGTGATGGCTCTGGCCCCACAGATTATTAATCCATGTGTGGTTTTATACCTAGGGGGGTTATTTTGTGATGGAGGAACTTTAGAAGGTGGAATCTAGTTGTATGGCGTAGGCTTCAGGGGGTGGGGCTTTGAAGACTGGTTTTGTGCTTGCCCTGCCCCCACTTCTCGCTATTCCTGCCCTCATCTTTCTCTGCTCTTCTAATGCTATCAGGTGTGTAGCTTTGCTTCACCATGCATTCTCCTTCTTTTCTAAGAGTAATGGAGCCATGCAGTTGTGGATTTATACTTCTGGAATTATAAGCCCAAGGAAATCTTTCTTTTCCAGGTTTTAAAATTTTTTATTTACATATTTAAAATTGTGCATCCCAATAATTAAAATCATTTGAACAAAAAAGTGGTACTTGGCATTAAACTGCATTTTACATCCTGCAGGATACCTTGGGCCATCTTGAATTTTACACTGTATTTCATCCCCTCCCACCAGCTTTTTCCTTCACCAACATGCAAGTTCTTTTCCCTCCCTGCCAGCCAGACCTACAGATGGGTGGGAGAGGCAGGGGAGAGGCCTTCCTGGTCAGTAGTTCTGATTCTTTGATGTGAAAGGGGGCAGCACAGTCATTTAAACTTGACTCTTTGAATCTTACAAAGTTAACCAGCTAAAAGAAGTAAAATAAGAAGACAAAGCTTCTGGAATGTACAGTGCAGATCGGCTGTGGTCGTCTCATTACAATTCTCCAGCTTGTGTCTCCTGTTCAATTGTTTCTTTTGAAAGCAGAGAATTTTTCTCTTGCATTTCTATTTTCTTCAGTTTCAACTTACCAATTTCTCGATTTCAGGCATATCACATTTGTCAGACATGGTTGCCCGATGGAGCCAAGCAAGGCACAAGAACAAGGAGAGTCGATCTGCTCAGAGGCTGCCTCTGATTGTCCCAAGGAAATCTTTTATACTTTATTTTCTTAGGTATTTTCCTACAACAATGGCAAGTTGACTGATACACCCAGAAAATATTTCTGCTTCGATCAATTTCCTATAGACATCAAAGATTTGCACGTTAATTGTGGTATCTATGTCTTTAACCTTTTGTAGACAAATATTCTACCTCTAGTTTCTGAACACATTATTGTCACCGATGAATTTGGATCAGGAATTTGTTGTGGTATAGGTAGTTTGAGTACCAGGTATGAACATGAAAATTAAGTGAAGTCACTCTTGGTATGTCTGGCTGGTTCCCAGCCCTTAGGTTTCATTACATAGAGGCACACATTATTTATGGTCTTTCTTCCACATCTGCAGAACTCCTTTCAGAATCAATGAGAATTACAGGCTGTTAGCACAGTTGAGAAGTCATGTAAGACTTTATTGTGTTCTTTGATATTTTTGCCAGAGGACAGAATTAATATTTATTTAGGTAGAATTAATATTTATTTAGGTAATATACAAATACCTATGTTATGGAATTGACACAATAGCGTGTCATGGTTCCAAAGGACTTTAGTCACCTACTTGGATGCATCTGACTCCCATTTACTGGTACATCAAGTAACTCAAGCTGCAAGACTATAATTGATATATTAAGAATAGTTAGTGGTAGAGTGCTTGGAAAGATAGTTTAGGCACCAAAATACAAGCCCTAGGGTCTGAGTTCAATCTCCAGAACTTGTGACAAAGGCTGGTTATGATGGTGAATGCTTGTAATCCTAGTTCTGGGAAGGCAGGGATGGCTGGCTCCTTGGAGCTTGCTGGCCAGCCAGTCTAACTCAGCTGGTGAGTCCCAGGAGAGTGAGAGACCTCTTTTCAAACTAACGAAAGAAACAAACAAGCAAAACTCATGAGGATTGTATCCAAAGAGCAATTCATGAGGTGATGTTCTGTTATCCACATGCACACACACACATGTGCATCTGTACACACATGTGTACCTACTTCCACACAAACACACCACTATACATACAAAGAATTAGTGGTAAATGTAGGATTAGCGAATTCATCTCAGTGCAGGCATATTTCAAGCAACATATCTTCAGTATCTGGACATTAATAAAAGGCATTCAGCCAAACAGATAAGAATGATTTATAATGATTTCAATATTTTAAAATTTCAGTCAACTGATAACATAAGTTGGTGTTGTCATCAATTTTGTTGAAAAATTTGAGTGATCAAACTTTTAGTGTAGATAAATCTTCTCCAGTACATCGAAGTTCGCGTGAGAACATGAAGTAATTTTAACCTTTAATTGATGAATAAATACTATTACTGGTTTAGTACCATGAGTATGAGCTCCTGGAGTTGAATGCACACAATGCAAGAGATAGTTCTGTATGTTCACTGACCAAAGGCTAAACATGCAGAAGGATATTCTTAGATCAAATTCATTAGGTCGGTTTTTAACGACATTTAATTTTTCTGACAGAAATTCAACATGCTATAAAATATGATAATTCAAAAGGCAGATGAATTACTCTCAACCATGGTGGTGGTCTTAGAGCATTTTACCCACTGCCTGTTGTTCTTCTTAGAATTTTTAATATGTATTTTTCAGTTGGCATGCAAAATAACAGGTTTGTTCACTGCATTTTTGCACATACTTGGTTTTATTAGGCCCTCATTGCCACACAATCCCCCCCCCCGTTCCAGTTCTCACCCTTTGGCTGTTCTGCTTTTGGCCTCAGTGTTTCCCTTTCTGCTTCTCATCACATGTCTGTTATCTTATTCATGTCTTTTTAGTAAACAATTGTCAGAGACATCTCTGTTATCATTCTCAGATTACTTTTTAACTTTCATGTGTTTTGTTTTATTTTAAACATAATTCTTTATTGATTCTTTGGAAATTTCACATAATGTACCCCAATCTCACTCATCTCCCAGCCCCTCCATATCCTCCCTTGCCCCTACAATGTGCCCCCCAAATTAATTAAAAAGAAAGCAAAACAACAACAACAAAAATCCTGCCTCACTCCTCCATCTTTTCAACACTTCTTTCTTCATCCCAGTGGCATTGAGAGCTGTGGTATGTCATGCAGTATAACCCTTTTGTCCAATTAGCCCCATCTGCAAATTGTTCATTGCAATGAGTTTTGTTGGTCTGGTTTAAGGCTTCTGGTTTCTAGCACACCATCATCACTGGGTTGAACCCTCATTGACACTCCTCTTGGATATCCCGTTGTTGCTGAGTCATAGAGATTCTTCAGTTATCATTGTACAGGACCAGTCCCTTTATTCATTCTAGAAGGTCAAAGATGGGGCAGCTGTTAAGGTGGGTCAACTCAAGGTTCAGGATGTGGCTCTGGGTGGTGGTTGAGCTGGTCAGTCCAGGCCACTGGGACCACCCCCTCAGGCCAGAGCCAACAATTCGAGGCCCATGCCATTGAAGGCCAGCTTTCCTATGCCTATGGTGCAAGGTGGGGCCATCTCTCTTGGGAGCTGGGGTTAGTTCTCCCATGGGTGGGGAGGGTGGCACCAGCTCTCCTGTTATAGTTTCTAGTGAGGGGCAGCCAGCTATCCCAAGGCTACTGAGAGACAGGGTTGGCTCAGCATAGTCCTTGAATCTCAACATGATATGTTGGTTCCTATGATTCCCTGTGGCATCATGAGAAATGGACATCAGCACAGACCCTGCCAGCTGTCACACCCAGACATGAGGCATGGCAGCAGCCTGGGCCCAGCCTGTGTGGCTGTGTGGGCTACTTGGATTGGCTTGACCCCCATGGTAGGAAGGCCCTTGGACATCATCAGGGCCGCAGGTGGTCACCCAGACCCCTGGCATCAGCATTGCCTTTGATGGTATCAGGAACCACAAACATCAACACAGGCCTTGACTGCTGTAGGGACACGAACCCAGACAAGGTCATCAGCAGCGGCCCTGGCCCAGAGGACACAGTGGCTCCAGTGGCTACACAGCCTTGAACACCAACATGCCGACAAGATGCAGCCTAGACCCTGGGCATCTATGTGGCCTTTGGTGGCACCACAGGCCATGGACATCACAGACTCTGACTGTGATAGGACCGTGGAAGCAGACCTGATTCCCAGACAGCAGCTCAGGATCAGATGTCATCAAGGCCCCAGGTGGCAGTGCAGGCTACTCAGATCTGCACGGTCCTGGTAGCAGTGTGACCTTGGACACCAACATGGCCCCAGGTGATAGCCCAGACCCCTGGCCTTGTCATTGCCTTTGATGTTAGCAGGAGCAACAGACATCAACACAGCTCAGTTTTAAAAAATTGAAAATAGATTCTTCTTTCACACAATACTACAGTTTCCCTTCCCTTCACTCCTCCAAACCCCTCCTACCTCTGCTCTCCCCCAGGTCCAGTTTCTCTCTGTTTCCCTTTAGAAAAGAGCATTGATGTAGGATTCCCTCTGTATGCTGTGAGTACCATTGGTTAATAAAGAAACTGCCTTGGCCTGTTGATAGGGAAGGGTAGAGCTAGGTGGGTGGAAACTAAACTGAATGCTGAAAGAAAAAAGACAGAGTCAGTGAGAAGCCATGTAGCCCTGCTGGAGACAGATGCCAGAACTTTACCCGGTAAGCCATAGCCTTGTGGTGATACACAGATTAACAGAAATTGATTAAATTAAGATGTAAGAGTTAGCTAATAAGAAGCTAGAGCTAATGGGCCAAGCAGTGATTTAATTAACACAGTTTCTGTGTGGTTATTTCAGGACTGAGCAGCCCGGAACTAACTAGCAGCCTCCCTACTAAAGAGCATGCCTCCAAAAGACAACAACCAATCACAACAAAAGAAGATACAGCAAGACAGTGGTTCTCAGTCTTCCCAATGTTGTGATCCCTTAATATAGTTCCTCATGTGGGGCTGTCCCCAAACCATAAAATTATTTTTATTACTACTTCATAACTATAATTTTGCTGCTGTTGTGAATCAATGTAAATATCTGATATGCAGTTGGTTTTAGGTGATTCTGTGAAAGGATGTTTCAACCAAAGGGGTCATGACTCACAGGATGAGAACCTTTGCAATAAGACAAGGAAAATAAATCATCATATTGAAACTGGACAAGGTAACCAAATAGAAGGAAAATAGTCCTGTTCCTAGTCAGATTGGCTATCGTTGAGAAATAAATGAACAGTCAACTATTCTTTAAGACTCCAGCCATATAGCCTCTGCTTGCCAAAATCAATCTTCTTTCAATACCAAGAGTAGATTTGACTGGAGAGTCATAAAGGTGGTAGCATTACTCTATCAAGAGAAACACAGGTCAAACTGGTGAAGAACACGTGTGTATCTGGGTTAAAATTAGCAAGGAATTGGGGCCGCACAACTTTTTTCTGGGAACTGAGAAGCTTTACAGCTCCCAAGGGACTACAAAGTATTTTATTATACAAAAGAGCATTAGTCAGAGAAGCCAAGAGTCTGCACAGCAAGAGATTAAGGAACTGACCTAAAGGACTGAAAATGTGGCAGTAAATAGCAGAAGCAAGAATAAACCACACCGTAAACTGAGTGTTGATAGAAACACTTGAAGAAGGACTGCTTTTCATGTCTCTTTCCCCAAACTTGGGATCTAGTTCCACCTAAAGATGGAACACTGAGATAAAGCCAAATATGAGGGCTCAGCAAGAAGGGCTATCACAGACTCTAAGCCTCTCATGCCTCTTCATTCTGCACATTGGAGTTACAATATGGATTCTCACTAAACTGAATGGATGGAGTGATTCACACACATGTACAATATGCACACACGTACACAAACACAATTCAGAGGGACTCTGAGTTAGGTCCGAGCCACGTACACTTAGCAATGAATGGATTAGCTTAGAAAAGAGATTTGAACAAAGCAGCATGCTTTCCCAAGCCTAACTTACCAAAATTGTTACTAGTCAGAAAAAGTTACACACGTTCCATTCCTCACATGGGGTTCCCAGATTTTCCCTTCACAGTTCTTGACCCATGTAGTTCTGTGCTCCCTGAGATCATCCCTGACTTTTCTGTTATCTTATCATTCCTGCAGGCTCGGTGATAGTTCTATAATTGTGAGGTCAGTGAGTATGTAAGCAAAGAAAAGAATTAAACAGCTTTCCCTTCATAGGTGTGTGTGTGTGTTAAACAAAAATCTTAAGAAGAAAATGTGTCAGTAGATGTGTTCAAGCAAAAAATTTTAAATTCAGGGAACAGTATAAGTTCACACAGAATGGTTTTGAATTGTGGTATTATATAATTTAAGTTGCCATGCAGCTAAACTGGAAACCTCATGAACATGTAGAAACACAAGAATCTTGATAAGAACTATTTTTTTCTAGCCTTACCACAACATTGTAGATGACTTGAAAAACCATTTCTCTGGTTCTCAATTTTGTTGCCTGAGCCACTGAAGTTTTTAGACTAAGGTTGCATGTTCTTTTCCAGTTCTGCTCATGATTTATATTTTGTTTCTCACATATAGTTTTGACACATAATTGGTACCCATCCAACAAATACTGACTGATCCTGGCTCTCACAGAGCCATGTGGTTTTAAGGGAGAGAAGTGGTCCCATGGGTTGGCAAGCGAGCAGAGGAGGATGTGGATGAATAAATCTACAAATTGAGCATCTCTCTGATGTACATCGTAAAGATGATCTGCTGGGCGTTGGGTATTTGATAGTACGCATAACTGCTTTCGACAAGCGTAACTGCTAGTGATAAAAGTTATGTCAACATCGGAGAGAGGTGTAGAACAGCAGTACCCAACTTCTTAGGGAAGACTCAGAACTGAGACACAGAGAGAATAAGGTCACTAGAAAGGGCATCCAAGAAAACCGGAATAGAATCCAGTCTCCAGAAGGTTCTCAGCTGAGGTGTAAGAGATTCCATTGTAATTGGCAGAGAACGTATTTGCTCTCTACATGAGAAGAGCCAGAGAGAACAATGGAAGGGACATTTAACTAAAGAAGCAGGGCACTCTGGGAAAGAGCAGAGGATGGATGCAGTTCACAGGGACCTGTGCCTCCTCTTTATATTGTTTTGCCACTTCTTGTCTCAAAAAAGGTTGCTGCGTTTTCTCTCCTTTGTGACTTTGTGTTACCCCCGAGATATGTGTCACTTAGATTCCAGTGCCTAGATACCACTGCAAACTTGTGTTTGCACCCTTAAATTCAAGGACTCTTACATAGAGGCCCCTGAGAGATTCTGAGGACAGAGTCGCTTTGGGGGACTTGGGAAAGGACCAGTCCCTTTGATTTCCCAGGAAAGGCTACCACAACAAAGCGCTGAAGGTCAAAGCTCAGTTTTACACTGAACAAGAAATTGCAAATTTTGACTTTTTGGTGAGTTCACGGAGAGGTCACCAGGACCAGTTCCTACACACACTGCCAGTAACAACAGATTTGTTCACAATGCAGGGGTAAAAAAAAGAAAAAGAAAGAAAAGAAAAAAATTTGGAATATTGTTTCAAAGTCTCTATGGATGAATTTTAATACTTGATGAAATGATTGATCAACTGACTGTAAAATTTGATCAGACAAGTCAAAGAATGGAGTGTGGTTTATAATGTAACCATAAACATAGCCTCAGGCACAAGAAGGTAAGGCCCATGCTTGCAGTTTTGAGCAGAGTCTTGTTTTCAGAGTAGACTCAAAACTGTTTCATGCTTTTTCCTGTGTCCGCTCTGTCTCTAGATGGTGTCCTTCTGCCCTCTTGACTCCCTGTTCACTCTTCTCTGCTACTTTAGATAATAGTCTGGGGAACCCAGGAAACCAGGCTCCAGCCTGAATAGACAGACTGTCTACAAAACTCACAGCGCTGCTGAAAGCCCAGGTCATCCCTATTAAACACGAGAGCCTCTCTTGACCTGGCAGAACATCACAGATAATCCGTGTTTGGAAAGACAGCATTGTTCGCGTACAACACACTGTCCAGAGCACCCTGCTCTCCAAAGCTTGTACCAGGCTCTCCCGGCCTTTTCCAACAACAGTCCTTGTAGGAGAAAGGGGGAGCTTTGTCAGAGAGCCACGATTTCAATCAAGGAGGGTTGCTTTATATTTAATGAACCTAGGGTTAGAGGTACAATGGAAACAAGGGGACTTTTAATCCAGAGACAATGGAAACTATAGTTTTATAACAGTTGGGAGAATGTGTCCAGATAAAACTCAGCTGGAAACCCATGGTGGAGGAGGAAGAGAAGACAATGCAGAAAAGGAGATCGAAATCCCTTTCTACCACCCAGTTACTATAATTTGAGGTGTGAGGAGGAAAAGCCAGCTTTTTTTTTTTTTTTAATTATTATTATTTTTCGAGACAGGGTTTCTCTGTAGCTTTTGGTTCCTGTCCTGGAACTAGCTCTTGTAGACCAGGCTGGCCTCGAACTCACAGAGATCCACCTGTCTCTGCCTCCCGAGTGCTGGGATTAAAGGTGTGCGCCACCACCGCCCAGCGAAAAGCCTACTTTTGATGCTGGTTTTCAGGATAGACGTTTTACTGTTTTTAATGGAAGCATCTCCACTATATTGGAACTGTGAATCTTCAGAGCACAGATCTCCTTTTGTATCCTTTAGGGACCGTAGACAGTCCAGCCGGTCCTGGCTTTTGCTTTTTCACACGGTGGGGTGTAACGCACAGATCTCCATAGCTGTACTTCAAGCGGGGGCCTGCTGGGCCCAGCGGCTGTCCTCTGGCTTTCTCAGCAAGCATATTCGATAGCCCTGCCCTGGAATGTTGCCAAGAGCTCCAGAGTGGCCTGCTGAGAAAGTCCTTCCGAGGGTCAGTCGGGAAGGAGTCATAAGAAAAAAAAGGTGAGGGTTAATGACTCCCTTCGAGAGGCTTGCTGGCAGGGCTGTTCACCTCAAATGGAAATTTCAGAAGTTTCTGTACTGCTCACCAGAGCATTCCTGGAGTTGAGTAGTGGAAAGCTAGGCCAAGCATAATGTAGTGACTCCGCTGAACACAGCTCCGTCTCCAGGAACGCATCATCATCATCATCAAATAGCATTTATTAAAAGCCCACACGCATATGGTGCATAACAAACCACATTAAACAAGCACAGTGAGTCGCTGGCCGTCTGGAGGGCCACAATTTAAAACACTGAGAAAAAAACCCTTGCTTCTGTTAGGCTACATCTTCACAGCTCCAGAACACCGGGAAAGGAAATTAATATGAGTATTGGTACAAGTATGTATTAATTACACCAAAATATCAATCAATATAGACTGATTATTTGGACTTTCTCAGTGGGCGGTAGAGCACTGTTTGCTGATGTATGCAAATCCTATTTCAATGCTATAAAGTAGTGTGTGCTTGTGTGTGTGTGTGTATGTGTGTGCGTGCGTGTGTGTATGATAGACACAGAGATGGAAGAAACAACTTGGGGTTTAAATAAGTTAATTAATTTTCCCATGAAAACAAGGCTACTAGCTCTGAGCCAGAATTTGATTCTAGGCTTACTGAAATCTAAAGATCATACTGGGCCATATTGCCATTTCCCTTGGAAATAACTGTCTGAGGTATGGTGACATGTGTTTTTAATCCCAGAATTCTGGAGGCAGAGGCATGTGGATCTCTAAGTTTGAGGTTAGCCTGGTCTACAGAGCAAGTTCCAGGACAGCCAGTACTACACAGAGAAACCCTGTCTTGAAAAACAACAATCAAAACCAAAACAACAAAAAATAACAGTGAGCTCTGGGTAGTTACTAGAACATTTATATTTATAATTTTACATACATCAATAGAATGACTTTATCTATGACTACAATAAAGTCCATAAACTTCCTAATATGGCTCTTTACTTGAAACGGTACTCTTTTTTCTTTTTTTGTACTTTTTAATTCTAATTTTTAAATTTTATTTTGTGTTTCATCCACAGTTCTCCTCCCAACACTCCTGCCCCCACCTCCTCCTCAGCCCACCCTCATCCATTTCTCCCAACGTGTAAGGACTTTCCATGGGGAGTCAACAAAGTCTGGCAAATTGAGTTGGGTCAGGACCAAGTCCCCCACCCTCCCCCCCCCGCATTAAGGCTGAGTATTGCATCCCTCAATAAGAGATGGACTTCTATAAGCTAGCTCATGGACCAGAGATAGATTCTGGTACTACTTCCAGGTGCCTCACAGAGAGTCCAAGCTTCACCAATGTCTCCCATATATGGAGGGCCTAGTTTGGTCCCATGGAGGCTCCCCAGCTGTTGGTCTAGAGTTCATGAATTTCCACGAGCTTGTAGATTTCTCCATCATGATCTTGACCTCCCTTACTCATATATTCCCTCTGCCCTCTCTTTGATTGGGTTCATGGAGCTTGGTCACAGCTACAGAGAAATTAGGTAACAAGGAAGACCCTAAGAGGGACATATGAATTGCCCAGGGAAGGGGAATTAGATGAGATCTCCTGGGTAAACTGGGGTCTCTCTCTCTCTCTCTCTCTCTCTCTCTCTCTGTGTGTGTGTGTGTGTGTGTGTTTGTGGTAGTGAAGGGGAGGGGATGGGAAATGAGAACATGAGGGAATGGCATGGTTTAGGGGGAAAGGATGGAGTGGGTGAACAATGAAAGACAGATCTTGATAGAGAGAGCCACTATGGGGTTAGGGAGACACCTGGTGCTAGGAAAATTCCCATGAACCCATAACGTTGACCCTAGTTAATATTCCTAGCAGTGGAGAGGGAGCCCAAACTGGCCTTCCCCTAATTCACCTAATCAGATTGGTGTATAGCCCAACTATCATCATAGAGCCTTCATCTAACATCTGAAGAAACCAGATGCAGAGATCCACAACTATTCTTTCTGCTAATGCAAGAAGCGTCTTCTTTGGTATGGTAGAAAGAGTAGTGGGAATGGGAGTTCTTATTAGTCTGAGACTAGAATAGTTTGGATAGAAAGCTGAATGAAGGAGAAAACATACCTAGGTAACAGGGCATGATTACCTCAACCATAGAAATTCATGCTTCCTGTATCAAGTTGTGTTGGTTAATAACTCAGTTCAAAGGAATAGAACAGAATTTGAAAAAGTTTTAGTACATTCCCTTTACTAGCTTTTCCCAGTTAAAGCACATAGCCAAAGGGAGTTTGGGGGATTGCAAAAATAGTATTAGTTTGAAGACTGTGACCTTCCACCATCAGAAGGATTCCCTGTGTTATGAGGACTGAGCATGAAGAGGTATCTTTGAAGATAGATAGGCGAAGATTCACATAGGTAAATTTTGTAGACAGTTCTGTTGACTAGTTATTGGTCATCTTGATACAAGTTAGAGAACCTCAATTGAGAAAAATGCTTCCTTCAGATTGTCCCGTAAGAAGTCTGTGGTCCTCCTTCCCTCCCTCCCTCCGTCCGTCCCTCTCTCCTTCCCTCCCTCTTTCCCTTCCTTCTTTCTCTTCTTTCTTTCTTTCTTTCTTTCTTTCTTTCTTTCTTTCTCTCTCTCTCTCTCTCTCTCTCTCTCTCTCTCTCTCTCTCTCTCCTCCCTCCCTCCCTCTCTCTCTCTCTCTCTCTCTCTCTCTCTTTCTTTCTCTTTCTTTCTTTGATTAATGATTGATGTAAAAGTGGATGGTAGAACCCTTGGTTAGGTAGTCCTTAATGAAAACAAAACAAACAAACAAAAACTCCACAGTATAAATAGTCCTGAAGAATAAGTCATCAAGTAGCACTCCTTCACAGTATGTACTTGAGCTCCTGCCACCAGATTCTTGCCTCAAGTTCCTGCCTTGATTTTTCTCAGTAATGGGCTGCTACCTGGAAAAGCAAGATGACATAAACATCTTTGTTTTTCCAGTTGTTTTTGGTCATCATTTCTCATAGTAACAGAAGGTAACTTATACAATAAAAAAATCAACTTAGAGGCAGAGAGAGAGTCAGTGTGGAGTTTATACAGTTGACAAGACACATCTTGTATGAGCAAGCTTAGCTCTTAGGTCATTAGCCAAAGGCTTTGTGTAATCATCCCATATTTTTATTTACTAATGGCTGTGTGACATTATTTCCTCCAAGAATATATAACTAAATATGTTATCCCATCTTCATCTCTCTGCTTTTTATGAACATCTTTTTCAATAACTTCAGTTTTTATATTTCTTGTTTGAGGATATTGAGTATATTCTTTCTTACTTATTATGTCATTTTGTGTCTTACATTGATCTTAATAACCATATTGTTGCAACACTTTAAGAACTAACAGTTGAACTACTAATTGTTGAGTGTGTAATAGATGCTGTGACCCCCTCCAGGTGGTTCCTTTAGGTCTGAGGCACCTGTTTCTTCATTCATGATAAACATTGCTGAAGGTATCTCAACATGGAAGCTCTCTGCAGATTACTTGGATGAAGGGTGCTTTCTTTCTTCAAGAGTGGTCCTTCTTTGAATGAGCTTATACCCCATAACTGATAGATGAGTGTTCTAAGGTCTTACCTCTTTGAAACTTCTGAAGGATCAGATCATTTTAGCTTTACAACTTCATGTGGGACCAACTGAGGCTTTAGCTATAAGAATAGCACACTAGAGTTCCATGTTCAACTATTTCCTCTTCCTAGTCCTCACTCTACTTCTGAGTGTTGCTTCATCTTGGAATTTGTTTTCCAGAGAACTCTGTTTAAATACCAGTTACAGTTTTCTAAGAAACAGAACTTTAAAATGGAGTTGTAGAGTTAGATAACCTACTGGCTAGAGAGAAACCTCCATTATTGGTGGAAGGTGAGGTTCTGATTGCTCCTTTCAAAAGTAGTCATGTGGGAGGGGACACCAGTATATCATCAAGCAGTAAAAGAAGTAGGATTCTTTTCTCACAAATACATCCTGACCTCAGTTTCCCCTCCCTCCACTTCTTTTAGCTCCTCCTTCTCCCTGATATGATCCTTCTCCATTTTTGTTCAGAAAGGAGTAGACCTCCAAGAGAAAGCAAACAAACACACACGCACACACAAAAAGAAGATACAATAAACAAGCCAAAAGCCCTCATATTAAGGCTGCACAAGGCAACCCAATAGGAAGAAAAGGGCCCCAAGAGCTGGCAAAAGAGTCATAGAAACACCAGCTCCCACTGCTAGGAGTCCTACAAAAATACCAAGCTCACAGTCATAACGTATATGCAGAGGACCCAGCAGAGGTATGCAGGCCCCATGTTTGCTGCTTCAGTCTCTGAGCCTGTGTGAACCTTGCTCAGCTGAAATGGTAATTCTTACATGTGGAGAAGTTCTAAAGACATAGAAATCATCCTGCCAGTGAGTCATACCATTTTTACGAACCATCAGAAATGTACTGGAGAATCACAAGGAATGGATAAAAGGCGATTAATCACTATTTAATGAGACAAATGAAAGTCAAAGGGCTCACTTGACAAACTACAAAGAGCATTATGTCCTATAACCAGAAGGAAAAGCGAGCTGTGGACTAACTTCAGGTCTTCATACTGGAGTAGTATAAATGCTCAACAGGTACTAAGTAGAAAGTTAGGTGGATCCTGAGACTTCCATAGCTAACTTCTGGGCTAATGTCTTACAAATCTTGAACCATTAGATTTCCTTGAATTATCTGGGCCCAAAGATATGGCTCACTCCATAACTAAAATGCTGGTCCCTTTTCAGTTTGAGGACAGCATACAGACTTTTGAAGAAAGCATTATTTTAGTAACTATCCTTACTTCTGTCATAGGACACCATCCAAATAATTAGAGTCAGTTCATAACATGGTCCGGCAAGAAATGTAGTATTTTAAACACCAAGTCTTTGGAAACTTCCAGAAAGCAATGTTGAAGTCTGGTGGAGGTTGGATTTGTAAAGCTATAGGTTAGTATATTTATTTTTGGTAGTGCAGGGAACCAAATCTAAGGCTTTGCACATTACACAATACCACTGAACAATAACCCTAGCCTACTGTAATTTTTCAAACAGTATTTTGGAATATATATCAATGGCTTTAAATATACTTTTATATTGATCCAGAAATTCTTTTTTTGATTTTGCTTGCCTATGTTTCTTTGATAAAAGTTAATAGAGGGTGGCAGGTGAACAGAGTGGAAAAACAAAACAGATACCCCAGGCATCAGCATTTGCTTCAGTAGATTCTCAGGCATTAGTACTCGGCATTTGCTTTTCACTCTGCCAGGGATATAGGAATTTAAGATCCAGATTTATTTGTCACAATGGAACAGTTACTAGATGAAATCTTCTTTGGGTAAAGAAAGACCTGTGAGCTGGCATATTCTCATATATTGGCTTATACTCTCACATTCTCTATACTCTGCAAGAAGAAAGTATAGCTCACTGGCATTATTTATGTCACATTCACTATAATCACTGATAATTTGTAGAACTTTTCCCATTGAAATGTTACAATAATTTCAACAGTGAAAATTCACTAAAACCAGTTGTATATACTCATTCTTGCCCTCTCAAAATGCCAGAAAAAGGCATCTATTCATGCTTCCATTATGTTTCTAATTATTCACCAAACACACACACACACACACACACACACACCATTTCCCATACATAACTTGGAAATATTTTAAGGTACAGAAAAGTTAAAAAAAAAAAAGAAAAGAAAGAAAAAGAAAGAGAAAAAGAAAAAAAAAGAGAATCCAAGAGATGAAGAACCTTCTATACGTTCATATGACTTCTAATATTTTAGGGAGTAAGTTACATGTGCCAAATTTGATTTTTATTTTTGAGTCAGTGAGGAAGAATTGAACATGTCTTCAACAGAAGAGCAAGATCCTGCAGCATGTTCTTTAAAGTCATTAGCAACTTGCTAATAGATTTATTTTTTATTTGAAACTATCATGCTGAAGTTAATGTGTTTGTAATATATAGAATCTTGTTGTACACGTGACCAAATGATTTCTTCAAAGGGTTTCAAGTTAGATTTAGGTCCTTAGGTCTATGTAATATTTGCATGTGCACAGCCCAATTTGCTACTAATTAGATGACTGAAAAAATACTCTGCTATTTAAAATATTTATGAATTCTCAAATGCAGAACTTGTCATGAGATAGAGTACAAGGTGAAAATAAAATTATATCATATTATAGTAAACACTGCTGAAAGAAAGGGATTGTATCTAGATTAACAATTTTGAGGTTATTTTTAATTTCCATTGCTATTTTTCTCACACATCTACAACTCTCTCTGTGAACCACTGTTTGTGACTTTTTCTAACTATTCTTTAAAAAGATGATTATATAATTGTATATATATATATATGCATACATATTTATTTATGTGAATTGAGGCTGGTTATCATGTGTCTTTGACTAACCTTGATCTTACAATGTAGCTGAGAATGACCCTGTCTGGTTCTCTGCCTCCACCCCTGAGCACTTAGGTTCAGGATCACACGGTGGGCCAATGGTGCTGGGAGTCTTACTTGGTTTTGTGCATGGGAAGCAAGCACTATATCAAATGAGTTATATACTTATCTCCTCAATATAACTTTAGAGGCAGAAATGGCCTAGCAATTTTTGGTATAAAAAACACCAGTTTCTGAACATACATTGTTCCTAATGTTACTGTGAAAATTAGTTAATTTTTTGCCCCAAGACTAAATAATGTCTTTAACAGTATCCACCAACAGAGAGTCCTCAGAATTCAACCTCTCTCTCTCCCTCTCTCTCTCTCTCTCTCTCTCTCTCTCTCTTTCTTTTCCCAACTTCTTTCTCTAGGACTGAGCAAGGCTGGAAAATCCCATTCTAAACTGATTTCTCTTACTCTTTGTTTCTGGAATGCATTTTTTTAGTGTAGAAAGTGTCTGATTCAGTACTTAGTTGCTATTGCTTACTCTCTCTTAAACAGAGTGTGTTGTTATCTGCTATGTCCCTCGGAGGCTGATCAGAAGGCATATATATATAATATATTATATATAATATAGATAAATATATATAAAAATTATAAAAAATTCTGCCTAACAGTTGAATGTTTGTGCTTCAGTTTTACTGTCAGAATTGTCATACAGCCAGATTTGCGGTTATTTAGTTATTTAGTTCTCTTGGCTTTTGATTTCATGCTTGTCAATCCAGAGTTCCAGCAGTCACTTTCTTGTCTTTAAAAACAGTTAGTTTTTAGTCAGAGCTGACTATACCCAGAGCAAGGTCTTTTAAGGCAGCTCCAGAAAAACAAGCATAGGAAAAAGAATCTGGGAACATGTGTTCTGTTGCTGGATTTAGTCTGAAAACTCTGAATCAAAGTTCTTCCTGTCTGCCTCAACTTCTCCATCTTGTACATGGGATGTGCCAGAGTATAGGGATGGTGTTACTAAAAGTCATATGTTTAAATATTTGTAAGGCCTTGCCAATTCCTTCACAGCCCCATTTGACACTACAGTTAATAGAACAAAATGTATTTAAAAGCAGCACCTTGCAAATGCACTGTGGGAAATGATAAACCAATAATCATGTCTAATACATTATTTTACAGACCAGAAGTAAACTATACAAAATGGACTTGGGTTCCTTTGCACTGAGAAATCTCACTGGACAACTCAAATTAGATGCTAAATGAACACAGAGCGTACTGGCATGTTTGCACATTTAAAATCTAAGTATTCAGGACTTTGAGTGTAATGAAGGTATTTTTTAACTAAAATTACATTAATTTAGATTAGCACAATACACAATTTCTATTTCCTGACATTTTTACCATACACATGTGCCCGATATGGACTGAGGTATATTGTATCTGAGGCTAGAAACTTGGACTTTCTGCGTACAGACTTCTCTGCCTGAGTCATGACATTTTTCAACTGTGTCTCTTGCATATGCTTTGGTTTCATGAGCCTCCCTGCTGCTTGATCTGACCTTTTCAGTACCACATTAAACCGTCAGTTTCTAGTGCTTATTTGGAATATTTTCAGAGTGAGCATATGGATTTTATAGTAAGTCTTTATAACACCATTCTGACTCCCTGGTAACTTTTTCTCAACATAATATTATTTGCATTATATTGAATCATGTATATTTTGCTGGGCCAGGATGAGATTAGAGTGTAATATAGAGAACGTGTTTTAAAGCCATTTATGTAAAAATGAGAATCTGGACGAATGCCACTGCTGTCTAGTTATTGACTGGCAGGGTATATAATGGACACCACTGGCATAGAACAGAATTTAAAATGATTTAGTAGGAAGAGTAAAATATCTTTGCTGAAACCCAAGGGGCAAACATCTCACACATCTTTCTAGATCTTGAGCAGAGGGCATTAATATTTATGTTCATTCTTATGAAATGTTAAACCTTCGTCGTGTCGTTGGATTGGGGCTCTCCAAAACTAATGTAAGATAATACATGCAACAGATAATCCCTAATATTTGAAGGATCTAAATCAGGGCAATTATGACATCTCACCTGGTGGTTTTTATCACTGAGAACAACTCTGGAATGTTAGTTCCTAGGAGACCTGTCAGAAGCTGGGCAGGCACAGATTTGGTGTGGTGGCCATCTGTCCTCACCCCTGGCAGTGCACTGCAGTGAAGGAAAGTCTGCGTGCAGACGGGAAGAGGGTCAGAATGGGACCACCCAAGTGTGAGTGTGGTGAGTGCGGCTCAGGCAGGAATCATCAAAGGAGTCCCACCGACGGTTAATCCATCCAACACAACCTCTTACAGAGTCATTTATAATTTATTAAATGATTTCCTCCCCATTTCCTCTTTTGAGCCTCACAAAGTCCCTTTTGTCTAAACTAAGTACATAAAAGCACTCCTATTTTATAGGTGGGAGAATTTAGGCTTGGGGAGCCAAAGGAACATGCTCGGCTTTATAAAGTTCAGGGTAACTGGAGCTCTTGCACAGTTCTGGGGACTCTGTTCCAGTGCTCAGTCTCTAGAGACCATGGGCAGAATGAAGCAGGAATGAAGGTGTGAGCAGCAGAAACAATGTCATTGTTGGTCTGGTCTTAATATCAGGCTGAAAGGCTCTGGGGCATCTTAGTTTCTGAACTGTGCAGATGCTGAAAATTCTCTTTAATGGTGATTACTGATGTGGCCACTTATGTTTTTGTCTGAGGGAGTGAAAAGTCTGTTACCATCCAAGCTGTTAAAATACCAGATGTGCTCAGAAAAGCTCATGGCAGATTTAAGTTGCAGAGTACCATTCTTCCCAGGTGAAAACAGACGCCGAGTTTTAGTCTTTACTGAGGTCTATAGCTTGTTGCACACAATAATTAGAAAAGCAGTTGGGATGGGAAGCTTTCTCTATGCCCCTTCCTCTCCTTTTGTCATTTCTCTCTAAGTGCCAGGACCAGGAAACAGAATAGGTTGTGTAACTGGGGTTACTTGTAAAATAAGAATTGCTTGCAAGATGGCCCCTTCATTCTGGTTAGTGCTGCCTAACTTTTGAGTGGTTTAACCACTCTGTTAAAAACATGACTGTGTCCAACAGTTCTGATATAACTACCTTGAAACGCCATTAACGAAGCTCAATTCTCCATTAGAAGGCTCTCCCCTTTGCCCATCCTTGTCAACTTATGTTCTCCTTGCATCTGTCTGTCACAGAAATGATTTTTTGATAAAAGCCAAAAAAGAAATTTCTAGCAAGGCTTCATGAAGGAGTTGAAGCTATGTAAGAGTGAGATTTGTTTGTTTTTTAAAGACTCTAATGTCCTCTGAGAAGTAACCACTTCACAATAGCAATGGTAATGTTGGTTCTGGAAACTGAAGGGCAAGCATCATTTGTCATACATGTTCATGAGTACTATATATATATATATATATATATATATATACAGAAAAATGATATTTGATATTTTACTCTTATAATAATTAAGTCAGCAATCAGTTATCAAAACATTTAAAACTTGCCTTACGAAGTTAATAGATTTACCTAGTGCATCCGGCTTTCATTACCTGGTAACTGGTTTTTTACTGAGCTCATGTTGCTGCTCACTTCTTTCTAGGGACAAGGAGAAAATATTCTAATTCTTATTTTTAGGCAACTGCATTAAAGGAAGATAAGAACAGAATATTTACAGCAAATTGAGATGGCCTGGTAAGTGTGCAAATTTAGAAACTACAGATAAGGAAACAATGTTTTTTGAGAAAAGACAGGCTTTTCTTGAGTCTTTGTGAAGTTTCCAAGATGGGCCAGGGCCTGGGGATGCAGCTCAGGGGTAGATTGGGTACCTAGAATGCACAAGGCCCTGGGCTTGATCCCAACATTGGAAGTGACCAGAGACAGTTATTTTAAATTTCTTACTGAGGCACAGATAATCTCTTATTTTCCATGGATTGTTTTCAAATATAGGCAATTATTTGAGGTGTAAGGATAATAAGGTAGGCCTACTAGGGAGACATCTTAAAGATTTTGAGGCTCCTCATTCTCCTAGATAGTAGTTTGATATATTATTATTTTTGACAAGTTATTATTTTTTCAAAAACACACGAAATGTGAGAAATCCTTCCAAACACCCAGTACTCTAACTGTGATTAGATGTCGTGAAAACATTCTGTTTCAATCCTCTTCATCCTTGCTCCAAAGGGAGTAAACAATTGTTAGAGACTTCATGCATATTTGGGAAGTAGTTGTTTTGTTTTTCAGGATGCTTTAAAAGTATCAATTCCGCAGCAGCTGTAAAGTAAGGAAATGGAAGAAAATGAGAATTGTCCTCCATTTGTTGAATAGCTTGAGCAAGATCTGTTTGAGAACTGATAACAACGCAACTGAGACCAAGAGTCTCTCCACCCCCCTTTTTCTCTCCCTCCCTCCCTCCCTCCCTCCCTCCCTCCCTCCCTCCCTCCCTCCCTCCCTCCCTCCCTCCCTCCCTCCCTCCCTCTCTCTCTCTCTGCTCTGTATCTTATGAAGACCCCAGGATTCATTGTGAGGGCATTGAAAGAAAACTTGTCAAGTATATCTATAGTTGAAAACTTCGAGAAAAATTTTGCTGCTTTGGATTGGGGGACAGCCACAGTAGTTTATTGTACAAATAAGAAGGATGCTCTGGAGAATAGTTGCACAACTATTTTTCTTTTCTTTATCTGTGTCTGATGCAAGTGGGGCTTCCTGAGTGCAAACATATTTTGTGGGAAGGAGGGGTCTTTGTTGGGGAAAAAAAGCAGTGGAAAAAATGGATGCTTGGAAAATACATAATTTAAACTGTTGGACAAAGACAGCTGGTTCGTTTTTTTTTTTTTTTCTTTCCTACCAAGCCATTTCCATTTAGGATTCAAAAAACCACAGTTTGATATTGGATTTAGAACTAAGTTTGTAAAAAAAACACACTACCCCAAACACGCATGGAATTCCCACTGATAAAACACAAAGGATGGTGTGACCTTCCAGGGAGGTCTCTTTTTCTGATACATCAATTGACCAGCAGACAGCCTGTCTTTATTCATATAAAAATGTGTTGCTAGATTGCAAGTGATTCTGGCATGGATATTTTATTGATTTTCTATTTCTTGTAGTAACTCATCATTATAAATGCTGAATAACTAAATAATATATTTAGTACTACAACAGTAAGACTGCTTTGATTTCCACGGGTTGAGGCAGCCAGGAAGCAGACATTAACACAAGCTTGAACTTGCAAGAAGGTTTTAGGGGAAAAGTCAATAAGCAGAAATGAGGATGGTGTTGAGTCTCCAGAAGATAACAGACTGAAACACGGGTTAGTAGCAAATGAAGCAAATAGCCCTCAAGCTGAAGTTGCCTATCAGAGGAATACCACATCTCCTAGAAGAAGGCGTGGCTTGCTTGCTCTGCCCTCAGTGTCTGTCTTGAAATAGCTGGAGGAAAGGTGGTCTAGGAGAATAGGCAGTGATAGGATTTGAGGGTGCAGTCCTTGGGAGTGCTGACTGCCCTTCCTCAGAGGGAGATCCAAGAGTAATATCTCCATGACACTATAGAGTCCTTGGTCAAAGATGTCTGTCAGTTTAGTGATGGAAGAAGGTTTCCTTCTTGGAAACATGGCTGACTATAAAGATCCACTGACAAAATGCATAACAAGGGCTTGGCATAGCACATTTTACATGGTGATTGCGAAAGAAGAAACTCTTATTGTCATTAATGGCATCACTTGCCTAGCTACAAGTCATTGAATCTGTTATGTACTAAACACAGTGACAAGTATTTTAGACACAAGGGTGAATACAAGGAGCAAGTTTATGGAGAGAAGGGAGTTTTAAGCCAGGATGTGACATTTACTAGTTTTTCCACCATATTTGCTATGATATTGAACATTTCTGAGCCTCAGTTTCCATGTCTTGCCATTCATTTGTAGTGGCAGATGGATTGATCAAAGGAAATACTTGTACCTAATATAAAACCCAAATGACTTAGTTGTTGCTTCTTTGTCTAAGAACCTACCAAAATTATGGTGAAAGACTAATCTATGGAAGACTCTGGCAAGGCTTTCAAGTCTTCAGATTGATTTTGAGTTTGGCCAAAGGAAAGGCCAAATGGGAGAAGACAGGGAGGTCAGGGGCATATCCTGTGGCCCCTTTTCAGAGAGAACTGTTTGTATCCCTCCACCAGTCACTATTCTTCATAAGTTAGCAGACTCCACTCAGCTTTCCTTCCAAAGTCTAGTCATGACTTCCTACTCTGTCTGTTACAACTCTCTGGTGGCAAGATCATCACTTGTCAGTCTCTCTAGCTAATTGAACCAGTGCTCATAGTTTCCCTAAAAAGTCACACAATTGCAAATCATTCTTCATTAATGCAATCTTCTTACAAGTTAACCTTCTTTGAGTAGGCTTGTCTTATTACCTATCTTTGATCTCATAGTCTCTTTCCATGAAATAAATGACCATCAGTTATTAAAAAGCAATACATTTGTAACAAAGTACATGAAGGCAAAAGGGTGAACAGTTGCCCTGGGTTTAGAATGTAGCCTTAAGATAACTGATTTAATTACAAACTCTTTCAAAGGACATGAATTTTGGAAACAGATATGTTAAGACCTAGGGTGAAATGAGTAGTGAAAATACCACCATGATTGCTGAAGTTCTGAGTGATTGGGAAAGTATTCCTTTCTGACCTTCAGATCAGAGTTAGGCAAACTAGCAGCCGAAGCTATTTCAACTGTAACAACACAGGCCAAAAACATTGTTTATGGAAGGAGATTTCACTTTTTGGTTTTTGGAAAGGTGCTTCAAAATTCTTGGGCAAAAGACAAATCGGGGCAGCTGATTTTGTCTTCTCTGTGTGTGTGGGATTCTACTTGGAAGAATCTTCTAACTAAAACTGAGGATGTTTCCAGGCAAGATCACAGTGACTCCTGTTGTGCTCTCAGGGAGTGGTGGGCAGGCAGGAAAGTCTGATGCCCTGGGAAGTTTTGTCTGTTTTTTTCCAGCTGGCAAGAAGTCCAGTGTCCATGGAGTAAAATAGTTCAAAATCAACGGCCCCAGGTAGAAGAACGTTATTAAACAATGGCTGGAAAATCAGACACCATTGGTGTGAATGCAATGACTCTAGCCAGCAGACAATTCCAAACAGACCTGCAGAGGGTTTTTTAGGAGATCCTCGGCGATGTGATTTTGTGTGTTTTGAATCTCAAAGACCAGATGTGCAGCCCAGATGACACCTGTAGACTTGAGATAGATGACTGGTGCTTATTCCCTGCCTTTGGCATTGAGAACAAATGAGGAGGATTCTCCCCTTGGGTGGGAGACATTTTCTTTAATGGTTAAAGAAGTTTTGGCTCCTGGTTAGGAAGTGGCCACATACTACCCAGATTAATTATATTTTAATGGATTTGAGTGAAACTATATAATGGAAGAGAAATTGAGTTGGCTTAGCTAACAATGAAGGGAAGAAACTCAAAGTGTTCAGCCACTGAAACAATAGATGCCAGGAGTTAAGAAAGCATAAAGCCAGGCTCCAAAGGCTGTGATGGGGAGAAGAGCCCTCACTCCATATACCTGTGCCTGCTTCATCTCAGGCATCTTTCACAGGTTGTCTAGACTCTTCCTGTGGCTTTCCTTCAGGCCGCTATTAACCTTTCTTTGAAAGGACTTGGCAGGCTTCAGAATACACACTTCTGGCCACCAGTCTAGATGTTCTCTTAAGATAACCAGAAATATGGGGCTTAAAATCCTCTTTGGATCAAGTTGGGGCTATTTTGAAAAAGCCAAGTTTGTGGTGGAGGGCGGGAGTGACTTCCTCTTCTAGAGAGTTGTATTCAGAGCAGAGAGAATGGCAGTTGGATCTGAGGAGCAGATGTTCTTGCTCAGTACTTAGTAGTCACACTTACTGGGCAAGGTATGGCCTCTATGAGGCTGATGTGTAAAATGGAGCCGTTTTTAAAACTCACTTTGCGGCTGGGCAGTGGTGGTGCACGCCTTTAATCCCAGCACTCGGGAGGCAGAGGCAGGCGGATCTCTGTGAGTTCGAGACCAGCCTGGTCTACAAGAGCTAGTTCCAGGACAGGCTCGAAAGCTACAGAGAAACCCTGTCTCGAAAAACCAAAAAAAAAAAAAAAAAAAATTAAATGGTATTTAGATATAACTTTTAAGTTGTATCTTAGTATGTGAAGACTATGTCTAATTGGTTTTAGCTGTATGTGAAAGATACTTCAGTTCTTTTCCAATCTGTCTTCATCTGGGTTCTCCTCTGCTCCATCCTCCTTTAATGATGAAAGCCTTGTGTAACCAAGTTTAACCTCAGATTCACTATGCAGTTGAGGATGACTTTGACTTTCTCATCTTTCTGTTTCCATTTTCATTGTGACAGTGTCACTGGCCAGTTTTAGGCAGTACTAGGGATCAAATCAAGGGCTTCTGTCTAGCATGCTGGGCAAGCACTCTATCAGGTGAGTGCCTTAGCCTTTAGTGTCATCTTTTTATAAGCAACAATTTCTTTGAGGAATTGACTTCTTGGCAACTGATTCATTCATATTTACTGAGGACCTGAGTTAAGCAAAACCTGTGGTTGAGGCTATGAAAGCTATAAAGGTGACAAATGCTGCCCATTCCTAAACATATAAATAGAATCTGTTGAGTCATAAAATGTTAATTATGTGTATATAATCTCAGCGTTGACCACTTGGAATTGGGTAACCACCTGGAGAGCTATTGCCTGGGGAAGGGCAACATGAACAGACATGCTAACTTGGAAGAAGTTCTTCTCACAAGTCTAGACAAAGAACCACAGGCAACTCAAGAGAGCTAGGAGTAGGTGCTCCTGGCTTCTTATGTGGGTGCCAGGGATTCAAATTCGGCCCTCATTCCTATGCAGTAAGCCCTTTACCCACAGAGACAAAGACATCTCCAGACCTCCTTTGTCTTTATATCATTGTTATACTTTCTGGAGTAAGGCGATATTTTATTGTGGCATGGATTTGAATTTCCTGGTGTTTAATAATAGGTAACAGTTTTTCTTTTTTCTTATTTGTCATCTTCTCTCATATAGTGCAACCCAACTACAGTTTCTCCTCCCTCCACTCCTGCCTAGTCCCCCAAACCTACCTCCTCTCCCCCCTGGATCTACTCCTCCTCTGTTTATTATAGATGTATGCTTCCTCCAGAACATGTCATAAGCACACACTCTTGAATATTAGTTCGTTATAGATGTATGGTTTTATTTGATATTTTCTGTGCTGAACAGACAGTTTTAGCACAGAATTCTATAAGATTTTCAAAGAAGAATTAATACCAAATCTCTTCAAATTGTTCCACATAGTAGAAACAGAAGGAATATTCTCAAACTTTTTTTACAAGGCTACAATTACCCTGATACCCAAATCACACAAAGACATTACCTAAGAAAGAGAATTACAAACAAATATCACTCATGGATGCTGATGCAAAAATGCCAAATAAAATACTGGTAAACTAAATTCAAGAACATATTAAAAAATCATTTGCCATGACCAAATAGGCTTAATCCCAGAGATGCAGGTATGGTTCAATATACGAAACTTTGTCAACGTAATCCAGCATATAACAAACTGAAAACAAACAAAAAAAACGCCACATGATCATACCATGCCTTTGACAAAATATAACATTCCTTCATGATAAAGGTCTTGGAAAGAACAGGGCTACAAGGGATACCTAAACATAATAAAGGCAATATACAGCAAGCCAACAGCCAACATCAAACTAAATAGAGAGAAACTCAGTGTGATCCCACTGAAGTCAGGAACAAGACAAATTGTCCACTCTCTCCATCTCTATTCAATATAGTACTTGAGGTTTTAGCTAGAGCAATAAGACAACAAAGGGTATTCAAAGGCATATAAATCAGAAGAGAAGTCAAACTCTCACTATTTGCTGATGATAGGATAGTTTACTTAAGTGACCCCAAAAATCCTAACAAAGAACTTCTACAACTCACAAATCCCTTCAGTAATGTAGCAGGATACAAGATTAATTAAAAAATCAGTAACCCTCTTTTATATGAATTATAAATGGACTAAGAAAAAAATCAGAGAAACATCACCCTTCACAATAGCCACAAATAACATAAAATATCCTGGAGTAATTCTAACCAAATAGGTGGAGGACCTGTATGACAAGAACTTTAAATCTTTGAAGAAAGAAATTGAAGAAGACACCAGAAAGTGGAAAGATCTCCCATGCTGTTGGGTAGGTAGAATTAACATAGTAAAAATGGCAAAAGCAATCTACAGATTCAATGCAATGCTCATCAAAATCCCAGCAAATTTTTTCACAGACCTTGAAAGACCAGTACTGAACTTCATATGGAAAAGTAAAAAACCTAGGATAGCCAAAACAATCCTGTACAATAAAAGAACTTCTGGAGGCATCACAATCCTTGACTTTAAACTCTACTATAGAGCTACAAAAATAAAAACAACCTGATATTGGCATAAAAACATATAGGAGGACCAATGGAACTGAATCAATGACCTGGATATTAATCCACACACCTACAAACACCTGATTTTTGACAAAGAAACAAAAAATATCAAATGAAAAAAAGAATGCATCTTCAACAAATGGTGCTGGTATAACTGGATATCAACATGTAGAAGAATGAAAATAGATCCATATCTATCACCATGCACAAAAATCAAGTCCAAATGAATAAAAAACCTTGATATAAAACCAACAGCACTGAACCTCATAGAAGAAGAACAAGTGGGAAGTACATTAGAACTCATTGGCAGAGAAGACCACTTCCTAAATATGACCCCAGTGGCACAGACACTGAGAGAAATAATTAATAAATGGGACCTCTTGAAACTAAGAAGCTTCTATAAAACACAGGACATGGTCAACAATACAAAATGGCAGCCTATAGAATGGGAAAAGATTTTCATTAACCCCACATCAGACAGAGGGCTGATATCTAAAATATATAAAGAATTCAAAAGAACAAATAACCCAATAAAAATGGGGTACAGACCTAAACAGAGAACTCTCAACAGATGAATCTAAAATGGCTGAAAGACACTTAAGGGAATGCTCAACATCTAAGCCATCACAGAAATGCATATCAAAACAACTCTGAGATTCCATCTTATACCTGTAAGAATGGCCAAGATCAAAAACACTGATGACAACTTATGCTGGAGAGGATGTGGGGTAAAGGGAACACTCCTGCATTGTTAGTGGGAGTGCAAACTGGCACAACTGCTTTGGACAACAGTATGGCGATTTCTCAGAAAATTAGGAAACAATCTACCTTAAGACCCAGCAATACCACTTTTTGGCATATAATCAAAGGACATTCAATTATACCACAAGGACATATGCTCAATTATGTTCATAGTGGCATTATTTGTCATAGCCAGAACTTGGAAACAACCTAAATGTTCCTTGACTGAAGAATGGAGAAAGAAGGTGTGATTCATTTACACAATGGAGTACTACACAGCAGAAAAAAATAATGACATTTTGAAATTTTCAGGCAAATGCATGAATCTAAAAAACATCATATTGCATAAGTTAACCTAGACCCAGAAAGACAAACATAATATGTGCTCACTCATAAGTGGCTTTTAGGCTTAAAACAAAGAAATACCAGCCAAGATTTACAATATCAGAGAACCTAGACAACAAAGAGGACCCTAATCTATATGGATCTAATCTATATGGGAAGTAGAAAAAGACAAGATCTCCCAAATAAATTGGGAGCATGAGGAGCGTGGCAGGTGGTAAAATGTGAACAGGGAGGAAGGGAGTGGAGCAGAGAAAAATATATAGCTCAATAAAAACATTTAAAAATTTATATGTTCTATGGGATTGCACTGACTCTGTAGATCATTTTGGATAATATGGACATTTTAACAATATTGACTCTTATAGTCCATAAATGTGAATATGTTTCCATTTTTGGACATCATTGATCTCTTTTATTAATATTTTAATAGTTTTCATTATATAGATCTTTTGCTTCCTAAGTTAAGATTTATTTCCAAATGCCTTTTATAGTTATTGTAAAATGAGATAACTTTCTTGATTTCTTTTTGGGATAATTCTTGGTGTATACTGATGCTACTGATTTTTAAAAATATTTATTTATTTATTATATATGCAATATTCTGTTCACATGTGTGTCTGCAGGCCAGAAGAGGGCACCAGACCTTATTAGAGATGGTTGTGAGCCATTTTATGGTTGCTGGGAATTGAACTCGGGACCTTTGGAAGAGCAGGCAATGCTCTTAACCACTGAGCCATCTCTCCAGCCCTGATGCTACTGATTTTAAATGTTGCTTTCGCACCTTGAAAAATTTCTAAATTTATTTAGTAGTTCTAAGAACAATTTTGGAGTACATTATTTGTGCCTTGCTATATGAGATCATGTCATCTACAATACAATTTGCTTTTCTCCCATTTGGGTGCTTTTTATTTTGTTTCCTGCCTGATTGTTCCAACTATGATATCTCTGTTGAATAAAAGTGTTGAAACTATGTGTCTTTGACTTCCTCTAGATCTTAGAGAAAATCTAGAAGTCCTTTACAGTTCAGTATAACGTTAGCAGTTGGCTTATTGTATATGGTTTTCATTATGGTGGATTACATTCTTCTATATGTTTTCATTCTGGAGGGATATTGAGCTTTACCAAATGCCTTTTATGCATCTACTAAGATGATCATATTGTTTTTGTCTTTAATTCTCTTGTGTGGTATATCATATTTATTGATATGCATATATTGAGCCAGTTTTATGTCTCTAGGATGAACCCTAGCTGAACATAGTGAATCAGGCTATAGTATGTTGTTGGATTTGGTTTTCTCATATTTTCTTGAGTACATCTGTGTCCATGTTCACTAGGATATAGCTCCATTGCTTTCATTTTTGTGGTATCTTTGTCTAGTTTTGAGATTAAAGTATGCCTTACAAAGTACATGTAGAAGAATGCTCAAAAACTTAAAAAGAATTAGAATTAGTCCTGTAGATGTGTGGAACTCAATCTCATTATTTGTTACTGGTCTAGTCAAATTTTCTGCTTCTCGATGATTCAGCTTTGGTAAGGTGTGTGTTTCCAGATATGAACCACTATCTGTATTCTAAGTCGCCAAGTCTGTTGGGTTATAATTATTGTAATAGTCTTTACTGATTCTCTGTGACTTTTGTTGTGTCAATCACCATGTCTCCCTTGTAATCTTCAATTTTTTTAATTTTAAAAATAGAGCTGAAATTTATTTTCGGATTTTAAGCTCCAGGGTTAACAGAAAGAAAAATGTTCAAGGAAATTCAGATATACCTGAGAATGTGGATGTGAGCGTCTCAAAAAGCATCATCTTACCTGAATTTGCTCTACTTTTTTTCTTAGTTAATTCAACTAAAGTTAATTAAATTCTATTTGGTCCTCTTTTCCTCTCAAGGAATCAGCTCCTTAGATGTCTGTTGTGGCTGCAGTTTTGTACCTCTCTATTTTCATTGGGCATTTTGGGTTAGGGCAATGGTTCTCAAACCGTGGATCATGTGACCCCTTTGATGGATACACAACCCTTCAACAGAGGCTACCTAAGAACATTGGAAAACACGGATATTTACATTTCAATTAATATCAGCAACAAAATTACAGTCATGAAGTAACAACAAAATAACTTTATGTTAGGGATCAGCACAACATGAGGAAATGCTTTGCAGAGTCGCAGCATCAGGAAGGTAGAGAACCATTAAGTCAAGGGATGGTGATGCCCAACTCTGCCTGTTGCACATGCATCTCTGAGAGAGGCCCTTCAAGTCGTCCAAATGCTCTGAAGAAATATGAGTCTAAGTTGTTAGCTATGGCACTCTGAGTGATGGGGTATTATATGTACTGGCTGATGAAGGGGGATTGGATAAGCATGATAGAGTTTTCTAAAAACAGTGTGAGAAGTTTAGGGTAAGAAATGAAGACCTGGAATTCTCTACAGAATTCTGTGGGTCTCGGGAACAAGAATAAGCTATGGCATTGGAATGAGTCAGCACTATCCACTCTCCTGTCATTGGCACACTGTACTTCAGAATTCAGATAAAAGGCCTCTCATAAGACATCAGAATAAGAAAAAAAAAACTTCTTTTTTTGTGGGTTGTTTATCTGGAAATATACAAAATTGGAGTTGAAGGTCATTAGTTTGCAGTAGGAGGTAATGAGACCACACAGAGATGTAAATATTGCTGAGAAATTGAAGATAGTGATTGGGACCTAATGATGTGTATTCAGGCAAGACTCCATCCATGATGATGGCAACCTCACTCCCATAGTTCCAACTTAGACAATAAATTTCATTTTATGTAATTTTTGTCATAAATTACCCATGGCAGTTTTCTATTACTTGTAATCAAATAGCAGGCAAAAGTTTGGCCTCTCTGATGTTACTACTGTGAATATCTTCTATACATGACTCATGACAGTTGTAATTGCATTTTATATTTATGAAGTTGCCAGTGTCATCTGTGACCTTGAAATAAGGGGCCTATCCTGACTTACCAAGCTGGCTAATGTATTCACAGAAAAGTTGAAAACAGAGTTCTTTTTCTGGCCAGGAGCAGAAAGAAAGGTCATGGATCTGAGGTACTTTGGCTGGCATGGGGATAAATAGGCCACATGGTGCTGTACTCAAACTTTTGGGTCATGGAATTTGGAGGAGAAATAATGGATGGATAATTTTGAGCCACGCAGTTTGTACTCATTTGATAAGAAAGCAATAAAAGAGTCATACAGGACCCAATAACTCATTCGGTAGTTTCTGCAGAGTTTCTGCCTTTTATGTGATTTCTACTGCTTCATGAACACAAACACCAAACAATATTAAAAATAATTATGTGAGAATCCTCTCTGAGGGGTTTATGGCCTCCCCATAAAGTATGCTTGCTACACTGCTGAAGATAATGTTTAGTTTCTCTCTGTTTTCTTTAGCCCTCCTGGCAAACAATAGATACTCAACTCCTACTCGCCTCACTAAATTGGCTTTACAATACAATTGACTTAGCAGCATGCCCTGCTGTGGAAAAGAGAGCCAACAACTTAGTGCGGGCTGGAATTTATGCTTGAGGAATGCTTTGGGATGTCTGGCCTTGCTTTCAATTTATATTACATGTGAAATAAAAGAAATAAACTTTTAAATGTTTAGTTTTCCTCTCTTCCCATTCAAGTTGCGTGGTCTAGCATGGTATTCACAAGGATTCCTGTTGGGGTTCTTAAGAGTACTATCTGTAAGTCTTTATGTTTTATGATTTAAATGTTCCAATTATCAGTGCATTTAATACTTAATACCTGAAGCACATTCTGCAATCAGCAAGTATTTGCTTCTGCTCTAACAAATGTAATTTTACTGTACGTGATGAAAATTTTCCTCTTGGTAATTCTAACATCAGTAAACAGTCTAATGACCGACTACAGGCTCTGTAGTTCTTGATTGGACAAGGCATCCTCGTCCTTCCTTTGCATTGGTGATGCTCCGGAGTATGCCAACTCTGTGTCTGTCATGATGAAATCTGTTCTATGCTCTCTTCCAAATTGTATTTCACAAGGGAAAGGAAGCAGCAGTTTTTAATGACACTTTGGATCTCCAACTGACACATCCCTTGAGTAGTGTTAATTGTTGCCATTATCTTCAAAAACCGTCATCCAGTTGGTATTTTAGCAATGTGATAAATATGGAGAATGTCTCTTTTGCTCTAATTATTTCTGTCGTTATAAACTTGGCAAGAGATAATATAGTAAGGAGATATTGGCATTTAGGCAAGCTCGTATTTCCTTTTATGATTTAGAATCATGATGACTTTGATGGTGGTATCCTCACAGTGACCCTGTCTGGTTTAGAAGTTCTGAAATTGGCAATATTTCATTTTTCCTATTCCTGCACACAGAAGCAGCAACATTCACCAAACACTCAAGTTTTGATTAGATGCAGCCACACAGTCATGGGAAATTTTTATTTCATATTAACCTACTGATATTTATTACTTATAAACTAGATTTTTCTTTGCCTGGAAAACTTTGCTGTTTAATTTTTTTCTTTCTGTGTTTTCTTTCTTTTTCTCAACACTTTATTGTATTTTGCATGATCAAGTTTATTTTCAATCTTAAATAAAGGAGCTGTTTCTCTTTTCTTATTAGAGAACTTTGGAACACATGCATGACCATGGTTTTTTTTTTTTTTTTTTTTTTGTGGTTCAAATTACTAGAATTGAGAACTTAGCCTTGGCATTCTATTAATAGCAAAACCAGTGAAGAATCATTTCCTTCCCAACTGCAAAGCTTTCATCAATCTCCCCCATGTATAACTTTTTAATTAGGAAGAGAAACAATCTAGTCAGGACAGGATAATAAAATATAACAATAGTTAGATCATGGGTCCTGGGAAAAATTAGCACTTTTATTCTGCTAAATGGACATAGTAACAAACTGCCCCCTAAATTTTTATCTACCATAGATTAGTTTATTTCTCAACTTTCATCAGAGAAACTTCTTGTTACAGTAGATTGAGATTAGTATAGAAACAAACAACAAGTTAACATTCAGAGAATAAGAGACTGTGGTGTATTTAAATGGGACATCTTTATTCCATCCTATTTCACCAGGGCACAAGGATCATGGTGAAAGATGAGGGAGAGAGATGATAAGAGTCAGAAGGAGTCAGCACTGGTAGTGAAACAGGCATGGCACTGCAACTGCACACATTGTGGATATATGGATATTAAATAAAGTATTTAATAAAAATATAACAATAGTTATTTAGAAACAAATGTATAGCTGGCATTTAATAACTTAAATACATAATGTCACTATCAGCTTAATGTTCAACAATTATATGATGTGTTAAATACCTATACAAACCTTCCTATTAAAAAGTTCTAGAAATATCATATAACGATACTTAAATGCATGAATAAACAGGCAACAAAATAAGCAGCCATGATAATTTTTATATAGTCAAATGCAGAAGTCTAGAGAATCCCTCTAAAACTTATGAACTAGCAACTTTTGGCGTTAGCTTCCTTATGGAGTTATGACAGGAAATACAAGCTGCAGGATGCTGAATCAAAGTGCTTTGCTGTAATCATAAAAGCTTCCATCAACGCCACTCCCCTCTACTGAGGGAATGTGATGGGTGGAAAATATGCAAGAGATGAAGAGATACAAAGGAAAAACAAGATATCTGACTTAAGTTTGATTTCAGTTCTACAAGGAGATGAAAAAGACAATGGAAAAATACCCAGAGATGATGACTGAGAAGTTTTCTGAATTGTTGAAAGCCATAAAGTCCCAGATGCATGAATTCTGGCAAGCTCAAAGCGGGTATTTAAAACAAATACCCAGGAGACTCGCTCTTTACAAATACTCTCCCCCACCCTTCAGTTAGATGGACAGGGGTTTAGAGTCACCTTTTCTATTGTCCCTGTGTGAAACTTGAGTTTTCCACTTAGATTTCTAACAGTTGCAAGTGATGGTCTGCACTTGTCTCCACTTTCACTGGATTCACATTTCTTTCCTTAGTACACTGTGTATTTTCCACGTAATTCTGCTTCCTTTGTTCTCTTTCCTGTGGGCAGACAATGAAAGGTATATGTGGTAAGCAGTAACCATTATCAGGAAACACTTCCATTTTTCCTCATTGTAGTGTAGCTTTTGCCTCTTCCCTTTCTTTTTGGAGATGCAGTAACCTGGGACAGGATAATTTTGGTCTCAAAGTCACGACAATGAAATTGGCGGTGGTATATCTACCTATCGGGCTGTGTTAATGACAATGGTGCTGTTAACACACCCTAATGGGAGAGGAGAAAGGGTCATCAGACCCTTCCCTGAGATTCTACAAGCTTCTCTTTTCTGCTGCACAGCTGTACTGGTCTGGGACTATGCTAGAATAAATAGGTAGAAGGTTAATTGAAGGTGACACTCCATGATCCCCTTTTCCCAAGACTGCTATGCATGATGGAACAAGACCTTGAGATGATGTAGGAATTTGGGTTCACCTATGCTACTGTAAGAAATCCATCACCCATACACACACACACACACACACACACACACACACACACACAAAATCCTTCCTTCTCCAAGCTAGACTAGGATGGCATTGTTCCTTTCATGTGTTGTTGATTTCCTGTTTTGGGTGAATAGATATTGTTTACATCACACCAGGAAAGCAAATACAACTCTCAATCAAATGTAGTGCTACATGTTAGACCCTCGTCCACGGTCTTTGTCAGTGTGATGATCCTTCTGTTCCTAGCTTATTCAGGACATTTTTTTTTCATGAAGGAATATTGAATTTTGTTCATCTCTAAGGAGATCATATGATTTATGTCTTGATTTGCGTGGATTTCAGTGGTATCTGTTGCAATGTCTTCTAGTCTATCTCCACTGCTTATTAATTCCTATCTTCTCATTATTCTGGTTTGTCAATTTTATCTTTTCAAAGAAACAACTCTTGTGACGTTGGCCAATGATGACTTCTGTTGTTCTTTGTTTTATTAATTTCCACTCTGATCTTTATTATTTCATTCTGTCTTCTAATTTTGGATTTGGCTTCCTTTCATCTTTTTAAGGCCTTGAGACACATAATTAGGTTGAAATATTTAATGTGGACACTCATAGTTACAAATCTCCTTTTCAGAACTAACTGCTTTTGCTGTATTCTAAAGTTTCTGATATACTTGGTTTGCTTTCCTTTTTTTTTCCATTTTAGAGAAGTTTTAATTTCTTCAATACTGTACTAGTAAATAATTCAAAAATGTATTTTAAAAATATGCATTTGCTCTTTGTTTATAGTTTCTTTTGATACTTTTTTCTTATTTTATTTCTTTGTGATATGATAAAAGAGAAGAGGTTATTTTGATGTTTTCTGAATTTGTTAAAGTTTGACTTAAGGCATAAATGTCATTTATTTTGAAGAAAGTACCATGAGCTGCTGAGAAGAGTGTGGGATCCTCAACTGTCAAGGGAATATTCTGGAGATGCTTTGGGGGTCCATTTGATATACGATGCACTTAGCTCTTAGGCCGTAAGGGCTTTTTAGATTTTTGGAGCTGTTTCTCCATAGATGAGACTCAGGTGTCAAAGTGACCTAGTATGGTATCTGTACATGTCTGTAACTTTACGTTTAGCAACATTTGTTTATGAATTTGATGCACATATGCTCACTGCCATCATATGTTCTTGATGAATTGTTCTCTTTATTAATAAGTGTTGACCTTCTTAATCCCATCTGGCTAAAACTGGCTTGAAGTTTGCTTTGTTAGATGTGAATGTGGTAACTGCTTGCTCCCATAGTCCTCATGCTTTCTTCCTTCTCTTTCCATCTCTGGGTATCTTTGCAAACAGAACAGTTTTAACCCATATGTCTGTCCATCTTTTAATTGGGTGGCTATTTTTATTTATGGTGATTGTGTGCATACTAATGCTCCCTGTCTCATCATAGAGGTTTCCTTATTTACTGTTACTAGTTTCTGACTCTTTTCTGTAACCCACTGTTCACTCCATCTGTCTTTTGGTGATATTTATTTATTCTGTCTTTTGGTGATATGTATTTATTCCCGAGCTCTTAAGCTTGTGTATTTCCTTCTTCTCTATGTGAAGTATTTCTTTAAGCAAAAGAAAAAATATCAGAAAGGAAAAGAATGTGAGAAGTTGGAAGAGTATAAGTAAAAGATTATTATGAATTAGAGAAAAATACGTGAATAAAAGTAGACAGGAGTCAGAAGATGAATAAAAGATAAAACAGAAATGATTTAAAAATAAAGTAAAAACAACCTTAAATATACAGAAAAGATTAAAACAGAAAGTACAACAGTCCCAAGTATTGGCAGAGCTGCCTTCCAGGTTTTCTAATATTGGAACCAGGTCTGGTGTGGGAGGGCAGATCATATCTGATACTTATTGCAGTTCCTCTGAGTTATAGGGCTCTTCAACAGTGTGCTGTCAGCAGCAGGGCAACCTTCATTTTAGGGCAGTTACTTTCCTTGCAAGACAAGAGCTGTTGCCTCAGTAAGTTGGGTCACACAGGTTCCGATTCCCTGTGAATCTAGCGGTGGAAAATTTGCCAGTCTAAAATATCCTTAATGAGTTTGAGAAGTTCATAGATTAATTTTGCACTGTCAGGGGAGACTTAAGCAAAACCTGCAATCTGCCTGTCAATGTTAATGTCCTGAGATACTGCCCACTAGTAAACCTTAACTTGTAGAGAGGAGGCTATGAGAATCCAGCAATTCATAGACTCTCAGTCAGGCCGTGCAATAAACCACACAAGATAGGGAGGCCGCCCTGGAGACTGAGCAATCCTCCAGCTGTATGCTGGCAGTTCTTACTGGGGTGGGGGATAAGAAGGTGTTGCCAGCCCTGCAGCTTAAACTGCCCAGAGATTCTGCATTTGACCCAATCTTCTCAGCTTTCCTTCCTGGCGATCTCCCACCAAGACACGTGGCAGTGTCCATACTCCCTGAATTGTAATTTTTCTTTATTTTTGGCACCCCCAAGTAGCACAGTTTCAAACAAGAGGCCCCCTTTCACATTGGTTTCTGGAGATAGCACTCTGAGTTATGTGGATGATGTGACAGATTTTTTTTTTTCTCCAGTGCAGGAAGAGTCACTGTTGAACCAAATTACCACATTGGGCTTAATGTTTAGCAGAACTGTGGGTCTCTCTCTCTCTCTCCCAGCCAGGGATGTCAATCTGTTTTCATCAGGGCTGCTTGAATTACCCAGCAGTTGTCACTGGAGTTGCAGTGGTGTGGACCCTTTATGCTTTTATCTACTTCTTCTTTCTACTCAGCCCAGCTTCTTGTTAGAGGGCACTGACAGCTTAAGTTACTTCTATCATCTCTTCATGTCACAGTGTCTCATTCTTCCTTGAGGTCTTAGGAATGCTCTCGTTCATCGTTAGTGTACCAGCACTCTTGGCCCAATTCTGACATTACTAGAAAAGAATGTCCAGAAGAACTATGTCTTACAGTCTGACAGCAGGCAAATGGATGGAATTATAGCCAGTGAAAGAATGTAGAAGGGAAAGATTGGAAGTCAATAGCTTGACAAGCCCTTCCACCTTCTAAAATATAATGGTGCTATATGGTCCATCTCAAAAGGTTTCTTCCTTGCAAATGAGCAAAGAGGTGTGGGCGTATGTGTATGCATCTGTGTGTGTGTGTGTGCATGTGCGTGTATGCATGCATGCTTGTTTGTGTGTAGTGATTAGCTTATCAATGTTTCACCTTTTACATACTTTTCATTTTCCCTGACACATTTCTCTTCATTTTGTTCATTCTTTTGTTTCTTGAGGAAAGCTTCTGCAAAACGTTAAAGCTTTGCCTTGGGATCTGACTTCTGGAGGACCCAGACTGTGACATCTGCTAACTTTCAACTTCTCCAAAATACAAACAGTGTTTGCAGTTTATGCATTCATTTAAAAGTACATTTTCATCAGTGTTTGAAAGCACAACGAAATAAAAGAGAAAAAAATACAAGAATGTACCTTATGCAATGAAGGTAAATACAATTTCCTTAATTATGTGTTTGTGTGCATGTGCACATTCATTTGTGTGTATGTGTGTGTGACTATGATCTCATATTGTGATTTTACATGTGTTTTTGCTATATCATGATTGAAAGTGCTTAGGAGTCTCTGCTCTAGGTAGTGGCTACTTACATTGTGAATTCAGTTTTTAACTATGATTTGAACAATATGATGCTTGAGCAATATGATGCCTTATCTGTAGAAAGTTTAATGGCCTATTTATCTACTTTAAGAAGTATTAAAACATTACAAGAGCCCTCATGATTTTTGATACATAGGAGCAGTTTATATTTGTTTAACTGCTATGTTAGAGAAAGAATCCTTTGGGATATTATTACTTTTGTCTTGGAAGTTCAATGCTATATCTTATTTGTAAAAATCTGGATAATTATCTGGTGAGCATAGGATTATTCAGTGGTGCTGAGATGTGTTTATTTAGATGCTTTTAGAAACAATGACTGCATAGTCATTTTTATTTTTCTAGTAATCGTCATTGATAATCCAGGCAACCAGCACACTAGGGGTCTTTGCTTTCCTTAATGTTATCTGTAATTAAAAAAAAAAACACTTTCACTTACCAAGTGCATGGGCTGATTGGGTCTTTTTTGAGTATCCTGATGTGCTGAATGCTGAAGGGGGAGAAGAAAATGTTAAAGTAGCCATGAACTTCCTCACTTTGAAAGCTCACACAGAAAGCGGGTTTTAGCTTGCACATCATGTACTGGTCTAACCTGAAGATATTAGCTAAACACAGCTGGAGAGTTGTACTTGGTTAAATATTCTGAGATAAAATACTCTGGCCAGACATTTGAAAGGGAATAACAAGTAAAGTTTGTGTAGACACATGACAATCTTGAACGTATGATCTAAAAATCAGCTATGATCCAAAAAAAAAAATATGATCACTAGGTCAAGGGAGTCTGTAAAGACATAGATCCTATTCAAAACTCAAGGACACAGTTGCCAAGCCCCTAATGAGTTTCTTTTAATTTTTAAGTGATTCCTAAGTAGCCAGTAGATAGACCCAGATTTCTGACTTGGTAGTCATAACATAATAATTTCTATAACTACTGCCAAACTGTTCAAGAGCTTAATGCCTCTGGAAATCTCTGAGGAGAAATTCTAAGTTCATGCTATCTCCACCCAGATGGTCAGATCATTAACGCTTGGCAAATTCTGAGAAAGCCTGCTGTTTCTTCCCCATGTAATTACTGTACAGTAACTGCTGAGCACCACTGTGTCCCAAAAGTAATTAGTTTGTAAAGTGCTTTGAGTATTTAGCAATGCACAAGTAGTCATATGCTCAATGAATTTAAAAATATCGTTTAAGCGGAAACACAAACATCAGTTTCATGCTTATAGAGGGCTATTTCACGAGGAATATACTGGACAGAGGAGATTTAGTGTAGCGCGCCATGGCGCTGTCATGTTCTCAGGGTCTGGCACTAAGCCCGTTGCCACCATTTGCTAGTTGTCCCTAGTTAGTAAACAACTTCTGCGCACACTCGCCTCTGGCCCAAGAGTGGCTTGAATTCCACCTATCAATTGCTCACACGTCTTGCTCACGCGATCTCCTCCATCTTATCTTCAGTCTTCTGTGCTCCAATAAAGTACGTTCCAAGAAGAATCCTGTTGTGGTCGTCTTCTCTGCTGGCGGAGTTGCGCGCCACAATTTAGTGCAGCATTCAATTTTTCTCTGGAGTCAATAGGAAAGCTAGATATCATGAAGGTAGCATATGTTACATGGGACAGACCTGCTGGTTACTTCCATGTCTGTCTGTTCAGAAGTACCATTTGGGGTCTATTGGTCACTTGAATAACTTTTTGTAAGGTACTAATTTACTTTTTCTGTGCTCATCTTTATTTCCATAATATTCAGTGTCTCTCATTAAAGGCTATAGTTCATCTCCAGACCTCTTGACTCACCTAGGTTGAGCACAGTCCATACCGGTACTGAACTTAAGTCCTAGAGACTCTGCAAATCTACTAGCTTTTTAATATTTCTGCTATTGTAAAGACAGAGCCCTGCTACTCTGATAGTCTCAGAAGAATATTTAAAGACATAGGGAGAATCATCCATTCCAGCCCAGTCTACATTAGTTGGCCAACAGTAGATCTGTACCACATGAGATGAATAAATGGCTATTGCAGTATGTTTCTATTGCTTTGTGGGTGTTTGTTGTAATGAATTATAATAATTGACTGTTGGGCATTGTAAACTCATTTGTAACTTTCACAAAGTCCTTTAGCCCTGTCATATCGACATCATGTATTAAATAATAAACAAACAGAAGCTCTGAAATTATTCTTGAGCTCAAGTTCTACACATTTTTTTCTCGGGTTCATAGAAAGTTCAAACAAAGGACAGGCCTGCCAGAGCATCACCTGACCACAATGCCGTGAACATATATGTTCATTGACTTTCTGACCAAGATCTTGTCTGAAGTCAGTTTCCTGTAGACCGCTTTGGCGAGTTACTCTGTCTAGGGTCTGTAACCTGCCTGGCTGGTCAGTTATTCCAGGGTCACGGAGAGGTACCACCTGAAAGACATGGGCTGGTGAGAGGAAGGAGGCTAGGCAGATTTGTCGAAGCCTCCGTTTATTAGAGTCATGGTTGCAGCTTATATAGCCCCTGGATGAGGAGCTTGGGGGCTGGGACATGGGATCTTGCCGCATGGTCCAAGCGGGTCACGAGGTCGTTGGCCAGGAGGTTACGATCTGTCAGGTCATGATTCCTTGGTCAGGAAGTCACAAGTTGACACACCTAGTTCTCTGGATAATTAGAGTGTGAGGCGGGTTCCGCTAACAGATAGCTCTCTCTTAACGGTTAATTTGGGTTTGGGATAGGCTTTGTCAATAAAACAATTCTCAATACAATTGGGAAGTGGAGCCCTCGGCAAACTTCTCAGGGCAGTGATCCTTATAATAATTTGGGGGGGGGGAATGGCTCCTGACAGTTTCCATAAATTACACATCCACTAATGTGGATATAATATATAATATATAAGATATAAGATGTAAGAGGCTTTCTATTAGAATTCAATTGAGTTATAGAAGCATGTAAAGACACATTCACCTCAAGTAGAGAAACTTTTGCTTCAAGTAAATTTGACGCAGATAGAAAAATGCATATTCTCTATTTTTATTTCAAGCAATCCCTTTAACATACATTCCTTGAAATATTTTCTTGAGTTTAAACAGGCACCTGAGTGTCCTTAGGGAATGAGTGTTCTTCCCAAAGGGGTAACCCAGAAAGAGCTAAGCTAGCAGAGTGTATACTCATTTTCTGTGGAAATCAGTTCAACCATGTTCCTAGCTTTGGGATGAGACAGCTCAGTTACTTCTCTGGAGAGATTAGTTCAGATGTTCCCAACCTGTAAACTGTTCAGCATTCACAGGGTACAGTGGTAGGGAAATTGTGAAAAAAATCCTACTGTAAGAGACATATTAAATAAAAATTCTGGGACAAAGGCACTACAATGTTCACTTAAAAATGTTTCCTTTATGATTTTGATGTTCATAAAATGCCCTAGGAAATAAACCGTAAGTGGCTCCTTTGTTCATATCTGCCAGGCTTATGGGGGTCATTGAATTGTGTGTTGGTATGCCATGATAACAGCCAATAAATGCTCCTGGCACATATCAAATGCCCACTGTGCACTAGAATTAATTTCCAAACCAAATAGACAAATTCCTCCATCAAGGAACTTTCATTTCTCTGAAAAATTCCTTAATCTACCACAGCTATTCTCCTTCTCAAAGAGAACACATTTATCTCTGTCAAAAGTCCAGTTATAGCATTTCCTAATCTTTTCAGAGATTGCTAAAGCATCTCCTTCCTAAAGATGTCCAAGAAAAAGTCCACTGTCCAGGTTGAATGTGTTTCATTGGTAGCCTGATTTTTTAAGCCTATAACAACAGACCCATGATTTCCCCTAAACATGTTCCATTTATTGAGATAAAATTGTATGTTCAGGCAGAGGCAGGCGGATCTCTGTGAGTTCGAGACCAGCCTGGTCTACAAGAGCTAGTTCCAGGACAGGCTCCAAAACCACAGAGAAACCCTGTCTCGAAAAACCACAAAAAAAAAAAAAAATTGTATGTTCAGCTTAGCACATTGAATTTGAGAAGGCTGTTAGATATAGGAAGTTTCTTTAGCCTAAAAAGTCTATACCACCTGTGCTCTAGATTTTTCTCCAAATATATATATATATATATATATATATATATATATACACAGTGAGCTGCAAGATCTCAACCTAAGAAAACCAGTATTTTATTATTCTGTAATGCATGAAAAATTATATGCTTAGAATTTTACTGAATTGTTTTATCAAATCTGTGAGATTGAATAAGTAAGGTAAAGAATTTAATGACTACTCTGTAGTAACTCAACACTATGTGTGAATTCTGGAGTGTGACTTAGGTCACCATAAAGGATCATAATTCCTCAAATGCCTCCAAGACACAGTGACTACTTAAAATTGACTTACCTTTCAAACACACCTCAGCTCAGGCCCTTGTTGCTATATCTGGGATATAGATATCCCAGAACTTATCTAAGGTATTGAAGTACACCCTGACAAACACATGTCCAAATTGTGTTTGTGGATGCACAAAAGAATTGTCACGATTCTGGAGGCAGTAGAAAGGAACCCAAACTAACAAGTTCTTCAGTGATAAGGATGAGTCTTGAAGTGCTGACACTGGGGTTGTTATTCTTCATCCATCCTCTTTAAGTGTAGCTAGCCATCTATCTGAGACTTCTAAGATTAACAAATGCTAGTGAAGAGCCATGGATTTTTTGAACGCTAATTTGACTGGGTGATGTTCAAATACACTACCTATGAGCCTGAATCTATGTTTGTCTACAACTAGACCTCAAGGATTCTGAAAATATCACAGCAGAAACATTTCATGGTGAGGTTTAGTTTTGATGTAAAAAGCCACAACGAGGATTGGAAGTTGGGGAACCCCCTAGCTACTAACATTAGTTCTATAGTAGAACCACAACTGGGCACTAGGCTGGGAAGCCCTGGGGAAAGGAGCTGTCCCTAGTCATGGTGCTGACTCTCTACTGCTTGTTTGTCCTTCAGGAAACAGGGAAAAGTGTCTGTAAAAGCCTGGTGGTCTTCATGGGTTCCACCTAGAGCAGCTGAAGTAGTAGAGACAGATGAGACGAGAAGGAAGATGGCAGAGGAAAGAGGAGAGGGAGAAATAATAACAGACGTAAGTATAAGTTGGATAAAACTGTCTGATTTGATTGGCTGCTCTTTTTCTAGGCTTTTGTAGCAATCAAAGAAGGATGTGTTGATTAATTTTTCATTGTTGTAACCCAAACACATAGAAAAATAAATTAAGGGAGAAAGGATTTATTTTGGCCTATGAACGGTTTCAAGAGTGTCAGTCCATTACGGTGGGAAGATATGACAGGGTAGAGATGTTCATTCCACTGAAAATAAAACTAGAAAGAGGAGAATGGTGGTATCCTACTAGATTTCAACTCCTGCTTTTATTTCATTTTTAAAAATTAACTTTTTAACATTTTCCCATTGGTGTGCAAAATGATAGGCTTTAGTATGACACCATTTTCACACACACACACAACAAATTACATTTATCTCCAACTATTCTTTCTGCCCTACCTCCATTTTCCATTTGATTCATTTACTATCTTTACGCAAACATCACTCCTTCCACTATGTATGTATACACATATACATGTACATATGTACATGAAACATATGCATGTTTCAATCTAGATGTACACATAAAAGAAATCTCCTTTCTCCTGTTTTATTCCCTCTGGGCTTCCAGCTCATAGTATGGTGCCATCAATATTCAGGGTAGGGTTTCCTTCCACAGTTAATCCTCTCTCAACACTCTCACAAACTAGCTCAGAAATATGCCCCACCAACCCCACAGACATTTCTTAATCCAACCAAGATAATGACAGATAAGGGTTAACCATGGCAAGGCTCTTTCTACTTAACTGTCAATGAGGCAAACCAGTTACAACCTGATCTTAAGATTGTTTTGCCATTTACTCAATAGTTCACTGAAGGAAATGACTTGTCAAGGTATCAAACCCAAGGTAAAAATGAATTTATTTTTAATTTTGTGATTTTAAATGACTGTCCAGTGCAAGAAGAGGGGCGGATGGTATACAAAAGGATAGTAGATCCAGGATATAAGACAAGGAGTCTCAGGCCAGCATAGTTTCTGCTGTCATCTGAAGTTGTCAGTTACGCTTCTTTCCAGCAAAATCAATCAAGTGTATGCAGCCTAATATTTTAAGTGTGCAGTCACCCTCACCTGCTCACCAGTGGAAAGAAATCTTAAAATCTCCTCTTGAGGGTAGGAACAGCCTTAACAAACCTTGCCATTGTGCCCTGAATTAGATGGCTCAAGAACTCACTTTGATTTTTTCTTTAAGATCTGTGTCTGTCTCAAGTGGGACTGACCACCTCATGGCCATTTGTTTTCTGCATTTCACCAGCTATGGATCTCTTCAATATTTTCCATTTGCTGCAAAAAGAAAGTACCTTAATGAGGGGTGAGAGATATACTTATTTATGTACATCAACTTACTTCCAACCAGCTAGACTTGGAATTCAGGATGATACAGGTGAGACCTGCCTTCCATGTCTTGCAATTGGTGTCTTATCTGCATCTCTGTGTCTTACTCTGATACTTCACTGAGTACTGGATACCACATAGAGTCTTAGTTCTCCCAGATTCCTTCAGTAACTCCTGGATATATCCTACAGCTTTTGTCTGTTTTGTGTTACTATATTACAGGATTCCTGTGATTGGATAATGCATAAATAACATGGATTTATTTATGTGTCTAGGACTGGCCACTTGCAGTTAGATAACCAATCAGTGAGCTAATCCCTGAGGAAAACTGATTTTTCATCTCTCCATAGCTATTGATTGCCTGCACCTCTTCACCCAAGGGTAGGGCTTTGAGAAATTATTCCCATCCACTTTGGAATGCCAATGGGTAAATCTTGTTCAGGCAATCCATATTGTTGAGATTTATGGATACAGCTTCCCTGTCATGTCCAGTAGCTGCTGTCTACCAGCAAGCATCCTTGTCCTCTGGCTTTTACAGTCTTTCTACCCCTGTTCCCTGATACTCCTGAACCTTAGTGTTGTATTGTAGATATCTCACTTGGAATTCGGCACCTCATGGCCATTTGCTTTCTGGATTTGGCCAGTTGTAGATCTCCATACTAGTCCCCATTTGTTGCACAAAGAAGAATCTTTAATGAGGGGTAAGTGATGTGATTATCTGTGAGCATAAAGATAGGCCTTTAAAATACAGATATACAAAAAGAAAAACAGGTAATGAATTTGAGAGACAGAGAGATCATGGTCAGGTCATAGGAAAAGATGAATGAGGGAGAAGCAACAGTGTAAATGTAAATACAGTACTCACCTATGAATTTTTCAAAAGATAAAAAAAATACTTAAAAAAGAACAGAGATTTATTTTTCCCAATTTCAAGGCTAAGTAGTCCAAGGGTGAAGAGCCTACAGCTAGCAAGTGCCTTTTTGGTGCACCAACCTATAGCGGAAACTGTGAAGGCAAGAGAGGGAGAGAGGAAGGAGAAAGGGGAAGATGAGGTCAGGGAAAGAGGATGAGATGCAGGAGAGGGGGAGGAGGAAAGTTAGAAAGATAGCAAGAGGGAGAAGAAGAGTGTGGGCCCATATTTCATACAAGATACTTGCACCCAGGCTCTCTGGCCATGCTTAATTTCCAAGGCAGCTACAATCCTGCCAAACAAGCTAGCCACCTGACAAAGACTCAGGATGTCTGACTCCTTCTCTTTTGTTAAAATGTAGATCGCCTGGGGAGAGATATTGATTCCAAAGCTGGTGACTTAAGGTGCTGGTGTTTTGGTAGTCCTGTGGTCCCCGGGGAAAGAGAATATTAATGAGTATCTACCTTGGTTTACCTGGGGGATAAAAGGTGTTTTGAATAATAAACGTGGATAGATCTTCAGGAATGGATGAAGCCTGAGATGCCCTTCCGAGATTGCTGTGTGAACTGTATCTCATTATTTCTCACGCCTCCGTATAGGTCGAGTGAGGGAAAAACAGTTTCTATGTTGGGGCCATTGGCCCTGATAGAAGAGGGACAGAGGGAGGGAGAGAAAGAGAGAGAGATGTTAGAGAGCCCCCAACATCTTTCATTTATAGAAACCTTGCTCCATGGATCATTAATATGTTGTAGCCCACCTTGGTGAATTAATGACTTCTTAGAGAGTCTACATCTCAGCACTCACAGGGGTGATTGGGCTTTCAGTCCATGAATTTTGTAGGACATATTCAATCCATATTACCTACTGTCTGGTTTGTCTTTACTTTGACATATCACATACAACAGTAAACATTACTGAGTCCTAAAATTGACTACTGTTTAGAGTCATTGGTACTATCTCCTCTGCTTGTATATTCACTGAGTAATTCTAACCACAGTGATGCTTCTATTTCAACTGATTTTAAACCAAAACAAAAATAAAACAAACAAACAAACAAAAAACCCGAAACAAAACAAAACCTTGAAAGGCAATGTATTGTAGTGGTTAGGAGGACAATTTCTAGAGCCAGATTGCCTGGGTTCAGATTTTTATCTCCAATCCTGACAAGCTGTATCTTTGAGCACGTTACTAAAAGCCCCTTGTATTTTAATCTTCGTCTACAGCATAAAGCCAAAGGTTATTATAATACAGCTGACCTTGTAGGGTAAAAGTGAAAGACCCTACAGACCCCCTCCTCAGAACCCGCAGCTAGCAGGCTCCCCGGGAGAACGTCCTGTTTGCTTGAAAGATTCTCAGGATCAGCAGCTAGCCTGCTCTCGTGAGAGGAAAACAGGATATCTATAAGATAGGACATCTACAAAGCAGGATGACTTCAAAGTAGGATACCTATAAGATAAGAGCAGGATGTCTGCTGCCAGACATCCATGCTGGGAGAGGAAAACCATTCATGCCACCCCCCCCCCGCCTCATTCTGATAACCACGCTTCTGCTTCTGTAAATTGCTTTTTGCTGCCCTCTTTCCTATAAAAAGTCCTCCTCCCAGTCTACAGGCGCGCAAGTCCTCCGAAAGACTTTGCCGCCCGCAGGTACCTGTGTCTACCTAATAAACCTCTTGCAGTTTGCATCCGACTCGTGGTCTCGGCCTGGTCTGTGGGTCCGGGGTCTCCACCTGAGGGAAGGTCCCTACCGGGGGTCTTTCATTTGGTGCATTGGCCGGGAATTGAAGGCCCCCACCCAGGGACCACCGACCCACCATCGGGAGGTAAGCTGGCCAGCACCGATTTGTTAGTCTGTGTCTGCGTCGTTTCTGTGCTTTGTTAACTCTGTACACTCAGATCTGGGTGCTCTGTATCTGGCGGGCCCAGGAAGGAGCTGACGAGCTCGGACTTCCACCCCGCAGCCCTGGAAGACGTTCCAAGGGTGTCTGGAGCCCTGAATTAGGTGGCAGCTTTTTCCGGAGCTCAATCTGTATCCCAAAGTCTTGCTTTGCTGACTTGGGTCTGAATCTGGAGCCTTTTCGGTGCTCATCTGACGGGCCACATTCCAAAGGTGGCCGGAGCCTGATTTTTCACAGTCTCCGTCTGAAGTTTTGCTTTCGGTTTTGCGCCAAAGCCGTGCTGAGCGTCCATATTGTTTGTGTCTGATTGTTGGATTTTTGTGTTTAAATATGTTCTTTGTTTTTGTATATCTGTTTGTGCTCGAGTCTAAATCTGGTACCATGGGACAATCGTTAACAACCCCTCTTCACTTAAGAAGGGGGGAAAATTGGGGTTTTAACTGTTTCTCAGAGACTGGAACTGATGGTATTTAGTAACAACAATGTCTGTCATTGTACTCTTACTGGAATTGACCTGATGATATTTGTAACTGCTTATAGAAGTTGGAAAAGTTTGACACACCCTGTAAAATGTTGAGCCTCCTCCATATGCAGGATCAGATAGCCCAGAGGGACCTGAAGCGGCGATGGCCGAGGGGCCCCCACAAGAATCCCCGGCCCTCTCACCTATGGCTGGCCAACAGAGGGACAGACGCGAGCCGCCGCCTGATTCCACCTCCCACGCCCTTCCCCTCCGAGAGGGTCCGAATGGGCAGCAACAGTACTGGCCATTCTCAGCTTCTGATCTCTATAACTGGAAACAGCATAACCCTTCCTTTTCCAAAAACCCAGTGGCGCTGACTAATCTAATCGAGTCTATTTTAGTCACCCACCAGCCCACCTGGGATGATTGCCAGCAACTCTTGCAAGCCCTGCTGACCTCAGAGGAAGAGCAAAGAGTCTTTTTGGAGGCTCGGAGAAACGTTCCAGGCGACAACGGTCACCCAACCCTTTTGCCTAACGAAATTGACGAGGCCTTCCCTCTGACGCGACCTGATTGGGACTTCACCACAGCTGCAGGTAAGGGACACCTACGCCTCTATCGCCAGCTGCTTATAGCGGGTCTCCGAGGGGCAGCATGCCGCCCCACTAATGTGGCTCAGGTAAAGCAAGTGATACAAGGGAATGAGAAAACTCCCTCTGCCTTTTTAGAGAGGTTTAAGGAAGCATACAGAATGTATACTCCCTATGACCCGGGGAACCGGGGCAGGCCATTAGTGTTTCAATATCCTTTATTTGGCAGTCCAGTCCGGATATCAGAAGTAAATTACAGAGGCTGGAAGGTCTGCAGGGGTATACAATACAGGATCTGCTGAAGAGGCAAAGAAAGAGAGAAGGAAAGGAGAATTTACAAGTATATTCAGAGGAGCAACCAATAAATGAGGAAAGAGACATGAAACAGAATAAAGAATTAAGCAGGCTGCTGGCCACTGTAGTTCAAGGACAAGAAAGAGAGGGAGGTAGGCTGGGAGAAAGGAAGGGGGCCAAAATGGACAGGGACCAATGTGCTTATTGCAAAAAAAGAGGCTCTTGGACCAGGGCATTCTCATCCCCTGCCGGTCACCATGGAATACCCCCCTTTTACCAGTAAAGAAACCAGGGACTGGGGACTACCGGCCAGGGCAGGATTTGAGGGAGGTCAACAAAAGGGTGAAGGACATGCACCCCATGGTCCCCAACCCCTATAACTTATTGAGCACTCTGCCACCATCCCACGTTTGGTATACCATATTAGACTTAAAGGATGCCTTCTTCTGCTTGCGGCTGCATCCGGAGAGCCAGCCCCTTTTTGCCTTTGAATGGAAGGACCCAGATCTTGGTCTTTCGGGTCAATTGACCTGGACTAGGCTCCCCCAGGGATTCAAGAACAGCCCGACCCTCTTTGATGAGGCTCTGCACCGGGACCTGGCGACTTTCGGGTCCAGTACCCCACCCTGACATTGCTCCAATACGTTGATGACCTCCTTCTGGCGCCGCTTCAGAGAAAGAATGTCAGGAGGGCACAAAGTCCCTCCTACAGACATTGGGACAATTAGGATATCGGGTATCAGCCAGGAAGGCTCAGATGTGCCAGAAGCAAGTCATTTACCTAGGTTATCAATTAAAAGATGGACAGAGATGGCTGACCGAGGTGAGCAAACAGACTATCACTAACATCCCTGCCCCCCGGAACCCCCGCCAGCTGCGAGAGTTTCTGGGAACAGCGGGATTCTGCCGCCTCTGGATCCCAGGGTTTGCCGAGATGGCTGCACCCTTGTATCCTCTAACTAAACAAGGGACAATGTTTGATTGGGGAGAGGAACAGCAGAGGGCTTTCAAAAACATTAAGAAAGCCTTACCAGCCTCCCCTGCTTTAGGCCTCCCTGACATCACCAAACCCTTTGACTTGTTCGTGGATGAGAGACAGGGTTACGTCAAAGGGGTCCTAACTCAAAAACTGGGCCCTTGGAGGCGTCCTGTAGCTTATCTCTCAAAGAAACTCAACCCAGTTTCTTCAGGGTGGCCGCCCTGTCTGCGAATGGTAGCAGCTATTGCAGTCCTCACTAAAGACGCGGGTAAACTAACCCTGGGCCAGCCACTGACTATCCTGGCACCCCATGCGGTGGAAGCCTTGGTCAAGCAGCCTCCAGACCGCTGGCTCTCCAATGCCAGCATGACTTACTACCAAGCCCTGCTCCTGAATGCGGACCGGGTGCAATTCGGACCTGTGGTCGCTCTTAATCCCGCGACCTTGCTCCCCCTGCCTGAGGACCCGGAACACCACGACTGCCTCCAGATCCTCGCAGAAACACACGGGACCAGACCGGACCTGACGAATCAACCCCTCCGAGATGCTGACTATACTTGGTATACGGATGGCAGCAGTTTCCTGGCAAATGGGAAACGAAAGGCGGGGGCAGCAATGACAACAGAGACTGAGGTAGTTTGGGCAGAAGCCTTACCAGCAGGCACCTCCGCCCAGAGGGCTGAACTCATCGCTCTGACCTAGGCACTCCGGATGGCAGAAGGTAAGAGACTGAATGTTTATACGGATAGCCGATATGCATTCGCCACGGCTCACATACATGGGGAAATTTATTGAAGACGAGGGCTGCTGACCTCAGAAGGAAAGGAAATTAAAAACAAACTTGGGATACTGGCACTCCTGAAAGCCTTATTTTTGCCCCCAAAATTAAGTATTATGCACTGCCCTGGGCATCAAAAAGGCCATAGCCCTGAGGAAAAGGGAAATAGGCTGGCAGATAACGCTGCTCGAGAGATTGCTATAAAATCAACCAAGACCTCCCAAGCTCTCCCCTTGACGAACCCGGAAGAGGCCCAAGCCTCCAGTTCGCTACCCTATAGTAAAGAGGACATTGATCTCCTAAAGAAAATGGGGGCCACATATGACCCCGAAAAGCAACATTGGGTTTTCAAGGAAAAGATTGGTATGCCAACAAAACATACTTATAAAATAATAGACTACTTGCATAAATTGACTCATTTGGGGCCAAAGAAGATGAAAACCTTGTCGGACAGACAGGAGTCAGGCCAATACCTCCTGAACAGGGACAGAGCCCTGCAAAAAGTGACTGATGAATGCCAAGCCTGCGCTCAGGTAAATGCAGGCAGAACCAAGCTTGGTCCAGGAGTTCGGGCACGGAGACATTGTCCCGGAGTACATTGGGAGATCGACTTTACAGAGGTTAAGCCAGGTCTCTAGGGGTACAGATACCTCCTGGTGTTCATAGACACTTTTTCAGGATGGGTAGAAGCCTTTCCCACCAAAAACGAAACCTCAAAGGTGGTGACCAAAAAGCTCTTGGAAGAAATATTTCCCAGGTACGGAATGCCTCAAGTCTTGGCACCGATAATGGGCCCGCCTTCGTCTCCCAGGTAAGTCAGTAGGTGGCCAAACTCCTAGGGGTCGAATAGAAATTACATTGTGCGTATAGACCCCAAAGTTCAGGACAGGTAGAATGCATGAATAGAACAATTAAGGAGACCTTATCCAAATTAACGCTTGCAACTGGCACTAGAGACTGGGTGCTCCTCTTACCACTGGCCCTGTACAGGGCCCACAACACCCTGGGGCCTCATGGACTGACTCCTTTTGAAATCCTATATGGGGCTCCTCCCCATTTATAAATTTCTTTAATTCAAACATTGCCGATTTTGCTAACAGTCCTTCTCTGGAGGCTCATTTACAGGTGTCTACAGATTGTGCAGAGAGAGGTTTGGAGGCCACTCGCCGCTGCTTACCGAGACCAACTGAACCAGCCGGTGGAACCGCATCCCTTCCAGATAGGAGATACTGTTTGTGTCCGCAGACACCAGACCTAAAACTTGGAACCTCGGTGGAAAGGCCCTTACACTGTCCTTCTGACCCCCAATGGCACTAAAGGTTGACGGCATCACAGCCTGGATCCACGCCTCACACGTTAAGGCCGCCCATACAGCTGACAAAATGGAGCCCGCCGCAACCCCAGCATGGAGAGCCCAACGCACTCAAAACCCCTTAAAGATAAGGCTTACCCGTGGGGCCCTTGGATCATTATATGGGCCCTACTAAGACTGGGGATGGCGACATTCCCGGGATATGACTGCCATCACCCGGGGGGTGGAGGGGGACGACATGGGACCAGGAACAAAGACTTCTATGTTTGTCCAGGACAAAACACACAAAAGGGACATGGAGGGCCAGGGGACGGTTACTGTGCCCAATGGGGTTGTGAAACGACGGGGGAGGCTTACTGGAAACCCTCCTCCATCTGGGATCTAATCACGCTCAGACGAGGAACCACGCCTGGGTACTCGGGAAGGGGACCCTGGACTTGCGGGGGAAAAGCTTGTGGCCCTTGCTATGATATCGCTACCGCTACCAATGTCCAGGACGCCACCCCAGGAGGTAGATGCAACCCCTTAGTCTTAGATTATGGAGACCAGCCAATTTAGACAACTTCAGGCAGCCATGCATACTGATATCAAGGCACTGGAAGAATCGGTTAGCGCACTTGAAGAGTCATTAACCCCCCCTCTCAGAGGTAGCCCTACAAAACAGGAGGGGGCTAGACATGTTGTTTTTACAAGAGGGAGGGTTATGCGCAGCACTCAAAGAGGAATGTTGTTTCTATGCGAACCACACTATGACAAAGCTTAGAGAGAGGTAAAGACAGACACAAAAGCTGCTCGAATCACAACAGGGATGGTTCAAAGGGTGGTTTAATAAGTCTCCCTGGTTTACGACTCTATTGTCTCCTCTGATGGGTCCCTTGATTGATTGTCCTCCTTCTGATACTCCTGTTTGGGCCCTGCATCTTAAACCGCTTGGTCCAGTTTATGAAAGACAGGCTGTCAGTTATTCAGGCCCTAGTGCTGACCCATCAGTATCATATGGTACAACAACAAGAAACCGAGGTTCCCTAACTGCTTAGAGTAAAAGATTTAACTCTGTGATAAAAGAAAAGGGGGGAATGAAAGACCCTACAGACCCCCTCCTCAGAACCCGCAGCTAGCAGGCTCCCCGGGAGAACGTCCTGTTTGCTTGAAAGATTCTCAGGATCAGCAGCTAGCCTGCTCTCGTGAGAGGAAAACAGGATATCTATAAGATAGGACATCTACAAAGCAGGATGACTTCAAAGTAGGATACCTATAAGATAAGAGCAGGATGTCTGCTGCCAGACATCCATGCTGGGAGAGGAAAACCATTCATGCCACCCCCCCCCGCCTCATTCTGATAACCACGCTTCTGCTTCTGTAAATTGCTTTTTGCTGCCCTCTTTCCTATAAAAAGTCCTCCTCCCAGTCTACAGGCGCGCAAGTCCTCCGAAAGACTTTGCCGCCCGCAGGTACCTGTGTCTACCTAATAAACCTCTTGCAGTTTGCATCCGACTCGTGGTCTCGGCCTGGTCTGTGGGTCCGGGGTCTCCACCTGAGGGAAGGTCCCTACCAGGGGTCTTTCAAAAGGGATAACTGGAGCAGAAAACCAATCAATCACTGAGCACCCTGACTCAGAACCCAGGGCCAGTGAAAGAAACACACCCTGTATTTGAGACCTGGAACAAGGAGAGAAACGTCTTTATCTCCGAACCCAGTACTAAAGACAAGTGCCCTGGCTCTGAAACTAGTGTCAAAGAAACACACTTTGTTCCTAGAATTAGAGTCAGTGAAAGAAATATGCCCTGGTCCTAAGATTAGAGTCAAAAAGCTAAAAAGAATCAGTGAAAGAAATACGGTTTGGCCATGAAGTCAGAGCCATCTCTGCCCCTGACCAGCTAACCTGACCAATCCCTGAGCAGGGAAAAACTAACCAATCCCCCTTCTCCCCGGGAAAACTCCACCCCTAAGAAGCCCTATATAAGCCTCTCCACCCCTTCAGTTAAGAGCTGCCTTTAATTCCTCCCTGGCAGAGGCAACCACTCTCCTGTATTCCTCCTTCCCAAATAAATCTCTTTCTCAAGAGTCTTGGGTGACGATCATTCGATCATTCGTTGGTGCAGAGCAGAAGAGCCTGGCTGGAATGTTCCTTAGGATGCTGAGCTGAAAATCCCTGCTGAGATGCTCCCTAGGGGACCTCAGCAAGGCAGAGCAGAACAGAAGAACTTTGCTAGGAAAAGTAACAACTTTTCACTACATTTCTGCAGGGGGCTTCCCTCTAGTAGAGTGTTAGCAGAAGAACCATCTGGGTCAGAGAAGAAGCAGATAGCTTTGCTAGGATGCTCCCATAAGGGAACAGCTGTAACGGCTCTCCAGGATAAGAACAAAATCCCTGTATCCTGCGGGGAGACCATCCCTCATCCCACCAGGTAACCTGGCTTCCCTATAGTCAGGACACCTTTCCTTCAGGGTTGAGTATCTCATTGCAGCTCCAGCCTCCAGAGCTGTCCTATTGTGGCTCCCTTGCCCCAGAGCTGTCCCACTGTGGCTCTACCCCCTCCAGAGTGATCCTATTGCCGCTCAACACCCTTACCCCAGAGCTGTCCTATTGCGGTTCTAAGTATATCCTGGTTTCCCAATAAGTCAGGATTTCCCAGCACCACTACTGTACCACATTCCCATACATACCTCACTGAAATGTTAAACATTAACTGAGGTATAAACTTTTCAACAATAAGTCTTTATATGTTGTCTATAAATTCTTTCAATTCTTCCCAATGAAAGCTTAATATGTAACTTATCAGGTACTTGCCTTCTATCTTCATCTGCTTTTTAGATTGGATGGGAAGACAAGGATGGAGCATCAGGTGAGGGACTTCTCATCACATGGTTCCATGAGGGAGAAAGGAAGGGCAACAGAGGCTTAGGAAGCCGAACTCACTTTTCTATAACAGCACCAATCTCATCCAGAGTGAGAAAGTCTCATGGTATAAGCTTTTCTTGAAAGTCTCACTGAAATACTGTTGCATTGGCAATTGCACTTGAATGAGTCTGGGCAGAAAAAGCTGTATAAAAGATAACACTTCACATGCATTGTATCTTTTCAACCTAAAAATTCCTGAGGACGTGTTGCATGGAGAGCAGGCCCTTGTTCCATCCTGGCCACCCAGCTAGCTTACACCCGAAATAACCACACAGAAACTGTATTAATTAAATCACTGCCTGGCCCATTATCTCTAGCTTCTTATTGGCTAACTCTCACAACTTGATTTAACCCATTTCTATTAATCTGTATATCACCACGAGGTTGTGGCTTACCAGGAAAGATTCAGCATGTCTGATTCTGGCGGCTCCATGGCGGCTCTCTCCCTCTGCTTTCTTTCTCCCAGAATTCAGTTCTGTCTTCTCCGCCTACCTAAGTTCTGTCCTATCAACTAGGCCAAGGTTTCTTTATTCATTATCCTGTGAAAGCAACACACAAACAGAAGGAACTCCTACCCCAAGGAAGGGCCAACTTTACAACAGATAGACGCAGTTTGTCAAAAAGAAAACATCCCCTTGATTGCGTGGGTAGTACTTGATATGGGACTGATTCCAATTTCTAGGTTTAAATGTAATTATGTGATGCTTTAGGTCAGCTCACAAAGCATTAGGTTTCATCTCTGCATCTTCCTCTCGGCCATTGTTCTTTGCTAGCATTCACGCCTAAGCTTTTCAGTTTCACCTGTCTGACCTTGGATAAGCTACTTGCTTTATTCCAGAGTCATGCTGGCAGCTTGGTGGGCTTCCAACTCTTTATCACCTGGAGCTAGTACTCTTGAGTTTCTGATCAGCACGCAGAGTCTGCAAATTACCCAAGTATAGCAGCTGAGACAGCAGTTTTGATGGCTGCAAGAATGAGTATGAAATGAACCCTTGTCCTCCTCTCTTGAGATCGGTCCCAGCTGTGGTTTTGACTGTATGCAAACAAGAAGGTTTCTACTTCATTCAAAGGCAAATAAATGAGTGCATATGGGTGTCATCTTGTGTCACAGTGAGGTTCCTCCAGAAACCTGAATGTGGCTCAGGGGTATATGGGGAAATTGGAAGTACCATTTATATCAGAAGTCAGAGATAAATTTTAGAAATTTAATAAATATTGAATTCTGAGAATAATTTTTGGCAGTGAAGTCTTGCCCTGTACCATTTGAACTTGAAAAAAAATTCTGTAGTTTTTTTTGTATGTGTGTGTTTGTACACGTGTGCATGCTTGCTTTCATGACACGATTCCTGTAGCTCACAGAAGTTCAACTTTTTCGACAACACTTTGTGTTGATTTCTTTGGAGCTCTTACATGGAATTCTTATGCATTACAAGTGTTGAAGGAAAAAGGAAACTCTAAAACTACTTGAAGATTTGAATTACTCTTATCTAAAATGTAGTTAAGAGATTTCTAAAACAGCAAAAGGAATTAATTAAAACCTTCCATAAAAATCCACTGAGCAGCTAAAAATAAAAAGCACTGTAGAGAATAAATAATAGAACCCTTCAGATTAATGAGTAAATCCTTCCAACTCCTACACTGTAAAGTATCCTGAAGGAACATATAATTACATCATGATTACTATTATTACAACTTAACAAGCCATTAATCTTTTGTTCTATACAAAATATACATATTAAATTTAAATGTATATAAATGTATTTAAATGCCATCATATCCATGGGCTCTACATTTTGTGATTGCTAGTCTGGAGTTTGACTCCTGTTTCTTCTTCTTTTTTCTTATTTTAAGTTATTCATGAAGGAGCTATTTTAAATGGAAGATGCTTCCACCTTTCATTCAGAGAAGTATCTTATTAATGACTGATATTTGCACCTCTGTGAAGGCCATCCTGAGCAGTTTCACTTTGAGGCAATCTTTCAAATCATTGGAGTTGGTGAGCTCCTTCTAAGACTCTTCTTGCTTCCTCTTTCAGAGCCATGCCTCCCTCTGCAGACTGCCCTCCACTGAAGGACTTGTTCTGATGTTCTCTAAATAGCATTCGGCTTCATATGAGTGCTGCTCAGAGCGTAGGAAACTCAGTCTCTGACTGTTGTTTCTCCACCTTCTCTTCCTTTTCATCTCAGATAGTCTTTTCTTTACATTGTTCTGCGCTAGAACCCTTTCTTGTTATTACTAGAAAAGGAAAGAATAGGGATACAGTTTCTTACCTGTTCTACCACCAAATCACCTCTATACTCTTCCTTTTGTTTATTTCCATGTTAACTGGGCATCCTCCTTCTTAAGCAGAATCATCTATTTTTCTACCAGATCTCTGCTTTTGCTTAGCTTACACCTTGTCTTGAAATTATCCCATTTATCTCTAGAATGAACTCTTGCATTCCTACTGAATCTTTCTAAGAGCATATAAACATACAGCAATATGTTTCACTTGAAGCAACAAACATCCACACATGTGTGCATGCCTCCGTGCTTTGATTCCCTTTCTCTTCCATCTTTCCTTATTTCTTGACTTTTTTCTTTTAATATAAAACAAATTTCCTGGAAGGACTGCCTATTTTTTTGATCTCTACTTATTTTTCATTTCTTCTTGGAGTCATTCTAGAGTGGGTTTAGTTGTCTTCATCACGTCACTAAAGGTGTCTTTGCTAGAGACGTTGGCATTTTAGAATCCTGTGATCAATTCTCAATGCTCATTTTGACATCTTAGGTCATTTTGAAATATTCTTTCAACACTTGAATTTCAGGTGTTCTTCTCAGGATTCTCTACTTGTGTTTCTCTGTGTAGCTGTTGGACAAAAGTCATTGTTGGTTTTTCATCCTTTACTGCTCATTGCACTGAGATCCTCTAGAGTTTCTTAGACCTTATCAGGTCTCCAGTTTAATTTACTTTTCAGGTCATCTGATTGTATACATATGTTTTAAACACTATCCATCTGTATCTCCAAGTTCCACTTCTTCTCTGAACTCCACACACATCTATCAACTACTTCCTTCATTTCCATATGAAAGACCAACATGCAGTTTACATGCAATATGAGCGAGACAAATTCTGATCTTTCCTTTGTTATCGGTTAGTTCTTGAGTAACTGAAGTCCCAATTCCACCCAGGATGGTTACAGCATTACTGAGGTCTTTATTTCTAAAGAGTCTAATTTAATCTTGAGCTTGTTGCTTCTAACTTTTAGAATCTTCCCCTAGTTGAAACTTTTTTCATAGTTTCTAATGTCATTTTCCTAGGTCAAGCCCCAGTGGGTTTCCTCTTTAGCCTTCCCTTTAGACATCTATTCATACAACAAACACCTACGAGGCAGCTACCATGTATCTGTGCTGCTTCCTGTGGTGAGTTGTGAACTGAAGCAAACTGGGCAAAAACCCTTGCTCTAGGCGATTTCAGCCCTGCTCTGGAGAGATTCTTCCTTAAATGCCTCCCTGGTTGTTTTTTGTTCCCTCTCCACTTTCCCATTCATTCTCTGCTTAGCAGTTACAAGAATCTTTGGGAAACCTCCAAGCAAGATGATGTTACTTGTGTTCAAAGCCCTCTAGTGTCTTCTCTGACCTCACCATCATCACTAGCCTTCTTTTATTCCAACCACACACAAACACGCTCAGCTCCTTCCAGCTTCCTGGACTTTGTACATACTGTTCTGCTTGCTTAGAAAGTTCTTCCCATGATTTCTGTCCCTTGTACTTTTACTTCATTAGAAATCTATTTAAATAGCATTCCAGAGTGTCCACAATCACTCTTTCTTTAAAAACTGTCACTATTCTCTATCTCTTGACTTTCTGTTGTGGCAGTCTCTCCTTATCAAGATCCCCCTGCAAACACCTAGTGAACGCTTTATACTACAAGAAGTATCAAACCACACAAATACCTTTTCTCCTATACCTACAAACCAGTGGTAGAGATCAGCTTACAAATTGGGCATAGTAAAGGATTAACAAATGCTACTAATAGAACAATTATACATAATACCCACCCTGCAATGAAAAATGGCAAGTCATTTTTACTTCTTTGGGTTTCATTTTCTGCACAGTGAAAAGTCAATGGTGAGACTTATAGTTGTAATTCTACCACTCTCAAATCTTGTGAATGTAATATCTTCACAATAGTTATAATTCATTTGATGAGAAGAGGACTAATATGTACCCTCACCCCAAGAACTGCTGGAATGGAAATGTGGGAGTTTTCTTTCTCTATATCCTGCCAATGCGGACATCCCCACCAGGAGGGGAGTCACAACATTTGCATCTGCATAAACATTCCAGTCAAGAACTTTCCTAAGGTGCTTACTGAAAGGAAGAAGCCAGAGTGGGAAATACCACAAGGGAAGAGATTCAATGCCACTTTGATCAGGAAGGTTATTACATTTGTTTTAGATCTTAATGCATACCCACTTAGGTCTGCAATCACTTATGATATGTTAGACAAAAGTCCTAGTGGGAAAAAATAGCGTGTGTGCACGACTCCATCTGTCTGAGCCTTTGCCAGAAACATTTATGAATCACTTGTCTCCTGATAGACAACTTGCTTTCTTAGTTTGCAATCATATTTCTCACAGATGTTGCCTTTGAATTAACCATTGTCTCAGTTCTGAATATTTTCTTGATTCGAGACTGTAGTATAGGCAAATTCCACCTATCTTCAAGACTGGCAGTAATTGTCCAATAATGAAGGAAGAGGATATTTGAGGCAAGCCAAGGAGTTGGGATCCAGGATAAAGGACAAACACTTCTGCACAAGTTTGGTATTTCTCAAGTTCTGGCATCAGGGATGTTTACTTGCAGGTTATGCAAAGTCTCAGCTTGGGTCCTGGAAAAAATGAGCTGGAGACTTTGCCTGAAAGGAGTTTCTTGCTAATTTCTGAGGACATCTTGCTTTTATTAGGACATAGCTGTTGTCATGTGTTCTGTCTTGAGAAATGAGGATTTCATTCACTGTACAGAATGCATACCTAATGTGGCTTTTATTTTCTACCAATTGACAGTCTCCTATGCACAAACCCACTTTTCGACACACTTTTTATAGCTGACATATTGCTGAGAAATGTAGGAAGGTAAGTAGGTTTTGTTCTGGCCATATTTGGAAGTTACCTTCCTGACACAGAAATATATTTATTTTTCTCTTTTGGAGTCATTTTGCCATTTGCGTGATCGATTTTTTGATTGTTCATCAACTTCAAGTAGAGTTTTCTTCCTCTCTCTCTCTCTCTCTTTTTTTTAGAGATAAAATATTTATTTCAAGGACCTGTAAGCTAATTTGTATTGCTTAATGATACCATATCTGAAGGACCAACAGCATTTTTCAATTCAGATACATGAACTCAGAGTCAAATGCAAAATTTAATTTCCTTTCTAGAGGAGCTGGTGAAAGCCTATTGTGAAAAGGTTATGAGAAAAAGCTTATCTCAGAATTGCAGCTGAGATTCAAGTCATTTAAGACGTGAAGCATTTGGCAACAGAAAGATGGCTGTCATTAAATAGGAAACTCAGTGCATTAGTTCTGGGCTAAGATAAAAATACTTTAGCTGTCATTGTTTCTTAAAGGAGCAACACAGGAAGACAGAAGAAAGTTGAAAAAGAGTAGCTTTACCCCAAATGGTGGAGTATGTTTTTTTTTTCCACTTAAAATAAGGGAGTTATAAACATTTTATGACTGGGTTAAGTACACCAAAGAGAGGTACACTTGGCTAGTAATTGTCATTTAGGGAAGTCTGTAGTCCTTTAATACATTTGAGTAAGAAGTGAACAGAACTTTATTTTATGGTCGCAGAAAAACAATTGTTCTTTTCTTACCATATCATTAGCAGACTGAAGTCCACAACTTAGTGGAATCATTACCAAACTTGTATTCTTAATAATGTATTGACTTTTGGAAATAAGGGTTAGAGATGGGTCGCAGAGGCATTCCTGGCCTGGGCTTCCTTAAGCCTCGGGAGATGAAAAAAAACTGCTGGAGATATGTACAGTCTAGTGTTTAGGAAACCATTATTTTTGGAAGCTGCAAAAACCCTAATCCTCTCAAGTAGTTCTACTACCTGCCCTCCCCAGTAGTTATTACCATGCTAGATGGTTCTGACAGCATGTTTATGTTTTCTGAACTCCTCGCAGTGTGATGGTGTTTCTTTTCTTGGTATGAAAGGACACACCCCCAAAGATACCCTCAAACTTCCCCCAACATATTTTCTCATAAGTATGCCTTTTCTTTGCCCACCTCGCTCTCTTTAATGATGCATGCACACTTGGCTTATACGATCTTTTTTGTTTTTCTCCTTTGGTTGTGAGGAAAGAGGGTGCACATTCATGGTCATGGAGCAGAGACTGAGGGAAGCCTACATTTAACGCTGGGTAGTTAACAGACACCTTTATAGTACATGTTCAGGAGGTAGTCATTAAACACTTGCTGGGTAGAAGCACACGTAGACAAAGACTGACTGGGTTAGAATAACCATGGTGGTTTGGAAGCCAAGAGTCTTAGAAAGGCTACCCGACACTGTCAGACTTTATGACACAGGCTTTTAGCAATGACACTGTTTGTTTGATGAGTAGCGGGTTTGGAAGTGAATGTTTAACATTTAACTTCAAGCATGGAGAGATGACAGCCCGAGTGCAATTCGCAAAATGCCAAGATTTGCAAATATCTTTGCCTATTGCATATTTGCTTTATTTTGGGAAGAGGCTGCAAACGGAGCTTTCTTCTCATGCTCCCTTTCTTGCCTCATTTCTGTCTAGAGGAAGCTGATATGAAACGAATTGGAAACTTTAGCATTCTCTCTGCTCTTTGTTAACTATTATTAAAACAATATGGAAAGAGCTCTAGACTGCGACTCATAAACCCGAGTCTAGTCGCCAATCAACCACATTTTCCCATCTGTAAAACAGAAATAATATCAGTTGCGTAGGGTGGTAGTGAAGATTAAATGAGATGGTGCACATCAAACCTCGGGTACAGGGCTTTTCAAATACTAAGTAGCCACAAGTGGGGCTGGCCATAGGGATGGTGGTGGCAAAAAGGATAAAGGTGAGGGACACTGAGATACTTAGTATGTCTTAATAGTTTCTTTTTTAGCTACCTTGAATAATGACTGGAAAGAGCATAAAGACATCAGAAAACTTACTCAAAAGTATCTGCAAGCTACTTAATGGTAATGTGTGACGCGAATTGTGCCTAAGTCCTGAGACCCCCAAGAAGATCACCACGGATCCACACACTTCCGAATGCAAAAGCAAGGTTTAGTTTGTTATGTGTGGGCTAGCACGGGTCCTCTGCCTCGCAGTCTGGCACAGCAGATGGAGGGAGAAGGACCCCCACCTGCTATTGCAAAGGGTTTTTATAGAAAGACCAAAACCACAAAGCAGTCACAAGATTACAATTTCAAAGTACCAAATTATTTATCCTATATCACAATTGGCTACAGATTAGGTAAAGTTTAGCTGTTATTCTCTAATAGGCTGTCACTGCTTAGGGGGTTTTCTTCAATCCTGGCAACTGTCACCTGGTCAGTATTCAGGACAACTGCTGACCCTTTGCTAACATAGGGTCTGCCTGGAGACTTATCTGATTGGTCCATTATTACTCAACTGATAGGGGAAGTTAGGTGGTCAGCATCTTGTCAGCAGTTTTGTGTAGCTTGTTTTTTCTTTCCCATTAGTTAATATTTACCCTAAAAGGGGGCTAGTGACCCCCGGCTTTCCTCAGGGATGGGGGTGAAGTTCAAAGTTCCACAAGGTCCCAACAGAAAAATGGAATCTTTTTCGGCCTCTCCGAATGATAGGACTGATGGCAGCAGCCAGTCGGGGTAAGCATCAATGTGTGTCACTATAATCCCTCCAAAACAGCAATCAGTTCTGCTCTCCTTTGCTGTCTGTTTCCTTGCTGGGAGTCGAGCTTCAGGAGGCAGAATGGAGCTGAAATAAGCCAACAAAACAATCATCAAGTAGTTTATTTTTCTAGCCTTGGAGTATCACTTTCAAAACCTGAGAATTTCGTTCCACATTTCACAGACTCTTTTACCTACCCTGTCATGGGTGCCAAGAAAGTTGTTGATTTAGCTTTCTGTTTGTGAAAAGGAACACCGAAGTGGGCACAAGCAGGCAGTCCTGAAGTGAGACTGATAAGCTTGCTACAAACTTGCAAGTCACTGCTTCTGGGTTTGTTTTGTTTTAAAAACACAAAAGACTCTCAGCTGGTTTATTCTTATCACAGGCCGCAGTGAGCTTCCAGACTGCTGTGTTGCATCCTTCACAAATTCATTACATTCTGTTAGCCCTGTAGTCAGTGCTTTCTGCCAGGGATCTTCAGGCTGACAAGGGTTCAAACCTTAGTTAACCTTCCTGGCTTAATTCCACCGAAGAAAGATGCTATGGAAATTTCTCTGGATAGTCTCAGCACCTTCTATAACCTCAGAACTCTTCTATCACATCAGATTGGACTTAATTGAATTCCCCTTTCTTTCCCCTTTCACTGGCAGCACTCATACAAAATGAATTCATGGAAAAAGTCAGGGGGGAAAAGGTAAGAATTTGAATTCGAATTTGGATTACTTAGGATTCATCACCAGTCTCTGAAGGCTTTGCAGCCTCCCCTGTTCAATCTTAGAGGCCGACTGTATGTATGCTTGACAGCTGGCCAGTAGAAGACACTAAGTTAGCCTCAGCCGTTTGACAAGGAGGAAGCAGATAATTCAGTCAGTGGTGTTCATTTGCTCTAAGTGTTGTGCTCACTGAGTTTTTCTGTAGCTCCCTTGTTAGGTTTTAGCAGCAAGCACTTGCCAGCAATCAGTATAATCAGTGTTGGCAAAACACAGATGTTAATGCCTTTTAATCAGCTAGGCTTTTGGAGAACTTGGGCCGAAGCCTGGAATAATCCTGCTTAGCCCTACAATGAATGAATGGTGTACAGGCTTTACAAATTTTCATTTTAATTAATGATGGCGATAGAAACGACATTCATGTTCACAGTGATAGAGAAACCGCAAAGTCATGTGTTGTGTGGGCATGTGGGAGTGTGTCCTGACCTCTCCACATGTTTCACATTCTCAACTGGCTTATTATATTCCCTTCTGGCTTCTGTATTATTTAGCAATAAGCCTGGAGCAAGACAATGATACCAAGTGCAAGTGGAGCAAATAAATCATACCACTGTGAAAAACGAGCTGTTAATAGTTCCTTACGACAGTCCACACTTCCTAGACACCCTTATGTGAACCGGACTGACCAATTCCCTTTCATAACCCTGGCCCCTTTGGCTGTGGGCCTAGTGTCCTTCCTTCCTTTCCTTTCACTGCGTCCTGGGAGGAACTATGGGATCTGATGTCCTGAGATAGAAGGTGAAGATATTTCTACTGCTAGCATATCTGGGTCAAAATTGTTAAACCTTGGAACTTAGACATCTAGTAAAACTAAAAAATACCACTTTGCCTCTTGACTCTGCGAAAAAATGTGTTTAGTGATCAAAAGGAATAATAAAAATGATTTATCAAATGTAAAACAGCACTGCATTTTAAGAGCAATGCTCAGCTAAGAAAAAAAATCCTTAATTAGTATATTTGAAATTTTAGAATCTCTCGATATAAATGGTTGTGAATACCCTAAAATCTTTTCTATGGGTAGGCGACGATGATAATGATACATCTGTGAGAACATTAATTTCATCGGGATGTTTTTGTCTAGTTTTTGCTTAAGCATTTTTGCTGGCATTTTTCCTTCATACCTCTGCAGACTCTCTGCATGTCACCTCTGCCTGCTAAGTTGTCTTGCTGGCCCCATGATTCATTCTTCTAACTTTAACATACACATATGATGGTAATATGACACATTGCTGCTCCTCTTGGCATTTTTCTCCTTTGTAGAGATTCAATATTTCGTCTTTTGTTTAGGATCAGTTGTAGTTTCTGAAGGTGTCCAGCTGAAACTGGCCATTTAGTTTGCCAGGTAATATCAGTTCTTGGTTTATTAGGATTTGGACAAATGTGTGTGTGTGTGTGTGTGTGTTTTGTATTTTAATAAATAAAGCTTGCCTGAGGATCAAAAAAGTAAACAGCCACACTGCCAGCTTTTCAGAACAGGCAGGCAGCAAGGACACACACCTTTAATCCCAGTAACCACACTAGTTTGCCATAGAAACCAGGCAGTAGTGGTGCACACCCTTAATCCCAGAACTAGAGAGGATTACAAAACAGGAGGAGACAGCTTCAAGCTCAGTCTCATTCTGAGATTCCTGGAGGCAGGATCGCCCTTTCACACTGAGGTCGAGATATGTGCCAGTGACTGACTACTCTGTTTTTTTGGTCTGTAGGTTGAACCCCAATATCTATCTCTGAGTTTTTATTAATCATGCTTCATATATATTTAGTGTATATATTTTTATATTTATCATATATATTATTTTCCTATTTCCTCTGAAAGGTTAGTATCTTGACCTTGGATTCGAAGAACCTGAGTTCATCTTCTGGTTCTCTTAAATGTGTGGTGTGACTTACCACCTTGGAGCTTCAAGCTTATCTCATCAATAAAATGAGGAGAACATCAGAGACAGCATCTCACAGTGCAAAAAAAAAAAAAAAAGGGGGGGGGAGAAAAATCTCACACAAAGAGCTTAGTGCAAGATTTAGCACACTGCATGAATGGTAGACATTATATTTAATTAGAGTAATTTTAGATCATTACTAATAAAAGCTTAACTGCTTTTCTACCCCAATCAATATGACTCCTCTTTCTTCAACCTCAAATCAGGTTGGAGTTCACCCTGTGCAGGGAGACTCTGGAATGTCTGTTCTGAGTCAGGAAGAGTTGATGGCTAATGTGTCAGAGGTATTTCTCACACCACTGACTTACTTAGCCACTTACAGAAAGTGCTTCTAAGAAGGTTAGAAACTTAAAAGCAAATTACCCAGCTAAAGGATGTGAGAATTGTTGTGGTTCTCACTGACATAGGAAAAGGATGAGCAGAATCAACATAGTTGTAACACGAGGGCCAGCTTGTTGGGGTTTCTGTCCTGCCTAGTACCCCACAGCTGGCGAGCCCCAAAGAAAATCACACAGAGATCTCCATAAGTTATAAAACTGATTGGCCCATTAGCTCAGTCTTCTTATTAGTTCTTATAGCTTATATTAACCCATTATTCTTATCTATGTTAGCCACATGGCTCAGTACCTTTCTCAGCTGGGTATATCACATCTTGCTTCTTTGGTGATCTGGGCAGGAATGCGGGAAGAGCTTCCTTCTTCCCAGAATTCTCCTGTTCTCATCGCCCCGCCTTTACTTCCTGTCTGATTGAACCACCTATACTTCCTGCCTGGCCAATCAGTGTTTATTTAAAACATGATTGGCAAAATACAGACAATTCTCCCACACCACACAGTTATTCTGGTTTATGAGTTCTAAAAAACAACACTATCTGGAGTATCCATGGAAAAGGATATGAAATTCTAGATAATATCCTGCTAGAAAAGCCTGGAGAAGTACTTCTCGTAATTATCAGTAGTGACAATAATATTAAATTGATGGCATAATGAATACATTTATATAACAAGCTATGATTAAGGTTATATTAAAAGGTAGAAGTTAATGGTCATTCCTAATAATTAACACAACTGACTATATAATAGTTAAAAGAGAAAGTAGACAATTCTTTTCTTTGTCTTTTTATTACTGAATTATAAGCTGCAAAGCTGTAAAAACATTACATATAGGCATTAGAAATGTCACTGAATCTCTCTTACTAATAATTTTATTCTATGAGATTGGACTTTCTATTAAAATACTATAGTTAGAAATGTTTATGATATTAATTTACAATAATAAACTTGATGTAGTCATGCTTCACAGGCTTTCCATCACTGATTTTCACAACTTGAAGGAGACTTTTGAGAAGCTGGTCCTGAGTCTTCTTTGTGAACATCAGAGTTGTGTGGCTGAGAAGGGACTTGCTGAATGATGCATACAGGAATGCAAAGTGGCATTATGATCAATTTTTATAGAGTTCACCCTGGAGTTCAAACAAAACCAAAGATCATGGCCAACAGGTGAACTTAGTGATTTTAATTAAACACTGGGTCCTGGAGAATTCTTTTTATCGTAAGAGAGTAAGATAACACAAGGAAAGTGATGACAGGATATGCACTCAGGTTGCCACAAGTCAATGGCACAATTACAATGAATCAAACTATCATAAAATGATCAAGGTCCCATGTTGAACTGTGCTAGTGTAAACTACACAGAGCCCAGAACACGTGATGTCAGGTTCACAGTCAGGCACTGTATTTGTATCTTTAAGCAGAGTCAATTCTAGAGTTATTATCAAAGGCCGGGACAATGCAGTCTGGTCACCAGACAACACAGGACAGTGGAAAATGACTGACTATACACAGAAGTCCTTGGTTTTAGTTTCAACTTTGTCTTTTGATAGTTGTGTGGTTATGGCTAAATATTTTGCATTCTTTCCTATCCCAACGTCTTGATTTGAGAAACCAGTGGATGGACCTAGATTATCTGTAAGCCCCCCTGCCCCTTTTAACTCTAAAAATAGGATTTGTTAGTTCTGACAGGTACTCTCAACTTTCTCTGTCTCTGCTTCTGTCTTCTCCTTTCTCACTCTTGTGTCCAACAAAATCCAAACTTTCACTGGTAAAGTGTTTAAAAATATGATGTTTAATGTTATTTTGTACATAACTGTTTTTATTTAGACAATGAAGAAACACTACCATTCCTCAGATCAAGCGGTTGATAGATATGGTGTTGTCTGTATGTCTCGAGGCTGTAGTTTTGTAGGAATATTATTTTTTTTTACTACTTAGGATGCAGAGAAATTGGACACAAGAATTCAGCCCAATTACCAGAAGATTTTATTTTCATTGAATTGATACTTTTCTAGTTTCTTTCTTTCTTTCTTTCTTTCTTTCTTTCTTTCTTTCTTTTTTTTTTTTTTAAAAAAAAACCTTAAACTACCCTTCTGCAAAAAATATAATTTAGGGCAAATGTCCCAGAGATGAGGTAAATTTAATCATTTTCCTTCTGGATGAGAGACACTGATCCATTTTTTACTTTCTGGTGTAGTCTTCAATAGGAGTGGTTATCCTGCTTCATAGACTATATTTTTCAAAATGGTATTGGCAGTAATAACAGTATTATAAAAATATATCCATCAAAACAAATATCTCTAATGAATAGTTGGTCCTGCTGTCTGATGTGGTACAGCAAGGCTGAGGCTCTAGGGGATGATTCAAAGATGCCTCTGGGCCCTCAAAGGAAGCCTGTCTTCCTATCCACGGAGCCTGGAAAGAGAAAGTGGATGTTTACAGATACTGGCGTGAACAAAGACTAGTACCTAAGATTCAGATGCACTTACTTTCCACTTTTTAAATGTCCTATCATGTAGAATGCACAGAAGGCAATAGGACCAATTGTCAGCTAAGAATCTAAAACAGGTAAGCCTGTGTGTGTTCAAGATGGAGTTCTACAATTTTCTGTTCCTGAGACGTGTGACATTTCTCATTTCTATCATATAGATGATGATTGAAATTTCTCATTTCTATCATATAGATTGTAGATGGTGGCTTCTGTGGGGGTTTGCATTAATTTAATACACATAAAAATTTACAATAGTCCCTGGCATATAGCAGGGACTCATAAATTGTTATATACTATTAATGTATAAAAATTTTCACCCAAGACAAATACATTAGGGAAGAATTACCTTATATTTCTGTTAAAGTAAATGACTTCATTTTTCTTTCCTTTTGGTGTTGAATTGAACCTTTGTAAAGGGTGAAAAACATGATCTAATTTTGGTAAGCAATTAATTAGGTGGAGTCTGTTTTAATGACTTTCCTGGATGTCACTTTTGTCTGTGGGTTTCAGGCTCCTTATGCAAAAAAAAAAAAATACAGAACAGATATTGTGAGGCTGAGCTAATGGTGTCCCAGAACACCAAAAGCCTCGATTGGTGGTTCCAAAGATTTTCCTCAGCAATCTAAGAGTGCCAAGAACGAGTGGGCCAAGACAGGGAGTTATGGCTCTCTGAAAATCCAGAAGGAGCAGCTCCCAGTCTGCACTTGACATGTTTGAGGGTTTAGAAGACTGGTTTGTGGTAGTGCTAAATCCCCAGTGTGTTCTGTGTTCCCAGGGAAGAAAACCAATAACAACAGAGCTCGCCGCTCTACCATTTTCTAAATGGGCTTTCTTGCAAGTGGGGCTCTGGGAGGAATCTCACAACTTTCTGCCGCTTTGTGTCTAACGGGTAAGCGGGTAAGCAAAGAGAGCTGCTCCCATTCTGGCTTTGTGGGTTCACAGACAGGGGCGGGGAAGGGCTGTTGTGGGGGAGCCTGTGCCTGTGCTTTTCCTTTCTGCTGCCATTCCAGAGCTTGCTTCTAGGCAGTGTAGCTGTATGCAGCTTGGCAGCCGTCAAACTTCAGGTCACATTTAAGTTAAATTTCTGAGTGTTACCTGTCTGGGGGTTGGCCACAGAATATTTCTTACCCATCTCTTATTTTCAAGGAGGACACAATGGGGAGTGACAAGGTAACAACTGAAATGGGGCGAGGTACCCGCACCCCGTGTTGTGTCTCAAAGAATGACACACCTATGCTTCACGTTTCCAAGCCTCACCTCCAGCTCCGCAGATTGTTGTGTCTGAATTTGCTAACAGCATTCTTGTTCTTTTCAGTAGATTTTCATGTAACTAGGATAAATAATTGTTAATAATTCTTTTTTAAAATTTTTTTATTTATTTCTTTATTAAAGATTTCTGCCTCCTCCCTGCCACCGCCTCCCATTTCCCTCCTTCTCCCCCAATCAAGTCCCCCTCCCTCCGTGAGCCCTAAGAGCAATCAGGGTTCCCTGCCCTGTGGGAAGTCCAAGGACCACCCACCTTCATCCAGGTCTAGTAAGTTGAGCATCCAAACTGCCTAGGCTCCCACAAAGCCAGTACGTGCATTAGGATCAAAAACCCATTGCCATTATTCTTGAGTTCTCAGTAGTCCTCATTGTCCGCTATGTTCAGCGAGTCCGGTTTTATCCCATGCTTTTTCAGACCCAAACCAGCTGGCCTTGGTAAGTTCCCGATAGAACATCCCCATTGTCTCAGAGTGTGGGTGCACCCCTCGCGGTCCTGGCTCAGCCGTTAAAGGCTAGGCTCACAACCAAAAATATAAGTGTTAATAATTCTTTAGGGACCCGATGGCTGTTTTCGGCAGGTTTTTGCAATCAAGTCTTTTGAAAATGTTCTGTTTGATGAATATTGGTGCTCTAGTGATCTAACCACATTTTTGAAGTTCAAAATAGCCTAGGCTTCATCCTCCAAAATGCAGTAATTCATATTCAATAATCCCTTTACCCTCTTTAGTTCATCTTTGATGTTCATTTTAATATTTTCAGGTCTCGTTCATTATTAGAATGGGTTCCTGCAGCTTGTCAGCTTCCCCAACACAGGAAGATGGAAAGACTTGAGTTAATACTTGCCTTAGCTTTGAAAGTGTAATATTATGGTTTGGGCATCCTTACCTTTTGAGTACCCAGTGTTCTCTAATTCAGTCTATAGTGCCTGAACTATCATATATAAGTAATTGGGACCATAATGCATTAATAACTGGAATCTAGGGGAATTACTTTATATCACCAAAATAGCTGGCAAGAAGTGAAAAAAATGATCCTCAGTGTGAATTTCTTGTTTTATCCTATAGGTGATAAAATTTGAGTTAGAAGAGCTTTTTAAATGAAAACAATGTTTTTTGACAGTTTTAAATTATCTATTTAGCTAGCTAGCTAGCTATCATCTATCTATCTACCTACCTATCTATATACTTGCTAATCTACCTGCCTATCTTATACACATAATGTATAGGACTTTGGAAATGATCAAAAGAGAGATTTGCTTTAATGAGATAAAGTGTATCTGAAGAAAATATTTATAAGGTAAATAAGGAAGCATAACTTTTAATAAATTCAGTGACAGTATAATAAGGTAGATGGGTATAAAAGGGTACTGTGTCATAAAGCTAATTAATGATCTAAAACTAATCCTAATGATGGATAAGTTCTAAGTGATCAATACATATTTTATCCCTTCCTCAAGGAGAGAGGGAGAAATGCTTCATCAAGGGATGTTAGTCAGGCAGATTAGATCAAGAATGTTTTGAGAATGGCATGAGAACTAAGATTGGAAAAACATAGACTGTGTACAAGATCAAATTGCCAGTGGGCTTGGAAAGGCAGGGAGACAGCTGAGGAAGGACAGTTGCTTCCTGCATAGATTGCAAAATAATTAAATCTTCCTTCTGGTTCGGAAGCCCAGGGAACCACAACTCTGTGGTTTCTTTGGGACTATGCTATGTCTATACTTCAAGCATGAGATTCTATTAGCATTGTAAAGATGTAGACCTCTCTGAGTGGGTTGAGTTCCACCCCCTTTGTTCATTAACCTTCATCTAAGTTTAGTATGATTCTAAAAATGCACAAATAGCTGAGTTTCTGCTCATTTTAGTATGATGTAAAGAAAGTACAACTCTCAAATGTCATTTTGCGCACTGGTACATTGAAGATTGAAATGTGGAGAATGTTTGAGTCATAACCACAGCTTATGGTTATTTTTCAATTTCCTTTCTGTTAACGTGGCCATTAATGTGCTGTGATAAAACATGCAGTTCTATGGTTGAGTGTGGCTTCTTCTTATTAAAGAGGCCATGGTGTTTGAATATGTCTCCAGCTCTGTGACACATCCCCTCCCTACCCTTCATTCCTGCCTTGTCTCCTACTACATGTACAAACACTGCCCGTGATAAGATAGACTGCCTTGTTCTTTGATCCACACTTGACTCAATACCTATGTGCTCCCTATTCTTTCCTCCTGGAGTGCTTGTTCTCTCTTGCACAACTGGAATCCTTCAGCATTGGTTCAAAAACTATGTAGAAGCATTCCTGCCTTTCTTGGTGTGAATTAAAGAATTGTTCCTTTGGGATTATAATTCTATGTCCTTGTGGCATTTTAAAAGCTCCTTAAATCAGTAAAATGTCAGTGGAATATTTAAATGTCTTCTAAAATACCCCACTTAATATACAGATGATTTTTCTTTTTTGATTTTTTTTATTGATTTTTATTGAGCTCTACATTTTTCTCTGTTCCCCTCCCTGACTCTCCCCTCCCCACTGCAACCCTCCCCCAAGGTCCCCATGCTCCCAATTTATTCAGGAGATCTTGTGTTTTTCTACTTCCCATGTAGATTAGATCTATGCAAGTCTCTCTTAGTGTCCTCATTGTTGTCTAAGTTCTCTGGGGTTGTGGTTTGTAGGCTGGTTTTCGTTGCTTTATTTCAAAGAGTAGCTCTGAGGGTAAAGATCCTCCAGAGCTACCCTTGACCTTAGGCAGTAATGTCTGAAAATATGGGGCACATTGATTTTATAATCTGTGCCAGCAATCTAAACAGTTTCATCTCTTAAGATGACTGAAAAATTTCTAATGTGCTGAAGAGTCTCAGAATTTTGAATTCAAATATTAGATTAAACTTCTGATTTTATTTTATCCATCTTTGAAATATGTGTCGTTCAACATTAAATCAAACAAACAAAAGACTGAAAAAATTGTCCGACATTCAAATGTTTAGAATTTGCCCTTTCATCAGAAACAATGTATTTATTTCTACTAAATTCTTTTTATTTTGGAAATTTCAAAATCATGTCCAAAACTTGACAACTTCTTTTGCCTTACATCCATACTTTTTATGTGATTCCTGTTGACTGCTTATAGAACCTTTATTCATTATTTAAATTTTAAAATGTTGTTAATTTATGTTTTATACTTGTTCATGATACGTCTTGATCATTGCCTTACTACATTTGCTCTCATTTTGTTCCCATTTCCATCAAACCTATTTTCCCTCTACACCAGTCACTTTCCTATATTCATTACATTTGGTCTGGTTTGGTCACCTATTTAGTTTAACCAGGACTTACCTTGTACCAGGCCTTTTTCTTTTTGGCCACCAACCAGTTCCCAAATCATGACACAGAGACAGACTTATTATTAGTTTTGAATTCTTAGCCTAGTTTAGGCTTGATTCTGGCTAGCTCTTTTAACTTAAATTAACCTGTTTTTCTTTATCTACCTTTTGCCCTGAGACATTTTACTCTTTTTTTTCCGTCTATAATATCTTTCTTTCACTTCTTCACATATCTGGCTTTCTGGATTTGTGCCCCTGGCATATCCCTCTATCTCTTCTTGAGCCTAGATTTCTTCTCCTTTTTATTCTCTCTGCCTACTAGTCCCACCTACCTTTCTTCCTGCCAAGCTGTTGGTCACTCATCTTTTTATTAGAACAATTAGGTGTAACAGGAGACTGCTCATTCATTTCCCTGATGCCCGGCCCCAAATAATCACACAGAAACTATACTAAATAAATGCTACTTGGCCACTGACTCAGGCATATTCCTAGCTAGCTCTTACATCTTGAATTAACCCATTTCTATTAATCTATGTATCACCATGAAGCTATGGCCTACCAATAAGGTTCTATTGACTGTCTCCTTCGGCAGCTACATGGCATCTCTTTGACTCCACTTATTCTCTCTCTATATCTCTATTTAGATTTCCTGCCCAATTTTACTCTGCTAAACCATTGGTCAAAACAGCTTCATTCACTAACAAATAAAAGCATCACATATACAGAAGGATATCCCACATCATCTCACTTTTTGTCAAGATAAAAAGGAAAGTTTTAACTTTAACATAGTAAAATTACATATAACAGAATAGGTATCAAACAAGAATTATAGTTACAATATTTTTATGAGTCTAAAGTTTCATATTTAATTTACCTTTTATCATAACTAAGGAAAACTATAACTATAACTGTTTTCAACTCTTTAAAGACCCCAGAAGGATATAATATTACCTAAGTAAACAGGAATTGCATTGTAAGCCACTTGCAAAGTTCTAGAACTGGCTAAGACATCTCACTGCCTAGATAGTCACCCAGAGTTCTTCTGTAACATTGGGGCATCCATCTTCAGCCTACAGGCCCATAGTATCTTGCAGACTTTTCTATGAAGCAGTAAATTTGAAGATCTCTTCTACCTTGTAATGATAAAGTTCAGTTGCTTTCTTCTGCAACTGCAACTGTAGAATGTCTGGCAGACTCCTTCATGAAGCAGGAACCCTGAAGCAATGTCTCACCTTCTTTAGACAAGTTCAGCAGTCATTTTTCTGTGGGTCCTGAATGTCCAGTTCATAGAACATATCATCAAGCAAGAGCAGTTTCTTGTGTAAATGGCTAGCAAACTCCATGAGGAGCCTCTTTGATGCCCATCATCCTCTTGAAGTAGATTGGTGCTGCCAGAAGCATATGTTTCAAGAAAGTCCAAGTTCTTAAAACAAGGCTGGTCTCAAACTCACAGAGATCCGCCTGCCTCTGCCTCCCGAGTGCTGGGATTAAAGGCGTGCGCCACCACCGCGCGGCTGAAACTGCCTTGTCTTGTCCAGAGATTCTGTTTCTTAGTCCTTCTTCTTGTTTTGGGGCTCTTACACTCTGTTTTTTCTGCACTTTTCCCCGAGTCTTAAAGGGAATGCTATAAATGTGGTCTTTAGAATGGAACTGTCATCTGTCACTGATTCTAAGCACTTTGCACAGCCTGTAGAGTGTACATGTATAATCTGTATATTTGCCACTGGTGAATGCAAAGAGAGGTATATCTTGCCTAGTAGGTTGATCTCCTAATCCATAGAGTTCATATCTGGGTAAGACCATAGCAATCTTTTCTTCCCTTGCAGCCTGTCTATGCTTCTGGGATTATGAGAGTTAGTTAGCTGTAATTTGTTCTTTTTGAAGACACTAAGAGTAACAGAAGACTAAATTTATAGTTTTGTTATCACATTCATTCTCTAATACCTCCCCCCCCGTTATCTTCCTAGGAACAGAAGTGAGAAACCTCTAATACTTAACAAGAATCAAGGAGAAGCTACGAGGATCAGACAATTTTTTTTTCCCATAGATCTTCCTCTTAGTTCTGAATCTTTGTTCACGAAAGATAAAATATCTGGGGTTGCCTTTGTCCTTCAAATCATAGCCATAAAACATGAGAAGAGCAGGCTTGTTGATTTTTAAAGGGTAGATAGATTAAAATGCCACTTTGCATTTACTAGGAAATCTGAGGACTTCAGAGGTTAAGGCCTAATGTAAGCTCATATATCTGTCACCTCAAAAACTCTAAACCTTTTAGAGCCCAGTGAATTGTTCTGACCCAAACAGAGAGGATCAGAATCTATCAACTTAAGGCTCCATAAGAATGTTGGTATGTGCATTTGCCTTGGGGCAAAGATGCATATATTGGTTACATCTGCATGTCTCTCTAAACATTACCAAACATGTGGATATGAATTATAAATAGCACTGATTATGAGATAGACATGGTATGAGCTCCATGTTTCAGTGTCTGATATCTAATTCACATATCCCACTTAAGCTCTGCTCTTAGGATATTGCCTCCAGCATACCACATGCTAACTGAGTACCAAAAATGGAAAGACACAGGACAAGCAGTTTATAAGCATTCCTTCATCTTTGTACTATACTGGTATTCTGTTTGGCCGTTCATGTTTGCTTGTTTTTTATTTTACTTTTTATTTGTTTTTGGCCAACTCAACAGAATCTAGAGTCATTTTGGGAAGAGGGACTCTAAATTAAGAAGAATGTTTCCATGTGATTGGCTTAAAGGCAAGCTCGTCAGACATTGTTTTGATTAATGATTAATGTAGCAGGCCACAGCCCATTATGGAAAGTGTCACCCATGGCAGATTATCCTGGGTTGGATAGGACATTAGGAGTAAGACAGTAAACAACATTATTCCATGGCATCTGCTTCAGTTCCCTGCATTGCATTCTTGCCCTGAGTTCCTTTGATGGTGGACTGTAATGTGGAAGTGTAAGCTGAAATAAATTATTTTCTCCTGAAGTTGCTTTTGGTTATGTTTATTTTATTATTATTATTATTACATCAATAGAAACCTAAGACAATTGGCTTAAATAGAAAAATAAATCTAGAAGTAGCCTATTTGTTCATTAAATGGAATTTTTTTCCCAAATGGACACTCAAAAATATTAAATTGTAACAAACATACAAGATTTGCCTAAAGTGAAAGAGAAACCTAAAATTCATACTTCTATGCTCTTGAACCCCACATAATGACTTGTGCATGTAAAAATATTCATATTTAGGGACTAGACTGATGGCTCAGGTTTTTGCAGAGGACTCAGGCTTGATTCCCAGCATCCACACGGAGCCTCAATACCATCCGAGACTCCAACTCCAGGGCTTCTGATTTCTTAGCAAACAGAAACCAAAGTGGCATTTAAAACTGTCCTGCTTTTTAAAATTCAGCAAGCTCGCTCTTTTCAGGTTCTGTGGTTACATTTTGAAGGACAAAAGCAAACCCAGTCATTTTATCTTTACCAAATGGAGTTTCAGAAACCGGGCCTCAGTGGATACTTGGGGGCATGTGATATGTACACATACATGCATATCACATAAAATAAAAATATCTTTAAAATATGTATTCATTTTTAGTCATTACAAGTTTTCAGAAATATGCAAAAATAAATAATAGTTGTCACCTCTATAGAGAACAGTTGGGTTTATGGGATGAGGGGAAACCACATTTTTTTTTTAACAATATATTTATTTTATTTCCCTGGCACAGTTTCCCCTTCCGCCTTTTTTCCCAGCCCCCTCATTGCCCATTGTTCCCACCCCCAACACATTCCTCCTTCTTTTCTGTATAGGAAAGGGAAGGTCTCTTATGAATATAAGCAAATCATGGCATATCAAGCTGCAGTCAGACTAAACACCTTGCCTTATATTAAGGCTGAGCAAGGCAAACTAGCTCGAGGAGTAGGGTCCCAAAAGCCAAGGAAAGAGCAACAGCCCCTGCCCCCACTGTTAAGTGTCTCACAGAAGACCAAGCTACACAATTTACCATATGCAGAGGATGTAGGTCAGTCCCATGCAGGCTCCCTGGTTCAGTCTCTGTGACCCCTAGGAAACCAGGTTAGTTGATTCTGTGAGTTTTCTTGTGATGTCTTTGACCCTTCTGGCTTACACAATCCTTCCTCCCTCTCTTCATCAGGATTTCCTGAACTATGCCTAGTGTTTGGCTGTGGGTCTGGCATCTTTTCCTTCCGTTGGCTGTTTGAAGCCTCTAGGATGACAATTGGACCAGGCACCAAGAGGGTCACAGGAGATGGCCAGATCAAGTTTTTGCTATTGTTAGAGGTCTTCACTGAGATCATCCCTGTAGATTTCTGGGAGATCCCCTTTCACCAGGTTTTTACCTGACCCCCAAATCCGCCCCCCTTTCCAGTAGTCTCCTTCAGTGTTTTCCTGCTCTGTCCCCTTTCCAGCCTGATTGCTCAGGTTTGCATCCCCACCAAGCCTCACACCACTGAGGAAATCTCTTTTATTCTATTTCCTCTTCCCCAGGAGTTCCAGTTTCCCTCATGAACCCTCTTTGTAACCTAGTCTCCCTGGGTCTGTGGTTTGTAGTATAGTTATCCTTTATTTTACAGTTAATATCCACTTCTGAGTGAGTACATTTTTTTTTTCTTTTTGGCTCTTTGGGGAGCTCATCACCCAGTTCCCAAATAAATACACAGAGGCTTATTCTTTCTTATAAATGCCTGGCCTTAGCTTGGCTTGTCTCTAGACAGCTTTTCTTAATCAAATTGATCTGTCTACCTTTTGCCTCTGGGCATTTGTCTTTCTCTGTTCTATATACCTTTCTTTACTTCTTACTCAATGACTTGCTGTGTAGTTGGGTGACTGGCCCCTGAAGTCCTTCTCTCCTCCTTTTCTAGCTCCTTCATTTTCTAGTTCTGTCCATTTGCCTTCAAGTTTCCTGTGTCCTTGTTTTCAACTGTTAAGTAGTACTCCATCGTGTAAATGTACCACATTTTCTTTATACATTCCTCAGGTGAGGGACATCTAGGTTCTATTTTAGACATTATAGGCAAAGCTACTATGAACACATCCACATGGTTTTGGCATAAAAACAGATAGGTAGAATTGAATTGAAGACCCAGACAAAAATCCACACAAAGAAGCCAAAATTATGCAATGGAAAAAAGAAGGCATCCTCAACAAATGGTGCTCTTCTAACTGGATATCGACTTGTGGAAGAATGCAAATATCTACCACTCTGCACAAAACCCAAGTCCAAATAGATCAAAGAGCTCAACATAAATCCAGATACACTGAAACTGACAGAAAAGACAGTAGGCAATAATCTCAAACTTATGAGCACAGGAGATGACTTTCTAAACAGAACACCAATGACACAGACAATAAGATCCACAAGGCAATTACTAAATGGAACCTCATGAAATTGAAAAGTTTCTATAAGAAAAAGGACACAGCCAATAGGACAAAAGGGCAGGCTACAGGAAGGGAGACAATATTTACCAACTGTGTATCTGACAGAGGGCTGATCTCCAAAATATATAAAGAATTTAAGCAACTAGAATCAACAAACTTAATAATCCAATTAAAAATGGGGTACAGATGGAAACAGAGAATTCTCAACAGAAGAATTTCAAATAGCTGAGGAACACTTACAGAGATGTTCAACATCCTTAGCCATCAGGGAAATGCAAATCAAAAGGACTCTGGGATTCCATTTTTAAACTGTCAAAATGGCTAAGTTCAAAAACACAAGTGGCAGCTCATGCTGGAGAGGATGTGGAGCAAAGGGAACATTCTTCTACTGCTGGTGGCAGTACAAACTTGTACAGCCACTTTCAAAATCAGAGCGGTGCTTTCTCAGAAAACTGGGACACAGTAGTACCACTTCTGGGCATATACTTAAAGGATGCTCAATCATACCACCAGGAACCTTATCTTTTACTATATATTATTTATGTACAATATTCCTGTCCTACCTGAGATATATACATATCCCATTAAAGTCTTGTATGTGTCATAAAAATAAAGCTATTTCTCTCTCTTACCATTTTATTTCCTCATTTTATTATTAGGTTAATAGTTCTCTATTAGTTTGATTTTAGATCCAATTCCCTTCCTGTCTAGCTGGCATGGAAGGACCCCGTGCAAGCTATAGTCTTTGGTGTCCTTGGATTTCATTAAAGTTTGCTTGATGAGTAAAACTGGAAAGATAATGGAAGTCAGAGCAGGGTCAAAGCTGGGGAAGCTTCTTCCTCTTTGCTACTGGGAAACGGCTCTGGCTGCATCTGTCCAGTGTCTCCACTTCCAGTCATAGTTGCTTCCAGTAGGTTACCCTGTCTGTGTACTACCAACTTTGGTGAACACAGCGTACCTCACTGTAGACAAGAGTATCACCCCTTCCCTTGTCCTTCTGTCTCAATCAAATATATCATCAGCTTTTGGCTTCTTTGTATTCTTTAGGCAACATTTCCTGTTCCCTTTGCTATTCTAACACTTTCTGTTTTCTGTATTGTAACATAAGTATGCACATTTACTTTTATGTAAGGATTTTGTTTTGTTAACCAGATACCAGCTGATAAATTCATTGCGGAAAAAGAATGGAATCTGGAGAGAAAAATGGGGCTGGAGAGATGTCTTAGCAGTTAAGAACACTTGCTTCTTGCAGAGGACCTGGGTTCAGTTCCCAGAACCCAAATGGCACTTATAGCAGTTCCAGGGGATCTGGTATCCTCTTTAGGTTTCATTAAGCACCAGACATATACACAGTGCCTGTATGTATGTGTAGGCAAAACACATACACATAAAATAAAAATGAATGGTCCTTAAAAAATTATATTTTTCCAGTCTTCAATTATTTTTACAAATAATTTTATATTTGAAAAATTCATTTACAGTCTTATTTTTTCCTTAATTTAAAAATATCTATTTATTTATCTGTCTATCTTCTTCTTCTTCTTCTTCTTCTTCTTCTTCTTCTTCTTCTTCTTCTTCTTCTTCATCATCATCATCATCATCATCGTCATCTATCTATTTATTTACTTATTTTTATGTGTATGAGTGTTTTTTTTTGTCCTGGACATATGCCTGTGCACTGTATGCTTGCCTGGTGCCTGCAGAAGCCGGAAGAGGGTATTGGATTCCCTGGAACTTAGAATTACAGATGATTGGATGTGAATCACCATATATGTGCAGGGAATTGAGCCTATGTCTTATCCTCTGAATCATCTCTCAAGTTCCAATTTCCTTATGATTTTCAAGATATTGCAAAAGATCTAACCTGGTGACTTTGTGAATTAAAGTTAAGAATGTCCAAGACCCATGGCCCCAGTCTCTTAGTTAGGTTATTTTGATTTTAATTTCCTGTTTGACTCGAGTTGTTTGAGAATGTTATAATTCTTGGTGTGTTAGCCTTAATTTTTATACATTTCTAGTATTGTGACACTGTGATTACAAGATATCATCTATGCTAGTCTATATTGGGGAATTTACTGAGATTTTCTTTGGTGGCTATTATACAGCAATTTAACCAATTTCCCATGTATCTTTAAAAGTTACTCCATTTGGCTTTCTAAAAATGTGATTTATGGTATATTATTTGGTTCTTACAGTTAGGGTAGTTATATCTTCACCATAAACTATATGTTTCAACGTTATAAAAATTCATTGATTGATTAATAATATAATTTGTTTTTAGTTTGAACATGGTTTCTTCAAATATAATGTATTTTTTCTAACATGTTTTTTCCCTTCATGAATGTTCAATTTAGATCTCAAATGCATTTCATTATGTTTTAATTTGTCTCTAATTATCTATAGTGATTTCTCATTCTTTATCCTTCTTCCATTCATTTTATTTGAGATTCTCAAATATGATCTCCATAATTAAGTTTGTTCTTTTGATGGTATTCATTTAAAAATTTATTCTTCTCAAATGCATTTTATTTTAGAGTGTATCAAATTTATTTATAATCTTTTCTTACTGAGTTCCTTTCTGTTTTTCAAAACAGAATTTCTCTGAGGAATGGCCATGGCTGTCCTGAAACTTGTTTCATAAACCAGGCTAGCCTTCAACTCACAGAGATCCTTCTGCCTCTACCTCTTGAGTGCTAAGATTAAAGGTGTGTGCCACCACTGCCCAACTCTGACAGTCTGCTTTTTTTGTATTTCTATTGGCTTACCTTTTGTTCTTAGAAACATACTTTATTATTCTAAATATCTTTTTCAAATGGTTCTGTTTTCTTTAATTTAAAAGTATTATCGAAAAGTATTGGAGGCAGTTGTACATTTCTTCTACAATTGTTGCGTGTGGTTCTGTGTATTACTTAGACTACCTTTTTCATCGTGCGGTTGTATACATGCTATTCTATATCAGCTCCTCTCTGCTCTTTTCCTCATCTGGAAACAAAGCCATTCTCTGAGAGAGAGCTGCTGTTTGCTGAACAGTAGTCTGAGACAGTGCTTGGAAAGCAGTGGTGGGCGGCAGAAATCTTTGTTATGATTGTGCTTCAATTCCCTTCTTAAAATTTCTCTTTGGAGACAGTTTTATTCATTTCTATCAGTGATAGGCATATCAGTTTGTCTTGCATAGCAATGTCTTGGGAAATGAATGCTTGTTAATTTTACTTTACCCATTTTGAACTGTAACTTAAAACAGCAACCGATTGTTACTGCCACCTCTCCTGTCCGTGAGCCAGTTCACTGCGAGGAACGATGATGTGTCTGCTTCTTTATCCTTTTGGCCTTTCGTTGACTGCCACTCTATACAACTTGCTATTCAAACAAGGAATCGATGGTCAGACACCTTAGGGCCACATCCCCTTCCTTTCTAGTATTCCACTCTCTGCCTGAGGTCTGTTAAGGTATGCATCCATTATGCTGGGTTGAACCCAAGTCTCACTATATTCCTCATTGTTTTGGATTTGCTGCTGTGGTAGCTAATACAATTCAAAGTGAAATTCCTATGTTTTAGTCAGAGTTTCAGAAAGGAGAATAAGAGTTAGGAACACCTTTACTTTGTAGGCTCTAACTGGAAGTCTTATGACACCGGCTGTCAAATTTGTAAGGCAGATTTGGAGCCCTTGTGGTTTCCAACTTGGGAAGTTTGGAGGAACTGGCTTTAGAATTTTAATGGATACAAGTTCAGGACAGCGATAATGGGCTTTTCTATCGAATTCCAGCTGCAGACTATGCATTTAATAGCACGATCATCTTTGGGTTTCCCTAAGCAGGACATAGATTTGAATCCCAAGTCATGAGTGCCCTTTAGAACTGTGCTTAGTTCTTCAAGTAAAAAGGGAAACTGGCTTGTGTTGTGTGATACAGCCGTATAAAGACTTTCCAAAAATCCAGTAAAAATGTTTACGACCATTGACTCAAGGGGAAAAGTTTTATTCACCTTTTCCTCCAAATAACCAATTTCAACACAAGTTTGATTCATCTTTCCCTCGTCTGCAGTCAGCCTCAAGTGTTTTACATGTAACCGATACATGATCTTATATGTTCATGGTTTTATGTGCAGGCACTGCTTCCACATGCAGTCCTAACCATAGCCTTTAGCTTTAAACTACTCACTCAGTAGATCTCTGACATATCAGACTAATCTTTGCCATTTGTCTAGTAATATTCCACCTGAATGGTTTTCTCTCCAGCCGGTTCAATTTCAAGTTGGACAATTTGATGGCTTTTTCATTTCCACCTCAGTTTTCTTCTTTCCCCCAAAATAGGACAGAGATTGGCTCAGTGAATGCTGTGATTCCTTGGGTAAAAGGGTCAAAAATCCCTTGAAACTATGATTCATGGTCTTCTAGGGAAACAAGAGATGTTAGAAGTAGCAAATTCTTTCCCTCTGTCTTTCTGTGTCTGTCTGTCTGTCTTTCTAGCTCCTCCTTTTTGATATTGAGAATCAGATTCTGCAGATACTTTCCATGAAGTATCTGGAGCTCTGGTTGCATATTAAAGAAATCTGTGCTGTTGTAACTCTCCTGGGGGAAGACTTAAAGTGTGAAATTTCAGAAGCTGTATCTCAGGAAATAATTTTAACCATTGCTTGCAGGCTGTAACCACAATTTTCTTTTTCCAGAGGTGCTATTTCTGCTGTTTATGTATTGCAAGCTAAGATGCACACTGAGTGCAAACTCAAGTTCTTGCTGGGAGCTAAAGCATAGCTCCCCTGGAAACGCCATCTATATCAACGATGTGTTATAACTAAAAAAATATTATTATCCTTTTCCCAAAAGTACGTGATGCTGTCAGTTTGTTGAGAGAAACCTCTATCTTCAGAGAAGTTCTAGGCGTTTACTGAGTGTGAATTGAGGTTACTGCCGTGTACTTGGGAAAGTTTGCAGACATGTACAGATGTCCCAAGATTTAAAAGAGAAGGACATGTTGTTTTTTCTTTCTTTTTTCTTTTTTTCAATTCTTGCAACCTGTCTTTCTTTAAAACCCTTGTGTAGTAGACTGAGCTCATGGCTTTGTAGACAACTATAAATGTTCTACAAACACAACCCCATCCCAGATCAAGAAGAAAATAAATTGTAATCAAGTAGGACGTTTATCTTAAAAATCTGCTAGAACTAAAGAAAAGTGTAACGGTTAAATAGCAAGATGACAGCAGCCTGCTTTACAGTATCTGCTTGCTGCTCTGGGGCTTGATTCCAGGGTTTGCATGCAACCTGGACTGAGGTACTACAGCTTGCTGCCCTAGCTCTCCACAGCCTGGCTAGCCATTGCAGCCTTCCACTTACATGGAAGGAACATTTTTGTCCTTATTTGGTATAAGGGTTCTGTTGCTTCCATTTGATCAAACCGGAGATTTATACAGTGTTGGGACTGTCATCCTGCCCTCAAGTACAGAACCTTCCTGGTGCGTGCCATTTCAATAGTGTGACGTTTGAGTTTTCCAGCGATCATTAGAGACTTGGACACAGGTGGCCACAGAATTCTGGTTGGATACATCCCATGGGCAGTGAAGTCTGTCTCCTTTGCATTTACACCTGCATAATTTCTTTCTTTTTAAAATTTGTTGAATTTGTTCTTCGATAGCTTCTCTCTCTCTCTCTCTCTCTCTATATATATATATATATTAATTATATATATTAAGTACATTCTAATTGCTGCTAGTCCTCACCCTCCAACTCCTTCCCATACCTCCTCCCTTCAAATCCCTTTTCCTGATTCATGCCTTTTTACTGAAACCCACCAAGTTTAACAGGATTGTGTGTGTGATCCTCGAGCCTAGCTTTGTTTTATTTTTCTCATATTCTATTATGTAACAGAAGTCTGCTTATTCTTCTCAGTGACGGCTGCCGCTTTCCTTGCAGATTAAGCCCGTCAGAATGCTACCACAGTGCAGGCCTTGGTGTCTGCATGCCACAGATCAGGAACTACACTCAAAACCCCAGATTTTCCAGCCAGTGTGGGGAGCCACCAGTATTCAAAATTAGGTTTGTCTGACTCCAAAACCTATGGCCTCTTCTCTACGTCACTTTATGGCATTTCATTTTATTCTTCACTAGACAAGCAAGGGAGAAGCAGAAACTGCTTTCCTTTGCATTTCTAACGCCATACTGTGGCCTTTGGCCAGGGGCTTGATTTACCAGAGTGATTTCCTAGTTTTTAGGGACTAAAGTGGGTAAAGAATGGCTACCTGCGGACTTCAGAAGTGATGCATGGTTGTTGGGGAGACTTGTCAAGCTGAGTGATGAAGATTGCGCCCGCATAAATCTCGCTGACACAAAGCAGCCCACAGTTTATGCGGCTGGTTTTGCATAAGTGAACAAATAGCTTAGGTTAAGACCATTTGACTCTGCACAGGGGCTGACCAGTTGAAAACGCCTGCCGTTCCTGACAAATCTCAGAGATTTGATGAGGGAAGTAGCGAGCGGATTTAGCTTGGCATGTGAAGCTTCAGGGAGAAAGCATTTCAAGTATGCAACCTAGGCTTGTTTTTCGCCCCCAAAAAGGACGAATATGGAAATCGTGGCTCCCAGAGACCATTCCGGAAGTCCTTCATATTATTATGAATCCCATTTTTCTCATAACCTAAATGTACATGCGGTGTAGTTGCTAAAACATCTTAGGTATGTGCTTATTAAAGATCGGGCCTGCGCTATGATTTTATCGCATCAATGGTAGTAAAACAAAATTCGCTGAGACAGAGTGCATATATAAGAACTAGTCTATGAGTGCTAAGTCCTAAGATTAAATGACTCTTCAAACATTTGAACTAGCCTATCACATTATTGAGCTTAATCAATGTAGTCCGGAGTTAGCTGTAAGTACTGAGTCCATTCGGACAAGGGAAACCTAGGCATTTCATGAAAGTCATGCAATACACACACACACACACACACACACACACACACACACACACACTATTGGGCCTATGAAATCAGAATTAAACATTCCTTTTTAAGATCCTTCTCCTTTGTAAAATAAAGTTTTTTTTGTTAATAACATTTATTCACAGTAAACATATTCAGAATCAACAAAGACCCAGAGAGAACAGAGACAAAACAGTCACTGAACTTTGTGAAATCTGTGAGTGCAACAGAGTCACTGTTTATACCCCACCCCAACCCCGTAGTCCCAATTGTCCCAGTTCTCATGCCCGAATCCTAATGCCCCGTGTGACTGTCTCAGGCCAGTCACTGACAGTCTCTCAACTGTCAACTTTATGGCCTCTGGTTGGGCATTGGTGTGTGTAGAGACCTATTCTTGTTGATCCCCTACTGGCCTGTTTTTTTTTTTTTTTTTTCTTTCTTTTTTCCCCTAAGTTGTTCTAGGGCAAATTGTAGAACTAACCCAGCATGTGTCACTTGCAGGCTTGTCTTTCTCTGAGTACAGCAGGATAGAGAGAGGCCCCTTCTCTTTAATTGTTGACTAATTCTGCCTAGGAACATTCATTTATCTTGATACTGCCTGACATTTTCTTCTCTTTTAGGCTGGAAGAAAAGGCTAATAAAGCAGCAAAAAAGGAGAACTAGATGGCTCCCATTTGGTTCAGGGGACTGTTTTTAATTTTGTTTTTGGAGAAGTGAGTGTCAGAGAATGGGCCTTTTCCAGAGAGTTTTGGAGATTTTGGCTGGCATGGGTTCTTTGGGGGCTCATTGGGGAGTTAGATGTAGAGTTGGGGAAGGTCTGCTATTGGCTTCTAGAAGAATGTGGATTGTTTGGCATACTGGATTTCCCAGGGCCAATGATATGTGGAGATAGGCTTTTCAGGTTTGATGATCTACTCTGCAAGGTACTGTGTGACAGCGCGAAGGCACCAAGCTTCTCTCTGGAAGTTCCGGACCACACCAGGCTCTGACCACACAGTACATAGAGCTGAGATAGTATCTGACCCAAAACTCCAGGTGGATCAGCCATCCCGCACCATTCCTGTCTTTACTGTAAGCAGCTGCCTTCTGGTTGGGACTTGGCTGGTAGCTAGATTGTTCTAATTATAGGAAAATCCAAGACAATCTAGAGTGGGGGCAAGGAGTGTGGTAGCTGGTGTTAGCCAGACTTACTTTCATTTTGGAGTGAATCATGAGGAAATAAAAAAGAGTCAGAATTCAGCCTATATAGAGAACAGCATGGGACTTCTGGAAGCTGAACCTCGAGCACCATGGGTGCAGAGAGCCCTCTACCCTTTATTTAAAGATGTGTTTTGCCATGGTTTTGGTTTCTACGAAGTCAGGGTGAGAGGTAACACATACAGAGTGTTTTCATTCTTTCGGCTTTGATGGAAACTATTTGCATTAGTCACGCTCCATCCAAAAAAGGAAAACTATCTAACGGATTTAAGATAGTGGAGATATGGTAGAGGGGCTTCATTATACTTATGATGGAAGTCTTGAAAAACCAATAGAAACAGAAGCAGTTTATATATTAGCAACGAAGAAAACCGTAACAGAAGAGATAGAAGAGGAGCGTTTTTGTGGAACCCCTAACTGTAGTTGGATTTTCTTGTCTCGGAGACCGAGGTAAGCAGAGTTAGAAGTATCTAGGCTTTTCAGCATCCTTGCAAGTTACCACTCACTAGCCAATGCCAGAAGAAAATCACTGGGGACCTGGAGGAAAATAACCTGCAGGGTCAATACCTCTGACTCCTGTCATAGAAGAGAATAGCGACAGGAGAGGGTCAGGGCCGAAGTCATGTCCTAGTCCTCTGGGCAGTCTGATAGAGGAAAATTGTGCGTGTGTGCGTGTGTGCGTGCGTGTGTGTGTGTGCCTGTGTGTCTTGTGTTTGTGTCTGTGTGTCTGTCTGTGTTTCTGTGTGTGTTGTGGAATTGTGATGGGGAGAGCGCAAGAAACAGAAAAATTCTTAACTTTTCTTCCAGAAGAGCGAAGTTTATGCTGGCTTGATACTCAACTTTCAGACCAAGGGATCATATTCAATGTGAATTCATTTCACAGACTTTAATAAACATTAGACTTGGCCACAGTTCAGATGGGCTTATCTCAGATTGTACCCCAGATGAGAAGCAGCAAACAGCATTTTATTCTAAAATGTCCCTGATAATGGAATTAAAAGATGCTTAATCTTTAAACTGAAATGCTTGTACTTATTTCTGTATTATAGTAATCACAGAAGAATTAATCCCAGAGGAAGCAGATATATTTCGTTTAATTTATTCATGATCTTGTCACCAGGAAGACAAATAAATTTATTTACACAAAATATAAATTGGATTAAAGGTTTAACGTAAAAACAGCTATTAAGAGTTAAAAATGCTTAATTAACCTTTTTTCTTTTTTTTTTCATTTTTATGTCTCTTACTTTCTCTGTTTTCAGCCAAGAGAGACAGTACTGAAATGTCATTAAAAAAATGTTGATTTTGCAGTATTTCTCTGCCCTTGAGAACAGGAAATACCTAAAATTCTGTTAGTAAGATGGCTCTTAAGAAATTTCTCATGTAATTTTTGTAACGAAGGGAATTAAAAATGTTTGGGTGGACATTAGCTCCAGGGACTTTGTCACTCTGACGCATCAGACTCATCGACATTTCCTCGAAATGTTCTGTCTTCCATGAGTTAGACAATTATATTTAAGATCAAGTAATGAGAGCAATTGAGTCTGTGCTGGTTTTGGATTTCATATTCCTTATGAATGTGAAACAGATTAAATAAAGGACACTAGAGAAGTAATGGATTCCAACAATAATATCAGTTGTAACAAAAAGGCCAAGTGAGTGACTTCTCAACAGTATTAAACTGTTACTGCCTTTTCTTCTCTTTTGAAGGCGAGACACCGTTAGCTGTAAAAGAACAGTGAGCTCTCTGAGGACCTCCCAAACTACCTAAGCAGAATTTTGGTTTACCTGGGGACCCCTGGTTACTGACCTCATGGAACTGGTTTAACAATAATTCACTGAGTAATGTCTCATAGAAACAAAGGATAAAATCTGCCGTGCGTTCCTGTGCTATCCTTACATAGCTGGGGAAAGAATTGCCTAACGTCTTGGTATTTAGCCACTTGCGGTGCATACTTGATGTTCACACGTATCTTCCCTAACTGCAGATAAAGTGTTATATTCCAATCACTGTGTGCCATAGGCATAAGCTGTACTTGATTGACAACCGTGGATGTGAGTGATACCTGAGACTTCACGGATTAGTGAGGTCAGTGTGGGCATTTGTGTCAAGGGGGTCATTGCATGCTCATTCTCAAATGCACCCCCTGCCTCTCTGTGTTGCACATAAGCTGCTCTGAGAATTACTCCTTGGGATTCCTTCGAACAATTGGATTTTTCCAGAGACTGGCACTAAAGTCTGTGTTGGGATTCAGAGGACGGGAAACACTGCTTGAACCTCTACCTCTGCTATAGGGGCATCTCGCCACTGTTTCTAGTGTAGCAGTCTAGCCCCTGCCGGACTGCTCTTTGTGGCCCCGACTCCCACTGTCTGAGACTGAGAAGCTGCGTGCCAGCTTCTGCCTTCTCTCTAGTGTCATCTCATCTCACTTGCTCTCCAGCTCTGGCAATCGTAGAAGTCTCTTGCAGTTAGATCCCGCAGTTGGCTGCTTCCCCTCATTGTAGAAGTCTCTTGCAGTAAGATCTCGTAGTTGGCTGTTTCCCCTCTGATGACTGCTTTTGGGCTCCTGTAACACACTTGTGAGTAATATCCCATTGTAAACTTTCTCTGTGGAGTTACTAGGTACAGCCACTGTGTTCTTTTCTGCACTGTTAAGGACACAGAGTCTGGTGGGTGTGAGTTCATGTCTATGTTTGACTTTGATGGACAAGGCATTTGTGCAAGCTGTTCAAACTGTCCAAGGCTATTTCCTCACCCATATAGTAAGGTCGCCTCTGCCCTCCAGCACTCGTAATGGAGCTTAAATAATATTCCTATCATGGTAACTGGAACACTGCAAGCGTGTAATAAATCTCAGCTCTTAGGTTTATGAGTAAAACAAAACAAAACAAAACTGGGCACATTCTCTAAACTTTCTAATACAGAGACTCCTAGAGAAACAAGAAAAGCATTGTGATTATATGAGTAAAACATCCATTTAAGAGGGTGTGTGGGTTGTTGGAAAGGTCACAGAATACAAATTGAAGTTGTTTGGACATACTGTCTATGGAGAAGACCGGATTGTCTGGGACAAAAAGATGAGACAAGGGTGTATTCCAGGGAAAGGGTCAGCTGGGAGACATAAGTAAGTGTTGGCTGAAGGGCCTTAAGGCGTGCCTGGGGAACAAGTAGAGTAGGCAGCAAGTAGTTACAAAAGCTGAGGGCACAGAAGGATAGCTTCCGGCTGTGGGAACTGTCAGCAGATTAATGCAAATGCAGAATACCCAGGGAGAAAACTCCCTTGTGAGAAAGAAAGTAGCCTTGCCTGTCCTCTGTTCGCCACCCAGTTTTGCTAATACTCGCCAACATGCTACCAGGACTCTTCTATGACTGAAAACTGACAATTGAGTCAGCCGCAAAAGCATGTAAGCTCACCCTTGGTTATAGAACCACATCCAAGGGAAATAGTCCGTCATTGCCCAAGTCTTAATTGAGTTAAATATATTTTACTGTATTTATTTACGGGAAATATCAAACAGAGAAACACACCCATTAGTGCACTAGGAGTTGTATGATACGATGGATCCGTTTGCATAAGGTCCTAAGGGAAAACACTTTGGCAAGGATGATTACAATGTGATGTGACCTTGAAAGGTAGTAGGGTGGCAGTTACTTCTTGTTAAGTTAAATGTGCAGTAAATCAACACATTGGCAATAAGAAATGACACATTTTTCAAAAACTTAACAAGACAACACATAGAAACAACACAATGCATTATGAAATAATGAATTTGAAACTGTAAAATGTGATACAAATGGAAGATAATATTTTTATCCTAAAAGTACATTAAGTACCGCATCAAGAGTTGGCGTTAAGTCATGAATCATAATTTTAATTTTATAAAGAAGGGAGTGTTAGGCATTTGTTTCTTTGATTTGTATCTCAGTAAATTATGGTGTACTGCTCAGTGGGGCTGGAAAATAAAAATCCCAAACAGACTTCAGTCTGTCTTTGATGATGCTGCGTTTGGTAGGAATGTAAACATCCAAGTTTAAAGGTCTCAGTGAATACATCATTCTCCACGCAACACCAGGTACAGGTTTCCAGAGGTTTACTCATTTTCTCACCATGGAGAAAAGAAGATCAGCCCCATCCTCTGTTGTCTCATTTGGTCTTCATCTGTAGACTGGATTGGTATTAAGGGAACTATAGATGCAGTTGCTCAGTGGGTAAAGCTAGACAGAGGGTACCCCTTGCTTTGTAGAGCAAGTACTTTAGTCAATTTCCATGAGTGATCCAACCATCTTGGCTTTGAGAGAAGACTGGATGAAACCTTGCTCTTATAACAGGATATTTTTCAATAATACTGTGGATAGAGATTTGGGGATGGATGCATGAACACTTCAAGTCAGAAGAAAAATACCATTGGTTGAGCCTTATTGATATACATGTTAAAGTAATATTTTGTTTACAACCATTTCAGGAATTCTCCCTTTTAAAAGCTTACATTATTTTTTAGAGCTCTTGTGCTCATTTTCAATGTTAAAGTAAAAGTTCCCTAAGAAAGTGGAAAATTGACATGCTCCTAGACAAGGGTGCTTCTTTATATGGGATAAAACAACCAAGAAGTCTATTGCCGAAAACAGAACAGAGCTCCTTCTGAATATGCCTATGTTCTGGGATTCGAATTTCCAGTGATTACCCCTGAAAAGTATATTCAGTTTCAAACAGCTTCCCCAAGTATCTTAAAAGGCTAAAATACATTTTGGCACTGCTCATACAAAAATTAATTTGTGGTTTATTCAAATTACTGTACACGAGGAGAAAATACTTCAGTAAATTAGTGTAAGCCAATTTTCTAATGTTTCTCATTTGCCTAATTGCTTTCCCAAGGAATAAACATAAGCAAGCAGAAAGATATAAAACATGCCTATGCCTACAGACTTTCCTCCCACGTTTTCATAGGGTGAGTCTTCCTTTCCCGAATCCCCTATGGACAGTGTTCTGTCACCCGTAAGAGCACAGCACAACAGCTATTTATTCCCAACTTTCTCCTTCCTCTACTCCTTTTCTTCAAATCCTCCTTCACTCCCTCCTCCTTAACTTCCTCCCTCCTTCTTTGACTCCCTTCTTCTGCCTTTCCAACCTAAACAAAACAACCTTTATTTTCTTGGCACAGGGTATTTTGGGTTCAAAGGGCGGCTGTAAATAGCACATTGGGGGAATAAATGGCTTTTTGACATCAGACGTCAGGGCAGAGGAGGATGGGGAGTGTTGAAGAAACAGTAAATCCATCATTCTGGCTGTGTGAAGACAACGTGGAAACAAAGAGAGAAAGGTATTGGTCAGATTGGGAAAGAAATGAAGAGAGGAAGGTGTTGGTCAGATTGGGAAAGAAATGAAGAGAGAAAGGTGTTGGTCAGACTGAAAGCCCACTAGTTCTGGGTTGGTGTTTCATTCTGGATGACAGTGGTCTCTGTCAGTGGTCTCTATATCACAGCACATGCTTCAGGGTAATTTGGAAACATAAACATGAATTAAACTATAGGTTCATCTGGACTAGCAAACATCTACAATAAAAGAGACTTAACTAGGATTAAAGTTTATTTCTCAGTTTAGTGACAGTTCAGTCTTAAGCAGCACAGACTAGTGTACTGGCTCCACAGAGTCTGGGCTCCATACCCTTCTAGGATGTTGTTTCTTCATTCTTAGACACTGCCCTTGTCCATGCAGTCCACATGTTTCCTTCTATTTCTACATGTCTGCTACAGAAAGGGTGGGTAGAAAGGACAATGTCTCAGTTGAAATATAGATTTCTATTAGCATAAGACAGAATATTAGGGATCTAGGGCCAAACATGATCAATTGGGAAGTGTTGGTGTGCGAGAAAATAGGGAATATGATTTTGTTTCTCTTTATCCCCTGTCTTAGCACTGGCTCACACCTGCAGGATTCTGAACTGTATACCCTCCAGCCCCAAAAGACACAATTACATCATTTTATGCAGAGATTCTGTTACAAAAATATGCAAGATGATAGAGAAGAAGTAGCATGAGCAGTGTTAAGGGAACTGTGCTTAAATCTCAGCCTACACATATTATGTTATGATTTGCATGTGAAATGTAGCCACTCCGTAAAAATATGAGGCTTAGCTTGATTTTTAACTGATAGAGCAATTTTGGGAAGTTCTGGAAGCTTTAGTAGATGACTTATCTGGAGGAAACAGGTCACTAGGGATACGTCTTTAAGAATATCTGCTCCTCTTCACCTCTCTCCTTCGCTCTTCTCCTTTCCCCTCCTCTCCCTTATTTCTTTTTCTCTTCTCTGCTTTCCCCTCCACTCCTCTGCTGTCTTCTATTCCTCTCTCCTCCCCTCTTCCCTTTTCTCCTTCATGTTGTGAAAAAGCCATTGTGCTATCTTCTTTCACATAAATGCCGGAGACTTAACAACCATAGAGTGAGTTCCTTGAAATCACGATTCCAAATAAACCCTTCCTCCTTTGTTTCATTTTCATCAGGCTTTGTTTATTGTTCATGATGAAAAATGAAGTAATATACAGAGGTCACCTGAATCTTCAGAGTCTTGGTTTTAATTGCTGTTGATGAGGTTATGCATAACAGTCAATGACCCCACCACAGTGCTAATTATTATGATTAAAGAAAGTGAAAGGTGTTCTCTTTGTCTTGCTGCTAGCATGCACTGTAAGTATCATCTATGTTTAGGTGTTATGTAAGCAGGCTGATACATTCATAAAATAATAGAATAGTGTAACTAGGAAACCAGTGTGGAAAGGACAGGACTGTGACTTGGTTCACATCTTTCTACCTAGTACCTGAAATATGGGAGGCCCCGAGATATCTTGGGTAAGTTTACATCTTATCTAACAAGTTTTACCTCAAACCACCACATTAAAATGTTTTGAGGAAAAGTATCTCTGTGAGTTGGGGTTTTTCAAAACTTTCTCCTCTCATTTCTCTTAAATCTCTGTGGTGGTGACAGTAGGGAATGAAAGCATGATTTTAAATCAAGCTGGTGTTTTCCCGTTATCAAGAAGAAATCTGGCAATACAGTTATTTAAATGTGTGATGGTTGTAGTTTTCATTCTCTTAGATCTAAATCATCTTCATACAGACCAAGAGAAGAAAACAAACAGAATGATGGGTTTCTCCAAGAGAAGGAGTTTCAAAGAGACTATAATAATAGAGTGGTCTTAAAATCTAGTTTTCTCAAAAAGAAAGGGAATTTATTTCTCACTATGAATACAAGAAAACAAGCTTGGCAGACTTTCTTTGTAGTGTTTTATTGAAAGTCCTCAGTTAGAAAGTCAGAGTCAGTTTTAAGGATGCTACTTATTGGGACCTTTAGATCTCTGTTCTTGTCTGCTTTCTTTTTGCACAGAGGGAGGAGACAGGCAGGATCATGGAAAACATGATTCTCATTCTGCTTGTTTTCTTCTTTCCACCAAACCCCCAAAGTGGAAACAGGAAGCAGAAACACCAGACTGTAGAAGCTCTTGGGGTAGGGAGCTTGTTCTTCATTTCTCAGATGGATGGGGGTGCTATTACCAGTTCCTCACAGAGTTGAGTTCTTTCCATGTGCTATTGAATACGGGTTTAACCAGGTGAGTCTTGGAAATGGTTTTACGTCAATACATGAAGACTAGATCTGTGCCGCCAGACTGAAGACAGTCTTCAGGAAATCACAACTTGATTTTGTACCTCAAGAAAGATGCATCTAAGCAATGAATTTGGACAATGAAGCGGCAGAAGTCGTGAAGCTAGTTGGTCCAGGGACCAGTTTCTTTTCAGCAGATGCACAGTTCTGTGCTTCAGAGAGAACAAAGGATCAACAGAGGGAAGTAGATAAGTCTTGTACCACCCAGGTGGCCTCTTAGCAAGGCAGAATAGGAAGGGGAAACACTAAAAGAAGTGGGAAATTTTAACCCAAAGGGGAAGATTTAATGGAGGTGTTATTCCTCTGCCCTAGTAATGATTCTATAGAAAAACTACATGGCAACAGTGCTATATGCACATGTGTTGCTAAGTAAACATTTCAGGGTTGTTGCAGGAGTTTATGTATGCCATTCTGCCAGAGTGAGTACTGGTGTTGCTGGTGCTTAAACTATATGTTATTTTTTTAATCAATGGATTCATAATCCCATACTCTATTTTGCAAAAAGGAATTCGTCACTCTAGAACACCTTTAATTTGTGATTTTTTTCCCCACAACTAGATGAAATTCTTTCTACCAGATGAATGGTAGAGAATGTAAACTTTCTAAGAGAAATCCCACTTCATGAAGAATTTGCAAGCGCCAGAAGAGGTCAGTGAACATCCTGTGCAAAGAACAGAAAATGCCTCTTGCCAACCAAAGGTAGAGCCTGGAGGCAGAGCCAGGCTGCTGGCTCCATCTGCTTTGTGCCTGCTGTTGAGCTTGGCAAAGCCTGGCTCCTTTGCAGGAGGGAAATGGTTTCTACATTGGTCTGCAGACTAAGAGGATGTGGACTCAGATGGAGAACTGAGTTGTTCTGGGTAAATATATTTGCTTCATTTCCCTGGGACCTCCCAAAACACATTGATATTTTTGTAAGGATGAAATAAAGGCTGCAGTGACAAAGACAACTTTATAACTGCTGCTTGAGTTGGCATTTTATACAGTATTTATTTGTTAATGCTTCTGAGATGGTTTTGTAAATAAGGAAAGTTCCAAGTAAGTCATTTGACAAACCTGCCTGGTGGTACAAGACCACTACTTTCTATTTGTTACTAGAATGGGTAAACCATTTTACATGTCCTGTGGTATTGGGGTTAATAATTCCATATGATACTACTTTGGAGGAACAGCCTTATTTTCTGCACATTCACAGGGTGTAGTTCTTTTTGTTAATAGCTATCTACTACAAAAATAAGCTTCTCTGATGAGGATATAAAGGCTGCATTTATAACTCATGGATATAAAGATCAGTATTTAGGGGGCACTTTAACACTATCTTTACAATAATAGTAACCTCCCTTAAAGCCTATACCTACCCAGCCATTGGTTCTTTGTCTAGTTAATGGTATTAGACAAGAATTCTATATTGTGGAGTGGGTCTTAAATACAAGCAGAAAATGGTCGGTTGCTTTTATAACATTCTTGTCTCTATTGCAGTCAGTCGTTATTACAATCAGGGTTCTTAAGTAGGTAAGAGTATTGATTGCTTTTCTACCCTGGAAGCTTGCATAGCACTTTCCAGCATCATGAAAGGTAGCAAGTAGGGATTAAGTTTCCATTCTGCTACCAGATTGATTTCTTGGAGTTTTCCTTATAAAATATCAATTGTCGATAGAAGAGAGGTTTCATTAAAGTAATTTCTCCTTATGTATTATTTTTGTTTTCTGTGGTTTCTGTTACCCTATGGTCCAAATGTATGAAAACTAAAATTTGAGAAATAAATTTCTGGAATACATATGTCCACTGTTCATGACAAAATTTTGTGTCATTTTGCTGTCTTTCCTGGGATGTCAGTTGTCCTTTTTGTCCAGAGTGTCCTTTTTCAGACATTAGTCACTTACCAGTCATCTCAGCAATCAGATGGGCTATACTGAAGTGTTTATATTCAAAAATCCAAGTTTTACTGAAAGATGGTCCTAGATGACATTGTAACGTTTATATAAATTTAGAAATCCACTGGGATTTTGATGATAAATTACTACAGCATAAGGTACCACTTTTGGGTATATATCCAAAGGCTGCTTGCTCAATCATGCCACAAAAGCATGTGCTCAACTATGTTCATAGCAGCATTGTTTGTCATAGCCAGGAACTGGAAACAACCTAAATACCCCTCAACTGAAGAATGGACTTAGTCATGATACTATTCATACTTTAAAATTCATAGTTAGACATCTATAGCCCACCTGCTTGGGAACCTGGAACAGAAGATCTCTTGGACCTCTTTAGTTCAAGGCTAGCCTAGGCAACACAATGGCACCATTGTTCCTTAAAAACAGAGCAATATAAAACCAAACCAAACTATATATATATATATATATATATATATATATATATATATATATAAAAGAAAACCTTGATGAATGAATTCCATTACCTGAGTGTAACATGAGGGTCCTGCTTGTTTGGGTTTCTGTCCCGCCCAGTACCCCACAGCCAGCAAGCCCCAAAGAAAATCACACAGAGATCTCCATAAGTTATAAAGCTGATTGGCCCATTAGCTCAGGCTACTTATTAGCTCTTGTAGCTTATATTAACCCATTATTCTGATCTATTTTAGCCATATGGCTCTGTACCTTTTTCAGTGGGGCAGATCACATCCTGCTCCTTTGGTAGTCTGGGCAGGAGTGGGAGGAATCAACTTCCTCCTTCCCAGAATTCTCCTGTTCTCATTTCATCATTTCTACTTCCTGTCTTGTTTTCTTGCCTATACTTCTTGCCTGGCCAATCAGCGTTTATTTAAAACATGATTGACAGAATACAGACAATTCTCCCACACCACCTGAGACTTATCATGCACATGTTTTATGTTTTTTTCCTCTCAGCATAGATTCAAGCTGCAAAAGAAAAGGGACTGAGAAAAATGTGTATACATTTACCTATATTTATATATGTACCTGCATTTAAATGGTATATGCACACATGCATGAATATGTTTGTGTTATGTAAACAGACACACTCTGCTAAACGATGCTGGCTATGTATCCAAGAGTCATGAAGAAAGTCTGGAAACTTGATTCAATTTATGTTTTTCTTCTTTTTGTTTCTGGTACTTTCATTTTCTACCCCCAGAGACCTCGACATTTTCATCATCTCAACTGTTTTACTTTCTGCTTTTTAAGCAATTAGGCTGATATTATAATGACTTCCCAAAAGAACCTGGTGCTAACACATGCATTTAACTATGACTGTCAAAGTTTTTCTATGTCTTAGTTTTTCTACCATTTAGTTGCATGAATTGTTGCTTAGCTATAGTTTTATGAATTTGCCTTTTTAGTCTAGTACCACCTTGTGATGTTCACAAGCTATTATAATAATGAGTCAAGGTGTCTATTTTTAGTTCTGTGTAATTGTTCTGGGAATTTTCCTACACTGATCAATATTAAATACAACTCTTTGGTACTCCCCCCATTTCACAATTTGTTTAATCTTATTTTGCACAGTTTTACTAAACTTCTAGATAGATCCTCCTGTAAATAAAAGGAAATTCTTGCTTTAAATTTAATGTTGTATTTCTTGCTCTCATTTCAAATGCTTATGACTTCCTATGAATGTCAAGTAGACAAAACAATGTAAAAAATTTTAATATCTCTGCAACTCATAAAATTGTAAAATCTAATTTTCAGTTTGACACAAAATTCAAAAGCAACTCAAGCTATCGAAATGCAACTTCTTGGAAACACTTCCAAATTGATTCCAAATTCTCTTTTGTGGTTATGGGTCTCATTTCTCTCCATATTTGTTAATTTTGTCCTTCCCTTTCCCAGGTTTTAGAACAGTGAGAGCTCAGATGAGTTCCATATGGCCATGGAATCACACGCTCATCAAGTTAGACCCAGCTTCACAGTTTCTCCCTTCCTCTACCCATTGCACGTGAAATTTTCCTTTCTGCATATGTTCGCCATGGCATGCTCCTCTCTTCCCTGACCTCCATCTAAAAGAGGAGGAATACTGCATTTGTTACATTTCATTACTGTGACAAAATACCTAACAAAAGCAATGTAAGTGAAGCAGGCATTATTTTGGTTCACCGTTTGAGTGGACCGTCCATTGTGGTCAGAATACAATGGCAACAGCAGACTACAGTAGCAGCTCAGAGGACCAGGTGATCTTACTTCTAATCAAGTTGCCAAACAAATTAACCATCACAATTATTAATTTTCAAATGACATTTCATATTAGAACAACTGTATTTTAATGTTACTCTTCCCAGTTCCTTCCTTTTCTTCATGTTTATTTCTGGAGTTCTCTGGGGCTATAACTCCTTGGAAGTTACCTGAAACAGTTCTGGCTCTTGTTTCATTCATGTTACTGTGATAAGACACCCTGCCCAAAGGCAGCACAAGGAAGATACAGACTTGTTCAGCTCACAGTGTCAGGTTTCATTCCATCACTGAGAGGAAGTCAAGGCAGGAACTTAAGCACCTGCTTGCATCCCATCCACAGCCATGAACAGAGAGAAATGAGCATACTGTGCTTCCTGGTCACAGTAACTTCTAGCTCACATGGTTCAGGATGTCCTGCCTAGGGAATATGTTGGCCCGTGGTGACCTGCATAGATTAACAATCAAGATAATCGCAGACATGCTCACATGCCAACTTAGTCTAGGTTTAATTGCTCAACTGAGACTCTTTTGGGTGACTCTGGGTTGGGGCAAGCTGGTGTTTAAAACTAACCATTCATCTAATTAGTGGTCACACAAAATGTTTTCACCATTTTATGTCAACAACTATAGGCTTCAAAAGTCTCTCTTTCTTCCCAGGTCAGTTCTTTATCATTTTTCTCTGATCATGATTTACAACATATAGCTAGGTCCTGCTTACAAAACTTACTCAGTTTGTAAGTTCCCTAGAGTGTTGTGCCTTAAATTGACACTGAACTCTAGATGCAGCCTAGAAGCTTTCCTTATTTACACTAAATTTACAAATTTTCATCAAATATAGGAAAGAATGTACAATTCCTCACTATTGCTGGTGGGACTGTCGAAGGGCTCAGACATTTTGGAAAACAATCTGGCAGTTTCTCAGCCTCTAAATCTAACAACCACTCTAAAGATTTCCTTTGGGAAATGAAAGCATATTCACACAGAAGCCTAAACAAGGTTTTCATAGAGGCTTCATGTGCAATTGCAACAACTAGCAACAGCACAACTGTAGAATAACTGTAGATCAGAACAGCGCACAGCTATGCAAAACAAAAACCTACTGACACATGGAATAGCACAGATGGGTTTCACATGTGCCCTGGCAGTGAACAAAACCAAGCTCAAAAGGCTGGCTTCTATGTAATTCCATGTATATGACATTAAGTCAAGGGGAAGCTATAAGGACATAATATAGGAATACCCATCCATTCACATGTAAACACGGCATACACAAATAGACATATTATACACGTACATACCTATGTAAAACAAAGCAATAGCAACAGAACAGAGGTCATACAGATCTGCTGTGTTGTGAGGGCCCGCTTCTTCATATGATGTTCAGAGTGGCGTGTATTTTCAGCAGGAGAACTAACTCCATTCATGTGTCTTTATCGTAAGAGCTTAACCAACCTCCAAAGGCCTCTCCCCCTAATTGCATCACCTTGGCGGAGGGGATTTCAGCATGTGAATCTGGGGTCAGGAAATGGACATTTATTTCATTCTGCAGACAGACAATTCTCATTTCTTCCCAAGGTTGGCTCTCAAGGACTTTTCTCTCCCCATGCAGTTCTTTAATGCAGAGCTGCATTTAAATTGCAGAATTATAGTCACCTGCTGAGAACACCTCACATTATGACTGCCTCTGCCACATGTTTAGGACAACTCAAGGACCAGGATTTCTCCATGATTATTTTTCACACGTCCTTGAACTCCAGCCCCAATTTTGCCCTTGGAAAGTGTTCAGCAATGATGAAACACACATAAGTGAAATATGTCTGGTATGACCACACTTTCCTGGTGCTTTATAGAATCGTGAAGTTTGAAAAACCACCAGTCCAGATCAGGTTTTCCTTGTTTGTTGATGAATATGGAATGTTCGAGCTGGAAGACTCTTTGAGTTCATCTGGTCCAATTCTTTATTTTACAGAGACAAAAGCTGCATTGCCTGCTGGCCATTATCTGGTAACTTCAAGCATTCTCTGATCTTACATTCCTTGGGTTCCATCCAGACCCAGGTCTAAGATACGCTGTGCTCCTAGAGAAATGAATTCCACTTGGATAAAGCAAAACAAAACAAAAGCCCAGACACCTATCTGACTAGCAGACAGGAGTACAAATATGCAGTTCCGAGGATACATCAGCCATCAGCTATGCTGCGGTTCAGAGAAATGAGGCTTGTTTAAGCGACTCTTGGACTTTCCTCTCAGGCCATTCAGTATTTGGGTTACTTCAGGGTTTCTGGCAGCCTAGTAATAAGGGCTTTTGATGATCTATTTCATGTATTTGGACATTGGGATATAGCTGCAGTTTAGACTGTAGCTTTGCTTTAGAAAGCAAAGCCCAGCTCTCTTCAGTACTGCGTTCCTGCATTTGTCCTTAGAACATGGCCTTTCAAGGAGTTCAGGGCTCTCTGCAAAAAGAAACCATGATGTCAGGGTCTCTGGTGCCCTTTCCTGTCAGTGAGAAAGTTCACATCAAAATCTCAGAACTTCTAAATCTAGGGGTCTTGTTATTGAGAGAAGGTGGGGCTTAGGTAGGGAAGTGAGACTGCCCAGCTCAGTGGCTCAGTTTCCCTCTTTTAACCCATCTCCAAGGAGATACTTCTAGGCCCTCAATTAATTTGTCATTTGGATTACTCGCTTGCGATGATGCCTCTCGGGTGAGGAATTGTCATTTTCCATTTTCGCTTAACAAAATTAAATGTGGGATTCAGTTCTATTTATGTCTTTCTGTCTTGTGAAATCAACAGAGACTATTTCTGTCCCATGAATTTCTCTTTGAATTGAACTAGCAAAGAATCGGGTGCATATGACTTCTCCAAAATCTTGTTGTCCTTGTCTCTAGGGTATAGAGAAGAGCTAAGTCATTAGAGTTTGGGGTTCACTGTCCTTTCCCTCCTCTTTTCTCCACTTCCTTTCTGTCTTCCCTTTGAGATTGTAGCTGCACTGCATGCTTTCAGTGAAAGGATTCTCTGAGCATGGATGAGGGTGGGTGAGGCTTTCTGAAAGTGCATCTGTACCATTAGCTGGGTTCTTGGCCCCTCAGTTCTTCCAAAGGAACTATTTGATCTGACAAGTAACTGTGTGGCAAGGGACTCATGCAGAACTCGACAATAAAATATCAGAGATGGGCAAACCAACTGTTGCCCAACTAACAGAGGGTTTCCAAGGAGACTGTCAAGGTGCCGTGTTTGCACAGTTGGCTCTTAGATGCCTGTACTCTCGCTCCAGAGTTGTGAAATTTAGATGTGCCCCTGGGCTGAACATGACTGTTTTCAGTTAGCTTCTAGTGTCTGTCCATCACATCTCATTATCTTGGGTGTCACTGGGCATGAGTTCTCTAGTTAACACTGCTTTCAATAAGCCTCCTAAGTCAAAATAGTCATCAAAGTCCGTTAAAGGAGCAAGCATTGGCAATGTTTAGCCAGTTCCCCAAATCCCTTGGAATAAATGCTGATTTATCCTTAGGAAAAACAAGAGTAGAACAAGAAGTTATTTATTAAACATTAAAATCATGAAAGTGTTTCAAGAGTAGTCATTTATTAAAATGTGTTCACCTCCCTGGACACCTCTCCAAAGAGTGCCATTTGTACTTGGCTGGCTTTGTTTGGATGTAAGGAAACCTATCTAATGAAAATCCCATGCTATGGACGGAGCTAGAGAGAGTGGTGTGAGGGCTCAGACGCAGGCCTTCAGGGGTCAGACACTGTGGTACTTGGTTTGCGGTGGAATATCTGGAAAAAACATTGGTTACATTTTTGAAACTCTGGCTAATGAGTCCCAGTCGACAAAGCTGAGCTGCACACCACACAGGCAGCAGACCATCAGCTAGCTTCCCATGAATGCAACGATGTCATGGAAACAGGTCTCGCCTTTTCATGTAACCTGGCAGCTCATTTCTCCCTTAATTAGTCACAATACCTTTTAAGCAAAAAATACAAACAAAAGTTGTTATTTTCTTAAAGAAAATTGCATTGGAACTCAAGACTTTAATTTCCAAGTATGTGATATTTTCTTTCAAAGAAAGCTTGAAGGTCAGGGATTTTTTTAGGTGGTCTATTAGCAGTGCTTCTCAGGGTTCCTTGAAGGAAAGTGTACTGACGAAGGAGGTGCCTCACCTGGCTGGTTTGGTTGCTCTAAGAAGCTAAAAAAGTGCTTCGAACTTTGCAAAGAGTTTGGATATCTAGTAGCAGACATCCTTCCATGGATCAGACGAGGATGAAAAGGATTAGAGAGAAATGTCAGGATACTACTGCTTGAAAAGCTTCCAAGCCGTCCATTGCCCTTTGCCATGTCTCAAATTGTATGGAGGAGAACTCAAAATCAAGTCAGTCTGTGAAATGTGGACCCCTGTTTTGCCTCTTGGCATAGTTTACCATAGTGAAATGTAGGCTCCAGGAGTTCAACAATGAAAAAGTAGCTTTCTTTTAATGAAGATCTTCCCACATTTGTTTATGTAATATCTTCCCTACTTAGAAAATAACTTAATGAAGCCAATGTATAATGGCACAACTACTGAGTAGCAAATCCCAGCGTCAGGGTTCTCAGATCCAGGTGGTTACATAACACACTGAACTCTATACTGTTGCCTTTGTGACTCAACTGAGGACTTGCAGAGAGGTAACTGGGAGGCTTATCTGTGCTTTCTAAGATTTTGTTTAGCAAATCATTCTTCTGAATCTAGTCATCTTGAATTTATCCATCCTTAGGAATCCGAGTTTGAACCAAAGAAAGAACCCCTGAAGACTGCATAATGTTCAGGTTTCTGGGTGTGTCTCCGGCAGGATGCTTGGACTTGCTCTTCTTGTGTCAAGGTCAGGCCAAGTTGAGCATGTGAGAGATGAACCTTAAAAAATTACGTTTGTCTCAGAAAATTAGGAAACAATCTACCTCAAGACCCAGCAATACCATTCTTGGGCATATACCCAAAGGATGCTCAATCATACCACAAGGACATGTGCTCAACTATGTTCATAGCAGCATTATTTGTAATAGGCAGAACCTGGAAACAACCTAGATGCCCCTCAACCAAAGAATGGTTAAAGAAAATGTATGTATTTACACAATGGAGTACTACTCGTGGTAAAAAATAATGACATCTTGAAATTTGCAGGCAAATGGTGGGAACTAGAAAAAAAAAACATATTGAGTGAAGTAACCCAGACCCAGAAAGACATAACATGTACTCAATCATAAGTAGCTTTTAGACATAAAGCAAAGAAAAACCAGCCTGCAGTCCACAACCCCAGTGAACCTAGATAATAAAGAAGACATTAAGAGTGACATGCATGGATCTACATAGAAACAAGAAAAAGACAAGATCTCCTGAGTAAATTGAGAACATGGGGCTCATAGGAAATGGCAGAAGGGGAGAGAGGAGGAAGGGAGGGAAGCAAACAAAAATGTATGACTCTGATGTGGGATTCCCCTCTTATGCTGTGATTTCCATTGATTAGTAAAGAAACTGCTTTGGACCTATAGCAGGGCAGAACACAGGTAGGTGGGGAAAACTAAACTGAATGCTGAGAGAAAGAGACAGAGTCAAGAAAACGTCATGTAGCTGCCACCAGGAACGGGCATGCCAGAAACTTGCCAGTAACACACTCACGTGGTGATACACAGATTAATAGAAATGGGTTATGATGGAGGAAGGTCATTGGTTAAATAATAAAGAAACTGCCTAGGCCCATTTATAGGCCAGCCCTTAGGTGGGTGGAGTAAACAGACAGGATGCTGGGAGAAAGAAGCCGAGTCAGGAGTCGCCATGATTCTCCCACTCCAGACAGACGCAGATTAAGATCTTTCCTGGTAAGCCAGCTCGTGATACTACACAGAATATTAGAAATGGGTTAGATCAATATGTAAGAGCTAGCCAATAAGAAGATGGAACCAATGGGCCAGGCAGTGTTAAAAAGAATACAGTTTCCGTGTAATTATTTCGGGGCATAAGCTAGCCATGCGGGCGGCCGGGTGCCGGGGACGCAGCTCTGCCGCTCACATTACAACAGAGTGGCACCCAACGTGCTAATGAACTCCATGTAAAACCTGAGAGGGCTTAAAAAGGACACAGAGAGAATTTAAGACAGCTTTTTGCTGTTTGTGGGTTGCGCGCGGCAAAGAAATTGTCCTGACTCAGCAACAGGAAAAAAACTGGCTGTTTTAAAATGCCGGCTTTCTGGGCTGTGCCGCCATCGCGATCTCTGTCTGGCTCCTGCGGGAGACAGAGTCTTTGAATGGAGCATTTGGAGTAAAGTGCTACGATTTGTTTGATGGCAACTAGACTCACTGTGTCCTAAAAGGAAGTCATTTTGTGCTGCGGCTCAGAGGCACAAGCAGCTCCACCACGCTACTGGTGCAATGTGCAAGGATCAGAGGCACGAGCGGCTCCCCCATGTTGGCCTGGGCGGGGCAAGCAGGCAGTACCTGTTTTTGACCTAGGAATGTCACAGCTTAGATTCTTAAGCGCTTAGCGATTTAAAAGAACAAAACAAAGTGCTCCTGGATACTAAAAAAATTACAGATTCACAATAGAACTGATTCAGACACTGTTGGATGAATATACGTAGGCTTGAGAGAGAGAAAAAATATATAGAAAGAATAAAGTTAATGTCTTAAAAAAAGGGTAAAGTCTTTAAAGAGACAGAGTACAGATAGTTATAGACTAAAAGAAATAAAGAAAAATAAGCCACGTAAAAATGGAAAATTCACAGAGAGTCTGGATTCTTTGTATTATTGTGTTTTCTTTAAAATTTTTGACTGTAAAGGAGCTAAGTGCAGAGAGACATTTCATTATATGGGCTGCCAAGCTAAACCAGAATGGATATAAGGGTATTATGATTTCAGAATATGGGTCTAAGGATATAATGCTTTGGAGAGGGTCTTCTTTTGTTTTCACAGAGGATAAGACTCTGTGGATTGCGTCTATCCCGATATGGTATGATAGACCACGCCCTCCTGAAAGGTTGCTGTGAACACCTTCAGAAAATTACTTCACTCAACTGCCGACTGAGATGACCCTGACACACAGGTTACACCATGAAAGATCTGAATACAGCGCCCCCATTCAGCAGGAAGCAGTTTGGAGAGAAAAAACTGCGCCCATGTTCCCAAATATTGTTTATAAATGTTCTTTTACATTTAAAGGGGGAAATGATATAGATATGAATAATTTGCATTGGTATGGATTTTAAGGTTAATTTTGTTATATGTATATGTCTTTCTGCTCTTAAGGTATTGTGATTATGTAGTTCATTTAAAAATGTAATGTAAATATAGGTTGTTAATGGATAATCATCGATAATAGTAAAGCTTGTAGTCATGTTAGTTAGATTTTCTAGATATGCATAGATATATTTCAGATAGGCATTCTTCATATCTTTCAAAGGCTACAGAATATGGCATTTAAGTGTTTTAATAATTTAGGGCTTTTTATGACAATGAGACACATCTGCTCCTGGCAGCACCAATCTACTTCAAGAGGAAGATGGGCATCGAAGAGGCTCCTTATGGAGTTTGATAGCCATTTGGGCAAGAAACTGCTCTTGCCTGGACTGTTGCATAAACTGGACACAGAGAACCCTCAGAGAGAGGACTACTGAACTTGCCTAAAGGTGAGATGGTCTTTTGGGGTTCCTGACTCATGAAAGAGTCTGTGAGACATTCTGCAGGACACAGCAAAAAGTGATTGAACTGTCTTTGGAATTTCCTGCTTGATGAAAATGTCTGCTGGATACTATGGGCCTGAAGGCTGAAGATGGATGCCCCAACGGTACAAAAGAACTTTGGGTGACTGTCCAGGCAGCGAGATGTCTCTGTCATTTCTAGAGTTTTGGATCTCTTGTTTACTTAGGTAATATTATATCCTTCTGGAGTCTTTGATGGAGTTGAAGAATGGATAGATAGTTACAGTTTTCCTTAGTTATGATAAAAGATAAAATAGATATAAATATTGTAACTGTAATTCTTGCTTGATAACTGTTTTGTTATATGTAATTTTACTATGTCAAAGTGAACACCTTTTTTGTTTAAACAGAAAAAGGGGAAATGATGGAGGAAGGTCATTGGTTAAATAATAAAGAAACTGCCTAGGCCCATTTATAGGCCAGCCCTTAGGTGGGTGGAGTAAACAGACAGAAGGCTGGGAGAAAGAAGCCGAGTCAGGAGTCGCCATGATTCTCCCACTCCAGACAGACGCAGGTTAAGATCTTTCCTGGTAAGCCTGCTCGTGATACTACACAGAATATTAGAAATGGGTTAGATCAATATGTAAGAGCTAGCCAATAAGAGGCTGGAACTAATGGGCCAGGCAGTGTTAAAAAGAATACAGTTTCCGTGTAATTATTTCGGGGCATAAGCTAGCCATGCGGGCGGCCGGGTGCCGGGGATGCAGCCCCGCCGCTCATATTACAACAGGGTTAAATTAAGATGTAAGAGTTATTCAGTAAAAAGCTAGAATTAATGGGCCAAGTAATGATTTAATTAAAACAGTCTTCTGTGTGATTATTTCAGGGCTGAGTGGCTGGGAACAAATAGGCAGCCTCCTACAACACAGCTCAATAAAACAATAAAATAATTACATTGTATATTTGCTTTTATCATATATGCATGTGTGTTTGTGCATGTGCACCATGCCAGGACTATGAAGGTCAGAGGACAGCTTGAAGAAGTAGGTCCTCTCTTTCCACCATGTGGGTATCTGGGACCAAGCTCAGGTCATTAGACTTGACAGCAAGTATTTTTCCCCATGAACTATCTTGCTAGCTACTCTTGATTTCTTATATTTTGTGTTTTCATCCCTGACTAATGTAAAGCCATATAGGAGCTTCATAAAGAAGCTCTATGTCAGATACATATAGACACATAATAGATTCTTAACTATTTTTTTTGAAAAAGGATAGCCTGGGCTCCAGATATAAGCATGTATAATTCAAACAAGTAAAATAGATGTGTGGAAATCTTATTTTAAGGTGTTTTAGCTGGGTTAGTGGTGTGATATACCTTTAATCCCAGCACTTGGGAGGCAGAGGCAGGCTGATCTCCAAGTCGGAGTCCAGACTGGTCTACAGAATAAGTTCCAGAACAACCAAGGCTTCCCAGTCTCAAAAATATAGTAGATAGAAATAAAAATTAAAAAGATGTTTTAGAAGCAATTGATGGGTAAGTATCTGACAAATATTTATTTGTTAATCAAATTCTTTTTTGTTTACTACTTTTCAGGCTCTGAATTTAGGCCAATGTCCTGTGTGGTGCTTAAAGCATACTTTAGTTGCCTACATAATGTGATGTAAGAAGGAAAAAAAAATTCTGTGACCCTGTTAACTCCTCTCTTCCCTTGCTCTCAGAAATAATATAATAGGGTTTCTCTAGCCCTGGCTGCCCTCAAACTTATTCTGTAGACGAGGCTGACCTTAAACTCAGAGATCCACCTGCCTCTGTCTCCTCAGTGCTGGAAACAAAGGCATGTGCTACCACTGCCCTGTAAGGTGACATTTGTTGGTTGGATTTGAAGTCTTCTCTTGTTAGAGAGGAATATCTCACCATTTTAGAAAAAAAAAATGTACTTTCAAAGATCATGCAAATTAGTTCAGTAGCCAGCAACTCTGGAAACATGAAATAGGAAAGAAAGGCTTACTTTGTTTTATTTTTTTTAAGCAAAAGGATGGCACTTTATGAGATGATGAGGCCCTAGAGTCTCAATTACCTTCCAAGCTCCTCCCTGGCATTGTTTCTAGAGTATCTATGGAGTGCATTGCATCGGCAAGCATTGAGGTGAGGGAGTCCTCTTGACTTCATTGGCAGGGACTCTATTGGGTATCTCAGCGTTGCAAAACTCTGGAGAAGGGTACATGTGTGACCCCAGGGTAGGTGTTATGTTGAGGCAGTACCCCACTTTTTTTTTTGGTTTTTCGAGACAGGGTTTCTCTGTGGTTTTGGAGCCTGTCCTGGAACTAGCTCTTGTAGACCAGGCTGGTCTCGAACTCAAAGAGATCCGCCTGCCTCTGCCTCCCAAGTGCTGGGATTAAAGGCGTGCACCACCACCGCCCGGCAGTACCCCAATTATGAAAGGAAGGCCTGCTTTCCTGTGTCACTCCTTGCTCACATCTGACAGCATTGCACCCACAGTGTGCAAGGCTAATGACAGACTCACAGGCCTTTCCTCTGTGTTGCAAGTGGAAGAATTTAGTGCTCAGCTCTTAAGAGGGTGTATTTGAATTTAAAGCATGTCTTTGTGCTTTTCTAGATAGGGTGTCTGTGAAATGAGTAATATAGTGACACTTAGCAAAGCAGGAAGCCATGCAGGCCAGCTATTTGGACCAAGAATAGTATATACAAATGAATGTGAGTTATTGTAACCATGCCTCCTATCATCCTATTAAAAGTAATTTGTAACTGGATATGAAATGTCTTATTGAAGGCCAACAACAGTCAGAATTAATTCATTTAAACTTATCAAAGCCATGGGATTTATGCAATAGAATATTAGACTTTAAATCACCTTTGGACATCCACAGAGAGAGGCTCCATTGGGTCTTCTTCAGTTACTTTTCCCGTGTATATCATGGCACACTCTTGTATGCGTTTCAATAGTTTGGCTGTTGAGATTTGAGCTGTTAGTCTTAACGTTCTGCTTTTTTAGTCCTGTAGAACTAAACTACAATGGCTTATGCCAAGACCCTTCTTTTCACTGTTTATGTCTGCAAACTCCCCCTCTTCTGGTTAACCATTTTGTTTTTCTTAACAATTCTTGCTTAAGAATCTTCTAGAGCCTTATATGTCCAGATAACCAGTGGTGGGAGTTTGAGCCCTTTGTCTATTTTATTTCCTCAGGCCATTAGCTCATGGGTGGAGGTGCAGAACTGTGAAAACCTAGACTCTGCTCAGGATAAATTAAGTTTATACTGCAGAGGTACTGGGAACTCTGGGGCAGGGAGTTTGCTGAAAATCACAACTTTGCTTGACTGACTGTCTCTGTGAATTTTCTGCTTTGGAGGGAGTCGTCACCTCCACGTCCAACCCTGAACCTCCAGTGTAAGACACTCAGGTGACTTTTAGTGACCACCGCTACTAGAGAAGAATGTTCCCTAAGAACAGTGTGCCCTCTGATGTACATGCACATTTCTTCATATTAAAAATGCGTGCACCAAATGTCTTGCCTTTTCGGTGAGATCACATACTCAAATCTCACTGGACAAGCTGTAGAAAGCTTATGGGTTACAGTTTCCCGATTTCTTTCCTTTTGTTGTAATGTTGACTCCTTGACAAGAAATCTGCTCTGTGAGGTACACACCAGGTTTCTCAACTTTCATCTGGAGGAGAGTATCTTTTCTCCCAAACGGTTTACTTCCCCTAAGGAGCTCTGGTCACAGATTAGCTCATGCCAGGGAATAGTTTGCAGAGTAAGGGATGCAGAGCTGGAGAGCTGAATTCACCCAAGGCTGCGTTAAGAATCTATCCCATGAGTCTGCTGTGAACGGAGACTATGTGTTGTTTTCCGAGCCACTCAGACCTGAATAATAACAGAAACTCTGTTAATTACAACATTGTTTGACCAACAGCTTAGGTATCTTTTTAGCTAGTTCTTATATCTCAAACTAACCCATTTCTATTAATCTATGTATCACCACAAGGCTGTGGCCTATTGGTAAGTTTCCTGCATCTTTCTCCTTCAGCAGATACATGGTGTCTGCCTGATTTCACCTTGTTACTCCCTGCATTCAGTTTAGTTTTCCTGCCTAACTTTATTCTGCCCTGCCATACGCCAAAACTGCTTTTTTTTTTTTATTAACCAGTGGTAATAAAATATATTCACAGCATACAGAAGGGAATCCACAACAGTCTGTAGCTAGAAAGGAGAACATCTGTCTACGTTATGAAAGGCCCTAGTGTGCTCTTTAACACCACAGAAAAAGCAAAAACAAAACAAATTAATGTGCCTTCTATGTAACAGTGGTATGCCTTTATTATTTATTTTATAGCATTTTTAGCACTTGGAAGGCTTTGGAGGGATATACTTCATTATAATTTTCAAGTATATTTCTCATCTGTTTTCCTTATCTTTAAGGCAAAAGAGAATTTGTTTTCAATTTGAAATCAGATGCATAAAAATCTTACTTCAAGTTGACACATTCTTTTACTGTGTCCTAATGGAAAAAAAAAACTTAATCCAGTTCCTCCTCATGATTCTCAGATTTAATGAATTTTGTAGCAAGTATGAGGAAGGACAACTAACACTAAAAGCCATTTGAAGGACTGTAGAAATACCTGCCACGGAAGAAACGTTGTAAAATACAGACATTTATGAGAGACATCTAAATAGAACCACCAAATAACAAGAGAGATAATGTCTGAACAAGACATTTTTCACTAGCCAATTAAACTTCCCATGCCAGAATTGAGTTATATCTAATTGATTTGTGGGCCAAAAAACCTCATGGAAACTTCCAAACAACTCGGGCTATTCCCAAGGCTGTAAAGTTCCATTGCTGAACACACACACACACACACACCTATATCTATCTATCTGTCTGTCTGTCTGTCTATCTGTCTATCTGCCTGCCTATCTATCTATCTATCTATCTATCTATCTATCTATCTATCTATCTATCTATCTATCTATCTATCATCTTTTATCTATATCCATATCCATATCTATATGAATAAGTTGAGATGATGCCTACCTAGAGCCTTCATCTTACTGACTAGTGTTCATAGCACTAGAAAGTACTCTGTATAACTACCAAAGGAGGAAGTAATGACCAACCCAGCAATCTATAAGAATGACCTGATGTAGGATTCTCCTCTGTATGCTGTGACTATGTTTTATTACCATTGGTTAATAAAGAAAGTGCTTTGGGCTACAACAGGGTATAATATAACAAAGTGGGACATCCAAGTAGAGATAGAGGAGGAAAGAAGGCCGAGTCAGAGAGATTCCATGCAGCTGCCGAAGGAGAAAGACACCAGGACCTTACTGGTAAGCCACAGCCTTGTGGTAATACACAGATTAATAGAAATGGGGTAATTTAAGATGTAAGGGTTAGTTAAAAAAGAAACCTGAGCTAATAGGGCAAACAATGTTGTAATTAATATAGTTTTAGTGTGAGTATTCAGATCTTGGTGGCTGGGAAACTGAAAGGCAGTCTCCATGGTTTATGCAATAATGGCACAAACACTATGCGAGTAATTAACTACTTCCTCTTTGGTTCTAAGGCCCACTCCATGAGATGGAACCCATGCCTGATACCACTCTGATAGCCAAGAACCTAAAACTTCATGAACCATGGGCTAGGAAAAAACCAAATGCTCTGCTAAAGAAATGCGGCCTTAAAATGACTTTTAATGACATTCTACTCTACCTAGAATTGCTTAGCCATCGTCAGAGATGCTTCCTCTTGCAGTAAATGAAACTAACACAGAGATTCACAGCTCGACAATGTGCAGAGGGCAAGAGACTTGGAAACAGTCATTTTTAAATGAGGTGACTCCATCAAGCACATCCTCTCATTGTTTCAAGATCTTTGGGAAAGAGGAAGGAGAAAGATTAAGAATCAGAGGGGATAGATGGCTCTAAGGAAACAGTGTCTTCCAGAAACAAGAGGACCGAAACACCTATGAACTCACAGAGACTGTGGCAGTATGAACAGGGCCAACACAGGTTCAAGCCCTATGAGGTCCCAGAACTAAGAGGGGGAAGTAGACACAGGCTTCCACCTTGAATCAAGAAACTATCTGCTATTGACATCCACTTCCAAAGAAAAAATGGTTTTCTCTAATAAATTTTCATAGGGTATAGTAATTACACTTCAGGGTAAGACCCATGTCCAGCAATAAATGGTCAACACAAAACAAGCTCAATGGTATTTTTATATGTTTTTGTGTCTCATATTACGTGACTTGAGCATTTTTTTTTTTTATCTTACTGGTCTTTTGCTTGTACTATGATTTCTGATTTTCTGGGTTTTTTTTTTTTTTGTTTGTTTGTGTGTGTTTCTTGTGACACTTTTGGTTCTTCTTCTTCTTCTTCTTCTTCTTCTTCTTCTTCTTCTTCTTCTTCTTCTTCTTCTTCTTCTCCTCCTCCTCCTCCTCCTCCTCCTCCTCCTCCTTCTTCCTCCTCCTCCTTCTCTTCTTCATCTTCTTCTTGTTTGCTTTTTAAGGAGAGATTTAAAAATAGAGTATAAAATTGGGTGGATGAGAGATGGGAGGATCTGGGGGAGTTGGATGATAAATTTCTTTCAACTAATAAAGGCCAAAGTAAAGTAAATGTTTGCTTTCTCCATATGCGGTGACACCCACATCTGTCATTGTATTAGCATTGATTTCTTTAGCATACTCATTCAACAGTTTAAAGTTGGGTATGTTAGTTCTGCCCATTATCTGTGTGTTAGTTTTATTAGTCAGTGGGCATATTAGCTTCTTGTCACTGCTACTAAATGCCCAAAGTGTTAAACTTACAAAGAGAAACTTTATTTAGCACATGATTCAGGAGGCTTCAGTCTAAGACTGGGTAGCTCTTTACTTTAGGTCTCTAGGAAGAGTGCTGAATGACAATAACAGGGAATGGACTTTCAGTAAAGAAGATGCTTCTCAGTTTTCAATATTCCTGTACAAAACTTTGCATCTACACTCCTGAGAGTACCTCCAATAAACTTACTGATTCACCAAGTTAGATCTCAGTTGCCTCCTGCCTTTGGTCTGTTTCCAGCTGCCTGTCTGGAGAGATGTTTGTTCATGTCTCCTGGGGAATAGTGTCTCTAATCAATTAGAGAGAAGCCGTGGATGACTAGTGCACTACAGCTGTTTGTTGACCATTGTGGGTATTGTGAAGCCATAGTCAAATTTAGATATTTTGTCCTTGTTTCTTTGGCTTGCTGATTTGAAGGAAATTAATTAATAGAATGCTTCAGTTAAGGGCCCAGTCCACATTGACTGGCTTCAACCCTTCTTCATTTTCAACTTGCTTCTGTCAGAAAGCTGCCCGTGACTAGAACAAGTCTCTACCCTTGCCCTTGGCTCTGTATTTGGGATGTCAAATGAGCTCCAGAGAAGGGCTTCCTCTTCTTCAACTTAATTGGAACTCTGGAAGGCTTTATAAATACTTGAGAACATCAGAGTTCTTGAATAGAGCCATTCAACACTGTTTTGTAAGGAAGAAAAATATTAAGGAACACATAGAGTAAGAACTAAAGGATATCCCTGGGGACATAAAGCCTAGTATTTGGTTGGAACTTGATGGAGGAAGGTCATTGGTTAAAAAATAAAGAAACTGCTTGGTCCTCATAGGTTAGAACATAGGTGGGTGGAGTAAACAGAACAGAATGCTGGGAGGAAGAGGAAGTGAGCTCAGACTCGATAGCTCTCCTCTCTGGGGCAGATGCGATGAAGCTCCAACCCAGAATGGACGTAGGCTAGAATCTTCCCGGTAAGCACACCTTGGGGTGCTACACAGATTATTAGAAATGGGCTAAATTAATACGTGAGAATTAGCCTAGAAGAGGCTAGATATAATGGGCCAGGCAGTGTTTAAATGAATACAGTTTGTGTGTTGTTATTTCGGGAGCTGGGCGGGACAAAAAGCAGGCCTGCAGTTCCTACTACAGGAACTCTTAAAGAATTGCTCCTTATTTTTATGTATGTATGTATGTATGTATGTAGGAGTTTATGTGAACTGTGTATGTGCAGAGACCATAAGGCGTCAAAACCCCTGTAACTGGTATTACAGGCAGTTGTGAACTGCCTGATACGGGTGCTAGGAATCAAACTTTGGTCTGCAAGATCAGTAAGCATTCTTAACCTCTCAATTGTCTCACCAGTTCGCTGCTTTAGTTCTTAGCTGACTCTCCATTAGAAATTTCTCTTGAATAAAATAAAAGTGCTAAAAATTACCTCTGGTAGACTGGAAGACTACTTGGTAAAAACTCTCTTGTTTGCCAAAGAGGAATTTCTCATCTATTTTGAGCATTTGGCTCAAAATGCTACTTGTGCTAGAACTGAGGGAGTTAAAAAAAATTGGCATGTTTGCCCGACATGTGCAAAGCACTGGGTTCTGTTGTCAGCATCATATAAAATGGCATGGTGGACAGACGTGGTGGTGATGTCTTCAGTACTAGCACTAGAGAGGTAAAAGCAGGCGGATCTCTGTGAGTTTAAGGCCAGCCTGGTCTACAAGGTGAGTTCCAGGGCAGTCAAGGCTACATGGAGAAGCCTCGTCTTGAAAAACCAAAACTGAACAAACAAAAACAAATAAATATAATTGAAATGGAATGGTGGCACATGTATGAAATCCCAGCACAAGGGACGTGGAGGCAAGAGGGTCAAAAGCTCACCAATTCACCTGAGAGACCCCAGGTAAAGGACCTCAGTTAGGAATCTGGGGGTTCTCTCTGTTTCAGGGTCATGCCATAGTCATCCACATTCCACACTTCAGGTCCAAGCTTACTCATTTTCCTGATGTAGGGAGTTGGAACCTTGTACTAAGGTCAGATTCCAGACACATAGTTGCCTAAACTAACAGACTGATAGACAATCTTGATGCTGTGCCCGCTCACTCCCAAAGAGATCCCCTGCCCTTTCCAGTTATTTTTTTTTCTCTTTCTCTCTGTGTTTCCCTTTTCCTATTCAGGCACAAGTTGAGCCTCACATAAGACATGGAGAAAATAACTGCTTATTCTCAAACGTACTATTGTGAGACACGTTCCTGTACCCTCCCTTCCTCTCAGTGCCTGGTTGGCCTGCTTTGCCCTCTCTCCAGGATGTCATGACTCTGCAGTCAGGAAGTAAGTCCCCAGATCTTTCCAGCAGTCATGCTGGCAGCCTGGGAGACTCAAATCTCATTTTGCTAAGTAGTTTGGCACTCGGGAGACTTTGCCTCTTTGCTCCGAAGTCTGGCTTTTAACTTCTGGGCTGAAGGCAGCATTCAGTTTTGTACAGATAATCTCTCACCTCCTATAGAGCTGTTCCACTTACTTCCTCCCACACCCACCTGAACCGCCGAGGTGTGGCTCCTCCTGGCAGCGAACTACCACAGAGTGAACGGATTTTAACTGGAGCCCATTCATAGCGAAGCATCCGTGGAAATGTGTCCACAATCCAAAATAAGGACAAGTACAATTTTTGAGTTTCCCAGGTTGGTATTTAGTGTATTTGAAGTTGATGAGGAGACCAACAAATGCTTAGTTGATGTTAATCCAGATGTGATCAGTAACCAAATAAACACTGCTGTGAGAAGCAAGTGACATCTGTCATTCAGAAGAGATAAGATGTTCTAGAATGTGGTCTTATGTAGGAATTTTCAGAACCCTCAAGCAAGTGGGAAGTGCACTCTGGCTAACTCTTACTTCTGTCTCTGATCCACACTTTCTGTATAACTGTCCTATTTTCTTTATCTATCCTTCTGCCCGTGGGTAGTAATATTGAGCTAACTTCCCATCTTGGCTATCAAATTTCTGTTTGGTTCTTTTCATGGTTTCTCTTTGCTGTACTTCTTACACTGCTGTTGTATCACCTCTGATTTCACTTAGTTGTCTGTGATCTTTCAAGCTCTTTCAGCCCTGGTCCTCAGGATGAGCCCAAAGACCAGGCAGGTTTGATGTGGGAGTCCCCTCTGTATGCTGTGATTATCATTAATGAATAAAAAGCTGCTTTGAGCCTATAGCAGAGCAGGGCAGGGCGGAGCAGAGCTAGGCAGGGAGGACTGGACTGAATGTTGGGAGAAAGAAGGGCAGAGTCAGAGAGAAGCCATGGATATCTATCTCCGGAGATAGATAATGGGAACTTTAGCCAGTAAGCCACAGCCACATGGCCATACACAGATTAATAGAAACGGGTTAAATTCATATGTAGGAGTTAGCCAATAAGAAGCTAGAGCTAATGGGCTAAGCAGTAATTTAATTAATACAATTTCTGTGTGGTTATTTTGGTTCTGGTCGGTTGGTACAAACAAGTGGATCACCCCAACACAGGTCTTTCCAGTAAATCTTGGTCCTAGGTCTATTGGGACTAGTTAAAATAACCAGAGGCTAAAGATGAAGAATACTAACTGGGTTAGGTTTTGCATGTACCCTGGAATCACAGTACTATCTGAATCCCTGAAGGCTAGCCTGGGACTTGACACCATTACACATGACTTGACTCTGGCATGGGCATGGGGACTAAACTTTAGGGGCCATCTGGAACCTGGGTTTACAGGAACAATACTAGAGCCTGGGTCTCCAGGGACATTGGAACTGATGCTTCTGGTGTTAGACCTTAGATTTGAGTCTTCTAGGACAGAGGCATCCAGGAACTAAAGTAGAAGATGAGGCTTTGGAGGCTGTCCAGGTACAGAGTCAATTGCCTGGGTTGGGGGGTGAGCCCGAAGCTGGAGTATGTCAGTCCTAACCTGGTGTTCGGGAGAGTTCTGAGCCTTAATCTGTGGGTCTAGAGTCTGGAGCCATCAGGGAGACTTGGCGCTAGGACAGGCCTGGTCTTGATCTATAGGAGTAGTTCTGGGGTTGCGTGTGTGAGGCTGGAATGAGAGTATATCCAAAGCTGGCTTATCAACTAGAGCTGTGACACTGGGGGGCTGACCCAGATGGGGGCGGTTTAGAGTCTCTTGGCATTGGGCATGTCTGAAGCATGAGACTCTTCGGATGGCCTTGCTGAGAGGCCTGGAGACTAAGTCTGTGGGGGCACTGGGATGGGCATGAGTAGTGAGTCTGCAGGGCAAGACTAGAGACTGGGGCCTTGGGGCACGGCAGTAGCAGTGGGACAGGCCTGGGAGCAGGGTCTCTGGATAGCAGGCTGGAGTCTGAGCCCAAGAGGTTCTCTCTGCAACAGAGTTTTACCGTAGGTAGCCCAATTCCAGGTGTGTCGGTTACGTGTTTCATTCTGGTGACAAAATACCTGCAGAAGGCAGCTTAAGGACGGAATAATGGGTTTATTTTGGCTGATGGTTCCAGGACGTGCAGTCTATCACAGCAGGAAAGCCATGATGGCTGAAGCCAGAGGCAGATAGCCACAGTGCATCCAAAATCAAGAAGTACAGAGTGCTGAGTGCATGTGTTCAGCTTTTTTTTTTTCTTTTTTTTTGATTCAGTCTGGGAACCCAGCCCACAGAATGGCACCACTGGCATTTAGGGTGTGTTTTCGCACCAAAGTTAACATCATGCAAATCATTCTCACAAATGCATGTAAAGATAGTTTCCATGGCAATTATAAATCCTGCTAAATTGATGATTAAGGTTAACCATCACCTGGAGGCTAAAGCAAAGTACCCTCCCCCAAAAGGTACCTCCCCGAGTGGCTGTGCTGCCTGGGCTTGTGTGTGTGTGTGTGTGTGTGTGTGTGTATGTATGTGTGGGGGGGTGACAAGGTATGTATGCAGCCGGAACTCTTCTTTTAACCCTCTCTGATATTTTTATTTTATTAAATATCTGCATTATGCCCAAGTGCTAGTGTCCCTCTCTGAATGTCCTTAGCTCATGCGTGGACAGTTGTTAAAGCTGAGCAAAAATTGAAAGCCCTATGGTTATTAACTTTCAGAACAATATTTTATTAATTCCTTGAGAATTTTATGCAGTGCTTATTGATTATATTCACCCAATTCTTCCCTAATCCACCCCCTCCCTACCCACTGAACATCATATCCTCTTTTCTTCTCTTTTTCTTAAAGGAGAGACAAGCATCAAGTTTTACTTCCCAAATATTCCTGGGCGTGGGGCACTCTTTGGAGCTTAGTGACTTTCCAGGAGCCACACCCTTAAAGAAAAATGACTCCCCCTTCCCCAGCAGCTATACACTGTCAATAGCTCCTGAACTAGAGGTGGAACTTTGTGCCCTCTTGTTGTGGGCTGGGATTTGTCTGACGTGAGCTTGCAGAGGGCTTGTGATAACTGCTGTAAGTTCATTTGTGCAACTTCCCTGCTATGTTAAAAAGAAAACCTTTCCTTTGTAGTCATCTGCCCTTCTGGCTTTTACAATCAATCCTTCTGCCCCCTCCCTTTCTGTAATGATCGCCGAGTCTTGGAAGAGGAAGCTGTAATCCAGACGTCCCATTTAAGTTCTAACATCCATGCTCCCTTAGTTGCTTCACTTTGATCAATTATAAGTCTCTGATTAATAGACATCTGTTGCAAAGGAATCTTCTATAGCAAAGTTGAGGAATGGATTAACCTATAAGTCATTAGGAATCAGTTTAATACCTTTTGTGTTATGTCCAGTATGATGAGGTGGTGGTTACCTTTGTCTTAGAGACCTTAAGAGAGATGCTTCTGTTTTCAGAATCTTCAGAATAAACAAATTCTCTATGTCTCTTTTCCCTTTCTTTCATTTGGAAAGGAGAGAGGTGAGAACAAAGACTAACAAGCATTGCAATACTTCTTGGAAAGCTGAGGATTCACAGAACTGAAACTCGATTTAGGGCTTCAGAGGGTGTGGACTCGTGGCTGTAGAGCTCATCAGCTTCCAGTTCTAGAGTCTCAGGGAAGACAGTGGTCCTCTTTTCCTGAACTCAGACGTTGCCTATGAGTGACAGGAGGCAGCCAATGATGCGTGAGCAAGAAAAACGGGTATCACATATAGCCCCTCACTGGGGCGGCAGCTCCTGTTCTCTCTCACTGTCACATTTACCAAATGTGACATATTTCAGACAGCACAGCGTGAGTGGAGGGCTGTGCGAATCTGATCACAGCTACTGCAGGGAGGCCAGCTACTCTGAGAGAATCTTAGACTTCAGAGGAGTTTCCTTTGTGCAAAGCTTTGTACTGCTGGTGGGAAATGCAGACAAAAAGCTGAACCTATACTCAACAATACAGAGCGTTTGGGGATAAGACCTGCACTCCTCTTGTGGTATCTTTTGTTTTGTGCACGTCTAGGCAGCCGAACCTTGAAGTTTGCTCCTTATTCTCTCTTGTCCTTCCTCTTCCTCCTCCTTTCAGATTCCTCTCACTTCTTCAACCTGCCCTTTTCAAACCAAGAAGAGCAGATGTGTGGTGCTGTGCCTGTTAGAACGGACAGGCTGCTCCGTTTCTCCTGAGGAACTGTCCCTATTTCTCACACACAAACCCCAGCCCCTCCTTATTCCAGTGTTTTACCCCTGAGTAAATCAGGGAAAAGAGAGAAAGTGGCCTCCTCAGAAACCCCAGACTCCCACAGGGCCAGGAAGTCATGTGAAGTTTCAGAAGGTCCAATAACCTCTTTGGAAACTAACAAACCTGATGTATGCCACCCACATAGGCAACTGCAATGTAGACTCTGCAGAGCTGTTTCCTGGCAAGGTGTGATGAGTGTGGTTTGGTCCCCTCTCCCTCGGAGTCTGGAAATAGCGTATTTCAAGTGACCGAGAAGGGAAGTGTGCTGCAGAAGTACTTTAAATTGTCTCTGTGGCTTTGTGTGCCATTTTCCCTCCATTCCATGGTCTCCTCGAGTAGACTCTCTCCCTGAGATTTTAGAATTTGTATCATGATTTTGATACACACATCATTTTGATTTTTGTTTAATTGTGTATAATTACAGATTAATGTAATTTTCCAAAACATTCATTTACAAACAAATGTACTACCATATTTCAAAAAATACACAAAGCATTATAGCTAAAATTCACAAATTGATTATAGGGCATTACCATTTAAGAAATTCATTGACTCTGAAAATGAAGTCATACTATATTTTAACAAAACACAATTCCTAAGAACATTTCCCCCTTGATACTTTTTCTTTTCCCTCAATTGGAAAAAAAAATCACATGTGATAAAATGTGCTGGAATATACCAATATATCTCATTCATTGCCAGTGAAATATTGGTATTCATTAGTAAAGTAGAAATTCAGCACAATTTGCTGAATTATATTCAGTTTTATAGTCTTACTAAACCAAAAGCTTGTAAAATTTGGTCAGGCTCATCTTATTTGAATGTACTCCTTTTAGCAAATGTTAAAATTTTTGTTTACTTCTGCTGATTAATTCTGCCCATTGATTTATAGTCTAAAAGCCTTGCTGTATGTTTCTGACCACGGAGGAGGACAGCAGACAGAGAACAGTTTGAACTCAAATTCTATCTAATTGCTTCAGCTTGAGGTCTTTCTGAGAGCCCATATTTAACACTATAGTGAGGTTTCGATTGATCCAAACTTATGGGAAAGATAAAGGAATATCTCCATGTCCAGTCTTGTTTACTCAAATCTCAGCTTCGAAATTCAATCCTGAATCTTTCGAGTCAATTCCAGATGAAAATCATAACGCAAATATTAAGTTTAAAAGGAGATTTTGCCAAACTCCATCCCCACTGTACTCAAACAGTCCTCATGGCTTTCTGAGATACGCAGATATACATGTGGACATGATTTGGTTTGGTGTAGATAGATTTGAGTGTCTGTCATACACAGAACTGAAAATTGCTTATGAATTCTCAAACCATTCACTCTAGGCATCTTTTGTTTTACTTTCTGGAAAGGTCAGTTGAGACTAAGAAAGCCCGTAGGAATACCGAGATCTGCGAAACTGAGCACTAAACTCCTTAAGCAGAATAAAAATCAAAATGAAAGAAAAGTGTTTGTCACTCTTTTGTCTACTCTTAGAGTTTGTCAAAATTACTACTTCTCTGAAGGGCCTAACCTTGCTTGCTACCTGGCTTCTGCAAAAATAATTGGTTTTGAGATTGAATTTTGAAGGCAATTAAAGCTAGGGAACTCTAGAGGTTTCTCATGAAGGCAACGAGTCTTATACCTCCTCACAGAATTCCCTAGACAGATTGTGTGAAGCTGTTTTTTCCACTTACTTTCTTCAGAGTGTCACACATGAAAAGTCTTTTTGAATAGTTTATTAGCAATATGCTCACCATGGGCTTTTGTAATGTTATTACCAAGGAGAAAAAAAGCAGTATTTCCTTACTCATCAAAAGGCTCATAGATGAGGAACTTGTTCTAATAGAGAAACAGGGGCAGGGAAATGTCCTAGTGAGCTAAGATTCTTGCGACCAAACTAATTACTTGAGTTCTGTCTCCAGAACCTATATAGTGGAAGGAGAGAAGAGACTCTTACATATTTCTCTTTGGCATTATTTGTATGGTTGGCGTGGCATCAGTGTGAACATAAATAAATAGTGAAGTGGTTTGAGTAAGAATGTTCTCCATAGGCTCAGGTGTTTGAATACTTGGTCATTAGTTCTTGGTACCATTTGAGTAGTGCCTTAGTATTTTCTATTGTTGTGAAGAGATACTATGACCACGGCAACTCTTAAAAAGAAAATATTTAATTGAGAGAGTTTGCTACAATTTCAGAGGTTCAGTCCATTATCATTATGGCAAGGAGAATGGTAGCCTGGAGGCAGACATGGTGCTGGTTACATCTTGGCTTGCAGGCAACAGAAAGTCTACTGACTATCATATGGAGGGAAGCTTGAGCAAAAGAGACCCCAAAGCCCACCCCCCCACAGTGACACACTTCCACAAACAAGACCATATAGAAGTTTTGCTTTTCATGTAAGGGTCTAATAGCCTAATCAGAGGTCAGAAAATTATTATTGCTGTTGTTATTATTATTAGAGACAAGGTTTTACTGTATAGCTTTGGCTATCCTGGAACTTGCTGTCTAGAGAAGTCTGGTTTCAAGCTCACAGAGATCTTCCTTCCTCTGCCTCTTGGGGCTAGAGAATTTAGCCTGGTCAAAGAATTCATTTATAGATCGCTTGAAAGGAGAGGAACAGGACAGTTAGCAGGAATACTCTGTTTCTAGGGGCCAAGATACCATATACAGAAGTTATATTTCTTTGCACATGTAAAACTTTATTAGTTTTCTTTCTTTTCTTTTTTCTTTCTTTCCTTCTTTCTTTCTTTTGTTTGTTTCTTTCTTCTTCTTTTCTCTATTTATTTATTTGTTTTTTTATTTATTTTTGAGACTGTTTCTCTGTGTAGCCATGGCTACCCTGGAACTGAGATCAAAGGCATATGTTATCATTCCAAGGCCATTAATTTTCTTAAGGGAAATTATTTTTTCCTTTCCTTTTGGATTTTTTTTTGAGGAAAGGTCTCACTGTGTAGCCTTGGCAGTCCAGGAATTCACTAAGTAGATTAGGCTGACCTTGAACTCACAGAAATCTCCTGCCTGCATCCTCTAGGTGCTTAAATTAAAAACAAGTACCACTACACCCGGTGCCAATTAAAATTCTTCATTAAACTATTCCATAACAAATGTCATAAACTTAGGCCTATTTAGTTGAGCACTACTGCTGGAATGGGATGGTACACTAGACTAAGTGTACCACTTATAGTATATTAATGCTCTCACATTTAAAACAGGCAAACCATGTCCATGTGGGGGTAGATACCTTCTACATATCTTCTTTCAGGACTGAGGATAGGTTAGGCCACTTCTCTATGCTGTGGGGTTATCAATCAATCAATCATCAATCCACTGTACATGTGGGGCAGGCAAGAGATAAAGGAATGAAGCAGCCCATGCATTCTCTTGGAAGTGACACGCAGGATGTGTCCCACTCTGGGGCCAGATGCATTTATATAAGTACCCTAAACTTTAGAAGGTCAAGGATAAATAATTTTATTAGTTCCCCAGAAGGAAAAACCTAAAATGCTTAGTGTATAACATTATGTACTACCATGTAGAATCTGAATTTGTGCAAATCCATCTAAATCCAGTAAATACTGAAGACTATTTTAATTAGGCATTCATCCTCGAGACATCGAGACTGAATCTGTGTGTTTAGCAAATTTGCCTTTCATAGGCCTGAATATGAGCTCAGATGTAGCAGCAGAGTTGAAAGGAACAGGTGATTAGACAGTGTTTCACGGTTGGGGAAGGAAGGACAGATCCTGGAAGTGGGGCAAGAAGTAAGCTAGTGTAAGAAGACACCAAAACACTGCGAAAGAGGGCAGGGGAGGAGGGCAGAAGGCCAGCTTTAACCTATAACTTGACGGTATACTGAATTGTTTGTTTACCTTACTAACAGATAAAGATCCAAATAGATATTTCATGTGAAGAACTTAGTAATTCTTAAGTACGGTGTAGCTCTCATAGGGAAAAATGCTTGTATGAGTCCTGCATATGACCAGGCTATGCTTAGGTTTAAACGAATCTCTGCTTGCTTCTCAGAACCCAAAATTGGTGTTTGGCATTGGACCAACTCATATCACTATTTTTTAAAAAGACATTGGTCAGCAACTTTAGTTTTAAATGAGAAAATGTGGTATTAAAAGAAAATGTTTTATTACACTTCACAGAATCATTTCACATCGTAGCACCCAGAACTTGTGTCATTTCTCACCACTGAACAGAAAGAAAAAAAGACAGTGAACAATTGAATATTGAAGAAAATGACAGAATGAGAAATGAATACTAGGCAGAAAATGACCAGAGGAGGAAATGAAATTCACCGAAAGAAGGGAAAGGGAAAAATACAAAAGAAAAATGGAGAATGCTGTCTCTTCACACTGGATGTTCAATAGTATTTGCAGGATGCTGTATCTCCACACTGGGTATACAATAGTATTTGCAACTTGAACAGCCAAACAACCAGCCTAGCTCTGATGAATTCTAAGTGGAGGCAGGGGAAGAGTCCCTAAGTCAAAAACAAGGTGGTTAGGTATTAACTAGAGAAGTAAGATGAAAGAAGATGGGAAGAAAAGAAGACAAGATATCCTAATTTGCAAATGACATGGTTGTATGCATAAATACTCCAAAGATTCCACTAGAAAACTTCTACAGCTGATAAACATGCTCAGTTAAGTAGCAGATACAAAATTAATACACAATAATTGTTACCTACTTATATACCAGTGACAGACATATTAAAAAAGGCATTAGGAAAAAATCCATTCATATTAACCTAAAAAAATATTGGGATAAACCTAACTTATACAATGGAAGCTTTAAAACACAGAAAAAAGATATTGAAGAGAACACCTGAAGACATATCATACTCATGGAGTTAAGGAATTGCTACCCAAAGCAATCTAAAACAACAACAACAACAACAAAATCAATGAAACCTCAATACAAATACCAGGGACTTTCTTCATGGATATAAGAAAAAAAATCTCAAAATGTATATGTAAACATAAGCCACATAGACAAAGGAATCCTGAACAAAAGGGAATACTTCTGGGGTTATCACCATACCTGATTTCAAATTACTATAGAGCTATGGTAATGAAAATAGCAGAATACCAGCACCAAAATAGATATATAAATCAATAAAAATAGAGAAACCATGAACAAATCCATGCAACTATTGATACCTGATTTTTGATAAAGATAGAAGATATACACTGGATAAAAGACAGAATCTTCAAAAATGTTACTGGGAGATATAGATTTCAGCATGCAGAAAAATTAAACAAGATCTTCACCTTTCATCCTGCATAAAACTGAATAGAAATGGCTTAAGGATACCTATATAAGGTATTTACCCTGGAACTAGCAGCAGAAGTAGTAAGGAGTACGCATCCACTCATCCATAGGCACGGGGCTCTGAATAGGATCACCTTACTGCAGGACAGAAGAGCAACAATTGACAAACAAGAAGCCCAAGGCTAGAAAGAGTCACTTCTTTTGGAGTTTTTGATCAATGGACTCCTATAGACCTTGCAAACAATACAGGCTACTGCTATTGTCCTCAGTTACCTTCTAAAACTTAACAGTAAAATCATGTTGCTGAAGCCACTTCATGTTTGAATCACAGCACATGGGGAAATCAAGCGGATACCAACCTTAAAATTTTATACTCAATCATTAGCTTTCATAATGCCGGAAGGTACTCTATATGCTACAGGAGGAGAAAAGTTGTCAACAGTTTTACCCACCTGTGAACCCTATGAGTTACAACAATGACTTGCCTGGTAAGACGTTCCTACTGAGGCAATACTGGCATGAATATTGTAAGAGTTACTAAATCACTTTCAGATTGGATTTAAAGCCTACCCCATAAGATGAAACTCATGCCTGGTATTGTTAAGTGGGTCGAGAACTCACAGTTGTGTGGCTCATAGGTCCTAGGGGACGATTGTCTTAGTAAGATTTCTATTGCTACAATGAAACGCCATAACCAAAGAGTAACTTGGGGAGGAAAGGGTTTATTTGACTTATACTTCCCCAATGTAGTCCAAAGCCTTGGTAGAAATCTGGAAGCAGGAGCTTAGCAGGCTGCAGAAGCCATAGAAGGGTGCTGTTTACTGGCTTGCTCCATATGATTTGTTCAGCATACTTTCTTATAGAACCCAGCTCCAACAGCTCAGGAGTGCCATCACCCACAATGGGCTTAGCCCTCCCTCATCAATCACTAATTAAGAAAATGTTCTACAGGCTGGCCCACAGCCCATCTTATGAGAAATTTTCTCAATTGCGATTTCCTCTTCTCAGATGACTATAGCTTGGGTCAAGTTGACTTAAACCTAGCCAGCATAACAACCGACTTCTACTATTCTGATAAACAGACATAGTATTAAACTGACTCCTAATGATTTGTTGTTGTACACATATATTAAATGCATCTCTCAACTGTTATCAGAGAAAACTTTTTTTTTTTTACAGTAGGTGGTGATTAGTATAGAGACCCACAACTGCCACGGGTGGAGAAAAGAGACATACTCAGCCCTAAACGGCAAATCTATACTACTCCCCCTCCTCTCAAGGTTTCTCAATACCAAAAGAAGGTGGGGAAAATTATAAGAACAAGAAGTAGTGAAGGATGGATGTGACACAGTGTTGTTAGGACATAAGTCTTACACAGATTAACTCACAGTGCCTGTGACGGTATGTATAAGACCAGTCAAAAGCCGAGCATGGATGGAATGAGGGTACTCAAAGTCTCACCCCAAGATAAGAAGCTACTGGAAACTGATGGTTGCTAGGAAAGGGAGAAACATCTTTCTCCAGGAGTGTAATCCTAATATATGGCCCATGCTCCAGTTGATGGTCCTATACCCATGTGCACGCTAGTGGCACTCAGAGAACTCAGTGACTTGAAACAAAGCATAACAGAACAGCGCATGAAGCTATGCGGGGAAAAAATGGTGATGGGGACACGGTAGGAACTGAAGAGGAAGAAGTAGAAGTAGATTTGCTCAAAGGACACTAAGTGCATTAGGAAGTTCTCAAACAGTAACAAAAAGAAACCCACAGTTAAATGGACCTTGAGGAATGAAGCCTAAGGTTCACCTCTGACCTCCACATGCCAACACATATGCATGCACATGCATCCCCCCATGCATGTTTTCTAAGTGTATATAATATTCACGAAAAGGAAAAATATGATTTACTTTCTAGGTTTATTTTTCACTCACTATACTAATGTATATATTGCTGTCTTAAATTACTCTCTACACAGAGTTTGGTTCAATGCATGGTTGAAATTATCTTCATATAGCTTTAAGTTTTCCAGTCTTCAAGTAATTTTATAGCAATATTGGCCTCTGTTAAAGAACCTGGTCCACACACCCAGCATCTTAACTTGAAAGCATTTGTTGAATTTAAGCTTGACTTTGTTATAAACATCACAAACACGCAGACACAAGGAATGTCTTTGACATTTTTCCATTGTGTAGACCAGTGCTGAAAGCTTTCAAACTGAATAGAGCTGTCATGCAATTCATTTTTCTCTTTCTTACTATTTCAAAATTGCCAAGAACCTGAAGTCCTGAGCAGGCCAACTTTGGGGAACAAAAGAGCCGAAGGTTCAATGATATTACCTTTTGAGAATAAATTTAATTTCATCTCATTATGGTAATAAAGAACTTTAGAAGAAAAGGAAAAACTATGACAATATTCTAGGAAGTTTTTACATACCGGAAACATTTTAGTCTTCATAGTTTCAAACTTTAAAATATAAGTGATATGTGTTTTCCTCACACATACAACATACATGCATTTATGTAGACTTATAAACTGATATGCTCATGACAAAGTTTTGTTTGATATCAGCTACAGCTCTGGGGTATTTTGCTTGACTTTAAAACCATACTCTTGATTAACTAGATTATTAAAATTATAGTATTTATCCACTATCCATAAAAAGAGATAGAAATTAGTAAATTAGCAATGCTTTTTCAGTGTAATAGCCAACTACCATCTTTAGAGTTTTCCTCCCTACAACATTGTTTGAAGTTCTGTGGAAGAACAAGCATAAAGCCAAACTTGTTTTTCTGAGTAGGAAAGGAACATGTGAGGGTGACTTTGCATGCTGAGTACAACCAGGAGCCAGAGCACAGGATTATGAGAGCGGGACTGTGTTTCTTGTCTCTGTATGCCTTTGGTTTACTTCCATTATCCTGTTCATATTCAACAGTTACTACTTAGCAACTGAATTTATTAAGATTTGTTTTATTTTTAATCTTGTGTGTGTGTGTGTGCGTGTGTGTGCCATTTGTGTGGGGGTGTCCCTGGAGACTAGAGGAGTAAGGATTCCCTGGAGTTGGGGTTACAGGTGGTTGTGAGCTTCCTGATATGGGTACTGGGACTCAAACTCTGCTCCTCTTACACTCTGAGTTGGCTCTCCAGCTGAGAACTTGATTTTTGACTTACACAATATATTTGGAATGATACTTGGCTGTTCAGTTCATAGACTGCACCCTACCAATCCAGTCATGGGAAAACAGATAAAGGTTCTACCATGAGGGAAAAAAAATCTTCTGAGGTGAACTGATGATTTTTCCCTTGGGATACTGGGAAATTTTTTTCTCCTTGAGAAATAAGGTTTGGAGCATGTCCTCAAGTTAAGTTCTTGGGAAACAAAGAAATCAGCAGAGTCTCTGATTGTTTTGCTGCGTGGGAGTTTGGTGAGGTAAGTTAGCAACCTTAGGGGCTTCTTCAAGAGTGTGGATAATTTGCCCCATGTGACCCTGGCTCAGTTCTAGACATCTGATGCAGTTCTGCAGTGTGGAGAGGTAGTCCAAGAGCATCCCAAAGGCAAAGTGAAACCTAAGACAGAGATGTGCCCTAGGCACTCCATTTGTATCCAGATCAAGACATTTGCTAGACTAGTCTGATGTCTACAGTGGAGCTTGAAGGGCTGGATGGAAACTTACGAATGACAAAGTTGGAAATTTTGAACTCTTACAATTTTAATATTTGGTTTTCAATTCAATATTTGAGATGGCTGTTTCAAAAAGAAGACTGAGACCGATATGAACTGAAATTTAGACATCCCCAATACAGGTTGGCTTCTCTTGGTAGCCACTACATGATCTGTATAAGGAGAGGGGTATGTTCTCTGGTGAAAGATATCATTCTTCAATAATTATCATAGTTTAAAATATTTAATGTCTAGTATACCTTCTGAAATAATCTGAAGTATTAGTAATCAAGAGAAAAAGTATCAAATATAGTAAACTTAATAGAAGAAATGATCAAGATGCCAATATATCAGGCAAGGCATTCAAAATACCTATGAATGGATGGATTGGGTAAATCACAGAGGATGGGAAGAATAGGCAGAAGTGTGGAGAATTATATTTGATTTGAAACACAAGTGTACAGTCTAGAACTAACAAGACAAAATCTCCCATACTACAAATATGATAGTTGGAGTTGAGAGTGTGAAAGAGGGTTGAAGAAAGATTCAGGGAGAATATACAAATCAAGATATAGAAATAATTACAAGAAAAGGTGAGGGGCTGGAGAGATGGCTCAGTGGTTAAGAGCACTTACTGCTCTTCCAGAGGACCCAGGTTCAATTCCCAGCACCCACATGGCAATTCACAACTGTCTGAAGATCAGTTCCAGGGGATCTGACACTTCACACCAATGCACATAAAATAAAGTTAAATGAACCATAAAAATATTTTTAAAAAAAGGTGAATGATAAGTGCAGAATTATAGAGAAATCTAACATGCAGATAGCAGTGTTCCATCAGGGAAAGAGACAAGAAAGTAGCATCATCATATTTGCCAAAAGTGATGAAAGATACCAGTGGAGAGATTCAAGAAACTGGGAAGTCCAATGATAAACAAGGAGAGTCACACCAAAGTCTTCAATGAAATCTTTTCAAAATCAGGCACAAGGATTAATATTAAAAACCCACATTTTCAAAAGAAAAACTAAGACTAAAACATAAGTTTTTCAAGAGAAATGAAAACTAGAAGACAATGAACCCGTATCTTTAAAATACTGGAAAAGAGCAATAACTAATTTTATTTTCTCACAAATTATTGTACCTCTAGATAGGTAAATATACTTTCAGTCAAAGAATAACATAAGAGAATTTTCACTAGTATGTGTATCTTTGTAAAATTAAGTCAACTTCCTCCAGTTCAGTGTGCTGTGTGTTCCATTTTAGCTCCAGTTCAGTCTCTAATTCTACCTTAACTTTATTGTAGTAATAGTATATGTATTAGAAAAGACAAAGATGAAATTAATATTCAAACTTAGGCTCCAAGAAGCTAGAAAAAACTCACCAAAACTAAAGGGAAACCATGAAGAGCAAAAGCATAAGAAGGAAAAGAATGGAAGCAAAGGTAAACAAAGGGAGCAAAGGTCAACAGTGGTAGCGAAGGTCAATAGTGCTATTGTCAATCCCTAACAAAATTCAATAAGTTCTAGCAAGATTGGTGAAAAGGGGGTTCACAAGTTTCTAGAAATGGAAATGTAGTTATTATAATGGACTGAACTGGATAACAAACAACACTAACAAATGTTGTGATATGAGCGGCGGGCTGCATCCCGCTACCAGGCTGCCCGCACGGCTAGCTTTATACCCGAAATAATTACACGGAAACTGTATTCTTTTAACCACTGCCTGGCCCATTAGTTCCAGCCTCGTATTGGCTAGCTCTTACATATTGATCTAACCCATTTCTAATATTCTGTGTAGCACCACGAGCTGGCTTACCAGAAAATACCCAACAGCTATTTATATGTCTCCATAGGCACATAGATGTGTATTTATGAAAATAGATTAAAAATTTCTCAACATATTCAGAGGCCAGATTTTACCAGGTGAATTCAAACATTCTTTAACAGACCAGAACAAGAGGGAACATGCCTGTGTCTTTTAAAGAGATTCCATAAAGGTATTATAAAAATGACAATGATACAAAAACAAAGTTATGAGTTGTGCTTTTCATGGGCACTGATGTTCACTTCTAAAGACTGTATTAACAAATTCAATTCAGTAATTCATGAAAGTAACGACACTGAAAAACAGCTTTTATTCAGGTACACAAGAGTGGTTTAACATTACAAAGTCAACGTGATTCATTACAATGACTGACCTCCCAAAACACTGGATCACTAAAACGGAGAGCACAGAGCACATTGAGTGCTAATTATGATGAGAAGCAGCCATGTCACTAGCAGTGTTGTCTGTGAGGTCCTGCTGGGGTGAGGACTGAATCAGTAAAGTCAAACTAGAAAACGGTTTGGCAATATCTGTTAAGCTAAATCATGGCCTGGCTTATTTTAATCAGTGGAAGTTTGCATATAGTTTTATCAAAAACCGTGACTCATGCTAAATAATTTTGTAGCAGTAATCAGAAGAGTAAAACACTGAAAAACCATACTGCCTGTCCAGAACTGAGTGAATTAACTAAATTGGAACAAAATTACTAAGTAGAATAATAGGAAACAGTCTTGCTAAGAAATTTTAATGCTATCCTGAATATAGGGGGATATGAAATTGTTATACTAATAAATACTTACTGATAATCATCATATAGAACTTTGTGTAAAACAATAATTTAGTAATCATGTTATTTAATCACTTACTAATGACACAAATTTACTAATGAGATAGATGTGGTTGTTTATTTTCACACAAGGAATTTAGTCCTGGCTGAATATTTCGCAATGCAGTGCATAGAGCACCTTTGACAGTTTTCAGAGCACCTCAGTATTCTGATTTTACAGTACTCAACACTGAGCATTCTGCTTCATATAAAATGCATATTATAAGATGGCAGAAGTATGTGTAGCGCCTTCCAATACTTGTTGGAAATTCTATCCTAATTCAAAGCAAAAGTTAACTTAATGGCTTTTAAAATAGAAGTTCACTCAGCAATTCTACAGTAATTTTCAATAGCAAGCAGTCCAACATGATATCATACAAAGATACACTAATGAATACTTACATGCCTAGAAATGATGCTTCCAAGCTCTTAGAAGATGAATTTCAGAGAGAAATAAGAGTCTAGTAAGGGTAAGACTCGAAATCGTGGTGAAGGAAGAATACTGGGAGAGGCTTATCAGTATTGAATAGTTTTGCCTCATGTCTCATTGTGTCTTTTGGGGGCGTATACAGAGAGGGATAAGGCCCATTAAACACTTTATAGTGTTCATCCAATGAATCGGATTAAAGAATTTTTTTCTGACATGTAAGTTTGTACTGTTTTTCAGATGGGTAGATAGGGTCGGAAGATGTTTTACCCTCAGGATTGAAGAAAGTGGTTCTGATGTGGTGAATGCTCTGACTCCGTCTCTAGGCCGGGTGTGATGGTTTACTCAGGAGACTGAGGCAGAAGGACATGAATTCAGCGTTAGTCTGGGCTACACAGCTAGATCCTGTCTCTAAGATAAAGTGAGCATGTCCCTGAGTCTGAGCTTGCTCTTTCAATATGTTTCATACAGTGTCTACCATGCACTGAGAAGAGAGAGGGCCTCATGAAGAACAGCTGTTTTCCTTAGCAACAGTGACTTAGTCAGAAGACCTTGATAGTGTGTGTACATCAGCTTGAGTCGAAGTCAATTCTGCAGCGTCTTTTTAAGAGCCCGGCAATTCTACCACCAAATATAATATTTTTCTTTTCTCCACATTACTACCCTACTGACAAGTCTTCACTTCAGAACTCATCATTCAGAAATGTGCGGTTGCTTCCAGAGTGTGTCTAATACTGTTGGAACACACATTTCAGGAAGAAACGAGAGGCCCGGTCTCTCTCAGCAGTTCCACGGAGGGTACTGTGCTCCTTTGGTGAAGGGTTTGGCCTGCAAGAGGCAATGTTCCTGGCTTTTGCCAAGTTGGCTTCCCTTATTCCCATGTGGCTCTCCAGGATCCGAGCAGAGTCTAGTCTCCTGTCAGCTCGAGGTTTGGGTAGTGGTGTCCCTTTAGCCACAGAGCTACCAAAACTGGTCTGTCCCTCCCCTCTCTTTAATGGTGTTTTGAGACTTAATTTTTTTTCCGTTTTCAAGAACATTAATCATATTGACTCTTTTCTATTTTTTAAACATATTTTTTTTTCATAGTCTTTGGCCTGGAATGGAAATATCACCACAGGGCATCAGCAATCACAAGCTTGGCAATTTTAGCAAAGCTGGGAGAAAACAGGACTGGTGGCCAACTGAGTTGTCCCAGTCATTAAGAGTTGGAGAGAGTCCTGATCCAGTCAGGGTTCAGCTCCTGCTACTTACCACTGTTCCTGGCAATGGCGATTGTTGTGGCTGTACTGGGGGCCGCTGGGACTCTGGAATCTGGGTCTGTGATGAGAGAGGGGAAGTCCAAGTCCTCCCAAAAGGGAGATGCCACAGAATAACCTCAAAATGCCTCATGTGGCCTGCATGTACTTGGGTCTTTCGCCAGTCTGTCCTGGGCTGCAGTGTCCCTTAAACCTCTCAGTGCCAATATGGAGTTCCATGGCTTCGATGGGCAGACTCCCTCAGGACTCTGAGTTTATTATCATGTTTTCAGAGCAGACTCATCTGCCTACCCTTCCCATCACTTGTGAACCTCCCACAGAAGCACTCAGTTTCTGGGGAGGAGGAAGCAAAAGAAAAACAATACAAAACCAGGTAAAAAGCTCTGGAAGAGAGATATAAAAGTTTGAAGACTTTCAGAGATAGAGCCACCATACTTACAAAGTCTCTTCAATCATCTAGTGTACACATAAAGACACAAAGGGTCTCAAACAAGTAGAGTAACTTCCAAAGTCACAGAGATAGTAATGTCATGGTCAAAAATTTTTCCCACAGGTTGAGATTTCTGTTTTTTTTTTCTACGTATCTACACACCCACACCTACCCACACACACCACACATGCACGTACACACATACACGTTCCTTCAGGTTTCAGTTAAGAAAACTGTATCATTTAAAAATTCTCTTCTATGTACTCACACTACTGAAATTATATAATACCAAGTGACCTTTTATTCCATGATTATTTGTTAGGTCCAAGGATTGTTTCCTCTTGGCAACAGCAAATTCATCATTCTCTAGTTTCCCCACCTTAAAAATTAAGGAATTTTCTTTGACTGCCTCTGTTTGCCTGGCAGCGTCCTCAGTTGAAAACAAACAAGCTGTTAACCGGTAAAAAAGAAGGAGGGAGACAAAGCTTCAGAAATTGTGCTTAGCCCCATCTGGCCTCAGAAAAACATGGGAACTGGTGATCCAGTGCGTCCGGCAGGATGGCTGCCTTTCAAGGGAAACAATATCTGGATATTTCTATGTCTAGACCACAGAGGAAAAATGCTTCCTTGGTTATTAACCCATTGAAAACAGAGCAAGTGCATGTGACTTGGAGAAACCAAGGTAGAGGGGAGTCAGAGAGATGCCTCCTGCTCCAGGATCCAGCCTACAGGTGGCGCTGTCAGGGATGCATCTAAAAAATGCTGTGTTTTAGCATTTTAGGTACAAAAATTGAGAAGGGTAGGGAATGACAAGTTGCTTGCTTCATTATCTAAGTGATAATTTTTAAAAATTGTACTATTCCCCATTCTTTCCACTTGCTGGACATTGCTAAGAACCTTGTGAGAAGATACCTTCCCAGGGTGAGAACCTGAGGCTCTGCAGTAAGACCTAAAAAGTATTTTCAATGGGAATTAAGACACTAAATGTTGGTCAATCAAGTAGCTTGTCTGAATCCTGAGAAACGCTCATGAGAATCCTGGTGGTATTATGAATCATGATTTGATTTATATCAGTTTTTTAGTCCTACTTTAGCATCTGAAATAGCTAGATATGAGTTGGCATGTATCACCTAGCTCAATAATATATTTTGAAATTACTTTGTAGGCATAGGTGAGGAACAACACTGATCGCTAAAACCTGTGTCTAGTCAGGAGAGAATCTACTCTTACTATCTTGTTAAATGGGCATAGTATTAAACCAACTTATTATGACTTTATGTAACACCTGATTCTGTGTTACACCCTCGGTACAGTTCGCGCACCACTGTACTGTACATGAGTTGGGCAAGGGCCTGGAGATTGATAGAACACACAAAGAGACCTGGGTCATTCAAAAGGAGATCAGCCCAATGTCATTTATTCAACCTTGGGGAAATCCTTATATACCTAGCTGCTGTACAAGGATTTCCGCCCAGGCAAGTGGGAAATTACCATACCAACGATGGAGTCAATGCCCTACAGCTAATCACCAGGTGGGGCAGGGGGAGCACAGGAACAAACAGAATGCTTTAGTTAGCTGACCAGAAACTGTCCTTAAGATGAACCCCAGGAACAAGGGTAGACCCAGGTCCTACAACTTTATTGTTATACACATAAATTAATGCATCTTTCAGCCTTCATTAGAGAAGCTTCTATTTGCAATAGATGGTGATTAGCCCAGAGACCTTCAACTGGCTGAGGTAAGTAGAATAGAAGACTCCAGAATGCTCAGTCCTTAAAGGACCATATGTACTACCCATCCCCAAAGACTCAAGGATTATTGCAGAAAGGGGGGAAAAGCATATAAGAGTTTGAGGTGGTACATAAATACAAGAAATCACCTTCTGGACACAACAGGGCTATGAGCTTATGAACTGACAGTAGTTGCCATAGGCTAGACAAAACTTGTGAAAACCCAAACCAGACCAAATACTAGCATGGAAGATAAATGGTGATCTTGGTGACTAGAGGATCCTGGATGTTCGACTTGTTCTTCAGCTGCATGAGTGCTGTAATGCTGAGTTTTTACATCCTGGGGAAGCAGGATTTATTTGTGAGATTATGTATATTATGAAAATTTCTATAACTAGAAAGGAATATTTAAGAGATATCAAGCACCAAAAGGGGATCACTGTTGATCACGGAAAAGCTCTTCAGAATGTCTCACCATAGACGATGAGAAAAATTACTGGGCAAAAATCAGGAGTCAGAAGAAAATAAAGCCTTTTATTCATGAAAGAAAGATGCTTAGCAGCCTCAAGGAGACAATCTTCACCACGATGGAAGATTGGTGAGTGACAGCGAGATAGTCTGGTGAGAATGGAGTGTCTTCTAATCATTCTAGGCCCGTGAGAATTGTAAAGTAGTATAGATTTCGATTGTGAATTTAGTAAGAATCTAGAGATTTGAAAAGATTCAATCTATACTTCACAGAATTCATGCTGATGAGTATGTAAAAGAGACCAGGGAGAGAGAGAAAAGAAATGGTGGAGAGAATAGCAAAGTGGGTGCTGGAATTTGACCCAGTGCAGAAGACTATCACTTAGAGACAGAGGTGATATCAGTAGCTATGGAAATAACTTGATAGGGTGTGAGCGATAATTTGAAGGTATAAATGACTAATAGTAATATTAACCTATATCATGCATGGCAAATAGTTTTATCAGGGAGAGAAGAGACAGATGTTAGGAAGGGCTGCTAGGTTTCTAATTTTAAAACTAGTAGAGATTTTTGAAGTGGCATATGTTGGAGAAGGGTCATATTTAGGGTAAGAGGATCTAGTTAGATTATTTGATTTGGAACATTTTAGTCAACACTGAGGTTCCAGTGGGTCTCATGTTCCAAGTCCTTCTTTCCAAAGTCGGGTGTCAAGTGAGAAGAGTTTATTGACTCAGCTGCAAGGGTGACAGGCCTTAGTTGTCACTCCCTTGAAAGAAGCACTTCATATAGTGGATAAGGGTGGGCACAGGAATCCATAAGGATGACCCCAGCTAAGATTCTAAACAGCAGTGGAGAGGACGCCTAACCTGGCCTTCCACTGTAATCAGATGGATGACTACCTGAATTGTCATCATAGAACCTCCAATCAGCAACTGATGGAAGCAGATACAGATATCTAATGGCTGACAATAGCCTGGTCACTTTGTTCTAATAAAGATATCCGAGATGTGCATCTAGCTCCACAGCTGCTATGTTTTAGACCATGCTGGAGGAAGGCCACTTGTTGGTTCCCGACTGCCTGGTTAGCTTAGACCAGGAATAATCACACAGAAACTGTGTTAATTAAATCACTTGACCCATTAACTCTAGCTTCTTATTGGCTAACTCTTATATTAATTTAACCCATTTCTATTAATCTGTATATAGTCACATGGCTGTGGCTTACCTGGTAAAATTTCCAGCATCTATCTCTGGCTGCTCCATGGCTTCCCTCTGACTACGCCCTTCTTTCTCCCAGCATTCAGCTTAGTTTTCCCTGCCTAGCTCTGTTCCCCCATATCTCTGCCCAAAGCAGTTTCTTTATTTATCAGTGCTAATCACAGCACACAGAGAGAAATCCCACATCAAGACCACACTATTGTTGGTACTGTTTACTCATGCTTCATTCAAGGATGAATCCTAAGACACTCTTTCTTTTTCTTTTTCTAATTAAGAATTTTTAAATACAATCTTTCCTCATTTTACATAACTATCCCCATTCTCACTCCCTCCCCTTTTTCTGCTCCACTCTTCTCTCTACCTCACCCCACCCTACAACCATCCACTCCCATAAGAAGTCAACAAAGTCTGACACTTTACTTCAAGGCAAGACCAAGGTCCTCCCCCTCTATCTAGGCTGAACAAGGTGTCCTTCCAAAGAGATTGTGCTCCTAGATGCTAGTTCAAGCACTATGGATAAAGCCTGATCCCACTGCAAGTGGCCACACAGATTGCCTAAGCCTCACAACTTTCCCCCACATTCAGTGGGCCTAGTTTTGTCCTATGCAGGTTCCCCTGCTATCAGTCCAGAGTCAGTGAGCTCTCACTAGCTTAGGTCAGCTCTTTCTGTGGATATCACCATCATGGTCTTCACCTCTTTGCTCATATTATTGCTTCTCCCTCCCTTGGGGTGATCTCAGGTAACTCTGCCTAGTGCTTCACTGTAGATCTCTGTATCTGCTTCTGTCAGTTGCTGATTGGAGTTTCTATGATGACCATTAAGGTAGTCATCAATCTGATCACAGGGGAAGACCAGTTTAGGCCTCCTGTCCACTGTTGTTTAGAGTCTTAGCTGGGGTCATCCTTGTGGATTCCTGGAAATTTCCCTAATGCCATGCTTCTTACTAGTCCATTAATGACTCCCTCAATCAAGATATCTCTTTCCTTTATCTCCGTCACTGTCCTTCTCCCTTCTTGAGCATCCTGTTCCCTCATGTTTTTCTCGTTTCTTCCCTTCTTCCTTCCCTCTCCCCTTCTCCCCTCCATTATCCCCATGAAGCTAAAATTAAACAATGGAAAAAATGTAAAAAAGAAAGCATCTTCAGCAAATGGTGCTGGAATAACTGGATGTCAACATGTAAAAGAATGCAAATAGAGCTATATCTACCTTGCAAAAAACCTTAAGTCCAAATGGATCAAAGACCTCAAAATAAATTCAGCCATACTGAACCCCACTGAAGAGAAAGTAGAAAGTAACCTCAAATGTATGGGCACAAGAGATCATTTCCTAAATATAACACCAGTAGAACAAACACTAAGAGCAACAATTAATAAATGGGACCTAAGACACTCTTTAATAAACAATCTGGATTTGGGGATATGAGTCCTTGAGTGACAGCTTAGAAAGTTGATAGCAGGATTAGCTCAGAACCCAGGTGATAAAATGGAGTTTTGGAGCCAGGTCATTTGCTATTGTAAGGAGGCTGCTTGTTGGTTCCCAGCTGCTCAGCCAAGAAATAATCACACAGAAGCTATGTTATTTAAATCACTGCTTTCCCTATTAGCTTTAGTTTCTTATTGGCTAAACCTTATAGATAAATTTAACTCATTTCTATTAATCTGTGTATCACCAAGTGGTTGTGGCTTACCAGCTAAAGTTACAGTATCTATATCTGGCGGGACTACATGGCTTCTTTCTCTTTCCAACTCCTTTCTCCCAGTATTCAGTTCAGTTTTGCCTGCCTGTCTCAGTTCTGCCCTAGCAACATGATGTAGGAAGGTCATCTGTCTATTTGTTACTTTCATTGGTTAATAAAGAAACTGCCTTGGCTTTTTGATAGGGCAGGATTTAGATAGGTGGAGTAGACAGAACAGAATGCTGGGAAGAAGGGAAGTGAGGTCAGATGCGATGGAGCCAGCGGCCGGGTCAGACATGCTGAATCTTTCCTGGTAAGCTACCACCTCATGGTGCTACACAAATTATTAGAAATGGGTTAATCAAGATGTGAGAGTTACCCAATAAGAGGCTGAAACTAATGGACTAGGCAGTGTTTAAATGAATACAGTTTGTGTGTTGTTATTTTGGGTATAAAGCTAACCATGCAGGAGCCGGGTGGGACAAAAAGCAGGCCTGCTCGCCTCATCATTACAGCAACAGGCCAAAGCAGTTGGCCTTTATTCACCAATGGTATTCATAACATACAGAGGGAAATCCCACCTCACCTCCCCTTTTCTGTTTAAATAGTAAAATTACATATACCAAAATAGGTATCAAGCAAGAATTATAGTAATAATATTTATATCTACTTTTTCTCTTATCATAAATAAGAAAACCTATAACTATAACTATAAATTCTTCAACTCCACCAAAGACTCCAGAAGGATACAATATTATCTAAGTAAACTGGAATTGCATTGTAAGCAACTTCCAAAACTCTAGAGTTAACAGAGACATCTCACCACCTGGAGAGCAACCCAAAGTTCTGCATTTTTGGGGCATCCATCTTCAGCCTATACAATTTAAAACTATCTGGCCATGAAAACTCTGTCACTCAAGGTGGTTGGCACACAGTCCTGGTACAGCTGTCTAGCTAGTTTTCTGAATCTGAACTAGTAGTCTTTTGAGGTAATAGGAATCAGGAGAATTTATCAGTTGGTGTGGTAGTTTGAATGTAATTAGCCCCCATAATCTCCTTGGGAATGGCTCTATTAGAAGTCATGGCTTTGTTGGAATGTGTGTGGCCTTGTTTGAGGAAATATGTCAGTGTGAGGGTGGGCTTTGTTGTTTCCTATACTCAGGATACCACCCAGTGTCTCAGTTCATTTCCTGTTGCCTGCAAGATGTAAGATTCTCAACTATCTCTCTAGCACCACGACTGCCTGCACGCTGTCATGCTTCCCATCACGATGATAATGAACTGAACTTGTGAAATTTTAAGTGAACTACATCAAGCAAATATTTTTTCATAAAAGTTGCATGACCTTGGTGTCTTTTCACAGCAATAAACACTGTAACCAAGACACTTGTTGCCTTGTATTAGACATTCAATAACAGCAGAAACTAAAGTGAATTAAGTGAAACAATTGGATATTGATAAGGCCAGCTGATGAGCTCAATACAAGTAACAAAAGCTTTCAGAGACATTTAGAGAGCTTCCTTGAGAAGATGGGGAAAACACATGCAAAAGATTATTTCAGGCTTGACTGGGTAAACCACTAAAGAATTAAGTTCCAATCAAGCCAAAGTTTCTCTACTAGTTAGTACTCCACTGAGAAGAGAATAAAATGAGTAAAAAGGAAACTGGAGAATGCATATTACTGGAACAAGTACAAGGATTTCACAAAATGAAAAAAAAGTAATAAAGTATGCAATGCTGTGAAATGGTAGATGCATAAAAATTACTCAGCACCTTCGCAATAGCCTATATGCTATTTGGTTTCATTGCTATGACATTCTTGCTGATATTTGGGGATAGGGAATTGATTAATGTTTGCCAGGGTTGAGCATAATGGAAAATTTATTTAGTGGGATGTAAGGTTTTGTTTTTGTTTTTTGACACTGGGTTTCTCTGTATCCTAGTTGTCCTGGAACTAGCTCTTATAGACCACGTTGGCCTCGAACTCACAGAAATCCACCTGCCTCTGCCTCCCAAGTGCTGAGATTAAAGGCATGTGATAGAATATGAGATTTTTGAGGTAGTGGTAATATAATTGATCAATCTCACTATATCCTAGTGATTTGGGTCCATTCATGCCTCTGTAGTTACCAAGCTGCATGCTAAAACTATACATACTATGTTTATTATCTATTCTTTGTCCTGTGTATCAAGTCGATGGAAGATGCAAGATTGAGGCCTAGGGGCTTTTTCCAAGTCCACTCTGGTATGTCCATAGATATAGTCCTTATTCAACTCATGTTTAGTCGGTCATGTTGGTAAGAATTTATTGTTGTAGCATCTGATATTTCTAGGACTGTATGGAAAATCACAACCAATCAAAAGGCAGAACTGTGAAGCCCCAATCTCAAAGGCTACATCTGTCTCCATCCTTCACTCAGTTTGTGTTTTCTTCATTACTTCCATTTCATTCTTCAAGTCTTGAACCGTTTCCCTTACCTGTTAGATTGCTTTTTCTTGTTTCTCTTGGTTTTCTTGGGTATCTTTGAGAGATTTATTCATTTCCTCTACCTTTTTGTTTGTAATCTCTAATTGATTATGGCAGTTTTTCACCTCCTGTTTAAGGTCCTCTATTATTTTCATATAATTCACTTTTGAGTCGAATTCTTCTAATTCTTATGGAATAGGGTGTACAATTCTTATTTCGGGATTCCTGGATTCTGGTGATGTCATGTTGCTTTTCAGGTTGTTGGAGGAATTCTTGCATTGGCGCCTGCCCATCTCTTCCTTCAAATGGAGCCAGGAGAGGCCTGGTGTCTTGGTCCAGTCTTTGCTGTGACTAACTCCCTGGGTGTATCTCCTCAGTGTAGGAGCAGGAACCGTTCCCTTCCAGATGGACTCCTCAGCACCAAAACATGGATGCCTGGTAGTCCAATGACCCGCGGACAAAAGGGCAAATGTGGGGAGTAGGACGGGGTCAAGTAGAACACAGGAGACCCTGCAGCACAAGCTGAAGGTGCCTGCACTCCCTTTCGGGGGTCCTTGAGGCCTGCCCTGTAGGCAGGCACTCACCACTCTGAGTGGGTAGCCTTAGTGTAGGAGCAGGAAGCTGTTCCTCAGCAAAGGACCTTGCAGACAAGGCAGGCTTGGGGCGGGGGTGGTGTGTAGGAAAGAAAGCCCTGCAGCAGGAGCTGGGGGAGAGGGGTTTGTGCTCTCTTCCGGGACACTCCGCCCCTGGATAGCACACACTCACCTGTCCAGATGGAAGTCTTCAGCACCTAAACAAGGATACCTGGTAGCCCAATGAGCCAGGGACAAAAGGAAGAACGTGGCAGGCAGGGTGGGGTCCAGAAGAGCACAGCAGACCCTGCAGCCCAAGTTGAAGGTGCCTGCGCTCCCTTGCTGGGGACCTTGAGGCCTGCCTGGTAGGCAGGCACTCACTGCTCTGGGTGGGTAGTCTTAGTGTGGGAGCGGGAAAATTGTTCTTGAGCATAGGACCTACAGACAGCAGGGCAGGCTTGGGGGGGGGGGAGCTGGGGGGCTGGGTCGTGTGTAAGAAAAGGGGCCCTGCAGCAGGAGCTGGGGGAGGGGGGTTTGTGCTCTCTTCTGGGACAGTCCGCCCCTGGATAGCACACACTCACCCGTCCAGATGGAACTCCTCAGCACCTAAACAGGGACGCCTGGTAGCCCAATGACCAAAGGATACATCTGTAGAACACTCCAGCACCTAAAGATCAGGGAACATTGTGGAAGAGGTGGCAGAAAGGATGTAAGAGCCAGGTGATTAGAGAGTTTGCTGTGAGATTCTGTCTCTTACTTTACCCCTTTTAATGGTTGGATCCTATCCCATTGTTTGTATTTATCATAACCCACATAACTATCCATAATACAAACTTGTTTTTTTTTTTTTTTAAATCTCCTAGCTGTTATATATAATGGCATTATAAGGAATAATGTACCCGTTTTTCTGTGAACATATGCTCTCACTTCTCTGGGGTATATAGGTAAGGGTAGATTTCCTGGTAGGTTTGGCAATTTGGTTTATTTTTTTAAGGAAAAAATTATTTTCCATAGCAACACCACCTTAGAAATCCCCATAAAAATATTTGAAGGTTTCTATTTCTCCACGTCATTACCATCACTTGTTTTCCATCCCCAAACCATGTTGGTGATTTTAAACGGGCAACATATTCTTGGTTCTGGTTTGCATTTCTTTAATGATGAATAACATCACACACTTTACAAATGTTTGTTGCCCAGATGTATATCTTCTTCAGAGAAATATTAGATGAAACTTCTGCTTATTTTAAAAATTGATTGTTTAATTTTTTAAGATGTATGAATGAGATCTTAACACATTCTGAATATTAAAACATTATGCAAAATACTATTTTCTTTCATTCGTAGGTTGTGTGGAAGACATTTGATTACTAATTAAGCATTATTTTTCTTTAGTATGTGTATTAAGTACTTTCTCATTAATGTAATAAAATAGCTATCAGAATGAACTTATGGAAGGATGGCTTTATTTCAGCTTATAGTCCAAATGGATACATACATTTATCTCCCCTGCAGCTGAAGTAAAGGTGTGGTAGCAGTAGGTAGAGACATTGGTCATGTTGTAGCAGCAGTTGAGAAGCATAACAAACCTGTTACTCATCTTGCTTTCTCCCTTTTATTCAGTCTGGGACCCAGTGCCTGGGATTGTACTTTTGAAAGCTAGGGTGGATATTTCTGCCTCAGTTAACCTAATTGAGACACATTCTATTGTCTCAAAGGAGATCCTAGATCTTGTCAAATATCAATCAATAATCAAGCACATCACATTTAAGCCATAACCTTTACTCTCCCATGCCCATAAGCTAATGGACACCTCATAATGTAGAATATATGCAAGCTAACTTTTAACATCTTTATACTTTAATAATTTCAACATCATTGAAAAGTCAAAATGCACTGATTCTTATAAAGTTCAGGCAATCTAAACTGTGAGCAACTATAACACCAAAAAGTGTTAATATGCTCAGCATACAATGACATAGAGTAAACATTCAGGAAAGATCAAAAAGAACGAGGACAAGCCCATCAGGACAAACACAAAATTCTGTAGCTCCATGTCTGTTATCTAGAACTTATGATAGAATCATCTGGCTTCCAAGGGGCTTGGTAATTCCCACTCACCTCAGTATCCCTGTTAACTTCATCACATAGCTTCTTTCTTGGGATGCTCCATTTCAAACCTGAGTTGTCCTTGGCAGATGTCTCAATGGTAATAACAATTTCAATATCCATTGAAACTTAAGCTTCATTCTTACTTTACACAATGGCCTCCCAAGGACTCTTTGTAAGAACTCTAGTTCTGTCTCACCACCCAGACATGGTAGCTTTCTGAAACTGTGGAGCAAGATCTCAAGACCTCTTCAATCTCATGAGTTCTATGCCTGTAGAAACAGTACCACATTAACGATGCTCCCAGATTCTACTTCCAGCTGGAGATGGACTCTTCCCTCACAGGATGAAATCTGTAGTGGTGTCCCTTGGTTGCTGAATATATAAAAACACTTTTCAAGGTGGTTAGTTTTGAGCAGAAAATCCCAACTGAAAGATTCTCAGGCTAGGTTCTTTCCTTTCAAATACATTTTAAAATCAATTTCCATTTTTATAGCATAGAAATTTAGATAGATGAACTGTTTCTTGCCCCTGGACATCTTTCTTACTTCCTGATGAAGAGCATAAGTTTGTTCTTTTATGATGTTATCCTCTAACGTCTATAGCTGTTATCTCAGCACTAACACTCTTAGCAACTTTAAATTCCCTCCTTTCCCAACCAAACAATGCATTTTCATGTTTTATTTTTGCTCCTTTTATTTGTTCTCTCCATTGTAGACTTGGACAAGAATAGACCGCAGTTACTATGACACAACTTAAATGCTCTCCTGTCTTTACTGTTCCTCTGCCAGACAAAAGTATCCATTACTTCTGCATTCAACCTCATTCAAGTTCTCAGGATATGGATGAATATGCCCAGATTCTTTACTGCAATGTAATATGAGTGGCTTCTAGCCCACTTCCTTGAGTTGGGCCTCCACTGTCTGTTTCTCTCAACACTTTCTTGGAATTTTGGTTTTCCAGACTCCCAGCAAGATGGTCCAGTAAGCTCTGCTTGTAGCACTTGAGGGCTTTTCTAGCCACAAATTCCAAACTTCCACATTCCTTTTCCATGCAGGTTATAATGAGTAAAGAAGGACTTATTTTAAAATATATTACTATGATTTTGGGTTTGTAAAATTCACCTTTAATTGGATAGTTTTTATTGTAACAATGTCAAGAGTTTTTTAATTAATAAATATTGTTTATTCTATCTTAGTGTAAATACCTTTATTGTCTGTGTCTTCACTTAACATATTTAGTACAGAGCTGTGTTCTTAGATAGAATCAGAAAACATTTTTCACCAGTCTACTTAAATTGTTTTTTGTTTTCTCTGATTATTTTTTTGTTGTCTTATTACCGTATCATTTTCTAATTTGTCAGAGTGATTATTAGTTATTTTTCTGTCACTGTGAAAAAACACCAAGGGAGAGTTAAAGCAAAGAGATTTACTTTAGCTTGTGGTTCAGAGGTGTGAGAGCCCCGATGTAATGGAGGCATGGCAACACTCAGCAGGCCTGGGGTGCACAGACCGGAAACTGAGGTCATATCTCTGTTCACGTGCAGGAAAAGAGAGCGCAAACTTTCGAAGACACCCATTCTCTAGCAAGTCTGTGCCTCTGAAATCTCCCAAACGGTAGCACCACCAACCTGGGATCAAGTGTTCAAACGCAGGACATTTCTCATTTGGCCTCCACAGGTGCTATTAAAGACTTTTCTTTCTCCTGTCCTCTTTGCCTTCAAGCAATGTATTTTTGCATTTCTGAAATTAGTTTTACATTGTAAACATTTGTATGTAATCAATAATATTTTTTTCATGGCTGGAGACTGAACTATAGGCCACACACACACACACACACACCAGCCAGGTGCTCTACCACCGACCTCAACCACAGTCTAGGAGGTTTAAACTGTGTGTAGCTTTTTCACATTCACGTCCTGAACACGACAACTTTTATTCTTTATCTATTATTGACTTCCCCTCCAGATCCTTTCATTTTTCTTTAGGTTTTAACTTATTTTCAAACCAGATATCTTAACTTCCGTAATACTTAGTTTATTACACTTGTCCATCTTCATCAATACTTATTCTCTCCAATAATTGTAACCTTTGCTTTCCAATGACTTTACCTTTCTTATTGCTTTATTTTCATTGTGTAATCGTACCCTTACATAAATCTTAATTCAGTTATGACTAGGAATAAGATGGTAGTAAGCACTCTTTCTTTTTAATTGGCTGAGAATTTCATGCAAAAATACATCTCGCACTCCCTCATCCAGCCCCCTCTACGTCTTACCCATGTTCCCCCTTCAACTTTATGCCCTTTCCTATTTATTTTATGAACAATCTACTGAGTCCAGTTAATGTTTTCTGTGTGCATATATAGGGCTGACCCCTGGAACAGAGGCAGTCTACTGAGAACGGCACTTCTATAGACTCTTTACTCTCTGTTGCAGTGGTCCACTGATGACCTTTTCAAATGGAGTGGTAGACTGTGAGCTCTTTATCCATGCTGGAACGTTGACTGGTGCAGGGCTTATGCAGCCAACAAGTGTTGAAAGTTTGTGGGTGCAATATCCCTGCCATGTTCAAAAGACATCTTTTCCTTTTCTGTTATTTTCTTTCTTCCTTTCATTTTTCTTTCTTTCTTTCCTTCTTTCTTTTCTGAAGTTGTCTTATTTTGCCTTTGTAACTGAAGGCTCATTTTGAGCCTTTTGTTAATTGACAACATCTTTTTGTAAAATATACTTAGAAATCCATCCATGCTTCCCAATCTGTTTCTTTTATATTTAAATAACCCTGTTGTATTTAAATAACTCTTTCATATTTCTTAAACCTTTTTATCTTTATGTTGTGTATTCTGGAAGAATTTCTTCACATACCTTACTGCTTTACTAATCTCTCTTTGACTGTGTTCCATACAGAAACTATCCAGCTTATTGAAATTAAGAAAAAAGTACTTTTTCTCATTTAAAGTAGTTTAAGTTAATATTTTCACAACCATCCATTTTAGCGAGATTGATTTATAACATTATTTCACTTCGAGTGAATTTATGTTGACTTTTTGTCTTTTCTTCTTTAAATTTAAAAATCTTTAAAACGTTTGGTAAATTTGTTTTCCAGGCTCTTTTTTAACAAGCCTTTCCTTTTCTCATTTTCTAATAGGATGTAATTTTCTCTACCTGGCTTCTTAGACATTTTATTCAGAACTAGGTCTTGTAATGGCATTTTGGCATTTATTTTTGTGGTTAAGATAGCAATGTAATTTGTCATTTTGTTGTTGTGTCTATGGCTGTAGCATTCTATAGACCTGCAACCCCACTTAAGCTGTAGCCTTAGGCTGCCTTTGAACAATGTTATTTTCAGCCTCCTTTTACAAATCGACCAGCCCTTCCCTAGTTTTTGGCTTCAAGCAGTAAACCTGGCTCAGGTCATCTATAATTTTGTGGGGAACACATTTTGTTCCTGTACCTTGCAAGGCCAGTGGCCTCGCTCTCATTGCTTGCTTCCAAACACAGGATCCAGCGTGCCTTTGGCTTGAACCCTCTCTCTCTCAATGCTTTGCAGGTAGGTTCTGTTTCTGATCAGCAGATATGTTAATTTATATGCATATACACACGTTAAAAAATATGCACATGTATATTATAGTATATGCATATGTGGATGCTCATATATGAATATATTTTTAAATAAGTAAAGACATAATCTAAAATGTTTCTTTAGTGTGTTCCTAATGAAAGATTTTGCAAATCATAAATTTACATTATACATTGTTTCATTTATTAAAAATAAAATTAAAATTACAATAAATAATTTATCGTGACTTAACCCTATATACTATCATACTTCTGCTATAGTCTATAAAGAGTGAGAATTATGAGCTGGGTGGTGGTGGCACATGCCTTTAATTTCAGCATTCAGGAAGCAGAGGCAGGATGATTTCTGTGAGTTCAAGGCCAGCTTGGTCTATAAGAGCTAGCCAGGACAGGCTCCAAAGCTACAGAAAAACCCTGTCTCAAAACACCTAAAAAAAAAAAAAATGGCTAAAGCTACTATTAACTTACAGCATAACCACCATAACCACCAAGTTGATTTATTTTTCCTCATTCCAAAGACAACTTTTGTCATGTAGTTATTGTGTTTGGGTCCAGCCCACACATATATTTATTCATGATGAGACATATTGTCATCATAGTGTATATGTGTACAGATGTGTGTAGGTGTGTGTGTGCATGTTGAGGCCAGAGATTTACATTAAATACCTTCTTCTGTTGCTCCTGAACCTGGAGCTCATTGATTTGTCTAGTCTGGTTGGTCAGCATGCTTCAGGGGATCTCTTAGCTCCTCTTTCCCAGTTCTGGGATTTCAGGTGCACAGCGTGGAACCTGGCCTTTTAAGGCACCTGGGCTCAGTTCCTCCTGTTTACATGAGGCACATAGTCCAGATTTTAAAAAAGTGGACTGGAATGGTGTTATATTCATTAACATGCTTCTGTACAATAATTTTATATCTTTAAGATTCATTCTTATACAGCTTTATCAGCATTATCACTTTAAAATTATTTTACAATTATTAAACTTAGATGTATTAATGAATCTTGTTGTTTAGTTTTAATTTACACTGTCTTAAGAGTTTTGTATCATTAAAATACAGCTACGATTAATAGTCTTGTAAGTATTTTAGGGCAAATATTTGTAGTTTCTCTGGTTATACATCTAGAAGTAGAATATAGATTGTTAAATATTCACATATATTTTCTGATGAACCATCTTCTATAAAATTGTAAAAGATTTTGCCCTTCTATCAGAGTGTTATATTCAAAATATTTTCAAAATATGATATTTTCATATTTAAAATTTTCTTAATACTATTATGTGAAAAAACACTGCTTACTTAAGTTTCATTTTCCTAATTATATTTAAAAGTAGCATAGTTCAAATGTTTATTGTCTGTAGAAAATGCAGGCATAACCTGGCAGCTGGGGTATGTGGCATACTTACTTCTAAATGAGTGTGCTCCTGAAGGCAGAACACTGAATTCTGAAGCAGCCTGAGGAACATCTGGCTTGGAGACACAGTCTGCACTCTCCATGTCTCCTTTAATGTACTTCTTCTGTATAGAGACTCTGCTGGTAGGAGAGCTTGCTACGAAATTGAGGTAATGCACTAACCAATCTCAGTCATAGGTTTCCATATCTACGTGACTGCTCACCTGCAATATAGCAGATGATGTTTCCTGAAAAAAAGAGTTGGGGACAGAGTCATTAAAATGCACACACACACACCACACATGAAATTGTCAAAGAACAAAATGTAAAAATTTGTATTTTGAGAATTTTGCATTGGTGATTGGCAATAGAAGTAGGTGACTGGTGACAATTTGTATATTTGCATTACAGAATATTAGCATGAAAATTTTATGCTGAAACTAGAATTCAAAGCTTAAGGAGACATTAAAATCAAACTGGCAGATATTAGCTGCTGGGTGTAAGAGAGACAGTTTTATGTAATAAGATAGTTTTCCGGTAAATTGGTCACTCTCCTACTCTCCAGCAGAAGATTATGCATCTAAGAATATCTGAGCAACATAAATTAGTCTTGAATAATAAAGATAATAGGCACAAAGTAGGGACTGGGGGTGGGCCTGGGAAGAGTTGGAGGGAATGCATATTATCAAAACATACCGTGTGAAACTCTCAAAGAACTAACTTAAAAATTCTTATAAAGATTGTTACACATGTGCACAGGCTTAGTGGATGGTGGAAAAAGATGTGATTCCAATGAACTTGTAGCATCAAGAAAAGAGATAGATGTAGGACAGCACCTAAGACAAAAGTTCCCTTGCTCATCTCTACCTGTTCCTGGCCCCACTTTTTACTCTTTCCTTGTGCTCCGATTTTCCATACTCTACTTAAGAGACACTAGTGAAGGCGTAATGATCTCTTGATCATATAAATAAAACTCCCAGCCCATGGTAGAATACTGACCTGGAAACGTATTGTTTACTTCACAGATGTTGGCCAAACAGAGGTAGAACTTAGTGAAAGAACAGGTGAAAGCGAAACGGATTGACGGGGATCAGTGGGTAAATGTACTTATCATCATGTTTGTTTATTTGATTCCTGGGACCTTCATGATGGAAGATGATAATCCACTCTACAAGATATCAACAGACAGACAGAGAGGCAGACAGACAAACAGACAGATACCACTAAGTAAGTAAATAAATAGATAAATAGGCAATAGATAGATAGATGATAGATAGATAGATAGATAGATAGGTGATAGATAGATAGATGATAGATAGATGATAGATAGATAGATGATAGATAGATAGATAGATAGATAGATAGATAGATAGATAGATAGACAGATGATAGATAGACTGATACAAAACACGCTAGACTTCAAAGAGTGAATGTAATTGGAGACCAGGAAGCTCCCATCACTCTTTCCAGAGACACTAACACAGTGAAGTTTCTTTTCTCAGTTGCTCCTCTATGTTTCCGTCTTCTGATAGTTTCTTGCCTTCAAGATCCCCTTTGCCATGGCATTTCTTTTCTTTTTTTTTTTTTATTCTTTTTAAATTAATATTTCCACCAGCTCCCCGTTTCCCATTTCCCTCCCCTCCTCCCAAATATTGCCCCCTCCCCCCACTCCCCTCCCCCTACCCCCACTCCTCTTTTCCACCCCCCACACCATTCCCCCTCCCTCTCGATACTGAAGAGCAGTCCAAATTCTCTGCCCTGCGGGAAGACGAAGGTCTTCTATCTACGTCCAGGAAGGTGAGCGTCTAAACAGGCTAAGCTCCCACAAAGACAGTTCATGTATTAGGATCGAAACCTAGTGCCATTGTCCTTGGCTTCTCATCAGCCTTCATTGTCCGCCATGCTCAGAGAGTCCAGTTTCAACCCATGCTTATTCAGTCCCAGTCCCGCTGGCCTTGGTGGGCTCCCAATAAATCAGTTCCACTGTCACAGTGGGTGGGTGCATCCCTCGTGGTCCTGATTTCCTTGCTCATGTTCTCCCTCCTTCTGCTCCTCATTTGGACCTTAAGAGCTCAGACTGTTGCTCCAAATTGAGTCTCTGTCTCTACCTCGATCCATCGCCAGGTGAAGGTTCTAAGGTGATATGTAAGATATTCATCAGTATAGGATAGGGTCATTTCAGGTTCCCTCTCCTCAGTTGCCCAAGGTACCAGCTGGGGACATCTCCCTGGACACCTGCGAACCCCTCTAGAGTCAAGTCTCTTGCCAACCCTAAGATGGCTCCCTTAGTTAGGATATATACTTCGCTGCTCCCGTATCCACCCTTCCTATATCCCAACCATCCCAATCCCCCGAGCTCCTCCCATCCTCCCCTTCTCATGTTTCTCATTCCATTTCCCCTTTGCCCCATGCCACCTCACCCGCAAGTTCCCAGTTTTTGCCCTGCAATCTTGTCTACTTCCCCTCTCCAGGCACACTCATTCATTGCTGGTGGGAATGCAAACTTGTGCAACCACTTTGGAAATCAGTGTGGCGATTTCTCAGGAAATTTGGGATCAACCTACCCCAAGATCCAGTAATACCACTATTGGGAATATACCCAAGAGATGCCCCATCAAATGACAAAAGTATCTGTTCAACTATGTTCATAGCAGCATTGTTTGTAATAGCCAAAACCTGGACATAACCTAGATGCCCTTCAATGGAGGAATGGATGAAGAAAGTGTGGAATATATACATATTAGAGTACTACTCAGCGGTAAAAAACAATGACTTCTCGAATTTTGCGTGCAAATGGATGGAAATAGAAAACACTATCCTGAGTGAGGTATCCCAGACCCAAAAAGAGGAACATGGGATGTACTCACTCATAATCGGTTTTTAGCCATAAATAAAGGACATTGAGCATATAATTTGTGATCCTAGAGAAGCTAAATAAGAAAGTGAACCCAAAGAAAATCGTATAGTCATCGCCATGGCATTTCTTGAATGATACCTTGATTTACAATGTCTCCAACGTCTCCCATTCTCCACTTCCTATTCCCTCTCAAGCTCATTTCCTAATTCACTGTCACTGTTCATAACCACTCAGTGCCTCTCTTATCCAGACCACTGACAATCTCCCCCTTTTTAAATGCAGACTTCACCCTCTGGGACCTGTAATGGTGACCATATGATTCTTCTTGGCGCACTTCCCTTAGCTTCCAGTTCCAAGTCATTTCAGCCTTTTCTGCCCATGCTAGAACCCTCAATAGTTTCCTCTCTTCTCCAATCCCTTTATCTTAGAGTATTTCTCTATTAATATTGGTCCTCTTCTCTTCTTCATTCATTTTAAACCCTAAGTCATCTCATTGAGACCCAGGATTTAGGATATCATCTATGTGACAAAATCTTCTGAATTTTTATTGATGGACCAGGCTTAACTCTAGAGCCTTGGTTCCTGTTTACACCTACCTACATGCCAGTTCCAGCTGGATATCTAGTGGACACCTTAGAGCCAACATGTCCACTGCTGATTGTAGTAGTTTTCCTTCTCATTTGTGTACTATTTGCGACTTTCGTGACGGTTGATAGTCTTTCAAGTCACTTAAACTAATACTTTATGTTCTCTCTTAGCGCTTTCTTCTCAGATACTATAGCTATTTCTCATGAAATCCTATTGGTATAAGCTTCAGCTCATGCATAGTATTGAGACTGGGGAGGCAAGGATTAGGTGCCATAGAACTGAAGAAGACCTCAGCTGTGTCTCAGGAGTTGTGTAGCTGTGTCTGCTGGTAAGGCACAGAGATGGAAGTGAGGGAACTGAAGAACTGGTTGCTGTGTCCCTTGGTGTTTAGAATACTTCTTTGTGGTTAAAGGAACTGACACTACAGCTAGTGTCTTCCCACTGCCCCAGAAGCTGAGGAAGCAGGGCACTTTCCCACACAGACATACTAACAGGTCCTACATTCTCAAGAGACTCCAACTCCATTATATCATTTTCATTGTGGTTTTGACCCCATTCCCAAGCTTCTTAAGAGGATCATGGGAAGAAATACTCTAAAAGGGAGAGTCAGTCTGCTTTGGTTTGGGAGAAAAAGATGGGTCATATTAGCTCGATGAATATGCCACTCACCTCGTAAATATTCATAAGAACTTCTTTAAAATGTACAAAAACAGAACCCAATGGGATTGTTACCCCTTGTCCTTTGGATAAGCCTGCTGCAATACTTTCTCTTTGAAAGTATACTGTCACTCTGCTTTCCTTCACTTCTGCTTTAAGAGTGTGTCCTTGGATCAATTCTTACTTTCCGTCCCCCAGGAAAAGCAGAACTGAGAGAAAAATATCACCTTGTAATAGCAATATAGGTAGACGGTCTCTTGCTATGTGGACAAAGCTAGCCTCAAACTACAGAGATCCATCAGCCTTGACCTCTTGTGAGAATCAAGTGTAATGACTTTTTTGTTACATATTTTTATATTTTAATTTTTTTGAGATTATAATATAATTATACATTTCTTCTTTCTCTTTCCTTCCATCACACCCTCTCATGTTCTCTTTCCTGCTGTCTTCTTTTTCATTGTTTTTCAGCCTCTTTTTCATTAATTGTTGTTACATGTGTGTGCATATGTATATGTATGTGTATACATATATATTCCTAAATACATATATACAAACTACTCAGTCTGTGTAATGTTACTTGTATGCATATGTTTCCAGAGTTGGCCGATTAGTATTAGATAACCAATTGGTGTACTTTTTCCTGGGGAAGTAATTTCTTCTGCTCTCACTGTTCTTCAGTAGCTTGTGGTTCTTTGTGTAGGCCTGAGGCCATGGGCTTTCCCCCATTTGTTTAGCATGGCTATTGGTACTGCTCTTGTTCTAGTCATACTTAGGCATTGAAAATCACAACCAATCAAACTGCATAGTTATGGGTCCAGTCGCAACTCAGACATCTACTTTAGAATACCTCATCCCCATCCTCCTGATACTCCTTAAACCAGTTGTCTTTTCTTTTTGTGGAGTACTTATCATCCTCTAATATGGATTAGTTGCCCATAGTTCTTTAACACACTACATAATTTTCACACAATGTATTAGTTATGTATAGTTTCCTTTCTCTCCCTCTAGGAGATAATTGAGTGTGCGGTATTCAACATGTATCTGATAATACCTGCTGACTACATGATGCACTAAGTGACACAGCGATGATTTCTAAAACCTAAAGACGTCTAGATATGGGAATTTGTCAAAATTATCTGAAATTTATTAGTCACAACATTTTACATCTTTTCACTTATAATACTAGTTTTTCATCATGTAAAGATGATATATTCCATACCCTCTCAGTATGTTAATTGTTCATATTGTCGAATCACCCTTACTGTTATTTGGTAGACTGATTTTCATTACATATAGAGTATTATGGGCCCCAAAATATCAACATTTGAGATATTTTTAGTTGAACTCATGCCTGTAATTCCAGCATCTGGAAGGTGAAGCCAGGAAAGACAGGAGCAGCAGGCCAGCCTGAGTTACAAAGTGAGTTCCAGGCCTTTCTGCCTGGCCTGAGACCCAGTTTTAAAACTAAGAAAAGCTTTAAGGTAAAACTAACTAAAATGAATTTTTTCAAACCTTTCTCCACAAAACATCTATTACTCTTTGAAAGTCAAATAAATAAAAATAAATAAATAAACGTAGCTTTAAATTTCTGATGCTATATTTTTTAATCTTAAAACTGGACAATTTAAGCTGGCATCTCATAAATATGAGAGGTCTTTCATGTGTACAAGCATGCACTCCTGTGTGCACGATCACAATCTGTGTCAGTGTGAAGAGTCAATGGCTCAGACATTTTTGCATGATTGGCTTAGAAAAAAGACAAAGTCCTATTCTGGAAATGTGGAAGGAGAAGGAAGAGGAGCAGGAGGCGGATCAGGAGGCGGGGCAGGAGGCGGGGCAGGAGACGGGGCAGGAGGCGGGGCAGGAGGCGGAGCAGGTTGAGATCTGAAGTTGGGGTTGTATGAATGGGGCAGTACTGAATAAGAAAACTGCTGTATGGACAAGTCAGACCGAAGCAGATGCGGATCAGTAATCTCCAGTGTACTTTTGAGTGAGAGAAGATGAAGAACAAACCCAGAGCTTCTCCTCCATCCAGGGACAGTGATATGTGTGACCCGTGTGTGTGATCCCAAAGAAAGAAAGGTGCAGCCAATCCGTAAAGGATTAATGACTAGATTCACTTGACTTCTTTCCTTTTAAAACAAAATTTGACATAACACGGATGCCAGTGCATAGGAAAGAATGCATGGCAGAATCAGCACTCGATATTTTCAAGTTGGTAGACAACCTTCTCATTTTCGTTTATGATAGGTTTGTAGCTAAAGACAGAAAATGATGGTCAGGACAGAAGAGTTCTTGCAACAGTATCTTCCTTTCTTATCACTCCAGAAGCAATTATCTCTAGTGGAAAATCTGCCACTTTCCTCCCTGGGGAAGGTTTCATAAAACTCATGTATTACTTCACTTCGCATTCCCTAGAAAACAAAGGAACTTTGTTTCCCGAATAGGCTGCTTCTGTCTTGTAGCAAGCCTGCACCTCCTAAATTTCCCCCAAACAACTCCACCAACTGGAAATCAAATGTTCAAGCATTAACAAGTGGGGAGGAGTGAGAAACCACTTGTCTAACACTTTTCAGACCCCTTTCTCCCTCCCTCCCTCCCTCCCTCCCTCCCTCCCTCCCTCCCTCCCTCCCTCCCTCCCTCCCTTTTTACCTCCCTCCCTCCCTCCCTCCCTCCCTCCCTCCCTCTTTACCTCCCTCCCTCCCTCCCTCCCTTCCTTCCTTCCTACCTTCCTTCTCCCCCTTCCTCCTGAAGGAGATTCAGGCAAACTTAGTCCAATCTGAATGACAGGGACTGGTTGCTTTAAGTGGGACTGCTTGCCTCAGATTGCTTCCCACCTCTCAGACTTCACAACTATTGCAAAGTCCCAATAGGCAGCTGGAAGGAAAGAATGTGCTGAAAGGAGGACATTAGAGGTGGACCAATAAGAAAGAAGTTGAGGAGCTCAGGAAACACGATGATGCCCAACCCAAAGACCTCAATAGATGCTTAGCTCTGGGATCCCTTCCATCTTAATGGGAGCTGTTTGTTTGTAATAATAAAGGTTCTATCAATCCATCATCCATCCATCCATCCATTTATCTCTATCTATCATCTATCTATCATCTGTATTCTATCTCTTCCCTACTTCCTCTCTTGAGATTATAGGCATATGCAGGTCTTTATGTGGTGCTGGGGAGTTGAACTTGCGTCCTTAGGTGTGAAAAAGAAGCAGAGTTCTCTCCCCCCCCCCAGTTCCACATTATCTGACAGTTCTCCTTCAAGTTTTGGTTGCTTGGTTTTTATTTTTTCCTGCTTTTATGACATATTGCTTTGTTTCAAAGTTACATCTTCCCAAGTATCAAGATAAATGACTCATGTAAATAGTTTTCCTCTGAAGTCTCTGTTCCCTCTGGTCCTTTCACCAGTCTGTTGTATTTGTGTTATCCCTCCTCTTCCATCCTAGAGATTTTCCTTGAATGTGTGGTCTATTTGTTACTTTCTGTTGCTCTGACAAAATAACCATGACCAAAAGTGACTTATAAACGGCTTTATTTGGATGAATGGCTCCAGAGGGAAGATCCATAAAGTCAGGGAGGCATGACAGTAAGAATAGGAAGCTGAGAGATTACACCTTCATCCACATACAGGAAGCAGAGACCTGGAACTAGCAGTAGTACTACAGGGAGTCCCCCCAGAGATGACCACTGAAATACAGTTCATAGCCAATTGAAAGTCTTTATTTGCTGGGAAGTGGTGGTGCATGCCTTTAATCCCAGCATTTGGGAGGCAGAGGCAGATATGCATATCTCAGTGAGTTCAAGGTCTGGTCTACAGAACGAGTTCCAGGACAGTCAGGACTGTTACACAGAGCAATCCTGTCTTGAACCCCACCCCACAAAAACTCTTTATTTCAGTTTTCTGAGACTGTATTCAGGTATTCTGGACCTAAGTGTAGCCCTAAGCACTTAGACCAACAGGTTTTTCAAGGCAAAAACCCCACATCTTGCTATCTTGCTAAGCAATTGCAGGAGGAAGTTTGTACAAGCAAACAGTTTAACAGATGCCAAGTTAGCTGGAACATCTTGACCTTAGGCCCCAGAATAGAGTTAGATAATTTTCCACCTGGTTCCCCACCAATGAGATCAAATTCTAGTTAAACTTAAAATGGTCTCAACAAGAAGAGGTGGAGTTACCTTAGTACTGTCTAGACATGTGGCAATAGGGTGAAGGGATGAACACTTAAAGCTCCTCCCTAATGATATACTTCCTCCAGCAAGGCTTCACCATCACACCAAACAATGTCTTCAAATGGAGACAACTGTTCAAATCCTCAAGTCTGTGGAGGAACACATTCTCATTCAAATTAATGAGAACTTTGTCTTCTAGAAGAAAAAGAAACTAGACAGATGCATGGAGTTCTGTGTGCATGGATATGGCATGCAAGCTGGAGAACTTTATTAAAAGCAACTGAATTCAAGATTGGAATTTTCTACACATAACCTGCAAATGTTGATGTGCATAAATCAATTTTTTTTTTGGTTCCTCTAGCTTTTGTTCTCCAGGTTATAAGTTTCATCGCTAGTAGTTAGAAGGGACATTTGAGAAAACAAAGGAATCTCAGTAGTTTCTGTGTGTGATGCTTCTGTGTCAGACTCTATCTCAGAAACAAATTTCTTATAGTTGTAGGTCAACAAATCTCTCTCCCTGACCAGTGCTTCATATTGGGGTGGGCCGGCAGCCCTTATTTTCTGATCCTTGCTTGACCTCCACCTATGGTACTTATTCATGCTCCTGATTGTTGATCTTTCTTGAAGCCCAGTGAAGATGATTTACCTCTTCTCAATGAACTCTACCTATCTCCATCAAATGCTGGGACCTACATCTGAGCACTCTCTCTAATATTTTCATAGTTACTCAGTCTTCTTTTATATGCTATAATTTACAGAATTGTGTGCCTTTTTTATTTACTAAATATGATGCAGTTCTTTAACGTTTAGATGTGAATTTCCAACAGATAAGGGTTCTAGAGAAACCTCTGCTCAACTTCTTGAAACTGGAAATCAAAGGGACTAGTTTGTAAATAAAATAAATACAAAAAATGTAGTACTTAGGGAAAAGTCTATGAACTTAAGGGTGATCTGAAATTCAGCTTTAAGAAAAATGTTGTAAACATGGATGGTTACTAAGAGCACACATCTGTCTCTTACAGGGCTGTCACCTGACATTTCTTCACTCAGCCTCAGTAGCTGATGTCGCCTTGGACTTTCCTGCCATCATGTCTCCATTTTTTTCAACTTCCTGTCACAAAAGCTTCACTATTTCCCTTATTATAGAAAACAGAGGGTCCTCTTTCTGCCTGGTCCTGGATTTCATCTTCTTCAGTACTCTTATGGCCTTTTAAAAAATTGTTTGCTCATTGTACTCACATCTTTATCTGCCACCATTTCTTATCAGTATTTTAAATTCAAGGTGTTTTGTTTTGCTTTAAGAAAATAACAGCCCATTTCATTGTGCTACAAAGTCAGTTTATCTTCTTTCCATGCTCATTCTTTGCACTTCCTCATCTCTCACTGCTCAGTCTGCTTCCATGCTTATAACCCTGCAAGACTAAGTAATTTATAAATAACAAGACTTTGCTTTCTTGTAGTTCTGGAGCTTGAAAGCACAAGATAAAGCTGTCTCTGTATCAATGTATCTGGAAGGACTATTTCTCATGAGTAGTTCCTTCTTTTACAGTCAGGGAAGAAAGTACATCCAGTTCCTTAAGTTCTTTTTTAAGATATCTAATTATATTCATAAGAACCCTGTCAGCAAGGTTTAATCTGCTTTTTAATACTCTCACAGTGGCCACCATGTTGCAAAATATGAAATTTGAAGAGTAACAAAATCAGAGCAGTTTTATCAGGTAAGCTAGAACAAAAATCTTATGAAATTAATGGATTACAGAGAAGCATCCACTTCTCGAAGTTGTGAAATCAAGGTATTCACAGATTTTGTGTCTAGGGAGATGGGGTCTTCTCGCTGTTTCCTCCCTTGTAGAAGTGGCTCATAAGTTTCCTTGGGCCTTGTAGAACGACATTAATCCCATTCAAGAGAACTTTTGTTCTAAAGATCTGGTCATTTTCCAAAAGGCCTACCTCTCAATACTATGATCTCTAGGGTTAGGATTTTAATGTATTCATTTAGGGAATGTTCATATGCAGATAATAGCCCATTTTCCACACAAAGAATAAGTCCTTAATTAGTTTCCTTTAAGTACTTGCTACAGGTTATACACAGTGGCTAAATTGTGGACATCATATAAAATAAATTGCTAGGAAAAAATTTGTCTAGAAATTCTCAATTCTGAGCCCCTTTTCATCAATGAACTCATTTATTCTCTATGAAAATGAACCTGAACACACGTTATTGCTGCCTACAATAAAAAGAAATGGCATTTATGACCTGAAACAACTATGAGAAGTAAGTAGGGAATTGTTTTAGGTCAACTGCTTCAAAGGCTAACTACAATCTCTCCTAAGAGACTGCACTTGGATCTCTCTCTTAAATACAGGCAGATCAAAATTTTGCAGCACAGCCACATTGTAAATTCGCAAAGAAAAGAGCTAGCAATTTTCAGAAGGTGTAGACCAATTACTCTTTTTTAATTTTAATTTTTCATTCAGAAAGAGCATTCTAGTGATGTCATTAGCTTCCATCATTTTTTTTTCAAAAGGTAAGCATTCACAAGGATCTTGGGGATCAACAGACTTCTAATCAGTTAGACTGTATTTGGGGTCACCACCCGAAGACCAGGACTAACATAAGCAGTATGTAGGGCTAGAAATGTAAACATAAACTGAGACGCCACACCACTTCCATTTGTTTTACACACTTGTTTTTTTTTTCCTCTTACAGGGTGGATGGATAAATGGCAACAGCTGGAAGCATGAAACTGTGGACACCATGAATCCAGAACACCCTAACTGGCAGAATTCTTTGACATTTCTGTTTCTGAAAGATCACAAGTTTTCAAGTGGTTCTCAGAGCATGGTAAGACGGAAAGAAAACTGGGTGGAAGATAGTGACTGAGCAGACAATAACTCAGAAGACTAGCTGTAAAATATTTTTAAGGTGGAAAAACCTTGCTAGCACTTCCCAAATGGACCAAATTCATGTTCGCTGATGCAGTTGTTTCCAACCAAGTCAGTGCGCTATAGAAGCAGGACATCCAAGACTTCGGTAATAGGTCCAGGGAAAGAATGTGCAGCTGCAGAGGAGCCAGACAGCTTGGTAGAGCAGGACAGTACTTCCCTAATCACCACTGTGCAGGGAGATAGAAGAGGTGTTTGGGTTTTGTTGTTTTGTTTTTGCTCTTTTTTTAAAAAAAAAAAAATCTCAAATGGAGGAAAAATTAGTATTGCTCAATTAACATAGATGTCAGTTCATTTAAACAGGTATGTATTTGACTTATTTTTGAAGAATCATGGATGTTTTAGTTGGGTATTTAGGATTGTAGATACTGTTCAAATGTACAACATTTAAAGGAGCAAGACACTGACATTCATTAAATTAGAGACAAGTGACAGAAGTATACCACAGGAAAGACTAATTGTCATGAAAGTATTATGTGATTTTTTTTTCTAACCAGGGTTTATCTGTGTCACAACTCTAACTGTCCTGGAACTAGGTCTTGTAGACCAGACTGGCCTCGAACTCACAGAGATCTGCCTACCCCTGCCTTCCAGGTGCTGAGATTAAAGGTGTTCACTACCACCACCTGGCTAGTATTATGTGATTTTGAGGTAACAGTAAAGTGTGTTCATTTGCAAAATCTCTATTTTGATTTGTCTGAGGTTTCCTTGAAAGTTTCTATGGGAATGAAGATATGGGAACATAGGCAGAAAATGTAGTCTGCTAATACAGTGTGAGGAGAGAATGACATTTATAATGGAAAAACCCTATAATTTCACATATCTTTTATTTAGGAATATCTTTGTCTTTGTCTTTAGGCAGTCCCTTTTAAACCATCATAGACGATTCTAGGGAACCAGAGGAACAATGGTCAGTGCCCCAACTAGCCCTACTTCCTTGATTACATCTGATTTGTGGAAGAAAAGTTCAAAGGCATGACCTCTTCTTGAGAGTTGACCCATGCCAAGTAAAAGAAACTATCCATATTAGGAAAGGGAGAACTGTTAGAAAGTCCAAGTTAAATGTGACTCTCTTTAGATTTCTCCAGGTTCTCATGTGTGCCTATGCATGCTTGATTAGAAAAAGAAATGACACCCCTGGTTTCATCTGGCTTAATTTGCTGCACTTAAGTATCATTTTTCTTCTCTGTGTGATTGCGCTCTGGCCAGGTGCCAGTGACTTCACAAGTGGAAAGTTTCAGCCTTACACTCTGTCTTTGTGAAATAGTCCAGAGATTTCTGAAATATTTTTGTGTATTTTAAGAAAAAGTCACATGAAATAAAACAAAAGAAAAAATCTATTAATAACTCAAATTGAAATGCAATGTGGAGAACATAGTATTTCAACGAATATCGTCTCTATGCCAAAGTTGGCACTCGATGTCTCTCTGTATGTCATCCACTTCTAAGGGCAGATGTTTCACAAAGGGCACCCATGGATTTTGTTTATTAATTGTATATGCAAGTAAACTGAGTATTTGGGTTGGTTATTTTTGTCAAGTTGACATAATCTAAAGTCAAATGGTAAGAGGAGCCTCACTTAGAAAATGCCCCCCAATAGATTAGCTCATAGGCAAGTCTGTGCTACAAGGACAAGTCTGTGAGGGCATTTTCTTGACTAGTGATCAAAGTTGGAGGGCCCTGTCCAACCGGGGTGGTGCCACTGAGTAGTATGATGATGATGGGTGGTCCTGGGTAGTGTGAAATAAGAGGTTGATCAAGCCATGGAAAGCAAGTCATTAAACAACATTCCTCCTTGGCTTCTACTTTATTTCTTTATTCTATGTTCCTAACTTGAGTTTCTGACCAGCTTTCCCCAGTGGTGGAACATGGTCTGAAAGCAGTAAGATAAAATAAACCCCTTCTTCTCTAAACCACTTTTACTCATGGTCTTCATCACAGCCATAGAAACTAAGACAGAAATTGAACCCTAGGGAGTAGACTAGTAGTGTAAAGAAGCTGGACCTGTTGACTTCTGGAAGAACTGTGGATAGCTTTGGAACTTTGGATTAGAAAAGTGGTTGAGTGTTTCAAGCAGAGATTAATGGGTCATCTTTGTAGTAGCCTGAAAGACAGAAGTGCTAAGAGCTATGTGGATTATTGTAGCCCAGCTCAAGAAGTTTCAGAAGGGAACAACATTAGCAACTGGACTAGAGATCCTTACAATATTTTGGCAAAAAATGTAGCTGCTTTCTTCCTTTGTCCTAAGAATCTGCCCAAGGCTAACTTTAAAAGTAATAGATTAATGTCATTGGTAGAATACATATCAAGATCTATTCTAATGCTGAGTCTATCACATAGTTATTGGTAATCACTTGTAAGGGGGTAGACAATGAAAAAGAGCAAGTGACACAGAAAAAAAAACCCACAAAATGTACATTTTGAAGAGAAAAGGAGCACAAGGAAGCTTGATGATGCAGCCAAGCCTCGTTCTAAAACAGACAAGGAGATTAACGAGAGGCTTGAGCTATGATGGGAGGGTTAGAGCCTTGTGAAATTCCCCCATTCATGTTGGCATGCTTACAACAATGCTTCTGTGCAGGTTTTATGCACACAGTCATGTTGTTTATTGTTACAGCGTTCTTTACATGTTTAGAAGATACTATTTTAAAGCAGGCATTATGTTCCTCTGGTTCTTATAGTCTTTCTGCCCCCTCTTCCACAATATTCCTTGAGCCATAGGAGTAGGAATTGTATTGCAGATGTACCAACTGTAGCTGGTTATCTCATGGACATTTATTTGCTGCATTTGACCAGTTGTTTATCTCTTTAATAACCTTTATCTGCTATAAAAGTAAGCTTCTTTGATAGTGTGGGAGAGCTATACTTACCTTTGGGTATGAGGCTAGACATTTACAATACAGCTAGATGCATTTAAAAAAAGAGCAGTAGTCTATGACTTCTACAACCACAGGCAGTTTATAAAGCTTACAGTGACATGCATAAGTTTCCACCCATTGGGTTATCCTTCCGTCCAAGTAGATAGATGTGGGTTACCTGACAAGACAGTAGGATGTTGTTTATATCTAAGGGGAAAGAAAATAAAATGAAGAAAATAAGTAACTAGGGAGGAAATAGGGAAGTACTACAGAGGGAGAGAGAGGAAAAAGAAATAACACTAAGGATGTTTCTTTAAAAAGCTTTAGAGAAACATTATTTTATAAGCTTACTTAAAAATTACACTATATATGTAGGATACATACTATCACTGTGTAATATGTATAACATATTATATATTATTTATATGTATAAGAAAATTATTGCTCTTTGCAATATTACATACATAACAATATAATATATTGCACAGAGTGATAATTCTCTTTCCAGACTTGTACTAAGACTCCAGTGTCAGGCAAGGGAAACATTCCTACAACTTCTTCAACTTGTTGGACAGATAAGTCCAAGATACAACCAAAACAATAAAGGCTATTGCTGCTGCTCTTAGTGGTTGTATGGCTTAAAGAAATTAACTTGGAACTTATTGGTAAATATTCTCCTATTGGCTAGCTTTCACAGTTGGGACATGCTATACAAACTAGTGGGAGAAAAGACATCAATGTTATGGTCTTACCCAGTGCTGAACCCTGCACGCTACAGTACTGACCTGCCAGGCAAGATGTACCCACTGACGTAGCAGTGATATTGCTACTCTGGGGTAACCAACTGCTTTATAACTGTATTTGAGGCCAGCTTCATAGGAGCGGTTTCATGCTTAGGACTATAAACCTGCTCAAAAGACCATATGTCCTAGTGGGGAAGCATTATTCTGAATAGTTAGGTTGTCAAATTGTATTCTAAATAGTTATGTTTATACTCATAAATCTGTATGGCTCTCAACCTTGGTTAAAGAAACTGTTACAGTGGATAATGATTAATATAGAGACTCATAACTGGTCAAAGTGCTGAGGATAAATGACTGTGTACTTGGCCTTAAACATAAGAGCTGGAGGATAGGGAGGAATGTTATGTTATGCATGACAGCCATATCAATGAGCTCACAAAAGCTGTGATTACCTGCACAAGACATACAAAAGATGAAGCTAGAAAGATTACAGAAGGCCTCTGCGCCTGCTTGGAGGGCTTATGAGGAGTTACTGGCAGTTGATGACTGCTGAGGGAAACTAGAATCATTTTTACTGAGGTGTGCTCACTAGTAGGTTTCTTCTGTTTTAGTGGTTGGCCCCATTCTCCTTAGCCATGTGCATATATGGGCAGCACTACAGTGACTGAGTGACACATACGTGAATAAAAAAGAGGACACGAATTAGGAGGGGCATGGGTTGGAAGTGTGTATGTGTGTGTGTGTGTGTGAATACTGAGAGAATATGATATAACATTGTATACATGTATGACATTCTCAAAGAATAAATAAAATGTTACAATAATGAAGGACATATTTCTCAATAAGACTAAAAATTTTGTGTGTGTTTATGCTAGGGAGGGAGAAAGTGGGGGAAGAAGGGGAAGGAAGCTTAAGTTTGAAGAACTGTTTGATACTATCAGAAATACTCCAAGTTTCTCATTAAATAACTTCTTTGAAGCAACAAGGTAGATTTATGATGCCGCCTTCATTCCTCCACGGTGGAGAATGCTTTCCCAGTCAGGAAACTCAGTGCCAGGTCTCTCTGCAACAGTCTGACCTACTTAGCTCTTTTTGAAAAATTTTTTTACAGAGTTCATAGTATAATTCTGCTAAGGTGATGCTATGTTGATAATTCTTATACCAACAGACTTTACAGTGCCCTATGTTAATAGAAAACATGGAAACCAATAAGTATTAATTCCTGCTTTGTTTTAACCACCATAATTATTATAATTCTTGAGCATAACACAGTATGAGGGCATTCTTTGTTTTTATTGTCTCTTTAAAACCACCAGTTGAAGTTTATATTATGGTAGTACCTAGTAAACATTATCTTTCTGACGGTGACTGCCTGTAACTTGCAGATGACAGGTAGCTAGCCTTGCCCAGTGACCAACACGAGAAGAGTAAAAGAAAGTGATCAGACACTGAGCCCAAAAGTGTTCTACAGACACAAGAATAGCAAAGATGAGGAAAACACTGCCCACCATGTCTCATAATAAGATTAAGCTGTGCTCATTAATAACTTCAATTAATCTTCATGTTAGACACAGTAAATTTTCTACCCATTAGAAGTAACATTTTATGTTAAGATTATCTTTCACAATTCAGTGAGTGTGAAATTGCTTTGTTCACAGCTGTTTAACACAAATGGGACTTTAGATAAATTATTTACAAAATGTTTAGTGCTCCCTCGTGCTTATTGCTAATATAAAGAAGATGCTTCTTGGTCTAAATGAATTTCGAAATGAATAAAAAGCCAGGAGACTTACAGAAATCCTGCATGCACTTATATGAACTGTGATTAAAGGGAGTCAGAGATAGAGGAGCAAGCTGACATTCAGAGATGGCATGGATGTTCATGACATGGAGGAAGTCACCATGAAGCCAGATCTCTGACGCTAGCCTGAAAGAATTATTAAAGACAGGCAGAAGTTATTCATCTTCTAAAGTGCCACAGTTTGAAAACTCACCAGTGCTGTTTCAATTTTTTGTGTAATAATGTCATAATGGTAACTGAAATGCCCTTAGTGTAAAATGTTTACGTACATTAATGACTGAAGATGGAGGAGAACGTGGAAGGCAATGATGGGATGTACATCTGCCTTCAGAGGAGCACAAATATGGACTCAGGATTGTAAGGAAAAAGTGACAAATATCCAGGGTCTTGGCTGTTATTTCCATATTTGGGTTGGGAGCCAGCTTCCTCAGAAATCAGCCTTGTAGTTCCCTCTCTCTTCATGTTCTTGGCATGCCGAGCAGCTGCTTGTGTCCAGAGACCATCTGTGAAGAATTTAAGGGAGCCCTCTCCCAGGGGTGCCAGCCCAAGGAATGTTCTCCATGCAGATTTCTCCCAGAAACTCAAGATGGCAAAGCTCACAATATGACCATATTTCTAATTATGCTTTTGAACAAACGTTAAAATATTTGGCTTGTTCTTTCTACCTTTGCAACTATTTTAGTCTTTGCTTTAGAGTGCATTTCCAAGAAGAAAGTTTCCTGTGTTTATTTCTAGTGTGTCATCTTGCTTGGGAATCTTTGAGTTTGTGTATAGATAGAAAAGGAAAAGTAAGGGGAAGGGCTAATTTCTTCCTCTTTGCAATAATACATAGATGAGAGAATATACGTATAAGTGAGAAATATGATGACCTCAGAAGATCTTAAGACATGAACTCATGTGCTTACATATTTCCATGTACTTCCTACAACATCTTGATAAGTAACTTCTTTCTGTGAGAGCCTTAGTAAATTATTAACGACAATCACATAATGTAGTTTGAGTTCTTTATTCAGAAATTTGAAAGAAAATCTAAATTTGTTAACATTCTTATTTCATTATTTTCTTTCATTATTGTTTGCTGAGACAACTGATGGGACAACAAATAATGAAGCATTGGAGACTTATAGTGTTAAATTTAGGTACCTAGGAAGGTAAGGTTCAGTTGAGACAACAAAAACGTCAACCAATTTAAGGTCAAACAGACTTTGGGGAATGAGAGGATGCAGTTATGGACTGACTTATCCTTGGGTTTTGACATAGTACTCAGAAAGTGATGATAAATATGAACCTGGTGTGCAAAGGGCAGTGACAGGCTTTGTAAACAACTCTATTTATTTATTTATTTATTTATTTATTTATTTATTTAAGATTTCTGCCTCCTCACCGCCACCACCTCCCATTTCCCTCCCCCTCCCCCAGGAAGTCCCCCTCCCTCATCAGCCCTAAGAGCAATCAGGGTTCTCTGCCCTGTGGGAAGTCCAAGGACCACCCACCTCCTTCCAGGTCTAGTAAGGTGAGCATCCAAGCTGCCTAGGCTCCCACAAAGCCAGTACGTGCAGTAGGATCAAAAACCCATTGCCATTGTTCTTGAGTTCTCAGTAGTCCTCACTGTCCGCTATGTTCAGCGAGTCCGGTTTTATCCCATGCTTTTTCAGACCCAGGCCAGCTGGCCTTGGTGAGTTCCCGATAAAACATCCCCATTGTCTCAGTGTGTGGGTGCACCCCTCGTGGTCCTGAGTTCCTTGCTTGTGCTCTCTCTCCTTCTGCTCCTGATTTGGACCTTGAGATTTCAGTCCGGTGCTCCAATGTAGGTCTCTGTCTCTGTCTCCTTTCATCGCCTGATGAAGGTTAATATTCAGGAGACTGCCTATATGTTTTTCTTTGGGTTCACCTTCTTATTTAGCTTCTCTAGGATCACGAATTATAGGCTCAATGTCCTTTATTTATGGCTAGAAACCAAATATGAGTGAGTACATCCCATGTTCCTCTTTTTGGGTCTGGCTTACCTCACTCAGGATAGTATTTTCTATTTCCGTTCATTTGCATGCAAAATTCAAGAAGTCATTCAACAACTCTTAACATTACATTGTGTAACAAAGAACTCTGCAAGAAGAAATGCTATGTATGGTTTTACTAGTTACAAAACTTACACTAGTAGAACCTTGGTGGATTTAAGTGAAAAGAAACTCATAGCTGAAGAATGTGACAATCATGATAAGGCACTGAAAAGTCCATTTCCCCAAGGCACTGAGCACGGACTCTATAATGAACTAAATACTGGAAAATTTAATTTGAATTTTCCAAACCATGAGGTCAGATATGTATGACTGAAACATGAAACATATTTTCACCTAGCAGTAAAGCAGCTATATTTCTTTTTGTCAAGAACTAATAGCCTGCTTATACAAAGTCATCCCTCTGGCTTTTTAAATGGGAGGACTAGAGAGGAAAAAAATAAAGCCAGTTATCCTGCCACCATTGACAATTAGAGAGAATACATTGGTGCCATGGTTGTGGAATGATGAATGCAAAAGTTACAGTGAGTCATGGCTCTTGGTTTTTCCATTTTAAATCTGAGATTACCCTTTTTTCTTCTTTTTTTCTTTGAAAAAATTAAATGGCTTTGATAATATCTCTGAAAGCAAATTCCCATTGCTTAAGATTGATGTTTTATTTCAAATCATCAAAGTATTTCTAAGTTTTACTACTTTTTGAAAAATATTTCAAACAGTAAAAGTCTAAGACAGCCAAATGCTTTCACTTCTATTAAACATCAAGGTTGTTATCCATTGTTACTGAAATATCACATGCGCAGAAAAAAAAAAAGCCCTACAAAATAAGCTCAGAATTATGATTGGTTAACTGGAGAGAACCTGAAATTTCAAGGAAAATTCAGGCAACAGATGGGTTAGTTCAAATAGTGACAACCCAGATTGTATGGATATGAAGGTTAATTTTGGAAAAAAATCAGGAAAGGTTTTCTATTTTTGAGTTTGTCTAAGCACAAAGTTCATGGCGTGGGCAGGAAGATAGAGCAAGCTGAACATCACAGCCATCATAACTCAGGTGATCACTCCATGAAAAAGTTCAAAGGAAAGGCACCATTACTTTCTGCCTCCATGGGTAAACCTATGGCCAAGCTCATGCCCTTAGTCCTTACCATGGGCAATCATGGCAACAGGCGCTCAGAACACTTGACACTGCATACAACTTTGAGAGGCAGCCAAGAGAATCTGCTCACCTTGTTTCTTTCCTTTATACAGTAACTGAGTTGCCTATCATCAGTGAGGCTTTAAGTTTAATTCCAGGCACAAACGTAAATAAAAGAACCATAGTAATTGTTCAGAAGTTAAATGACTTCAATTTAAAACACAGGATAATGTTAAAATTGTGTTTTAACCCAGAAGCCCGTGTGTTATTCCAGAATCTTGAGGCACAGGAAATAACTCAGACACTTTGGGTTGTTTGGTCTCAGACTCTACTCAGCCCAAGACAGCAGCTTCTCCACTGGATCAGGAACTAAAAGAAAATTCCTGGGACTTGAGTGGAAAAGTCCTGTTTCAAGTTCCACCTCTCTCCAAATTCTGAGCTGTAAATACAATATTTCTCTTCAAAATGGAGACTCTAAATCTCATCTGGAGCTAGTTTCTGGATTTCAGCAAACCCCTTCCTTCCTTAGTTTCTAGTATCTATTGACATGCCATGTTGGAAAGGACGGGATTTGGAGGGACAGTGTCTCTTCTTTCCCTGAAGTGTTGTAGAGTACACCTCTTGTCACGCTCTCCAGGCAGGACATAAACCTTTAGACTACTCATTCGTGAAATTTGGCAGGGAAGAAGGCGAATTAAGTATTATATCCTATAAGAATATCCAGCAGGTCTGGGGTGGCATTTCTGCTTATTAAGTAAGTTTTCTTTCAAGCGTCTGAAATTCCCCAGGGCATAGGTAGTTTATAATTGACACAAATTGAAGCGAAGTTTGCTTTGAGATGTGTCTCAGTGCAGTAGGATGTTTTAGCACAGATAGACAAGAGACCTAATTTTTTACCCCTAACGCCTCTCTGGCTGTCTGTGCACAGGCTGATTAACCTTTCCCTGGGGCCTTGGAACACTCTACAGCCGAGGAGGTGAGGTGGAAGTATAAAAACGCTACTCAAGCACTCTTCACAAAAAGGTCTGGCACTTGGCAGAATTCAGCATGACCTTTATGCTGGCTGTCTCAGAGTTTTAATCACTTCGCCATCACTTTTAGAAGGGGTGACTTTAAAAGTGTCCTATTTAGGAGAAGCTTCAGAGCCAAGACTAAGTGTATGTTCTCAATATTTCACATGTTGTCAGAGTAACCAGTGCAGTGAAATGACAGCATTTAAAGAAAATGGGCTTCTACAAAGTGCTAAATCAAAAACTGAAGGTTACTTTGTGTGATACATTGCACTTATACAGTTTGGCAGGGATTATTATTATAATTATTCACTGTACTTACTTTTATTTAGAAAAATCAAGCTTATAGAAAAGTAAATATAGGTCATATAATTAGTCTCATCAATTATTAATATCATTCTCTGTTTCAGAGTTAATTATTCTGGGCGATGGTGACACATGTTTTTAACCCCAATACTTAGGGAGGCAGAGGCAGGTGAATCTCTGTGAGTTCCAGGCCAGCCTGTGTACACAGTGAATTCCTGGACAGCCAGAGGCACACCGAGAAACTGTCTTGGAAAAACAAGAACTAAAAAACAAACAAACAAAAACACTCAAAAAAGAGTTAATTGCAAATATCAAGACACTCAATGCAAAATATTTTATTTCTCTCCTCAAATGAAGCCACTCTTCTACAAACAACTAAGAAGAAATTAGCACTCACTCTGATGTTGTTATTTAAACACAACCCATATTTGAACTTCCAAAGTAGAGCAGTAAAATCCCCTTTTCATGCCCTCCTCCCAGGATCCAGTGCCGATCCTGCACATTATGTAGGTGTGGAGTCCCTTTACTTTTTTTAATCGTAAAATAATTCCTAGTTCCTTTTTTCCTTTCATGAAATAAAAAATTCATAACCCAAATCATTGTTTTATGCAATTTCCATCAAATGAACATTTTCTTTGAACCAGCTATAGAGAAAACATTTTAGGGTAGGAACATCAGAAATAGTTCTGTTTCCTACCTGAGCCTCAAACCAGGTGCACAGAATCAGTGAACTCTGCTTTGGGGCACCAACTCACACCATTTGCTTATAACGTGTCCATTGCATTTTTCATTGTGAACTTATTTGAATGTGCTTTTTCTTTTGTGATTAAAAAGCAACCCATTTGATACATTGCGACTGTGTAGGTATCTTGTTCTTCAATGACCCTAATCCTATTTCTGTCTGCTATCAAGCAATGAAATATTCATACAGCTTGGAGCAATCATTACTATGATATTGGCGACTGCTGGTACTCTGATTTCATTGTTTCTTCTGCATTTATTAGCTAGTGATAGTCACCTTTCTAGTCCTGCAACTAACTAGAAGGAAAGGTTTGTCTTGGATGATGATTTAAGTTGTTTTAGTTCATGGTTATCTGTCTGCATTGTTTTGGGGTTATAGGAAGGTAGCATATCAAGGCAGAGAGTGCAAAATGAGACAAAGTGGCTGACTTTATGGTAACAAGTAAGGAAAGAAAGATAGAAGGAGAGAGAGAGCCTTTAAGACATGTATGTAGTCTTAGCAACAAACTATTTAACCTTGAGTTTATCAAGGATTCATTGCTTAATGAGATTAATATTCTCATGATCCAACCACTTTTCATTAGCATGGCAAACTGGGAATGTTGTCAATACATGATTCTTTGGTAACATTTTGTATTCAAACTATAACAAACGCACACACAGACACACACACACAGACATACAGACACACACACACACACAAAACTTTATCATTCCTCCTCTCTCTAACACTTAGAAATATTATTTGTGCTTATCAGGATTAACCAATGGATCCATGCTAGGTTCTGTTATCCATCTCATTTGTCTTATTCACTTAATTTTGTCATTAAGAATAATAAACCATGAAGACAATGTAAACTTATTGTGACTGTTAAAATTGTATATTACAATGTAATGTGAACTTGGAAGTTATCATTCCTGTTATTATAACATAGATTGATTAACTAAAAATTTATTAGAGATCATCTATCTAGTAGGGAAGTGAGTTCAAGGATAAAACCATTGGCCTTACATTAGATCAGAGTCTAAGCTCACCTAAGAGAATGACATCTATTCAACTCTAGCATTTCCAATTGTGTTGTGAGATCTACGTGAGGAATAAAGGTAAGAAATATTCATTAAAGTCACAGCCCAGTGAGCTCAGCCTATGACGTGACTAAACCTTTGCGACAAGACTGTAAGACTCCACCCCTACCCTTGGCTCAACACTTTACCATCACATCCACAGGACATCAGAGAAATTAGGACTAAAGATCCAAGAGACAGGAATTTTTAGGGGAACATTAGAGTAGCAGAGGAAACAAAATCAAGGGCAGCAGAGATATTTGACATCTTTGGTATTTGCTATAAAAAGCATTAATCATAGCCCAACTCCTAGTCAGATTAGCATAGAACCTCACCCTACATGCATATTTACCTAAATTCCTATTACCTAATATTTCATGTCTAACTTTCAACAACAACAACAAAACCATTTAGGCATGCTAAATGGCAAGAAAAGAAAACACAGAATGAAAGAGTCTTCTCTTTATGAAGACATTTTTCACTCCCAGATGAAATGAGTTGAAGTCACACAGAACTTTCCTTCGTTATGTTTATGCTATGAAATCCCATATATGATATCTGACTTCTAACTGTAAAAATTAGCTCAGTGGCTCACATAAAATGATGGGAAACTTTGTTATTAATTTAGTATCCAGGATAAAAAAATGATACAATTAAGGAAATACAATTTCAAAGATTCATTATTGAAACAAAAAGTTAAATATTTTCCTTAGGGAACAAAAAAACTGAAGGGAAATACTTACATTAAAGGACCTGATGGTTTTATGTTCTCATCTCCTAACCAGTCTGCATCCTTGGCTGATAGAGATCCCCATGACCATTGAAAAATAGTGAATATTTTAGAAACATTTCCCCTTCACGTAGCCTAGCATACTTCAGCTGTCTCTGTTTCCAAAACTCAAACGCTTCCTGAGAAGATCAGCCCAAAGGTGATTCAATAATACAGGAAGCTTGCTATCCAGACACAAATATGAATCATGGGTCAGAAAGGACGTGGGCATGAAGAAGACAGCCACTTCATCAGGTTGAGTGCAGAAGTCAATCTTATTATTCTTTAACAGAATGTTTCTTGGCATTTGGGGAAGCCAACAACAAGCTAGGTGCTTTAGAGAACATAGAATCAGACAAAGCTCTTGCCTGGAGAGTTCCTAATCAAATCAGACAAACCAGACGCTAACACTGTCCAACAGTCTGGAGTCGGGAGAGCTGAGTTTTACATGGGGAACCTAAGGTCACATTGGACAATGAGATATTCAGTTTTACCTCAACAAGCCTGCTCTCTGTGTTAAGAAGTTGGGTGAAGAAAAATCCCCAACATACTTTCTTATGATTTCTATTTATACATCACTCTAGAAGCTGCTTTATAAGAGAATACAGTTTGGTTTTAAGACTACAGTCTAGTTTTAATGTTTTCTGTAACATTGTTCAGGATAAATTTGTAAATTATATAAATCCACTTGTCCAATTTATTGGCGAAGGAAGTAAAACCTCAGAAAGCCTGAGACATAGGCAGAGGTTTATATTCTAAGTTTGACTATTCCATAGAATGGACTGTGGTCTCCAATTTCTGCTGACCCTGTGATACAAACCAGCCATTTATGGTACATCTACTCTCACCACTACTCTGCTGAGAGCAATGAAGGTTGTATAAGCAATTTTCATGAGTGAACTGGCCTATTTGGCTATAGACTATCTTGATTTGGATTATAGGCTCTTTACAGAAGACTTACTGGCATACCAATAACTCAGAACAGGAGAACTCTGAACTTATAGGATATTCATTAATATAGGGAAGTTGATGTCCCTGCTCATGTGAGATTTGGAGTTTAAAATACAGTATCATCTGTGCAAAGACCTTCTCACTCCTAGGTTAGATAATGTCTAATGCCCTCCTATAGCATTTTCCTCCTTTGAGAGCTCAGCACTACTGTAGTGGGAGGCCATTTGTTGGTTCCCAGCTGCCTGGCTAGCTTTGACCTGAAATAATCACACAGAAACCATATTATTTAAATCACTGCTTGGCCCATTAGCTCTAGCTTCTTATTGGCTGACTCTTACATATTAATTTAACCCATTTCTATTTTGTGTATTGCCAAAAGGCAATAGTTTACTGGCAAAGTTTCAGCATGTCTGACTGACGGCAGCTCCATGGCGTCTCTCTGACTCCACCCTTCTTTCTCCCAGCATTCAGCCTAGTTTTCCCTGCCTGCCTAAGTTCTGCCTTGCTATAGGTTTAAAGCAGTTTCTTTATTCGTGAATGACAATCACAACACACAGAGGGGACTCCCACATCACACTACATGTTATGTTCATTCCCTATTAGTCTGTATCTTTCCTCACACTAACCATAACATGATTGATGATCGATTTCAATAAAAATTTGAGATAAATAAATCCCATAAGTAGGAATGGCCAACACATTGACTGCTGGTTGCATATGGCCAAATGCAGCAGAGGACAACTATGAATGCAGTCAAACATAAAATCCTAAATTTACTTAATTAAAACATTATGAATCTTTTTTTGTAACTTGTTTTTGAGTTTCTCAAGAGTGGACTTGTAGATGGGAATATTGTGTTGCAATGTCAAAAGGTAGGATATATGCCAGTGCAGACTACACATATACTTTGCATCCCCAAGTTGAACTCAAGCATAACAATCTTAGAAATTTTCACAATGATCACCCCATGTCTAACTTCTTTTGAAAGGCAGAGTAGAGGTTTCACCCTTATGTTTAAATATTTAGGTTGGTTCCATAGTTAAAATAATAAGATTAATAGATGTGCTACTTCAGAACTCATCTATTCCATAGCTTCATCTATATTGCAAAATATGAGATACATACACAGAATTATGTCATTCTGGTATTTTAAGGAATGTATCAATGCTTCTGTAAATTGAACTCAAAAGAATGTTTAAAGAGCAATCCTAGCAAACTTGAATATCATGTGGTATTTAAGTAACATTTTTGTTTCTTTAACGTTCCTTTAAGATCTGTACATTTTTTAGCAGGGGAAATAGCCTTAAAGAATCTGTAGTAAAATAGATTCGTTCCCAGTTTTAGATTCCTATCCAGACAGGGTTGGTGTCTATCAGCTGGTGAAAGACAGAAGACCAGAAGAAACGTGCCCCAAATGTCGTGTAAACATGTTAGTCCCAGCGACTCAGCCAAGCCTAACATTCCTGAAATTGAAGTGCCCTAAAGGCCCCGCCACACACGTGTGGGTTTTTCCTCCACCCTGCGAAACTGGGGCATGGGAAAAGCTTGGGTTTCTGGAAATCTCAGGAACAGCTAGGGAGGAAATATTTCTTTTATAGACTGAGAAAAATTATAATTCAATCTCAAGTGAGTTCCTCAAAACTAATATTTAAGGGAAAAGCTGCCTTGGGTTGAGCTGATGGATCCTTTTAAGAGAAGTGCCCAGTCGTGAGCCAACATTGACCTTGCCCACTTGCAAGATCTCCAGTATACACGTAAGTATAAATATTTTTCCAGATTTTAAATAGACTTCATGCATTCAATTTCATTAGTAAAGACAAGGTTTATTTCATGGACAAAGTCTTTACATAGAATAGAAACCCATAGAGGAATCAGAGAGTTAGAAACTGATTTTGGAAATCAATGCTTTCTCATCTGAATATTTCTCAAATTAGAAAACTCAGGTCTTGAGAGTTGGTTGAACTTACTCAAGACCCTATGGCTAATGACGGTGATAATAGACAAGAAACCCAGCCTGGAATCCAACGCTAGGCTCTTTCCCTTTAAAATATGTGTTATTCTTTTAAGCTTTTAATTTTAACATAACTATTCTTATATAGCTTGAAAATAACACATAGATTTCTTGTGCTCTTTACCTGGTATTTTTTATTTTCTTGAATGATCAGATCATACAATCCTGAAGATATTATCACAGCTAGAATCCTGAAGATGATGCAATCAACACAGAACCTTCACAACGCATTCATCACATAGCTCTCAGGGTAGGCACGCTTATCTCTGACGTCATCTGTTTTAGTTCCACTCTGTTCTGTGACAAATATCACTACCACAAACAATGTGGAAAGGCACTGTTTCATTTGCCTTAAACTTCCAGGTCACAGTCCACCATTGAGGGTTGTTAGCGCAGGAATACAAGCAAGAACTTGAAGGAGAATCTAGGGCAAACCAATACTTTGCTGGCTCACTACCAGGTTTATGCTTAGCTCATGTTTTTATGGAGCCAAAAACACCAACCCAGGTATGGCACATCCCATAGCGGGCTGGGATTTCTTACATCAATTAACAGTTAAGACAATTCCCCACAGGCATGTCTATAGGACAATCTGATCTTGACAATTCTGCAATTGAGGCTCCCTACTCAGGTGACTCTAGGCTAAAGGTGTGCTGACTAGTTTGCCAACTTAACAAAATGTAGTCATCTCAGAACAGAGAATCTCAACTGGGACAATACCTCCATCAAATTGATCTGGAATCAGGTCTGTATGTGCATTTCCTTGACTAATATTGGAAGTTCTAGACCACTGTGCATTGTGGGTAGTACCACCCCAAGGCTGGTATGTAGAGCAAGCCAGTAAACAGCACTCCTGATTCTGCTTCAGTTCCTGTCCCCAGGTTCCTTCCATGAGCATCTGCCCTGGCTTCTGTCAGCAAAAAACTGTGATGTGAAAATGTAAGCCAAATGAACTCTTTCCTCCCCACATTGCTTTTGGTTTTAGTATTTATCACAACAAATGAAAACAAACTAAGATACTTGGGTAGCATCATTTTCTTAATCCCTTACAAGTAATTTGTTTTTCATTTCTATTATTTAGTCATTTTGAAACTATTATATGAATGGAATTGCAGAGCATGTAAACTTTGGGGGCCCTTTTCCCACATAGAATAATTCTCTGGGGATTTGTCACATTTGTGTTTATCAACAGTGTGTTCTCATTTTTTCCTTCTGAGAATACATGCTATAATTATACTAGAGTTTGTTAAACAATTCACTTGTTAGAAAATATCTAAGTAGGTCATTTTCAGTTTTTATTTAATTCAAAGAAATTTGTTGCAAGTATTCATGGAGAAAACTTTATGTAAAATTAAGTCTTAATTTCTCTAGGTAAATGTCCAGAAATGTAGTTGTTTGGCCCTATGGTGAGTGTGTTCCTCAAATTCTCATGTTACATTTGTATCAGTCATATACAATTTACTATTTTATCCATAGTCTTTGAAAAATTTGATATTGTAACCATGACTTTAACATGTATTTGTTAATTGCTGACAATAATGATTTTTATCTTGATTATTTTCCATCTATGCATCTTCACTGAAGGTCTTTATGTTTTTTATCCATGTTTCTCTGTGTTCATGGGCTATTGGTTCTATTACATCCTATGAACATGAAAGTTCACAGATGTGTAAGTCCCTTCTATAAAATGATAAGGACAATCTTTGCAATCTATGAATACTCATGTTTGCTTTGAATTACCTCTACATTATGCATGGTGACTTATCTGATACAAATGTTGTTATGGTAGGAGTTGTTGTGGTATATAATTTAGAGAGCAACAGAGAAAATGTTCAGCGTGATGTAGCTTTTTCCTCAAGTATTTTACATAAGTGGTTGGTTGAATCTGTGGACCCCAAGTTCATGTATATGGAGAATCAACTATATTTGACTTTTTTAACCAACTGAGTTTCAAGACTTTCTTATATTTTAGGTATTAATCAAATGAATAATTTAGAAATATTTTCTCTGAGTCTGAATGTGCTATTTTCAAATTCTTAATATCTTACACATAATATAATAAAATGATAACTTTAGTTAGGTACAAGTTACCAATCTGTCCTTTTATGGCTGTGATTGTTAAGTCCAATAAGTCTTTGTTTAGGTCTAAACTCAGGGATTTATAACTATGCTCTATTTTGAGTTAATTTTTGCATGAGATAATGTATCTAGATTGATAAAAATGGTTTTGTCTATGAATGTACAACTGACCCATCATTATATTTTTCCATTTGAGACAGGGTCTCTCTATGTATCTCCAGATGACCTAGAACTCACAATGTAGACAAGATTGGCCTTGAACTCACAGATGTCCACCTGCCCCTGCCTCCCAGCTGCTAGGATTAAAGACATGTACCACCATAGCCAGTATTCATCAACAGATTAAAATAAATGCAAAAACAAAATCCAGTATCTTTCCTGCATTGAAATAACTTTTCACTTTAACCATGAATCAATTTGGCACATTTTGTGGGTTTGCTGTGGTTTCTCTATTCTGTTCCCTTAATTTTCTATCTACCTTTCACAGATATCACACAGTCCTGGTTACTGTAGAGAGAGTGTGTCATGAAACTGGGTAGACGTACTCTTTTCATTTTCTTTCTCAACATAGCTATTTTAATGCTTTTCACATTCCATAAGCATATAACAATAGCTTTATATTTCTCTATATAAAGCCTTGAAGAAGTCTTAAGATTAAATGAGTTAAAATTCTGTATTTGACTGGGAATTTGAAGTTAGTATATTGACTTTTCCAATTCATGAGTATAGTATGTTTCTTAATTCATACCTTTGAATTATTTTATACAAATTTTGTAATTTTCATCATGTAATTCTCATTACATCTTATTACTTGTATATTTAAGTTTATCACTTTCACTAGAGCAAGAAGATTTTTATTTACTGTAAGCATAATTTATTTAATTTCAGTTTCCTTTGAATTATATAGGAATACTGTTAATTTTTGTGTCTATCCTTTTCTCTGTGCTTTGTTGAAGTCACTTATTAGCACAATGAATTGGTTTTCTAAGAATTACTTGAAATTTTCAATGATTAGCCTCCTGATTTCAAGAATACAAACATTCAGGCTTCTCACAATAGGGTCTCCGCTCAAACTTTAAGCAGTTGTTTTGTTGCCAAGGTGAAATCCCACAGAGATCTTTCTATGCCTTTACTTAGAGTTCACTGAGCGCAAGCTGCTGATGTAGAATAGTAGCATAATAGTTCAAAGGGAAGACTACATGGAATTGAATTCTGGCTTATTCATGCACTAGGCTTCCTAACTTGTTTACGTTTCCTAACCTTGAAATCTTTTCATATGTAAGCATAGATAATAATGCTATCTTTCCCATAAGAGCAGACAGGCTTTAACTGGACAAAATCTTATCACAAACCCTGATATGGTTTAAGTACCTAGCACAAATCTGTTGTTATTAAAAAGCATCCTGTCCTAGCATGCTGTATATTACTAGCTGGATGTGTCATATATGCTGTCCCCTGATTTTTAGCATGGCCTTGGAATAAATTTTAAGATGTCTTTGGTATTTTCTTCAACTAAGAGAGAACTCATATAATCTGTGGTGGTAAAAATTCTTCCACTGTGTGTTAATACAGTCTCCAACATTTCTTTGGTCAACACATTCCACATGGTGTTGGACACTGAAAACAAATTCAGTTGTTTCCTGAAACACAGAGCCTTTTAGAAAGGGAATCATTTTTATGTAAGAATGAACAATTTCTGATAAATCAGGTAATTCTAGATGGACAAGGCAGCCCCTTTCACTTAGAAGTTTCTAAAGGAGCTGTCTGTACTCACGCTTATACAGTTTCTTGCCTTTGTCAGTATGGGCTTGATATTCTAAACATATCATGAAATAAACTGTATGTTTGGCTCCGAAATTATTCTGTTGGTCCAAAATGGCATCAAAATTATTAACTAAATTTACATTGACTCGGAAGCAGGGAGAAAAGGAACTCGGGTGAAAATTTAGTTTTAATGCCAAGATTGAGCTCTGTTTCAGTGCTATGGCAACCACAGTAACTCAAACAAAGAAGACAAGGAACAGGTGTCTTCTATGTTTTGACATACCTAAGGCAGACAAGAAACAAGTGTCTTCTATGCTCTAACACACCCAAGGTAGACAAGGGCAGGTGTCTTCTATGCTCTTACACACCCAAGGTGGACAAGGGCAGGTGTCTTCTATTCTCTAACACACCCAAGGTAGACAAGGGGCAGGTGTCTTCTATGCTCTTACACACCCAAGGTGGACAAGGGCAGGTGTCTTCTATGTTCTGTGTGTTAGTCAGGACACCAGTCAGTGGCAAACAGTATGGTGATTTTTCTTAGTCCTGCTTTGTTAGAAGAAGATGTGGATTCTCAATATTGAGTTCATGCTATTTTCTTAAAATATCTCTTATTACTTCTGGGTCCCTATGTTTCAAATTTTCTCTCTGTACTTGCAGCAGTAGGTTTTCAAAGAGTTCTCACTAGCAAAATGCTTTCTCATTGTAGGCTTCTGGTAGAGTTGACCTCTTTTTTGTTATTTATGAGGTGACAACTGGTCCCAGAAGACTACATGGTCTTTCTTCACAAACACACTGAAAACAAAACAAGAAAAACGATTCCAAGTCAGCCCTGAAAAGCACATTGTTCACTGTGCTATTCAGTCATTGTTCTAAGCACGTGGTGATGGACCAAAAATTAATTTAATAGTAAATTGCTGATTTTCCTAATCAGACATAACAAAAGGTGGTTGCAGGTTTAGTTAAACAAATACTGGTAACATTCTAAATAGAATAAACAAAAACATATCAGTATTTTAAGGTGTGCATTCTAACATCACTGTAATGGCTTTTGTCTTTAACTCCTTTCTTTTCACACACACATGTATATATCTCTATGTGCTGCTATCTTATGTCTATTCAGGAAAATATTTGCCTGTACATAGATCACTGATAAATAATCAGCTACAATTTAGAGGTCTTCTTATAAATATTTTCTAGTCCACTGCTGTTTTTCACCAATATAATAATATTGATACACTGTAAATATTAACTTCTAGATACTTTTAAATAAAATTCTTGCCATATTATATTAAATAAAATATTTTAAGACTTCTTGTTCACATCAAATAATTGAACATTTGAGAATGTTTAAAAATGTAAAAGCATAATGAAAACAAAGCTAAACAATAATCCCATAATCAAATGAAACCCAAAAACTCAATCCTGTTTTCTTTAACATGAGACCGCTTCAGAGGAAGCAGTATGCTGTGAGTGCTGGATTAAGATTGGGATCTATGTAGAACTGAAAACTTAGTATTTTCTCTTTTATTGAAATGATTTTTTTCTCATATAATTTGCTTTAATTATAGTTTCGCTGGGCTGGAGAGATGGCTCAGAGGTTAAAAGCACTGGTTGCTCTTCCAGAGGTCCTGAATTCAACTCCCAGCAACCACATGGCGGCTCACAACCTAGTGTGCAAGTATACATACAGAGCATTAATATACATAAAGTATAAAGTTAAAAAAAAGAAAAGAATTATAGTTTCCCTGCCCTCTACTTCTCCCAGTTCCTTCCGCACCTCCTGTTTCATCCAGATCCACTCCCTTTAGGCCTCTCATTAAAAAAAAAAAAGCAGACTTCTAAGGGATAATCATAAAATAAAATACAATAATAACATGGAACAAAACTAAGAAATTAGAATTAGGCAAAACAAACAGAAGAAAAAGAGTCCAAGAGAAGGCACAAGAAACAGAGACCTACACATTTTCACATTCAGGAATCCCATAAAAAACACTAAACTGGAAGTCATATTATCTGCCCAATTTTTGATGGTGCAGATAGCAATTTCTTTTTGAATTCATATATTTACTTTACAACCCAGCTGCAGCCTCCCTGCCATCCTCCCTTTTCAGTCCTTCTCCCCTATTCCCCTCCCATCCCTGTGTTCCCACTCTTTTGTCTCCATCCAGGAGAGGGCTGGTCTCCTGTGGGTATCAATACAACACGGCATATCAAGTTGCAGCAGGACTGAGCACCTCCCCATATTAAGGCTGGGCAAAGTGTCCTATGAGAAGTAGGGTCCCAAAAGCCAGCAAAAGAATCAGAAACAACCCCTGTACATTGTTAGGAGTCCCATAAAAGAAGCAAGCTACACAACTCTAACATAAGCAGAGTGCATTTTCTAAACATTTTTGTTGATAGATATGAAAGCTATATTTAACAAAGTTAAATTATATTATAAAATTCTTTTATAACTTAATTTTAAAAGAATAACCAATCACGATCACTTTAATGACTGTCACTATATCTCCATCATCAGTTAGTGGCTATAAAATATTTTCCATGATTTTTTCAACCAAGTTTTAGATTATGTGTGGATTGTGGATTTTCAAAACAATTCCAAACTGAGATACATATGTCTATCTTTGTGTAAATTATTTGTTATTTCCTTGGGGAAATTCCTAGAAATGGACTTGTTGGAGCCAGTAAGAAATGTTTTTAATATGTGTAACATATACTGCGTAATTGTCACCCAGATCATTAGTACTCGGCTCTGATTCTAAGAACTGTCTGTGGCAGCACGGGTTTCCTTATTCAGTATCATTCGTCAACAGCATCAGTAAGCTTTCATTTTTATCTTTGTCCAACTGGTTATTGGAAAACACAACTTGTACATTGTGTAAAACTAAAATTTCTGTTTTCTTTTGAAACTATATTTATTCATTCAGTGTTTTATAATGTGTGTGTGTGTGTGTGTGTGTGTGTGTGTGTGTTGATGGAATCTGGAGTCTTCAGCACGTGCTGATACTGGCTTATACCACACCAAGCCTACTGATAATTTTTATTATTACTCTAAATGGTTAAACTCTAGCTCAGTCTTGATATCTGCAGAGGGAGCAGATTACTAGAGTTTCACATATTTTAAATGTAGAACAATTTTAAGCTCATCAATTTCTTTCAAAATCAGAATATCTAATAGACTTTTAAAGAAGAAAGTTTGTTTTTAGACCTTGTGTAGTGTCTTTCTATGAGAACGAAAAGTGTAGGTTGAAGAGTAGAATTTTAATTGTATATTTTGCATATTTAATATTATTTACTGAGATTTCTATGAGGTGTTTATGGCAGAGGTACTGAATGAATCCCTGAACTAGCCTATTTTCTTTAAACAATATCACACAGTGATAGTACAAAAGTTCTACTGCAAGAGACGTCATATCCCTAAATGACAAAAAGTCTAATTTGAGTCTGAGTCTGCTAGGTGTCCAGACTTTGAACTATGAGTTATTAACAATATACTGCTTTCTCTTCAGTGGTCTCACGCTGATGGCAGTCAATTCTCTCTTGATGATGGAAGACGCAGCATCAATCCTGTCACATGATACACCTAGCAGTATCCCACTACTAGACATTTAAACAATGAGAAGAGAGAGAAGCACTTGTCAGCTTTTTCTTCATTCAGTTCCCTTTCTCACTGCCAGGCTTCTGCTTCAGCCAGCCATGCGGTGCATGATGGTTTGTGTGAGAGCCGATCCCCTTCTTTTCCCACAGGCACTCATCCATCCCTGTTCTGTTTTCCTTCATCTTGAGGGTAATGTGTGATATGCCAGGCCCAATTCATTACTCATGTGGAGCCTGCAAATTCTTCAGAAGTCAGAGCACTGGTCTTTCTGGTCCTATGGTCCTTGCTCTCTGCCCTTTGGGACCGGAGAGTGAGAGAGGCTGTCACACTGGGAAACACAGACTCTGCTGTCTCTCAAGCCTCCAGCCCTGATGCAGTATTTCACAGCTGGCCTTTCTGTTCTATAGCAGCAGCATAGCAGCCAGGGTGTGGCTTGTGTTTCTGATTGTTTACAGGCTCATGGAACCCACGGAATGGGTACATAACTGTCCACAAATGTCTCCAAGTATCCCTTACAGTTTAATCTCTATGTGCTTTTCTCCACGGCAATAAAATTTTCCATTGTGAGGGGGGAGCCCTTGGCTGTCTTGCAAACTTTGCAGAAAAATACACATTTGCCCTCCTATCTTCCCATCTCTGAGACTAGCACAGAGTCGGGATTCTTTAGACCCACAGTTACCTGATTTATTACAAAAGGACTTTGCTCATTTAACAATCATTTAATAAGAGCTGAATGTACACTAGATACTACTGACAGAGAATAATAAACCAGATGAGAGACCCCCTTGGTGGCATTAGAATCGGAAGAAACAAGAAGCAAATAACCTAATAAGCAAGAATAGTGATGTTTGCCGTGAGTGTCCACAAAAGAATGATGCCTGCTGATGTGAATGGCTGGAGGTAACTGGCTCTACTTAGATCTGGAGGCAAAGAATATCACTGTATTAACAGAGGCAACATTTCTAAGAAGAGACAGTCTTAGTCTAAAAGGAGGAATTTAGAGAAAAAGGAGTCAATGAAAGAGAAATCATAGAAAATACAGGCATAAGTCATACTAAGCTTTGTGGACTAGGAGGATGAAGACTTTAGATTTTTTTTTATTCTGAATATAATATAAAGTTACTGAAAGGTTTGGTGTAAGTGTTACTAGATTTCTTTTCCAGAGGCCTGACTTCGTTGGGCAGATTTGGCCACATACCTTCCTTGAGAGCCCAATTAATAGAGCTGAAGCAAGATAGGGGTTTATTTCTTGAACTCACCAGGAAGATAGCTGTCTAGAAAACTGTCCTCTCCCTCCAGACAAAGATTCAAGGATCTACATGGAAGGACAAATGCAGACAGCCAAAAGATACACATGTGTACCAAAGTTCTGGTCAGGTTGTGGTCTGCAGGGTCTGCATGGTCTGCAGGGTCTGCATGGTCTGGATGATCTGCATGGTCTGCAGGGTCTGCATGATCTGCATGGTCTGCACGGTCTGCAGGGTCTGCAGGGTCTGCACGGTCTGCCTCTAAGTCTCCCTATTTTGAAGGATCCAGCAATGTTTTGGAAGGAACTGCAGCAATACTTTGTGTTTTCATGTTTTTATTCATGATTTTTGTATAGATTAGAGAGGAGCAAAACCAACGGAAAATACCATCTAGAAGAAAGAAAGGCTGGAGTTCTCACCTGAGCAGTTGGGACGATAGTGATGACTTGTACTAACATAACACAGAACCAGGAAAGAACAACTGACGAGTGCAGGGACTTAAGACTTCTGGTAGACATGCATCCAAGTATGAATATCCCCTGCAGTGTTGGGTTCCATGGGACTCAGTTATGATCACTGTTTGAGAAGCATGCTTTGATGAGTTGAACCCCAAGTGAAGAGTGCATTCACTGAAAACATACAGAATACATGGGTGAGCGAGGAGCATCTTTGGAGCCAAATCGTCTCGATTTCTTTCAGTGGTGTCAGCCTTCTTATTCTATACATTGAGTTATTCTGTTCTCGGTGCACCAGTGTTTTGTCAAACACAGCTAGAATTCATCCCCATGGCACTGATCTGCTCCACGTTGGAAAAGTTCTTAAGCCCAATGGACTTGCCTTGTCACCTTCTTGACAGGAAGCTTTTGCCCCACCCTCTCTTTTAAGCTCTTCACTTAGTCACACATATCCGTCCAGCAGAAGTCTCCTTATGACACAGCTTCCTTCTCATCTGGGATGGTTTTCTTCCATTATTCTTTGTCATATCTTACTTTGAGCTCAAGGAAAATTCTGCTTCCATGGCAACCTGCTCCTTGGCTCCCCTTATCAATAGCTGACCCCCTCTCCTTCCTCTCTTCTCTCACAGAAGTCATTTGAACTTCTGCTTCCAGGATCACTTTAATACAACCTGCATGCTCTTATATAACTGTCTTAAAATTTTATTTTATTACATTTACAAATTTTCACAATTCTTTTCCTCCTCCCCATACTTTGAATATCATGGCCCCTTTTAAGGTTAGAAATATGACATAAATCTTGGATAATCAATGGTTGCTTTCTGAATGAATCAGTCATTTAGGTTTGCTTTGAAATATGTCATATAAGCAGTCTGAGCTTATAAAAGCAAAACATTTGACTAAAGAACAAAATCATAAGAATAAACCTTAAGAGGTATAAAATAAAATAAAACAAAGAATATTGGCTTGCACTCAGATTTATTAAGCAACATGCTCAGGTTTCATATTACAAATTGTAATGATTTGATTGGCCCTTCAGACCCCACAGAATTATGAAATATTTTCATTTCTCCCCAAATACTGAATTGTTTGAAAACCTGAAGTTAACCATTCTTACATGAATGTTTCCTACTACCTGTTTGTGTTGCTTTGCTTCCTGTGTTTAAATTAGAACAAACCAGGTGGTGGTGGTGCACATCTTTAATCCCAGCACTCAGGAGGCAGAGGCAGGTGGATTTTTGTGAGTTCGAGACCAGCCTAGTCTACAAGGGCTAGTTCCAGAACAGGCTCCAGTGCAACACAGAAGCCCTGTCTCAAAAGAAAGAAAGAAAGAAAGAAAGAAAGAGAACAAAGATTTCTAAAAGTAAACTAGCAATTGAGCATCCTGCTCATGCCCGAAGTCTGTGTCCACACACAGACCTTTCAGAATACACTTACATGATTCTCTGAAATAAGAACAATAAAATCTAATGAAAGAGATTGAACGGACTTCAAGTCCCCTTAAATTGAGATGCTAGGTAACAAAGAGGAACCTAAGGGAGACATACATGAATCCCCATGGGAAGGGGAAATAGACAATATCTCCTGAGTAAATTGGGAGCATGGGGGAGGGGGTGGAATGGGAGGGTGGAGGGAACATGAGGGACTGGGATGGTCAAGTTAGGGGAAGGACAGAGAGGAAGAAAAAGGAAAGAGATATATTGATAGAAGGAGCCATTATGGGGTTGGTGAGAAATCTGGCACTAGAGAAATTCCCAGGGATTCACATGGATGACCCCAGCTAAGAATCTAAGCAATAGATAAATTGCTGCACTTCCCGTGTTATCAGATTGATGACTGACTATTTTAGTTGTCATCAGAGACGCTTCATCCGGTAACTTAGGGAAGCAGATGCAGACACCCACAGCAAAGAAAGCTTTATTACTAGAAGTAGATTCTCAAATATATATTTACATTCAATCCTCTGTGATGTCTTCTAACAGAGCACCTGAAAATGTTCAGTCTGTTTGCAAAACGAAGATGGAGGGAAAATGGCAACAAGCTTGTTAGATTATTGTGGTAATGACTCAAAGAAAGGGTCTTAGAGACCACCAACAGCCAAGTGCCATACCACAAGAAACACAACATTTGAGACAGATTCTGATATATTCTTTGGGTTTGGACAAAAGGTGATTGAATTTGTATTTAGCACAGTCTTTCTCTTAATTTGATAATAGTTCCCAATGGAATGAGAAATGCAGGAGTTCATTATACTAATCTCTTTCTGATGCTGATTTTTCCATAACAAAAGTTTAAAAAATCAAATAAAGTTGATCTAAAGGGGAAAATGTCTTGCAAATGGCGTAAATAGTTCACTATAATACAACCATGATTTCAGTTTTGAAAATTTTGGGCAAAGGAAATATCAATCTTGGTCTTCTAGCATTGTCTGTAGGAAAACATAAATAAATAATATATTACAGGCAGTATCATATTATTACAGCATTCACACTATGCAAAGGCCTACAGTTTCATTCCTTTAACTGAAATTGCCTGAAAATTTTGCCTCATTAATATCATTATAGACTTGAATGGAATAGAGTTAAGAGATTGTCAGTGGGTTTTGATTTTTTTGGTAATGCAGAGCTTGCAACAAATATAAGCATAACTGTTGGTAAAAGGCAAGCTTCTTACTGAGAAAACACCGTTACTTCTTGGTTTTTACAAGTGAGCTAACAATTTCTCAATGGACATATCATCTAAACTTATATAACATTTTTAAAAATATCAAAAAGAACCAGAAAGGTTCTCAATAAATTCTATAAGACTGTTATAAACTTATTACCCAAGCTACACAAAGGTAAAAGAAAGAAAAGGTATCATTGTCTAATTCCATTCCTGTCTATGGATGTAAGAACAAAACCTTAACAAACCAAATCTAATAGAATATAAAACGTTATATATATATATATATATATATATATATATATATATATATATGTGCATACTAATATAGTATTTGTCTATCTGTCTATTTATCTATCCATGTATCTATCATTTATCTATCTATATCTATATCTATCTATCTATCTATCTATCTATCTATCTATCTATCTATCATCTATCATCTTCCATGAAGTTAAGCTTTATTCCTAGAAATCAAGGTTGACAATAGAGTATCTCACTAAGCTAGAACTGGAGGGAATTTCCTCCTTTATTTTCTCAATCTACTTTTTTCTTTTGTATCTGCTGCCTATGTATATCACTCACTGATACATGGGCATTCTGTCACGACAGACCCTCCTCCAAAGAAAATAAGTGTTTCTCCTCAGCAATCAGCAACTGCCAATAGCAACACAGTTAAGGGTGGGGCCACTATTAGGCTCCTCCCCCATTCACATTGGAATTTGTAAGTGGTTTAATCTTGTGCAGGTCTTGTGCTGGTGACATCAGCTGCTGTGAGTTCATGTGTGCAACAGCCAAGTCATGTCAAGAGCACAGGATTTCATGGCGATCTTCCCCATGTCCTGCTTCTGAAATGCTCCCAGCCTCCACTTGCTCTGGATGGGGAGATAACTCAGATGTCTTGTCTATATCTGATCACTCACGCCATTTATTCTGAGCACTTTGAACCGTTATGAGTCTTCCCAGTAACTACTATCCACCGAAATAAGCTTTTCTGACTGTGGTTGAGGGCAACACACATCTTGGACATAAAAATAAGTATCTAGAAGACAATTGTTAATATGAACATCTAGAAAAAAATATAGGTTTTGCCTAGGTACTGACCTCCCTGGTCTTAATTTTTGACAATGTTTGCTTGACCAGGTTTGAATTCCCTTCTATAGAGGAAGCCTCAAAATCAAATAAAGGTGGTGGTTGATTACTCTAATAAACAGTCTTGCCAGTATTGCACCAGTGAGGACATCTTGTCTGAAAAGATGGTACCATATTATGCAAGGCTTAGCACTCGGTAAAACGATCTATGTCTCCCCTAACCCATCCCACACCCTGCAGTGTGCATAGAATTTCTCAGGACTAAGAAAGCTAGCCAGCAGAAAGAGAGAGAGTTTCTTGATCAATTTAATATTGACTTCTCCACGTTCTACAGCTAAAGTGTGGCATCTTCAGCAGCAGTATTGTACCACCTAATTATAGTGAGGAACCAAGAACAATGTTAATAGACTGTATTGTTCTAGGTGTCTCTGGGGTCTCCCGCACTGATAACTCTTTCAGTGCCTAGCATTAGGATTTTCACTTAATAGTCTTTGTCTTCTGCAGCCACCATGGTTCACTTTATGGAGTACCTTTGTTCAAGTCCTTTTCTGAAAATTCCATTTTTCAATTAGCTTACAATTTAGTGAGTTTTCAGGAGGCCTTATACACTCTTACCTTTAATTAAGCCTCTCCTTATACTCACTTTCCCGACTCTGCTTATATCCCTGCTTAATTGGTGATGGTGGCAGGAGTCACAGTGGTGGCAAGGGACAGTGACGGGGTGGTACTCCTATATGGAGATTAATATTCTATTTCTTTAACCCAATCTCCTATGAATATTATTTATTTCATTTTTTTTATTATTCAAACAATTTTCCTAAAAATGTTCCTGTAGTTGTCTCCTATAGGCTTTCAAAAGTCATTTCAAATAATATATATTTCAAATGCATGAAACTTTGGGACCTATACATTTATTATGTATAATTTGTTCATTTACTTAAATTGAGAGAGTCACATATTTGGACAGCATTACTATAATAATTTATATTCATATCCCAAGCCAAAAAGTTGATAGAGTGTCTCTTTGTCTGAGAAGTGGTAATAAAGTCTGTCTCAGCTTGGCAGGTTAAAAAAAAAAATCGCTCGAGCCAAGACTTGAATTCCATCCCTGAAATCCCCAGTGAAAAGAGACAACTTTGAAATGTTGTTGCCTGGCCTCCCCACACGTGTACTGTGGCATCCGCGTACCCCTCATACCCATTGCACAGGTAACAATGCCCAAAGTTAAATAAATTCAACTTTGATTTGTTTCTCATGTGCCTCGTAAGCATTTCCTCAACTGTGCTAGTCCATTGCTTGTCCTCTATCTGTTTTCTGTTGGACTTCCTCCCTTTCTCGCTGCAAACATTCTTGAAGCGTGTTTGAGGGTGAGTCTTTGGACTTTTCTGCATGTCTCAGCTCTGACTGCCCACTTTCCTCTTTCTTAAAGATGAACTTGCAGTTTAAATACTAGTACAATCAATTTCCATCTTTTACGATTCGTCTGCACTACTTGAATGTGTATATCCCCTCAGATGTGGAGACTGTGTGGTCTGTAGTACAGAGACCGCACTGGAAAGTCTCAGAGGGGCTTAATAAACTTACTAAAGAGACTGCTAAAGGGTTTTGGAAACTGTTATTGGTAACTTGACTAAGGAAATAAGCGTAAAAGTCTCTTTTAGTGTGATATTTTTAAATAAAAAAATGTTCACATGCTCTTTAAGTTGTATGCATATAATTTTACATTATTTAACTATCCATTGAAATTTGCTTCTGAATAACATCTAACAACCCAAACAAGTACGTAATGATATAAAGTAGACTGAAAAGAAAACGTAAAAGTAATGCTCTAATTGTATATAGACAGAAAAACAAAAAGAGTAACAGGGGGAGAAAGTTGAGGATGGCACATGAAAAAAATATGAAAATATTGCTGATGTCTGTAAAGTCAGAGTATATATAAATTCTGTTTTCAATTATTAATTTCACTGTCTTTTTATACAGTTTCATACATTGGTACACATTGCTTTTAAGGATAGCAAAAAAGTTGAGAAAAAACCCACAAAAGTGAGTGAAATAAGCTTGAGAAACACGTCTGATAAAGATGCATGTGTAATTAATTTGGTAGATAGTTAGCTGGCAAATCAAATATGCTACTAGGGTAAGGCAGAGCTTTGAAAAGAGTGGACTGGGGAAGGGAATTTTCAACACAACCATGATGGGTAATTTCATATGTCAACTTGACTTAGCTAAGAGATTCCCAAATACTGGTAAAACGTTATGGGTGTGTCTGTTGGGGTATTTCTGGAAGGGATTATGATTTGAATTAAACTAAGTCAAGCAGAGCAGATGGTTCCTGTCAATGTGGGTGGGCATCATTGTTTGCTCAGAGCTGTAATGGTACAAAAAGGTGGAGGAAGTTGGGATTGGACCCGTGCATCCACACTCTTCTGCTCTGGAACATGTGTACTGCTGATTCTGGGACCTTCAGATGAGGACTGAATTTTTCCACCAGCTTGCTATCTGTCCAACTTGTACATAAAATGTTACAGAACTTCTTAGTTCTCCAAATCATATAAGCCAATTCCTCTAATACATTTCTTAAACGTCTCTCTTATCACTGGAGAATTTTAACTAATATAACCACCTGAACAAAAATAATTCATCCAATTCCCTTTAATTGTCTGAAACATTTGTTGGTCCATTGAGAGCCATGATTTCTGTGAAGATCTGAAAATCAAATACAGATGCCTGACTCATTGGGTAACAACAAGGATCAAATAGGGGTAATCAGCTTCATCTGTATTTAAATTTCTTTTTCTGTCTTAAATATTCATGGTTTTGTTGTATTGCTAATAAATAATGTAAACAACTGTCCTTGACGAATAACTAAAGATACAACTTCTGAGGGCAAACTGCTCATGTTGGTATTATGTGTCCATTCTAATCAGCTTTGTGTCTTGAAGGAAGATACTATAACGTTTCTGTATCTTTGAAATGAAGATAGTATTTATTACATTCATAACATTTTAGCAAGTGTAGCATCTTTCACTGTGGTCAAGAATGTTCTCCTAAAGCTTGGAAAATTCTCAGTGCCCCTTCCATACAGAAAAAAGACAGGAAGTCCCATCACCAAGTTGTTTTGCATCCAGAAAAGCTGAAAGCTTCTGTATAGTCTCAAATGTTTCCTAGGAATGTGGGCTCCAGAAGAAAAATCTGGAGCATTGGCATAAATCAGCCCCTTAAGTTCCAGCTGAAACATATTTCATTCTTTTAAATATACTGCACAAACCAGAGGAAGAATGCAATGTGTATAAAACTAATCTTCCTGAGATGATCATTTTTATAAACAATATGAATTCATACACTTTTTAGCTCATTTCCTGATGTTTATCTTATATTAATTAGTTTACTTAAATAATGTTTAGATTGAAATCTCAAGCTAAGCCCTATGAAAAGAATTTAAGATTGCTGACATGTAATAAGTTTAGTTCTATGCTCAATCCTGGAACAACCTCTCTTGAATTAAGGACGGACAGCAATATGTCATTGTTTTGTACTTCCATCACGGGTCAAGTCACTCTACAGGTATCATCAGAAATAAAGTAGATCAGTATGTGACAGTTCCACATATAAAGAGCTTAGCAATTGGCTTTGAAGATTCTAAGACTTAGAATTAAGTTAAATGCATTCAGATGTTGAAGTTAGATAAAAACATTTGCTTTTAGAACCTTATGCTTTTAGCTCCAGAAAGTCAATGTGCTAATGACTACTGGCTTCCAAATGTACAGATAGAACATGAAAAAATTCACATTAATTTTACTAAATGTAGATGAAAGAAGTTGTACATTTTACTTTGGAGAGTCATTGATATTTTGACAAATATACAATCTTACATTTCTTCCCAAAGTTACAAAGTTGTTGAACTCTTTCCAGATAACACATAGTCCATTATAAAACTTGTCTGTGTGCAACTTCATAGTCCAAGCTAAAGGACAATGAGAAGGCTATGACACTGTTGGCTATTCGCTGACAGAAAGATCAGTTTAGAAAGAAGTTCAATTGTAGGATTGGCATTGTTGAAAGTATATCAATTCACTTTATTATTCTAAATATTATAACAGTCATTGCTCAATTGTGAAATTGGAAGAGATTTTCCTTGGAAGAAATAATCAAGTAATTGTCTTATATCTTTGGAAACAATCAAGAATTACACTAAAGGCAGCTGTGATACTGTAAAACTCAGGAAATTTGAGAAGAGTCATTTCCTATGCATTTACTCAACGAGTCTGTCTGCTTGATCACACAGCCAAGAAATCTCATAGTTCTCCAGGACTCATTGCTGCTAGAGTGAGTCTGAAGGACTTTGAGACTGTTAGACTGACCTAGTAGTTGGGATAGTCCTGGAGACACTGTGATTTGAAAAACAAATCCTATCTGTTTAGGATCGTGACACTCACACCCACCTTGTCAAAGTGTGAGTTGTTAAAGGCACGTGACTTCAGCTAAAGAAACTACCACACCCGTGGTTATACCTCCTTTATTGAGACAGTGTATATCAATTTCTGACTGATGATAAAATTACAAAGGCCAAAAATATTGGCTTTATCTGGAATTACTTTGAAGGGTTTTTTGAAGCTCCAGGGCTTTTTAGAAGATGGCATCTTTGACTGTGCTGTAGTTCAATTTATCCCTCTATCAAACACTGCTGCTTTCCCCTCTCCTACAAAAGTTGTTCTAAGAACATTTTCTGACCCCAAATATCCTGAATATCAGTAGACTACCAGAGTCTGTCTCACCAGAAACTTGTCCTTTCACAGATGGGATCAAGAATTTCTAGAAAATAGTTTATAAAAGAAGAGTCTGGTTAGACCTCCCCATAGACATTTGATAATGAAAATTCTAATTTTTGTTGGTGGGTAGAATATTAATAGGTCTCACATGCTGTAGCATATTATTAAAAACTTGAAAGAAAATGACCTGTGTGTGAGCACCTTAGGCATATCCTGAGGCAACAATAATTCTGAAGGCTATAGCTTAGCTATACTGATTTGATACTATAATGCAATACTATTGAGAAATAGAGCTTAGCTCGGTGATACAGAGACAACTGAGAAGGACATTAAAATGACAAGATTAAAGGAATTAAATACAAACCCTGAGAGTTAAGTAGCCTCCATTGCAGCAAAAGATGTCAACATCTCACATCTGGTAGAGAAGAAAAGAATTTTTTCAGGGTAGTAGACTTCCAGAGAAAGTTAACTTTTCAACTGCAGCAAACATTAAGATGAAAAGCAACACACCTGGGGATTATGGAACCCTGGGGTTAAAATCAGCACATCAGGAGGTTATGGGACCATAGGATTAGTTACAAATTGTGAATCCTGAGGTCTCCAGATCCCTTTGAGTTTGCAAAGTCAGAACAATCATCCATCTTAAAAGATACTTCTTCCCTCTTCTATTTTTTTTCTATTTATTTATTTATTTTTTATTGGAAAAAAAATTTCCGCCTCCTCCCAGCCTTCCATTTCCTTCCCCCTCCTCCAACTCCTCTCCCCCCCCCACTCCTCTCCCCCTCCCTCTCCAGTCCAAAGAGCAGTCAGGGTTCCCTGCCCTGTGGAAAGTACAAGGTCCTCCCCCCTCCATCCAGGTCAAGGAAGGTGAGCATCCAAACAGGCTAGGCTCCGACAAAGCCAGAACAAGCAGTAGGATCAAAACCCAGTGCCATTGTCCTTGGCTTCTCATCAACCCTCATTGTCCACCATGTTCAGAGAGTCTGGTTTTATCCCATGCTTTTTCAGTCCCAGTTCAGCTGGCCTTGGTGAGCTCCCAATAGATCAGCACCACTGTCTCAGTGGGTGGGTGCCCCCCCTCAGGGTCCTGACTTCCTTGCTCATTTTCTCCCTCCTTTAAGCTGCTCCTCATTTGGACCTTGGGAGCTCAGTCTGGTGCTCCAATTTGGGTCTCTGTCTCTATCTCCATCCGTCACCAGATGAAGGTTCTATGGTGATATCTAAGATATTCATCAGTATGGCTATAGGATAGGGCCATTTCAGGTTCCCTTTCCTCAAAAGGAACTATCTGGGGACATCTCCCTGGACACCTGGGAACCCCTCTAGAGTCAAGTCTCTTGCCAACCCTAAAATGGCTCCCTTAGGTCATGCTCAACCTCCTTAACAATAAGGGAAATGCAAATCAAAACAACTTTGAGATACCATCTTACACCTGTCAGAATGACTAAAATCAAAAACACCAATGATAGCCTTTGCTGGAGAGGTTGTGGAGGAAGGGGTACACTCATCCATTGCTGGTGGGAATGCAAACTTGTGCAACCACTTTGGAAATCAGTGTGGTGATTTCTCAGGAAATTTGGGATCAACCTACCCCTGGACCCAGCAATACCACTCTTGGGAATATACCCAAGAGATGCCCTATCATATTACAAAAGCATTTGTTCAACTATGTTCATAGCAGCATTATTTGTAATAGCCAGAACCTGGAAACAACCTAGATGCCCTTCAATGGAAGAATAGATGAAGAAAGTGTGGAATATATACTCATTAGAGTACTACTCAGCGGTAAAAAACAATGACATCTTGAATTTTGCATGCAAATGGATGGAAATAGAAAACACTATACTGAGTGAGGTAACAGAGACCTAAAAAGATGAATATTGGATGTACTCACTCATAATTGGTTTCTACCCATAAATAAAGGACATTGAGTCTATAATTTGTGATCCTAAAGAAGCTAAATAAGAAGGTGAACCCAAAGAAAAACGTATAGTTATCCTCCTGGATATGGGAAGTAGACAAGATTGCCTCTTCTATTTTTTTAAAAACAAAATCTATAGCCAATTTGTAATATATCTTTTCCAGGAAAGTGGTAAGTCTGCTAAAGGAAAAAGACTATGCAACAAAAAATCATCAAGACCGAGTCAACATGTACTAGACCAAGCCAGGAAAGTTATTATGAGATTTATTCCTGAGGCACCGAATCAGTGTAGCAGAACATAAGTTGGAAAAGTAAGAGTTTATTTGCTGTTCTCCTGGGATACAGGGTCTAACTCCTTGGCAAGACTCTAGGAGAAAAGTGTTAACATACAGTTCCTTGGAAGCTCTGGAAAAAAAAACAACAACAAGATTTGCTCTAAATGAAGCAAAAATAGAACTATTTAGTGACAAGTCTCTAGAAGATGGTCAATAGGCTACGAGAAATGAATATACCAGTAGCCAGCTGTGTAGTATATGTGGCCATAGACTCTACCAAAGGACAGTATGATAGAGAACTAAGAGACATTCTGTTTGCCAGTGCCCCCAAGGACTGTACTGGTGAGAGAAATGCAGCATCTCAAAGAACTTTAGAGGCTTATCCCATGACAGGAGGGGATGCTGCTACAGAAGCAGAAATTAAGATGACTGAGGTTAGATCATAAGCTGTGAGTAAGTAAACTTCCATATGAGTTTGAAATGACCTTCAGAGCTGACCTTTAGAGAGTGATGAAATGAGTCACAGCATAAAAAACTTCTAAGTGAATAGGTAAATGAGCAGAAAACAGGGACATTTATCAATTTATATCACAAAGCATAAAGAAAAGATTTATGAATATGAAGATAAGAAGACTTTTTAATAAAATGGCAATCCCTTATCCAATGAGTCAAACCTTGGGGTTAGAACCCAATGACTGAGAAGCCTATAAAAGAGACAGTGCTGCAAGTCCATGGTTAATGTGTCGGACAGTAGTGCCCTTCCCTAGTTATTCTCCTCCCAAGGTGACATACAGACATTTATTAATGAAATCATATGCTAATTAAAGAGGAGTATCTATGTACTTCAATGACTCTTGGATACAACATCTAGGGTAATAATTATACACAAGACCTGAAATGTTGTTATAGCCTGACAAACTAAAAAAGGGATAGTGAAAGTTGAGAAGTAGAGGGAGCTCTTGGCAAGTCTGACTTTAATAAGTCTTCATCTTTGTTTCCAGACATGTAAGTCATACAGCTTAAGGACTATAAGTCAGAACAGGAGTCTGAAGTGAGTGAAAGTGCCCACATATGTCTAACAAAACTCATTTAAAAAAAGCAATATGGAACTCAGGTAGTAATAGCAAAGATGAAGGCCTAAAGGAGTCAAAGATCCTTGTATTATTTTTACTATTTATATATTATAAATATTTTATAATGTTTCCTCTTTATATTATTTGACTTATCATTCTGATGATCTGAAAACCTTTGGGTTATGTAGGATGTTAGTAGACTGCTAGAAAGTCAACAAAATGATCCAATTGCAACTTCTTGCCCGGATCTGTTATTGGTAGGACAAACTAACCCAGCCTTGTCTGTGTGTGTGTGTGCTATGAATCCACGGGTCTGGCAAGTGACTTATTCTACAACTCAGTCAAAACAGAAAGTTAAAGCCAGTTAGCATTCACATGAAACAGGATATCAAAGTATTGACCCAGACAACTTTAGATATCCGGCCATCTCTCATTATTGTTCCAAGGGAGAATAACCATCTGCATATTCTGTATGATACCACATTGTTCCACTATCTTGAAGTCCCGCATCAGTTGGAACAAAGGAGGACAAACTGCCAAGTACTCTGGAGACCCTGATGTGTCCTGTTCAATTAGTCATGTTATCTTCAAGTTCCAGACTTGTGTGTCATTGTATTAACTGTGTGCATCTTATTTATGTGATATGTCTTCAGAAGTAGGGGATATATACTAAAATTTTATACTTTGTGGACTTAAACTTATAGTTTTCCAGAGAGATGATGCTACCAATAAGGAATACAGTAGATGTTTCATTAAACTCTAAGCGATATTTGGTCATCCAATTACTTTGTGTTCTCTGTATGAAAGATCAAGAGACTGTCAGGAGGAAATCAGTTGCTGCTGTATTCTGTAAATTGTGAAGGATACATATGGCACCCTCATGGAATAAAGCAGTTTATTTGAGCACATGCTCATCTATGCTCTGTTTTGAGGATGCTGTAGTTACAGCCTGAAAGTGACAAGGTGAATGGAGACTAATGAGTGAGAGTCTAAGTCATCCCACCAAACATGTTACTTAGTTGGAAGGGCAGACACATTTTCTAAATAAGAGAAGGATCTAGAATGAATAGCAGGGGACAAAGGTGATGAAAATGAGTTACACTATATAGGTAGCAATGCAGTAGGAACTGAAGTCTGTTCCAGTATGGTTCCCTCTGACAAAAGGTCCTAGCCATGATCCTGGAAAAGACAGGATGAATTTACGGTAGGAAGCAAGCAACGTTGAGTGGTGCATAGGACACTGGGGTGGGTGGATTTAATTTTTTGCCATTCTTACATCTCCAATATCATTTCATATTGTTTTTCTCTTTCACTGCATTTTAATTACAGTTAGTTCTTTTATTCGCTTGGCACACCTTTCAGGTCTGTTGGGATTTTTATTTGTTCTATTTAGAACGCTCTTATTCCAGCTTTTGTCAGAGTGGTCCCAATATCCTCCACTAGTTCTTAGCTAATCTCAGATGTCATTCTGCCTTCAAAGTGCTACAAGATTGCATTATCTAAGATAGACGTCCCAGTTATTGCATAGCTTCGTAACATAACTTTGCAATACTGTCTGCTAATCATGTTATTTACTTGCTGTGTTTTATTCACTGATGTGTAACGTTCTACAAGGACAAGGGACAAGGCCTTGTCTGTATTTTCATCACCAGTGATGAGCATATATTAAGCTTGCAGAAATATCTATTTTATTCAACACAGAAATTAATTTAAAAGATTAAAACGTTTTTAATGGGAGTCAGAAGTCAGTTTTTAAACATTCAACCAGAACATGGTTTTAATACAAATTTTCATATTACATGTGAAACAATGTAACATTTGGTTAAGAAGTTAAGAAAATTATTCTTCTCTTATTTCTCATAAAGCATTTTATGATAATAATAATCTATGTTTTTAGTGACCAGTTTGCCAGACCAATTCTATATATCCACTGTATTCTCTCTTTCATTTGATGCTTGCAGTAACCTTGCTGATGTTCCCATTTTACCAGATAGGAAGTTGAAGCTCATAGAAGTCCATGCTTCATCAAGCTTTGCATATCTGTAAGTAGATTCAGGACTAGAACTCTTGTCTGCTAAAACCAAATCAAAGCTTTTTAACATCCCTGTTATCACATCTGGTGCTTAGCATTAATTAGGAATATTATTTCCTGGTCCTCTTCACATTCCTCCTCTCCCCCAACTTGTCATTAACTAAGAAGAAGTCATTACTTTAGCCAGATGGCAGCCAAATCACACCTCCTGAGAACAAACTAACTGCCTTTACTATAAATGGCATATAAATCTTAATGTTTAAATCACCCTTTCAACATAGTGCCAGGAAAAAATACAGGGGAAATGATTGAATACATCGCAAACAGTCATAAATCCCTTAGTGTGGAAAAGGTTTGAAGCTTTCAAAACTGGAAAGAATATTTCATGCAGTAACACATCTTGCTTCAGACTGCAAGCTGAAAGACAATGCCTTCTTAGAAAAAAAGGGGTTTGAGGAGTCACAGATGATAGTTTTGAGAGCTCATGACATCAGATTGAATTTGGCAATCTTACCAAAGCAACATCCTCCTAGGACATGAGCTTTTATCCTCTTGTGTGTCATCATGAATGTGTATCTGCTCCACAAATGTACCCATCGGATGTTTTCTTGTGATAAACAATCAACTTCTCCCAAAGGATGCTTTTGTTTTCAGAACTGAATCATCTTGCTTGGTTAGACTTCTATTTGGCCTGAAGAATTGTCCTATTGGGGAATATTTTTTTTTGTAACCTGGAGTTTTGTCAAAGGAGTCAACAACAACAGCAACAGTAGAATTTGTTGTGGGGTTACTACTTCAATCAGAACTTAAACACAAGATACTGTACTTTGTTTTCTGTTGTTACTGTCATAGCCTCAACTAGATGAGGAGACTTGGTATTAATTGATAATAATGATGGTTATTAATAAAGTAGAGGGCAAATAACCAAAGATACTTTCATTTAGTGTCTAAGAAGCAAAGAACTGTAGATGAAAGAACATTTGTTAAATTATAAAAACATACACACACATATATATATACATACATACATATATATAATGTAGTCACCATATAATGAGGGAGAGAATGCCCAAGTAGACATCTTATGTCACAAATGAAGCCTCCAGTGCCAGGAATGGGTAATAGCTTGTTGAGACACTGATCAAAGGGGTTCCACAGACTTTCTTCCAGTATCACAAACTATTGCTAAGACTATTATTCTCATCAACCTGATGGCAAGGCGCTTTTGTGAAGACACCACTTATGTCATAGGATATGGAAAAATCAAGATGGTGCCCTATTAAAAACTTCACCCCTACTGACTAGCAATCATGGTGCTGAGAGGTATTGATATAGAAATTGGAAAAAATATAGATTATTAAATCTACCTTAATAAATGACTTAATCTCAAAATATTTTATATTGGTATGGATTTTAGTTTATATACAAATTAAAAGTTAATTTTGTTATATTATATGTATATTTCTACTCTTGTTTAAGGTATTGTGTTTATACAGTTCATTTAAAAATATAATTTATAATTAAAACATACAAATTTACAAAAATACAGCTAGTCATCTATAATAGGCAAACTTAAAATCATGTGAGTTAGATTTTCTAGATGTACAAAGATATATTTCAGATAGGTATTCTTCAAACATTTCAAAGGCATACAGAATATGGCATTTAAAATGTTTTAATAACTTAGAATTTTCATGACAATAAGATACATCTGCTCCTGGCAGTACCAATCTACTCTCTAGAGGATGATGGACACTGAAGATACTCCATATGGTGTTTGTTTTCTTCCTAGCAAAACAGGGCTATTTGGGCAAAAAGCTACCTTGCCTTGACAGTAAATATGCTATCCAATCTGTACACATAGGGCACAAAGAAAGATGAATGCTGAACTTTGCCAGGAGAGACTGGGACAGACTTTCAAATTTTCCTGCTTCTGAAAATGATCTGTCAAATATTCTAGGCCTATAAACCAAAGTTGGATGACCCAATATTTTAGAGAGACCTTGGGTGACTGTCCAGGCAACCAGGTGTTTCTGTCATTTCTCACATTTTTTGGAAGAAGCTTGCATGCACTTCCTGTTTACTCAAGTAATATTGTTCCTTTTCAAGTCTTTGATGGGATTGAAGACTAGATAATTAGAGTTATAATTTTTCTTAGTTATAATGATAGATAAATTAGATAGGAAACTTTGGAATTATGAAGAGAGGATAGATAATTAAATATTTTCTCTAATTTTATCAAAAATAAACTAAATATTCTAGCTGTAATTCTTACTTAATAACTGTTTTAATGTATGTAATCTTGCCATATTAAAGTTAAAATCTTCCTTTTTGATTAGATAGAAAAGGGGAATGCTGTGATATAACTGTTTTGTATGTTGAGAATATGTTTTATTCTCCTTGGTTAATAGAATAGCTGATTTGGCATATAGCAAGATAGGATATAGCTAGGCAAGAAAGCTGTACAAAAATACAAGGAAATAGAAGGGCAGAGTCTTGGGGAGACTCCAACTAGCTCTCCAAGAAGATGCCAGCAGACCAGTAATGTCACAGGCATGTGGAAATACATAGATTAATAGAAATGGATTAATTTAAATGTAAGAGCTAGTTAGCAATAAGTCTAAACTATAGACCAAACAGTTTGTAATTAATATTAAACCCCTGGGTGATTAGTTTAAAACCAGCTGTGGGGCTGGGTGGGACAAAAAAAGCCTCCATTTACAAGGTACTCTTCTTGTTACCAGAAGAGAAAGGCAATCAGCAATATCACCCAGCTAAAAACCCTGAGACCTATAAAGAGATCCTTCTGCCATAGTGGCACAAATGAGAGTAACCAACCATCTTTAAAAACTTGATTTTATTTTTTTTTGCGTTTTTATTTATTTATTTATTTTCAAAGATTTATTTATTACGTATACAACATTCTGTCTTCATGTATGCCCACATGCCAGAAGAGGGCGCCAGATCTCATTACAGATGGTTGTGACCCACAATGTGGTTGCTGGGAATGAACTCATGACCTCTGGAAGAGCAGCCAGTGCTCTTAACCATTGAGCCGTCTCTCCAGCCCCCTGTGTGCATTTTTACAAAGAACATATATTCTAAGGCTGAGGGGTTTTTATCTCCCAGTTGATTCTATAAATAATTTAAGTAATGACAATGTTGTTAAGGTCACCCATATGGCCACAGACATCTTCATCTGGGTGTAGTATTGAAAGGAAGTTATTACAGTCTTTATTATTATGTGTATGCCCTTTTTATTTTGTTGGCTTTTATTAGGAAATCATAAAAACTTGATTTTAAATTCATGGAATAGGCCTATTCCTGACACTGCTGAAGTGGCCAAGAACCTGAAACTAGATAGGTCATGAGATTATCTAGGAAAAACCTACTACTACTGTTCTACTAAAGAAACAGCAATAAAATGACTTCTACTAATATATTGCTATACCCATAGATCAATGCCTCACTAAGCCCTCATCAGAGAAGCTTCTTTGTGCAGTAGATGGTAATTAACACAGAGAATCTCAACTGGACAGTGCAGAGAATGAGAGACTTTAGAGCATTCAGTCATGAATGGGAAGTCTTTATCAAAGTCCTACCCTCAAGGCACAGAGATCTATGCAGAAGAAGAGTGTTGTAGGAGCCTGCTTGTTTGCTATAGACAACCTCATGGAGATACACAAATTAGTGGAGATGGTTAATTTCAGATATGAGTTAGCCAGAAATACTCTTAAGCTATTGGCCAAACATTATTGTAAGTAATATGGTTTCGGTGTGATTATTTCAGGGCTGAGCAGCCGGGAAGGAAACAAGAGGCCTCCTACAACAGAGGAGGTAGAAAAAATTTTCTTGGATGACTCCAAAAAAGAAGATTTGATGCTTAGACTCTCAGTGTCTCTGATTTTTATATCATCTTACTAGGTTTTTTTTCCAAGAAAGTAAAGACCCAAAACCATAATTGTGCAGGCCATTTATGCCTTTGTCATCTTGTTATTATCTGACAGTGTTCTTTGTCTGATTAGCATTTTAATGTTGTACTTAATAATTTAAGTATATATTATTTAATTGTGTTCCAGACTATTTATCTAGAATTTCTGAGATCTATACTAGTACATTTTAGTTCCTTGGAAGCACTGAGACTTGCTGCTTCTCCAAGGAGCTCTACTGTTTGTCTAACTTGGATAGTCATAAAAGTCCACCAATACTTGCAAAGAAGGCTAAGGTGAGTTTGACAGTTTAATGTGAATAATATTAATAAAAAATCTTTAAGCAACACCTAACTGTTTTAAAAGTCATTTTCTCTTAGCTTTGCTTGGAGTTTTCACACATTTATTGACATTTATGGGACTTAGTGGGTTTTCTCTCTTATTTGTTTTGATCATGACTGTTTTCTGTGTTCTCTGAGATTGCACCACTGGGTTGCTCTCTTGTTTATCTTTTACTTCTTTTTCATAGCTGAATGTTGAAAATGACACAGGACTTACCATGAAGTTCCCCCTCTTCCATGGCTAGATAGCTTTCTTTAATGGAGCAATTTTTCCAGCTTAGCCAAAAATGAATCAAGTGTTGGGGTTTCAACCACTTCCCCTCGATGACTTTCCAGAGACTAACAGATCTCATTATGTGGTCATTTTCCTCCTAATGCTCTTCCTACATTTTTCTTTGGTCCATTTAATCCTCTTTCTCTTAGTTATGCCCCTTCGGTTACCAGCCCCCCTTTTACTCCATATTTGCAGGTGGCTGTTATTTCTCCTTAGTCACTATTTGGCTCCATCATTCAATTAGTTCTTTTATTGCCTCTGTCTTTTAAAATCTCTTTTTGTTTTTGTATTCAGAACTTTTAATTTTTTTCATAGTTTTCTGACTGACTGCTTTGAAATGAAATGGTTCAGATGGTATCATCAGACTTACTATCGCTTAGAAACTTAAAGCTGATATCTACTCCCATAGCAGGGCAGGAGCAATGCAGGCCCTCAGTTCCTTACAGCTTTGGTTATAATATTAAGCAATAGAGCTTCTTCTGGGTGCCTCCAACAAAGCTCATCCACAGCATTCAATACTGTTAGGGAAAAACTGAAAATACTGTATATGGGAGAAGGCACCCTGCTACACAACATCTAGAAACATTTAGAATGTGCATTTTTCTAAAAACGGGATACAATGTTTGCCGATACAAAATTGTAATTAAAAATGTAATTTTCCTTTTCATACTTTTTTGTATACCTAATTTTTTTCTCTCAATATAATTTTAAACTGTCTAGCCAGTGTTAAAAACACTTGAACATCATGTTCTAAAAAAACAGATTATTTCTTTAGGAATGCTATATATTAGTAATATAAATAATGATGATGTGAGAAAAATGTAGCGAATATAATTTCTGAGTTTCTAGACACCACAAATACCCTCTTGATCTCCTGGGTGGTCACGGAATGAGTCAGACTCCACTTCTCATATTAAACTCCTTTTTTTCCTTTTGTGAATGACTATTACCACAAAACTTAGTTTACGTTTTTTCCTTCTTTTATTTCTGTTGTCACTTACTCCTGATTCTTGACAGTGTCGAATGAAACTACCAACAAGTGTTTTTTTTTTTTAAAATAACACTTTCTTTGCTCGATAAAATTTGAAGCTATAAAACTACAAAGAAATACTCATTAATCTAAAATATATTTAGTATGGACTTTCTGGAATTATAGACAAAAGTCAAATAATAAAATAAGAATGCACAGGATTTTGTTAAATGCATCTAGAATAAATATTTATTTCTGCTTTGCCATGCTACCAAAAGCAAGCATTTAGTCTCTATAAACCACATTATTTTTTGAGTATTCTTTTATTTCCTTCCTCTCTCTAAGTTATAAGTATGATTATTCATCTTATTTTTTACTAGTAACTGCTTTCTTATCTATAACAATTATCTATCATATCTAGCATGTACAAGATCTGGATTTGATCCTAAACAGGAAAAAGGAATTAATTGGAATAGATACCTCCACAGAGTGTATCAATTAAATACCTTAAAGGACACAATTCTTAGCCTTAGGGTTAACCCTTCTTTTCTGTTTTTAATTCTTTAGTATGATGTGTTAGGGGTGTGAGTGTGCAGACGCACATGCACAGGAAGGCTACAGGAAGGCAGAGATGTCTTCTCTATTGCTCCCGAGTTTACTGCCTTCAGACAGAATCTTCCATTGAGCTGAAAGCTGATATTTCATCTAGGATTGCTGAGCAGCTGGGTCTCAGAATCCACCTGTCTCTGTCTCCCAGGGCTGGGGTGAGAGGCACATACCTAGATGTGCAGAGGATTCAAACTCCCAGATCCTCTTGCTTTTAGAGCAAGGCTCTTACCCATTTCCTCAGCTCCAGGTTACCATTTCAACTATGCTGGCCTTCCTCGCTGTAGGTCTCTTCTAGAGTTACTCTTGCAATGGGAATGAAAATCCCAATTAGGTAGTAGAAATTTCTGTGGGCACTACTGAAAGTGCTTCTGATATTCTGGTGAAGGCACTGATGTTTGTAATCTTCTGTTCAACTCCTAATGCATTTCCTAGGGTTCCAGAACCTTCCTGTTGTGGCTCTCATGTCCAAATTTGCCAATGATGCATCTAAAATAGTATGAGAGAAACCAATGTGAAAGAATCTTGTAGATGTGTTGTTTACAGCATTGTGTTATTTCTCTTTGCTGTTTCCAAGCGAGTGGTAGTCCAAAAGCTGGCCATCAGAATCCTTCCTCTTTTGGATGTATTATCAACCCTCCAAAACACAATTTTTGGGGGGTTGAAATATCTACTAGGGTCGCGGGTACAGTAAATGTGGTTCAGCTCCATGGCACTGTAATGCCCAATATTTGTGAAGTCCTGGAATATATTTTCAGGTGGAAAGGCAGACAAGTACTGAATGCTTGTAACCCTTCACGTTGTACCAGAAGACAACTCTATGGAATAATTTCTCTCCTTCCTTTTTATGTAGGTTTTGGGAATCTAACTCACAGCACAGCAAGTCCTCAATTCACAGAACCATCTTACTGGGTCCACTCTTTCTAATTCTTACATTTATATTTTGTTCTTTCTTTGGCTCAAATCTTTCTCTCTCTCTCTGTTGCTCTCTCTCTTCCTATCTTCCTATGTATCTTATTTATCATTTTTGTTAGTATTCTATTCTTTTTTGCCATTAATTTTGTTTCCATTGTTTCGATTATTTGTTGCCAACTGTATCTCATGCCCACTTTCTTATCAATAGGTATTGGCTAGACAATAAATGATGCCTTAAAGTGGTATCTTTCTCCTGGTGAAAATGCTTTTCTTCAGGTAATTTGGTAAACTGAAACTTTTCTTCTAGTTCTCCAGTGGCACGATCTTGAAGTACATACTTTTAAAAAAGACATTTCAAAGAAATGTGTTTTTATTTAACTTGAATAAATTATGAATGGCTTGAATTTCTTGAGAGTGGTATTAAGAAAATAGCCAAGATTTGTTTGTTTTTACAGAGCAGCATACAGCAAGCTATGTTTTGACCCTGTACTCTGAAAGATTTGCCTTGCTGTTTGGCCTGTTATCCCATATAATTCATGGCCATGTCATTTAAACTTTGTGTTTTATGCTTCAGAGAAGCATTCCTGGATTCTGTGATGTATCTTTAGGTACATATCAACAATGAAGGTTTCAGGTTTCCCAATGATGATTGATCATTCTGGTGATATGTCCTTTAGAAATGGAATTTTGAGGGAGGATCCCATATAGGTTAATCCATCTCTGTTGCTTGGAGAAGGGGAGAGAAAAAAACAATCTGCAGATGGCTAATTTAGCACAAGTGTGGATGTAAATGACTAGGAAAGAAAGGTTGTAACAGAGGAAATAAAGGGTCATGAGTTTCTGTGTAGATAAGATTGTAAGATTTTGTGTTTAGAGTGCAGAAAGATGAGAAAATTGGGGGGGGGGGACTGAGACACATAGGAATTACTGACACCAAAAGAGGTAAAAGTAGGATACCAAGCTTTTCTGGAAATCCGGATTGAACATTCTATTATCTTGGAATTTCTTGAAGCTCAGTAGTATATAGTTCATCTTTTAAAAATTGTATTTAAATAAGTTGACTCTATGTCCCTGAGTGTAATACTTGGTCAAGATAAGGCCACCCAGTGGGAAGTCTATTGTGGGCTAGATGACAGACCATAAATTACAGGGTGAAAGTCATAGACTTTATAGCCAGGCAGTCCTTGTTTAAAAGTCTGGCTGGAGTAAGTGCCTGGTGGATAAATAAGAACACACTTAACCTCTCTGAGCTAATTTTCTTATCTGATAAGTGAAGATAATACTACCTATCTTATGTGGTTTTAGGATAAATTTTAAAGTAAAAAACATACTTTACAGAAGTTATCATGTTATAATCACCAACTACGATCTCCTCACATAGCGCATACCAGCCCAAGAAAAGGGGATTTTGTTCAGGTCACTGGATATGCTGTAATCTCTCCTTTGACTTGTTAGTGTCCCAAAGGCCATTCATCTTGCCTGTAAATCATGCCTCTTCCTTTCTTCTGTCCCATGCAACTCCTATTCAGCCATCGTGTTTCAGCTTAAATATCATTTTTTTCTGTCTTCATATCTGTTAGTCTGTCTCTTCTCCTATTCTTGGTTTCTTTATTATAGTAAAGAAATAGCATCTGCACTTGTAACTGTAACATTTAGAACATTTTATTATGAGTATCTCATTGTTACCCTATTCGAGTTCTGTCTTTCTCTTTGGTCAATAACTCACTTTTCTTTATGGAATTAAAATGTAGTAGAATAACTGTTAGATGTTAAATGTCCAATAAATATTTGTTAAATGTGTAAATCAATGAGCAAATTATTCAGTATGTGAACTGGAGTACATATCGAGTGAATGGTGTTACAGGAGTGTCTCAGCTTTAGAATTTGCATGGCTATATTACCCATGAAAACTACAAAAATGAACATGCTGAACTGTTTTTAATTTAACATTCCCTATAGATTTTTATTCTAAAATGTGAAGAGAGAAAATCACAACATTTTTTCACTAAACATACATGTGACATAGAAAGCGACCTGCCCTTTTGTTCAAACTTACTCCGTGTGTTTTATCAACAGTAAGTAACATGTTTTTCTTATGAAGGTGCTTTCTAATTGAGGTAGAAGAAAACCTGGCAGTTACTTCTAAATACCATGAAATTGATAATATGAGGAGAAACACACTACTTATCATTGTTTGCAATCTCCAGAGGTAATCACATTTGTTGTTGCCATGTAATCTTTCTTTCATAATTTTTTGTGTTTACACAGCTCACACATACAAAAGTAAATATATATAAAAGTTTTTTTCTTTTGTTGCAGTGCACAAAATAACCACAGAAAAATTTTCTGTTTACCACAATACAGAGCTGAGGTAGGTAAGTCACATTTATCAGACTACTGGGTAAGCTGCCAGGAGTCAAAATACTTTCCAACTACTTGCTTAAGGGAAAAGTTCAAAAGCCCCCAGATCCTCTTGAGATGTTGATAAACTAATAGATGAGAACAATTCCTGTCATGATTATATTTGTTCCAAATAATTATTCTCAATACTGGGTTAGGAAGGGATTGAGCAGCTCCTCAGACATATAGTGTAAAGAACATTGTTCTCCCAGGGCCATATATCTTTAAATGAGGTTTCGGCCAAAAAAATGGGGCTACACATGCCAGACAGGGCCACATGGAGAGAATATTGCTTAGGTAAAAAGAGCAGAGCTCAGCTTTATCATGAGCTGGAGAACCTCACCCAAATACCATTCTTGCAGAAGAAGGAGGGGGTAGACTGAATAATTCTCAAATGGGAGATGAGAACCTAAACTGAAGGTTTTTCTGTAATTAAGTGCCAATATCCAACTGATCAAGGATGATTTCAAAAATATTACTTAAATTTCACACTTAAACCAAGCATCTTAAGTTGTTTGCTTTATAACTTCCTCAATGTACTGTATACTCATGTTTGCTGCCGTACCCAAGAGGCTTTTCAAACCTTGATGTAATATGTTTCCATTTCATCATTTCACTCCTGGATAAGTAAACCCTGATTCTAATTGCTGTTTTATCCATTATAGCAAAGGACTAGAATCAGTCTATATGTTCATCAACAGAGAAATGGATAAAATTTATTTTCTAACATTGTTTTATTATCTATATACTGAGGAGATAATTATACTGCCTTATATTTTGATATCTATTAGGTAGGTAGGTTTTAGTGAAATAGAATATCTTTGAAGAAATTAACACAAGACTTTGGTTCATAGTTGGTATTCATATAATACACATGTTCTTTCTTCATTCCACTCTTGTCCACCTCCCCCAACTTTCACCTTGATTTAGCATCTTATTTTAAATGAGAAACTAATTTAATTTTTTCAAGATACAATATTAAATATCAGCCTAATGACACATCCATATTTTACATACCGGTGTAGGAGTTTTTTCTGTTTGTGTATTGCTTTCATTGGTTAATGAATAAAGAAACTGCCTTGGCCTAGTTGATAGGGCAGAACTTAGGTAGGTGGAGAAGACAGAACTGAATTCTGGGAGGAAGAAATCAAAGTCAGAGAAGCCATGGATCCTCTGCCTGAGATGACACCAGTTGGAATCTCTGGAAAGCCACTGCCACGTGGAAATACACAGGTTAATGGAGATAGGTTAAACTAATATGTAAGAGTTATCCAATAAGAAGTTAGAGCTAATGACTAAGCAGTGTTTAAATTGATACAGTTTCTATGTGGTTATTTCAGGTGTAAGCTAGCCGGGTGGCTGGGACAAACAAGGGGCCCCCTCCACCAACAAACATACTACATTTTATAGTACATTATTTTACAAATTATATATAACTGACTGCCTGAATGATCTTGAAATTTGATATTAATAGAATCATTTTTCAGAAAAAGAACTGAGCATCAGAAAGGTTAACTTTTTAGTTAAAAATATAAAGGTATTTATCATACTGTCTACTAACATTGCTCTTGACTTCCCATCAGAGGAAGGTGGTAAAAGTCTATTGATGAAGACGCAATATAATTAAGTTACAAGACACAGAGAAATCAAGTTGCAGCTGAGTTAAAAACTCCTTCCCTACTGACTAGTGACCATAACACCTGAAGTTTCAATGCAGGTTGCCGGGGAGAGAACTCATCAATGGTCTCACCCTGCTATAGACTATACTTGTTACAATACAGACATTCCAGGAAAGATATACACACTGGTGCATTAGTGGTATAGCTTATTGGGGGGTGGCAATCAATTGCTTTGCGATTTGATAAGAAGCACAGTCCACGAGACCAGCCTGGTCTACAAGAGCTAGTTCCAGGATAGGCTCCAAAACCACAGAGAAACCCTGTCTCAAAAAACCAAAAAAAAAAAAAAAAAAAACCAACCAAAACAAAACAAAAAAACAAGAAGCACAGTCCATGGGAAAGAATACATATGTAGTACCATAAACTTTGTCAAAAGCTAATGGCTAGGGAGATTATGAGCCTAAGAGGTGAACATGCTACAGTTGTTTCTCTAAATGAACATGCTGCACGCTGTCTAACTTCCTTCTAACATGTTAGTACTCACTGATTGGCGTTTATCTCAGCCTCCAGCAGAAAGGCTACTGCTTTACAGAGGGCATCAGTTAATTCAGAGACTCATATCTTGTCAAAATGCTGTACCTCTCATACCTCCATTTTAAACAGGTTCCATTTTAAAGTGAGATATAAAGATTAATTGAAATACTATCATGTTTTACTCTCATGTGCTTCTCGTGGTAGAAGGCACAAGGCCAAACTATTTATGTGCTCCTTCTATATAAGATAAAGTGCAGGATAGTATATATATTCATATATATATATACTTTATATATAAGATAAAGTTATGATATTAACAAAATTAGATAAAAGAACATAAAAAAGCAATTCTAAGAAGTCAATGTAGAATTTCCATGTTAAGTTTGAAAGATGAAGCCTTTAAATGGGTATTCTGTCCTATCAGTGTGTCTGTGTTTAATAGTTTGTAATAAGATTATGAGAACAAGTCACTCCACCCTTTTATTCAGACGTGATATCATTCTTCCTATGGGTGTTATATAGTTGTCATTGAACTGCCTAAATCTCTATATTTCAGAGTTTCTTCTTTTTAAAAGTAATCTCTTTTCGCCTTCCCCCATGTTTGAAATATATGGCTTTGATCAATTCTGTTCTTTACTGGAAGCTATAACTCTAAATTTCACACTGAAAATCTGGAGTTTGAAGAGAATTTCTGGGATATTGGGACAATTTTTTTCTTTTCTTTTTCCTGACAGCCAAATTTCTTCCCCCACATTTCCCAAAGTACTACAGCCAATTATGACAAATACTAAATGAATTCCAAGAGGAAAACAAAGCTTTGCTTTCGACTGATGTCACCACGGGGACCATCTTACAAATTAGCTACTTAAACATTTCATTTTCTCCCTTTAAAATCATCTTGCTATTGGATTTATCAAGAAATAGTATTAATTCATTTGCTTTTTAGTCATTTCAAAGGTGTTTAAAAATGATATTGCCCTTATGAATTGGCATCAGTTCTTTTCTTTGTATATAAGAACAGAGGAGTAACTTCACTAAAATGCTGGAGGTTGTGTGATTCAAGGCTTAGAGTTAGTCTATGATGGACTAAAGATAAATCAGCCATGATTAGCCTACATAATTATTGGGGTTTTATTGTGTTACATTAGCCAGCAACTTTGGTGTGCATCTAAACAACTTATGGAACTTTTACAAAAGACTTTGTCAAAACCATTCCTTTTGATGGGCATCAAGAACACTTCATTACTATGAGATAACGATTTCTCCTTTGGAAGAAAACAAGAGTTTGATGAACTTCTTGAGTGTGCCCATTTGCTAAGCATTGACTTGATGCTTCAAGGAGAACATTATCTTAATATTACAGTTTGGGTTAAAAATCCAGTTCTATTTATAAATACAAATCCTCATTGTTTTATGTCTGTAATGGAGCAGAGAATAAAGCCCTTCACAGTAAAGAACTGTTGTCATTGTTGTTTTTACTCTTTTGGCTCTTTTAGGGGGCCACCACCCAGCTCTCCAATAAATATAAATGAAGGCTGATTCTTCGTTGTTGTTATTTTGTTTTGTTTTAAGAATGCCTGTCACAACAACTGGGAACAAAAAATATTTGACCTTCTTCTAGGACTTGTCTAAAGCTATAATTTGACACTTACTTCAATTATAAATACAGAGTTATTAGATAAGTCAGTGGCTTTGTCACTCGAATATCAAAGATCCCTCAACAGGAAATTGCATCTGTGACAGCTTCTCAAAATGGCACAACTGCAAATTCCTACTTTAGTATTGCAGTGGCCTGCCATTAGGTATTGTTTTTAGTATATTAATAAATATTTATGTTAATGTAAAAAATGCCTGGCTTTAGCTTGACTTTTTTTAGCCAGCTTTTTTCAACTTAAATTAGCCCATCTATCTTTAGCCTCTGGACTTTTATCTTTCACTTTTTCTGCATACCTTTCTTTATTTATTACTCTATGGCTTTCTGTGTAGCTGGGTGGTTGTCCCTTGGTGTCCTCTCTCCTTCCTTTCTCATTTCCTCAGTCTTTTTTTCTCAGATATTTTCTCGTAGTAATATCTAAGCCCCACCTATCCGTTCTCCTGCCTGGCTATTGGTCCTTTAGCTCTTTATTAGACCAACCAAGTGTTTTAGAAAGGCAAAGTAATACCACTTCACAGAGTAAAACAAATGCAAAATAACAGAATGCAATATATCTTTGCATCATTAAACAAATGTTCCACAGTGTAAAACAATGTAATAGATCTTTAACTAATATTCTACAACAAAGGATAGAATATAAGTGTAACTATGACATTACCATGAACTCTGAATACATATATTATTATATAGATCCCTACTTCACAACAAGAACAATTCCACTGAGAGTTGGTTGTCTAGTATGAGTACAGATCTCTAAATACAATCCATTTCTAGGGAAGCTAGGCTTGACATGGACAAGTATTTTTCATGAATAATTTGCTAATTATTTAATATCTTGATAAACAGGAGGAAAGAACCAGTAAAGGTGTTGGTTCTGTTCTATGGTATTAAAAATCAGTGATTCAATGGCACTAAAATACCTGCTGTGAGAATCAGCCCAAAGACTTATAGTTTGGTCTTGCTGCTGTTGATTCGGGGTATTGTCAGGATATCTCATTGTTTTAAAGCTCCGTTGGTAATTTGGATATAGGAGCAGAAGGAGGGAGAACATGAGCAAGGAAATCAGGACCACGAGGCGTGCACCCACCCACTGTGATAGTGGAACTGATCTATTGGGAGCTCTCCAAGGCCAGCTGGACTGGGACTGAATAAGCATGGGTTGAAACTGGACTCTCTGAACATGGCGGACAATGAAGGCTGATGAGAAGCCAAGGACAATGGCACTAGATTTCGATCCTAATACATGAACTGGCTTTGTGGGAGCTTAGCCTGTTTGGATGCTCACCTTCCTGGGCCTGGATGGAAGTGGGAGGACCTTGGTCCTCCTGTAGAGCAGGGAATTTGGACTGCTCTTCAGTATCGAGAGGGAGGGGGAATGGACTGGGGGGAGGAGAAGAGGAGTGGGGATGGGGGAGGGGAGTGGGGGGAGGGGGCAATATGTGGGAGGAGGGGGAGGGAAATGGGAAACGGGGAGCAGTTGGAAATTTTAATTAAAAAAGAATAAAAAAAAAAGTCTTCTTAGCACGGGTGCGGGGGAGGTGTCCCTGTCCTTCACCTGGACTGACCAGTTTAACTACGACCCAGTCCCACAGCCAGTCTGGGATTGACCCACCCTAACATCTACACCATCTAGGACCTGCTGGAGCTCAGGAAGGGACCGTTCCTGTGGAGAGATAACTGCAGGATCTCCATGACAGTGTGGCTGCAGGATATTCAAGAGGTGTTCGGTGATGGTGGTTTATCAGAAACAAGAGGTCTAGAACCAGACCAGTGACTCACTGCAATGAACATTTGCAAGTAAAGCTGATTGGACAGAAGGATATAATGTAGGACACTCCGCAGCTCCCAGTACCACCAGGATGCATGAAGAGGTGGTGGAAAGGCAGGAAAGATGGAGGAGTGAAGAATTTTGTTTGTTTGTTTTGTTATTGTTGCTATTGTTTTCAGTGTTGTTTTGTTTTTGTTCTCTGGGTTTTATTTTTGTTTGTTTGCTTGTGTTCTTTTTAAATTTTTATTTGGGAGGGCCACTGTAGGGGCAAGGGAATAATGATACAGAGGGACTGGGAGGTGAATAGAATTGGGGTGCAAGATGTGAAGTTCCCAAAGATTTAATAAAGAAGTTATGTTAAATATAAAAAATATTTGTCAAAAATCATTTGTGGAGGTGTTCCAAAAGTGTGTTTTTCTTAGAGTCTAAGGCTATCCCATTTTGGAAGACTGTGACTTGTATTTACCACAATGTCTTTTTTGTTGCACTATCTGCAAGCATTATACTAAAAGCAGGCAATGTTCATCACTTTTTGCTGTCTAGAAGTCTACAGTTTACAGAAATACTGTAAGGATCATTTTCAAATGACAGGAAAGTCTTAGAAAGCACTTAGAAAGATGGTATCACTATGAGACCATCTTGTCTCTCATAGTGAAATGAGAAACTTTTTTTAATTATTAAAATACTTACAGCTTTGAAAATTTCCTCTTGGGTAGACTGTTTTTGATTCAGGATTAGCCAGTTTTGTTAACTTCCCATCTTGTACAAATCCTTCACCCCTTTTGTGTGGACTTCAGTGATGAAGAGGTCCCAGAAAGATGAGGGGACGGTTAAGGACTCTTCTCTGCTATTCATGCTGCTTGTTACAAATTCAGAACAGTACCTGTTCTGAGTGAAGAAAAAGAGGATAAGAAGAGACAGTTGTTTTCTTTACTAACATCCTGCATAATAATCGATACTTTCCAATTTATATATAAGTTCTGCATTGTCTTAGTTTTCCATTGCTACTATAACAAATTGCTTCCAATTCAGTGGCTTAAAACAATACGGATCTTTTAGTTTACACTCTGGGGTCAGCGTCTGACATGCCACTTGGCTAAGACAAATGAATCAGCATGGCCTACTTCCTTTCTGTGCACTCTAGGGGAGAATTTTCTTGCCTCTTCCAACTTTTAAAAGCCACCCACACTCCTTGGCTCGTGACTCACTTCTATCTCCAAAACCACGAATGTTGCATCTCTCTAAAACTATATATCCTACAGATGGAGGGAATTCTCCCCATTATTGAATTGTGTAAGCATGCTGGACCCTACTTTAACAGTTCACAGTAAGGTCTTCTACCACAAGGTCCTGAATCTTAGTCTTTTTAAAATATATTCATGCCATGTAAGGCAAATCATTCACCATTTCCAGGAAACAGAACATGAATATTTCTGAGTAACTATTAACCTCCGACATGTATATATGTAGGATTTCTTCAGCTAGATTGTAAATTTCTCAGGAGCCCAGATATGAGTCTTGTGTATGATTATATTCTACATGGAATCTATCTGGGTATACTGCATACAATAGAGGGTCCAACTGACATTAAGGGAGTAGCAAAACTAAAAGCTCAAAGATTCATTGGAGAAAATGTCATACTCATGGAATTTAAATAATCATTGAAAAAATGACCTTTGAGCTATTTCCAGAGCCACTAGAAAGCTCATGAAAATTTATGTAATTTTGTAAGTACGGTTGCTAAAATTATTATTTTATTTTCAGTGCTTATCCATGGCTTGCTACATATGTTACATATTTCAGGGTGCTGTGATGGTGTTTCTTTCCAGCTGGATTTCCCTTCTGTGTGTAGAACTGCTGCCTTTATATTTATCAGTGATGATAAGCATAAGTCAGCAACTGGAAATCAGGATCATCTTGCAGCCTTAAGTGTTGCTATCAGATGTCGGCTCTGGAACAGTCAAGGGAAATCAAACATTCTAGGAGTGGCTTGGGTGCTTTCCCTGGGCAATTAACTTGCTGGTAATTTGCAGTGTTTACCTCTAATACAATTGAATGTGATGTGTTGCTACTCAAAGGAGTAGTTTTTAAGAAATGTGTATTATATGGTTCATATCACACAGAGCTCTGCAATTTGTGTAGGGCAACTACAGGCTATGGAATCTATACCTGGCAAGAGAAATAAATATTTCCGTATTATATTTAGCAATTGCTCTGTATTAAGGCAATTTTGTTTAAAAATTATTAAGGGCTTTATAGCACAGAGAGACTGCTAAATTACATAGAAAGGATTAGATTTAGATGGTGGGGTGTACTGGGGGGATATTGGATATTCTAGCACAGATGGTATTGATTGGCTCACGAATACAGCAGAGCCAAGCGGGGAATGTATGTTTTGTGTGGTTACATATGTTGTAAAGAAAATTGCCCTTGGTTCTTTTCTATAAGGGAACAAGATCATGTGGAGGAAGGTGAAGTAGACACAAGAGCAGTATATGTAGCAGATGTCTGGCAGAGGGGATTCAGACAGACAGGCGGGAGAGCCAAATTCCTCCCCTGGCATGTGAGTGACCGATGAGAGCAGGGATCTTCTTTGCCAGGATTCAGGAGCTCTGGGTGGGTGTCTGCTCTGTGGATGGTTGCCTTGGAATCTAGGTGTAACTCCCCAACTACGCGGCCTGGTTTGGCATCAAGATTGTCCTCCCAGAAGGAATAGGCATATGAAGAGTTGCTTAATCCACCCCATTCCTTCCTTTCCACAAGGACTCAAGACACTGGAGAAGGTTTGGAGAGACTAGGTTATTATGAACCCTTCAATAGATTTTAACTCATATAATGAACACTATGAGATTTTAGAGTTAGCCTCCGTCTCATAAAACATCAAACCTAGACAAAAGTGGCCCAAGATCTTACAGATAAGTTGATATGGGGGCCAAGACTTAAAAACAAGCAGTCTTATTTTATGGAGGATGCTTTTAACTCTTCCCTGCCTCTACAAAATCTGTGCCATGACTACTTTAAGAAAATGAGTCCTGTGAGGGCAGATTTTCATGTTTGTAAGTTTTATAAAATTTGTTAGAATACCTACCCACAAAATAGTCTTCCATTTCATTGTACATTAACTATTTAAGTTTTAAATACCATTTGTCAGGCATTTGAAAACCAGATCCTTGTATGTTAATTGGTGGGAATGTATTCTCAGATGAAGAAAGACATGGAAGAGTTTCAGTGACTACTTAGCCAAACCGGCAGGGCACTGGGGATCTAGTCACAGTGAGACAGTCTCTCATTATCTGTGACTGTGTTTTTTATGACTACATCACTGTGCTCTGCCAAGTTCATGGCTCAATAGCCTCTCTGCCTTGGTTTCTACCTATTTCTTCTTCCCAAACATCCAATAACTAATATATATTTCTGTTGTCTCTCTTTCTTACTTTTGCTCTAGCTCTCACTCTCACTCCTTCTATGAATTTCATAATTGATACCTACATATTGGATCTACATACATACAGGCTATGTCACCTCTGGGACATTCTTTATGGGATTTACTTTACCTTTTTAAAATTTATTTTTCAGATTCTTTTCTCAGTACTAATTCTTACTTTGTAAGTCTGTCATTCTGTTCATAAGAGAGACCTGATGGGTTTAGTCATTCCATAATTTTTGTTGAGCAGATTTCTCCAGCTGGATGCCTTTCCAGCTCTGCCCATTCCATGGATGCATTTGGGTTGGGCACACATTCTCTGGCTAGAGACATTGTAGCCGCAGCTCAAGGATGGGGGCGAGGATCATAGGAAATAAACTATAGCAAACTAGGGCTGGAGAACCACCCTGGAGGGAACCGGAGGCTTGGCAGGAACTCCAAGGCTTCTCAGAAGAGCCCCAGATATGTCCTTGCTGGTAGTTCTGCTTATGAGAAGGAGTGAAGTGACAAGAGTATATGGAAATTCAGGAAAGTCTGGTTTCCTGATATACACAAAGAAGCCATGAGATTATACAGCTCACCAACAGCATTCAGAGCCCCACACTTAAAATTGGCTGAATATGGTCAGAAAGTATTGTGACGAAACCGACCTGGTTCAACTTTCTTCAAGAATCTTTTATGGCTTTAGATTATTAGACTTAAACAGTAAAGGATGAACATCAAAAGCATGTAACATACCATACACACCATGATTCTAGTTGCCAAGAGAATATATACCTTTATCTTTAAAAAGAAAATCACAATTCTAATGATAAGCATCGCATTCAATCATGGTGCAATACAAGACAGATTCCTTTTAAAAGCTTAGAATAAATAGTTATAAAGACCATTCTTTTGTGTCACAATTTTAAATTTGAAACTCCTACTCCTTTTCAGAGTGCCATATGGAAAAGAAACAACATTTTTAAATGGATTTCTGAAGAACTGCAGTTGACATGCACACCAGAAAAAAAGCTTCACAAAACCACTAAATATTTGGCTAGTGTTGAGTCTCCTGGAGGTTTTTAAAAGTCTGAAGACAAATTGTTATGTTAAGAGAAAGAGTCTTCAGACTATAGCTGACCAAGAACTTTCAACTGACCAATAACCTTCCCCACGAAACATGTAAATCATCTAAGGGTAAAGTAGTTCGAGCTCGTGATTCTTCTGATTAAGCAGCTTTGCTCCTTGATTTCAAACTGGCCACTTTTCTACATTGGCTCCCTTTTCACGAGAATGTGCAATATCTGCTCTGGACAGTCATTCCAACCACCTTCCCATACATTAAGGGTCCAAAATAATTTCACCAAACACCCTAAAGTGCAGTTGCAATTTGCCAACTTCCATCTCACATAACTTCCTAGAAATGGAGATCTATACAAGCCCATGATAGTTCTGCTCAAATGTGAATCTTGGCAAAGAGCTTAGAGATTATTTCCTAGACTGCTAAATGAAGTGTCTTTCGTATTAGGTAAGAATATTAATGATTAAGTGAATAATAGAGGTTTATGTTTGGCATATAGTTTGAATCCAGTTAAAAGGGCTTCTAGATGTATGACTATCAGGAGGTCAAATCAGTAGGCAATATGGTATAGCCAGGAAAGACAATGAACATTGTTGAAACCCTAAGCCCTTATACAAAGTTCAGAGAAAATGGCTCTTCATCTCAAATTCTAAGTCAGCACTTTTCATAAAATTGTGTATGTCAAAAGGAAATATATGTCAATGGTAGGTTCATATTCTGATTTCCTTGGATTTTGCAGTGGTGAGAATTATGCTTTTCTCCTCAGAATATTGGCCAAGGTTGAAAAATTCTTGTTATAGAATTTCATAGGATTAAGAAAGTCAGTCTGGTTTATTCATAACTTGGCTATGAGAGTTGAAGACATGATATTTTAGAATGAAGAAAATAGAGAAACCTTCTGAATACCAATGTTGAAATATCTACACACCTAACTGTTTTTCAGTCTGTGGTAGACCTAGACCTCTTTCTGTTCTTGTGAAAGCTGGTTAGCTTTGGGGCATGAGGGGACAAGCCAGGACAGCATCTAACAGCTACTTTTCTCTTCTTTTTGAATGTATGCTTTCCAGACTTGAAATTCCCTTCTTCTCATGTTCCCACTGATCAAAGGACAAGAAGACTTGAGTTGCTGTCACTGTAAGGTTTTGACACTTTAGATACTGAAGTACCATCCTCAACATGCTTTGATAGATGCTCTTTTCTCTTCTAGAGTTAATAGGAACAGGCTCTATTGGTCTACTATAGAGCTGAAATTCTTAGCATTAACATCATTGGGTAGCCAGCTGTCCTACATTTTGTTGAGAATATTTTATAAAGTGAGAATATTGACTACAAGATATATAATACAAAAATAGGACTCTGTATACATTTGTGGATGAACATCTAAAATTCATGAGGTAAATATTGCTTTTGTGAGCCTAGAGGAGAAAGAAATACGCCTTGGAAAAAGATAGAATTCCTTATAATAATCCAGTAGTATGAAGCCTTGCATAATCATGGATATCACAAAAACATTTAGAAAGTGTGGCAAGAGATTTCTGGAGGATAGCTAAGCAGTTATCTAACATATTGCTTCTAACATATTGGATATGTTAGAAAGGAAAATTGGTGTGAGGTATCCAGAAACATAGTTCATCATATTTTATGTCTATTTCTGTTGACCCTGTCAGCCTTCTTAGTCCAAAGGCTAAGAACCTCGCCATGATAGGGAACAGTGGAGGCTGATCAAAGGCTTTCTCTCTGTTCTGCTTTTCTCCAGACTACAGAAAATTCTAAAGAAATGTGTGTATTGTGTATTCAAGTCACTAGCAGCTACCAACATAAGGAGCAAAATTGATCACGTTCTATTTTTTTGAAGCTGATTACTTCTTTTCAATGTCTCAACTCCACTGATCCACAATTTTTGAATCTTTAGAACCAAACAAGAAACAAACAAGCAAAAACCAACCAAACAAATAAACAAAACAACACACCTCAGGAATTTTATAGTTCTTCTATCTATAACATAGTACTGTTTTATTTTTTATTCTTTAATGTCTTCATTCACATGTACAATATACCTTGATTGTATCTAGCCTCACTCCCTCCCTCCAGCTCCATCCACCAACTCCCAACACATCTCCCTCCTAACATCATCTCCTCTTTTGTCTTTTTTTTTATTAAAAAAAAATAACCTACTGAGTCCAATCAGGGCTAGCTAGGAGTGTGCTCTCCAGAGCTCCACCTCTTCTGTGCTGGGATTTTGAAAACTGGATTGACTTTATGTAGGTCTTATGCAGGTCACCACAGCTCCTGAGAGTTCATGTGTGCAATAGCCATTTCATGGTTAGAGGCCAGTATTTATCAGCACTACTCCTGATCTCCTGATTCCATGGTTCTTGCTTTCTTTCCAGGCCCTGCTCTCATGATGTTCTTTGGGTTTTAGTAATAGGATATTTGATGTAAATGTTCTTTTTAAGGCTGAACAATTCTAGTCCCCCTTTTTTCAATACTTTGAACTATGAGTCTGCGCATTAACCACTGTATACAATCATAAGAACTTTCTCTGACCAACATCAAGAAGCAGCACAAATGTATGGGTAGAAACATAAATATTTAGAAGACAGTTTCAAAAAGATCATTTAACAAAACATTATCAATAGGGTCTCCCCTTGGGTCAGTGACTTTCCTCATGGGTTTTGAGGGTACTTACAGTATCCAGCATGAATTCCCTCCAGTGTAACAGGCTTCAAATATAACCAAGAAACTGGTTGGTTACCCCCAGAAACATCTCTTGCTCCTATCGCAGCAATGGACATGTCTTTCTCAGCGTGTCGGTATTGTAGATAAAGAGCCCAGCACTTCTATCTTTTCACTCCCAGCAATATGAAGAGCATCTTTCAATTCTGTGAAAGCTAGCCAGGAGAGGTGTTCCTGGTCAACTTGAGGTTAACCTCTCTGCTCTGCAACTAGTGCTAGTGGCTTCTTAAAAATTAGCATCATACCTTCTAGTTATGAACAATGAAGAACAGTGGTAACAGCCTATAGTGGTGTGGGTGTTTCTGGGACCTCACTGACCAATTATTAAATTGCAAATAAATAATTCTGACATTGAATTTTTTATTTAGTGACATGTGTTTTCACCCATAGAGTAATCCTCTGTTCATATGTATATGTATGTGTGTGTGTGTATAATATTTTGAATATATAAAGTATTTGAATGACTTTTCCTAAGGGTTCTTCATTCATACATCCTTAGTTTTGGTTAATCGCCTGCTCCTCCTTTTTCACACCTATTGGCCCCATCCCTGTTTCAAACCATCAGAATGACCATCATCAAAAATGCAAATGGTATGATTGAGCATCCTTTAGGTATATACCCAAAAGTGGTATTGCTGGGTCTTGAGGCAGGTTGTTTCTTAATTTTCTGAGAAATTGCAAAGCAATTTCCAAAGCAGATGGACTAGTTTGAATGCCCACCAGCAATGGAGGAGAGTTCCCTTTACCCCATGTCAAAGTTGTCATAAGTAATTTTGATCTTAGTCATTCTGACAGTTATATAAGATGGAATCTCAGAGTTGTTTTGATTTGCATTTCTCTGATGGCTAAGGATGTTAAGCATTTCCTTAAGTGTTTTTCATTCATTTTAGATTTGTCTGTTGAGAGTTCTCTGTTTAGGTCTGTACCCCATTTTTTATTGGATTATTTGCTCTTTTGATGACTAGTTTCATGAGTTATTTCAACTGTGTTCATAGTAGCATTGTTTGTCATATCCGGAACCTGAAAACAAACTAAATGCCCCTTGACTGAAGAATGAATAAAGAAAATGTGGTACATTCACACAACGGAGTATTACACAGCAGAAAAAAATGACATCTTGAAATTTTCAGACAAACGGATGGATCTAGAAAACATCGTGTTGAGTGAGGTAACCCAGATCCAGAAAGGCAAATATAATATGTGCTCACTCATAATAGCTTTTAGACATAAGGTAAAGAAAAAGCAAGGCTACAATTCACAACCCTAGAGAACCTAGACAACAAAGAGAACCCAAGAGAGACATACTTGAATCTAATCTACATGGGAAGTAGAAAAAGACAAGATGTCCTGAGTAAATTGGGAGTGTGGGGATCATTAAAGAGGGTAGAACTTATTCAAAACAATCTGGTTGGCCCTAGAAACAACTGCAAGAGGTCATTTTCTCAAGTGTTGTTAACTGCTGATTCAAAGTAAAGCTAAAACCAACTTTAGTAGACATAGCATTGTGATCATGGGAAAGGGTAGAAGTGGAGGTGGGAGGAAGGGCAACGGAGAAAAATATATAGGTCAATAAAAGCAATACAAACATAAGAATGCAAATGGCAGCAAACAATGCCATAGATATGGGGAGAGGAAAGCCTTTGCACATTGTTGGTTGTGAGTATAAACCACAGACCAGAGAGGACTCTCTAATCACAGATTTAAAGAACACCTGGTTTGCAGTTCCTCCTGCCATACCGAGCTTTTCCGTTCTTACATTGCCTGATGTTATATCATGTTATATCTTCTTGAGTTATTTGTTCATGTTTTATAATCTGAACTCCCTCTGTATAGAGCATTTGCTTGACACCAGTTCACAGTACTTTAGTGAAGGTTCAATGAATGTTTGTGGAGGTAATCCAAAAGATGATGGTTGACTTTAGTAAAAAGCCTAAAACATGATTGTGAGGACAGAGCATAATTTCAAAACACATTAGACTTTGAGAAATTGATCCCATGGTTTCAAATTTTACCCCTAAGGTTAAATTTTTGTGTATGGAAAAGTTTCATCAATTATCCCTTACCATCTGCAAAAGTACCTGGTTATTATTCGTTCTTCTAGGAACACATGTTTCTCATGGTATGGTGGTTAGCAATCAAAATTCATGTTCCATATGTGCACTGTATAATACTATTTCCTTTTTCTATTACAGTAAATACCCAGAGGGAAAATATCAGAAACAACTCTGATTTTTTTCAACTCAGGATTTGAGTATTTTCTAGTTCTTGACAGGCATGTTTAGACAGAAGAATATGAAGGAACATCAAGGCCATCTTGTGGCATGTAGGTTACTAGAGAGTAGAGCAAAAGAAATTCATGTTCTGCCCTCATAGTTTGACAGTATCTGAGCTTGAAATTTTGCAGTTTATAATTGGGAGTCTTACTGATTGTTGCCATGACAATCATTCTAAAGTCTACACATACACACACACACACACACAAATTATATGAGGTGAAAAAAATTCAATGAACCTTTGAATATCAGACTTATTGACTCATTATAGCTCTTCCATAACAATCAAAATAAATACCCTAATATTTTATAGTATTTTAGTAACAAAAAACCCAGATATCTAAAACTTTGTCTCAACAGATCTAAATAAAGTTAAAATGTACCTTTGCTGAACAGAGAACAGCAGACATTCTACTGCTCTGGCCTCTAGTTCCTTTTATTAGCTCCATTTGGATGCCTGAAAGAGACACAATTGCAGCAATGGCTCAGAACAGCAGGACATGTCTCTGTCACCTCTGTAGGTTTAATGTAGGAATCCTCATGTGAGTGGACAAGGAGAGATCTGTTTCCTGAAGGATTCTGACCTGCCGACAGAACGTCCTGGTTGCTTCGGGGTCAGTCTCCTTGATATTATTAATATATACTTTGCTTTCATCTGGCTCATCATTTTACAAGATATTTTCCAATAGATCCTATCTGCTGACCTGTCTCACCCCTGGGAGCACAGGGCCAGTCTGTCCACTGAATCATTCTTTGCAATATTCAGTTCAAGTTGCGTGCCTGTTATTATTGGTCAGGCTCTGCCAAGGATATGATTCCAGTGGTGTTAATGAGTGCAGCAGAAATAGATTAACCAAAATCAGTGTTTAGTTATCAGAGCATTCAGTTTGCATACTCATAACCTAGAAGATCACAAACAGTGAGCAGATGCATGTCAGCCTTAAAGAAACATCTAATTTTTTTGCCCATCAGTCTTGTCTATTTCCCATAGCTGGGAGGATATCTATATGTTTTTCCTTGGGTTTACCCTCTTGTTTAGCTTCTTTAGGATCACAAATTATAGACTCAGTGGCCCCTATCCATGGCTAGAAACCAATTATGAGTGAATACATCCCATGATCTTCTTTTTGGACCTGGGTTACCTCACTCAGGATCGTATTTTCTATTTCCATCCATTTGCATACAAAATTCGAGAAGTCATTGTTTTTTACCGCAGAGTAGTACTCTAATGTGTATATATTCCACACTTTCTTCATCCATTCTTCCATTGAAGGGCATCTAGGTTGCTTCCAGGTTCTGGCTATTACAAATAATGCTGCTATGAACATAGTTGGATGGGGATGAGGGGTGATGGGGAGAGAAAAGTGTGAAGGAGAGGATGAGGGGAACTGGGGGAATCGGGGTGATTGGGGATAAAGGAAGGTTGGATAGGGGAGCAGGGAAACTCATACCTTAGTTAAGGGAGCCACCTAAGGGTTAGCAAGAGACTTGAACTTGGAATGGCTACCAGATGCCCAGGGCAATGTCTCCAGTTAGTTCATTGGGGCACCTGAGGATAGGGAACCTGAAATGAACCTGTCCTATAATCATACTGATGAATATCTTGCATATCGCCATAGAACCTTCATCTAGCGATGGATGGAGATAGAGACAGAGACCCACACTGGAGCACCGGACTGAGCTCCCAAGGTTATAATGAGGAGCAGAAGGAGAGAGAACATGAACAAGGAAGTCAGGACCATGAGGGGTGCACCCACCCACTGAGACAGTGGGGCCGATCTATTGGGAGCTCACCAAGGCCAGCTGGACTGCTACTGAAAAAACATGGGATAAAACCAGACTCTCTGAATGTGGCGGACAATGAGAGCTGACGAGAGGCCAAGGAGAATGGCACGGGAACTTTCATCTGGCGATGGATCGAGAGAGAGACAGAGACCCAATTTGGAGCAACGGTCTGAGCTCTTAAAGTCCAAATGAGGAGCAGAAGGAGGGAGAACATGAGCAAGGAAATCAGGACCACGAGGCGTGCACCCACCCACTGTGACAGTGGAACTGATCTATTGGGAGCTCTCCAAGGCCAGCTGGACTGGGACTGAATAAGCATGGGTTGAAACTGGACTCTCTGAACATGGCGGACAATGAAGGCTGATGAGAAGCCAAGGACAATGGCACTAGATTTCGATCCTAATACATGAACTGGCTTTGTGGGAGCTTAGCCTGTTTGGATGCTCACCTTCCTGGGCCTGGATGGAAGTGGGAGGACCTTGGTCTTCCTGTAGGGCAGGGAATTTGGACTGCTCTTCAGTATCGAGAGGGAGGGGGAATGGACTGGGGGGAGGAGAAAAGGAGTGGGAATAGGGGGAGGGGAGTGGGGGGAGGGGCAATATGTGGGAGGAGGGGGAGGGAAATGGGAAACTGGGAGCAGTTGGAAATTTTAATTAAAAAAGAATTTAAAAAATGAGAAAAAAAAGAAACATCTATTTGACTTTTTTCTTTGTAACTATCTGAAGTCTTTTTCCAAGGCATTTCAGAATGTTTCAAAAAGATTTTGAAAAATGAAGAAGGGAGAAGTAGACAAAAATCTTATTAACAATAAAATAAGTAAACCTTGTCATCCAAACTAACTCCTAAAAGGTGTTCTTCTATCTCACTGGTATAATATCTCTCCCTAAGGAAAAGCTACAAACCCTGCTTCTCTTCATCCACCTGTTTCCCATAACTGAAACCTCATGACTCTTGTGTTCCACTTGTGATGTTTTTCTTATCTCCTGGGTTAATGTTTTTTTCCTGACCTTTCTGACTTTTCTGAAAACATTGAGGGGTGGAAATGAACACTGAGATGAGCATGCAGAGGTGCCAAGGCACTTCTCTCCTCACTACGGAGACAGAAGAGGGGAGAATCCCTCCACACCCCAACCATTTGCCACTAGATCACCTGTGTATGCTTCCTTCTCTTTCAAGTGGCCTTTAGGCTGGCTTCTTCTGCATGGGGATATCTTTGGGTCAAGTCTTCTGTCCTCCCTGTTCAAGCCCCTCTTGGTGATGCTGGTGCCCTATCAGAAGAAACAAATGCCTCCTCTTTCTCAAATGTACAGTACTGCTATAAGACCTAAATTTTTTGTATGTTCTTTCATCCCACCATGAAGACCTGTCTGGATGTTTCAGCACATCTTATGAGTAACACACTACAGCACTGTAACCGAGCTCTTCCACTGGATAGAACCTTCAAGACAGAAGCTGATTTTTGTGTTATGTTTTAAATCTATGTCCCCTCAAGTACCTCTCCCAAAGTTTTTTCTATGCGGTTTCTTAGTAAATGATTTTTTAAAATGAATGAATATGTGGTAGATTGTTATTTAATGAGAAATTTTAATACGAGCATTTTTTTACCATTATGAAATAACTGTCACTTGCTATTTTTGCCTTCACTATGACATTTGCTTTCCTTGTCAGGATGATAGTCAAGGTAGGTAGAGTGGAGACACTGGGTGAATAAAGGCCATCTGAACTGACTAGCTTCAAGATTCTGAGAAAAATAAAAGGAAATTAATAAGTCTGACTGCAGAATTTGTATTTTGCCTTTATGCTGTGTTGGGTAATTTTCAATTTAGTTCTGCTGGGGAGGCTTCAGCTTTGGTAATTTGGATAAGCAATGTTTTTTTTCTTAGTAACTGTTTAGCTAATAAAGATTGAATGTTACTGATGGGAAAATTAAGGGTGACTGTATTGTGACACATTTTTTTCTCTGTTTTGAACATCTGTTAAACTTCTTATAAGCGTGCGAGTTAGTCTTTTTCAGTTTTAAGTTGGTAATTTTTGTCATTACTAGATTATAAACAAGGGAAGAAGAATGATAAGCTCTTTAAACTCCTTATTGATTACACACATACACATTTCACTTCTTCCTATAACACAAACACACACACTTCACTTCTTTCTGTATGCATAAACACAGGACACAATGTGGTGGTCCACAAATAACAGTCCTTAATTTTCTCATATTTTTTCTCTTCTCTTTTAATACATCTGCTTTTCTGTTCTTGCTCCACATACTTCCGAGGCTGTAAACACGTATAGAGTTCTTTCTCCCCGACTCTTGCATTGACCTCTTCGGCCAGGTGAAATGGCATCAGCTGTCCTTAGGAGTGGGACTCTCCAGAGGAGAAAGAAAGAGTTAAGTAATGCTAGATTTGGGGACAGTGGAGATATAGTTATAGTGGTGAATCTTTGTTGTATGTAAAGGGATTGCATATTAGAAAATAAATGTCCACCTCACAAATAGCATTCCACATGACAGTTGTTGATGGAGATCAGAGCTACCACTTGAATGAGGAGGAGTCTTCCTCTATCTGACTCCTTAGTAGATAGATCCTGTGACAAGTGACATTGTTTATGAAATCTGACTGCCATGGATGTTGATTTAAGTACGAAAAAGAAATTCACCTGCAATATGGGCTTTCAGTGACTCTTTAACTCCCCATGCTACTCTTTCTAATGTCCATTGTCTGCACTCAGCGTTGGAGGTATATTCATATCACAGGCAAGACTGAAGGTAATTTTTGTGGGCTAGGGGAAATGCTGTTGATTTTTTCCAAGGTTTTATGAAAACAAAGAGAACAGATTTTTTTCATGAATGAAATAGGTGGTTTTATAGGAGGTTGAAGATTAAAATAAAAAATACACTCTCCCTTCTGGGCTTTTCTGTTCCTGTTAGTTGAGGACAAATAATTTTGAATCCCTTCTATTAATAATTTTAGCCTAGATATATGATATTTGTTGTAAAACCAAAATGTTCAGAAAATTTGACTCTAAAATATCAAATTTAATTTAGTTGTAACTGATGGTACAATTAAAAGATAAAGTACAAATTAATAAAAAATACCGTGAATAGGCCATATCAGATAATTAATTCATTGTTTATGAAACAAATATATGATGGACTTTATGTTAAGCACTGAGAAAACAGCAATGAAAATTAGGTTGTAAGGTAGAAGACTGCATTAATACTTCATATTTCTTATATATTATTTCATTAGTGAAAGTCATTTGATTTGGTTGAAGGATACTTGAGTGTTGACAATATTGTCCAGCTATTGTTTTGAGGGTAACTACTATCTCAACACAAATACAGCCTGAGGTAATAGAAGTGGCCTGCAATGCATGGAGGCATTAGTAAGAGAATGGATGAATAGAGTTCATTCCTTGTGACTTCAAATTAAGACAGAGTCAGAGTACTATTGGATATGCCTAGTAAACCATGCTTAAATAGAACTGTCCAGCATCCCAAGGATGTTTTGCCTTCGTGAATATTAAATATAGTATCTAGAGAACTATAATAATATAATCTCTTTAGTAATCATAACTAGCAAACATAAATAGTTATTTCACTGTTAAAGATACAATGGGTCTAGATCAAGAGAGCTTGGCATGGGTTATTGGTAAGAATGGAATGCTGTGGAAATATTTAGTCAACATTTTAAAGACAATGCTTTAATTAAAAGCACTTGTGATGAGCCTTAATAGTGGCATTCATTCTTGGATTAAATTTTTATTGCAGGTCTAAACAAGTATCCCAAATAAATATAATAATTATATGTTGGAACCAAACAGAGCCCCATGAACATAGTGTGTGATAGACTTTTGTCTCCATTTTATACAGTCTCAGGAACCAAGGAAAGATTAAGAACACATGGGAGTCTGGTCTTCCCTTGGAAATATTACAATCACCCTTTCACTCTAGAAACATGTATTGGAAAGGTTTGGTGTAGTTGTCTTTCTCTTTGCTGAGATTATCAGCATCATTTGGATACTTCTTAAATATTAGTATCCTCTTCATCAATATTTCATGACCTAGAGTTGTTGCTCTTTTGTGTTTATAATAATGAAACTTTGTAATCTACACTCTAATTTTGAAAAGAATATAAAATTATAAATACTAATTGGAGCAATGGATCAATAGCTAAGAATGCGTTCTGTACTTTCAGAGGACCAGAGGTCATCTTAGTACACATATTGGCAGCTCACAATTGCCTGTAATGACAGCTCCACTGTTTTTAACACCCTCTTTTAAGACCCTAAAACAAGCGACATACATTAATACAAACACACATAAACATAAATAAAATAAAAATAAATATTAAGGAGAAAATGTTTAGAATTTTTTCTCCTAAATGCTTTCACGCAATTCCTTATTTCTTTAGACTTCTAGAGTGACTATTACTAGAGAGTAACTAAAGTAGTTTGGTCCTTCAGGTTCTAAGTGTAAAATATGTTTTGAGCATAGAAAATAGATGGAAGAGACATCTAATTTGTTGCAACTTATAAACAAAAGAAAAGGATGAGGCCAATGAGATGGCTCTATTGTATGGGTAAAGGTACTTGCTGCCAAACCTGAAAACCTGGCACTCACATGGCAAAGGAGAAAACTGATTTCTTCAAACTGACCTTTGACCTTCACATGTATATCATGACATCACGTATAAAATGTTACAAAACTAAAAATGAACAGAGATTGTTTTCTTTTGTTATTAGTTGAATATTTGTTATATATGAATATTCAATTTATCAAGTATTTTCTGTATCTCTTCAAATATTTAAATGGTTTGCTCCCCATTTTTTGGGAGAATGATAATATTTCTTTTTGAAAATTTTTAAAAAATTTTTTTGGTGTTCCAATTGCCACACTCTTTTTTACATTATTTTTTTCTTTTTATTGTTTATTGATCTATTCCTTTTTTCCACTCCCCTCTCTTTCACCCCCTTCTACCTTTTTCCATGACCCTCACACTCCCAATTTGCTCAGGAAATATTGTCCTTTTCTCCTTCCTATGTAGATCCATGTATGTTTCTCTTAGTGTCCTCTTTGTTGTCTAGGTTGTCTGGGATTGTGGATTATATGTTTACATTTTTCTTTATGTATAGAAGTCACTTATAAGTGAGTACATATTATATTTGTCTTTCTGGATCTGGGTTACTTCATTCAATATGTTTTTTATAAATCCATCATTTGCCTCCAAATTTCAAGATGCCATTTTTTTTAACCACTGAGTAGTACTCCATCGTATAAATGTACCACATTTTCTTTATCCATGCTTTTATTGAGGGGCATCTAGGTTGTTTCCAGGTTATGGTTATTACAAACAATGCTGATATGAATATAGTTGAGAAAATGCCTTTGTGGTAAGATTGAGCATCCCTTGGGTATATGCCAAGAGTAGTATTAGTGGGTCTTAAGGTAGATTGATTCCAAATTTTCTGAGAAACTGCCATATTGATTTTCAAAGCAGTTGTACAAGTTTACACTCCCACCAGCAATGAAGAAATGTACCCTTACTCCACATCCTATCCAGCATAAGCTATAATTGGTGGTCTGTGAAAAATTGTGTTGGGATTTTGATGGGGAATGCATTGAATCTATAGATTGTTTTTGGTAGGATTGCCATTTTCACTATGTTTATCCTTGCTATCCAAGAGTATGGGAGATCTTTCTATTTTCTGCTATCTTCTTCAATTTCTTTCTTCAAAAATCTTTCTATTTTCTGATATCTTCTTCAATTTCTTTCTTCAAAAATTTAAAGTTCGTGCCATACAGGTCTTTCACTTCCTTGGTTAGTCTTACCCCAGGATATTTTATGTTTCTTGTGGCTATTTTGAAAGGTGTTATTTCTCTGATTTCCCTCTCAGTTTCTTTATCATTTGTGTATAGGAGTACTACTGATTTTTTGTTGTTGATCTTGTATCCTGCCACGTCACTGAAGGTATTTATCAGCTGTAGGAGTTCTCTGGTAGAGTTTTTGAGGTTACTTATGTACACTATCATATCATCTGCAAATAGCGGAAGTTTGACTTCTTCCTTTCCAATTTGAATCCCCTGAAGAAGATGGAATATCTGTAGACAGATCTTTCTTTGGACTGCCAGATCACAAAGAATGACACAGAGACTTTTTATTAATTATGAAAGATTGGTCTACAGCTTAGGATTGTTCCTAACTAGCTCCTATAACTTAAATTAACCCATTTCTGTTAATCTATATTTTACTATGTGACTTTTTACCTTTCTCTCATTCTGAATGTCTAACTTCCTTTGTGTCTTGCTGGTGCCCCCCCCCCACCGCACCTTGATTACCTCCTCCTACTTTCTTTTTCTGCCTGGAAGTCCCTCTTATAACTTCTAGCTAGCTGTTGGCTCTTTAGCTCTTTATTATGATATATCTTCATACAGTGTGCAAATATTCCACAACAATTATCACTCTCTCAGTAGTTAATTTCCTTTTAGGAGTAGTGTCTTGTAAAACTTTCCCTAACCATGTTGGCATGTCAGCTGATATTGTCATCGCATTGCTCTGGTTTAGGCAACCACAACATTTCATATGTAAAGCTTTCCTATTATATATAGGAAATACTTCTTTTAGCTAAAGTCCTGTAAGAGTCCTCTGTCTCTTACAATCTCTCCCCACTCCTCTTCTATGATATTCTTTAGGCATCTAAACAAGGATTGTGTAGAAGATGTAGAGGTTTGAGCATCTGTCAGTCAGTTTTTCTTTGCATTTTAAACAGTTGCAGATTTTTGTGATGGTCTGAAATCTGCTATAATGAGAAACTTCTTTAATGATAAGTGAGAGCTACACTTCTTTATGGGTATAAGGATAAATATTATGAATGCAGAAAAGTTATATGATTCTCCTCTAGGTCCATGATCTCAATAACCATAGGTAGTTGGATAGGTTTATACTACCAAGCATCAACTTCTTCCTGCTAAGTGAGTCTTAAATCCAGTTAGACATCTACTGTTTACCTCTAAGATATAAGGGCCATTATTGCATGCTTGGAAGTGTCTTGATGGTCATTGTGGTTCTCAGGCAGTTATATTTCTTATCTTTCCTAAGATGGCTTCTCCTGCCTAAAGAAATCATCTTTGTCTTTGCACAAATTCACACTGGATTCCCACCCAAAACATAACACAATTAACTTTCCTACTTCAGTACCTGATTTAAAGATGAGAGATGGTATCCACCATGAAGAAAAATAAGACTCCCTGTGGATTTTCTTTGTGGTTTCCCACCTTTTTTTATTTATTTAAGATGTTTTATATGGTCATATTTTTCCTATTCTTCCATTTTAGATTATATGGTATTCATCTCACTACTCTGGAAAAACAAAAGTCAACATTCTATTTTTTATTGAAAGTTCATTCTTGGTTTAGATTTCCATATGACAAAATAATGATATTTTCAGATAGAAAAATATCTCCCATCTAATATCTGTCACTACAAAGTGCTCAGTAGAGAGTTCATTCAAATATCAATAGTCATGATACTTCCCCACATCTGTGATACTTCACCCAACAAGAGAAGCTGTAGGAAAATAGAACCACAAATTAACAGCCAAAATTCGTGCTTTAGGAGAGCTTATATTATTGGCCAGGGTATTAGTAGCACTGTTATTTAATGTAGATGTGATATTTTCACAGACCCTAATAAATTTCCTTCTGAAATTTGTTTCTTCACACTTTCCCATACTGTGATAATACCACACCCAGACCCGGCCTTCTTCACAAAAGACTGATGATATGCAGAGCCAAACTATCCATCAAGCGATGATTTGGAAATGTCAGTATGTTTGATAAATGCATGGTTCTCCAACTGTAATAGAGTTTTTGTAAGAATATAACACTATAAACTTTTGAAATATTTATCAAAACCATCTTACAGTCTTTGAAACATGAATATTGGGAAACAATTTTGCTTCTAACAAAATATCATGTGTCTGGATAAACTATGAAGAATTTCCTTTTAATGTTGGACACATTTTCTAAGCTGATGAAGAATTTTGTTAAAAGAATAAACTACCACAGCCAGGAAGGCATGAAGGACACACAGATCATCAAGATCAAATAACTTGAGAAAGCCTTTCGTCTTTTGAGAATTCTTATTGTCTCTACATTTTGCTGTCATCCCATTGTTTACTACTTGAGAGATGAATTTCTATGATATTGGTAATGACACTTTTGAATGCAGAGATTCATTGCAAAGATTCCATGTGTTCAATAGTGTTAAATAAGATTCTGTATCAATATATTTGCTGTATAATTTACTTGCTAGTCTCCTTTCTCAGAGCTCTTATTTTATTTACTGGATTTATTAAAAAAAACACATAAGTATTTTATCTTTCACAGGACTAGAATTCAAAGCCAGATGTATAACATGAAATTTGTGTAAAACCAAAGTATCTTTAGAATCCTTTAAGTCTCTTAAGCAGGTATGTGTGGGGGAACCACAAAAACATTTTCCTAAGAATTAACCCAGTCACATATTCCCAAGCATTGGAATTCATCATGAATATTGTGGTATATTTGATGTTCATTTAGAAACAACTTTAAATGTTAAAGTTTTGTAAAATCTAGACTTAGTAAAGAGGTTTGATAAGTCAATATATATATATATTTTTTTTTCATAACCCCAGCTACTAAGGAGATATGCACTGTGAAAGAAGCTCAGACCAAAGAGGAAGTAGCAGAGATTGAGCAGCTCACTGCTCTCGTCCTATAATATGCTACTGGGTAAAAATGGATGCCGTTGATGACTATGGTTTTGGGTTTTTCTTTTCTTTTTTTTTTCTTCTTTTAGGAACTGTATGGTTAACCTCGTGTAAATATAAATCATTGTAATTGACTTTAACATAGCAATTTGGGATAAAGAACACATATTCTTTTTGATACTCAATATCTGCGAGTATCACATAAGGATATGCATGTTATACATTTGCATACTCAGTTATAGCTGCACTTCTACATGTCTTTTTGTATAGCTCACCATGAAGCGTTTCCTCATGTCAGAAAATTCCATGTACTTTCTGAAGTTGCTAGAAGGACCTTGACTGTTCTAATACTACATACAGTGCAGCCTCACTGAGGATGGATTATCATTGTACTTTAATACATACTTTTGTTGCTGCGTGTGTACTATATAACTTTAGGGTATGTCTGTTTCAGTCAGACCATCTCTTCAAAGGTTTTATAACATTCGTTTTTGCATCACTTGTATTGATAGGTCTTAGTCACTCCAAAAATAGATACTCAATTAAAAAATATTCAAGGATATCTATGCTTAGGATGTTGAGAACCAGAAGAAAAACAATCTAAGATAAGAGTGGTCAATGTGTGGCATCCAAGCTCAAATTTCTTTTTTCTTCAGCTGATGTTGTTTCAGCACGTATGTATACCCGTCTACAATGAAAGCTTAAGAGTCCTGTAGGGGGGGATGTCTGTCATGGAAGTGAAAGCAGCTTCCAGGAGCACTCCAGAACAACGCTTCCAGGAACACTCTGGAACAATGCTTCTTCTAGGAGCACTCCAGAACAATGCTTCCAGGAGCACTCCAGAACAATGCTTCCAAAAGCACTCTGGAACAACGCTTCCAGGAGCACTCTAGAATGCTTCCAGGAGCACTCCAGAACAATGCTTCCAGGAGCACTCCAGAACAATGCTTCCAGGAACACTCCAGAACAATGCTTCCAGGAACACTCCAGAACAATGCTTCCAGGAGCACTCTAGAACAATGCTTCCAGGAGCACTCTAGAACAATGCTTCCAGGAGCACTCTAGAACAATGTTTCCAGGAGCACTCTAGAACAATGCTTCCAGGAGCACTCTAGAACAATGCTTCCAGGAGCACTCTAGAACAATGCTTCCAGGAGCACTCTAGAACAATGCTTCCAGGAGAACTTCAGAACAACAGTTCTGGTGTTTTTGTTGTAGTTGCATAATTTTGCAGAGGTCTATGAGGTGCAGAGGGTGAAAATGATAGAGAAGGAGGGCTGCAGGAGGGAGAGACAGAGACACAAACAAAGACAGAGAGATAGAGAGACAGAGAAAGCAGGCAGGAATAAAAATCTAGGCACATAGCCAGTGGCCTAGCAGACCTCTCCTCTGTCAGTTAATCGCATAGTTTAATTCATGCCTCAGTAACAAGCTAATTTCCCATTTAAATTAGGACATATGTCCAAGACAAGTAGGAATTTGCAATGGGCAGAGACATCTAATTCTCCCTAAAATCTTATGAGGGCATGTTATTGATCTGACTATGATATGTCTTCCCTACCATTTCATCAGATCTCCTGACATTTCTAATAACTTCAAGAACTGTAAAGTTAGTAAGTTCAAGATGGCTTATTTTATTTTTAGACACTCCTACTCCTACAAGGAAATGGAATGGCGTGTACTTTTTCATTCACCATTTTTAAAGAATGAGCACTTCTAAAATAAGAACTTCATATGATTAGGGTCAAAAGAACCATTTTAATTGCAGAATCTTGAGAGTGTTTTCAGATTCCATTTTCTTCAAAACCTCTTTTGACATCAAAGAGAAAGTAAGCATGCCCAATGAGATGTTATGATTTCGTCAATATCATCTAGCCTTGGGTTAATTTCTGAACTTTGACTCCATTTCTTTGCAGATTATAGCGATGTCTATTTTAGAAGGTGGAGAACTCCAGAATTAAATTAAAATTTTATATGTTAGATTATTAAAAATTATTTGCGACCATAAATTACAAGTGATGCATATTTTCTCCAGAAGTTTTGTATGTAAGCAAGGCTGATTAAGTTGTAAATTCTATTTTTATGATGCCAAAGGAAAATTACTAGCAAATGCAGAATGGTGTAACTTGAGTAAGTAAAGTCAGTTAAGATGCCTAAATATCCAAATAACTCAGTGCTGGTTATCATTTCTTAAATCATTTTTATTAACTCATTAGTTGTTGAGTAACACACGAAAAGGAGTGACTAAGATTAAAATTTATGAGAGTAATCTCCACAAGGAAATATTCTCTGGAAATAGCTATTCTTGTTGATGTATGAAATTCTCTGCATATTTTAGTCTTTTGGCAACAGTCTGCCCCAGGATGTTTAAAATCTGCTCTACATAAATGATTGTCATTTGGTTCTTGGGGCTTTATTTCTATTCTAAAATATTGACCAAGTCAGATATCAGTGTATGCCTTCCTATATAAAAATTATCCAGAAAAATAGTTCTTGTGTGAAGCTGAAAAATAAAAATGTTGAACTTATTTTCTTTAGAAGCTTCTATAGTTTGGTAATTGTTTAGTCATAAGTGGAAATTTATTTTTTATAATGTCAGCCTGAGAAAGTAATTGGTAGGCAAAAGTTTTTGTTCCTATTTTTGCATCCTTTCCTACCACAAGCTTTTTATACTATTCAGATTCTCTGGAAGACTCTATTATGAAGCTCTATCACACACTAACTTTCTGTAGTTATTGATGACTTTTCTCCATGAGCAGCCCTAATAGCACCTTCAGGCACCATCAAAACCAGACAACAGAAAGGAAGCTTCTAGTTCTGGTCTAGCTTGGTTTGGCATTATCTAGAACCAGAGCATGGTGCCTTTGCCATGAGGCTTAGCCACCTGGTTTTGTGGGTAAGAAGCAGCAATGAAAATGGCCCTTTTTGTTTTGGAGGCTTCAGGGGCCTCTCTAGCCAACAATTCATTTATCTCATCTGGAAACACTTCACAGATACTCAAGATGTTTGAAAATATCTGGGCACCCTGTATCCTGGTAGAGTTGCACATAAAATGATGTGTCACGTACATGGGGGAAAGGTCAGCGCTAGTCTGTGCTATTGTAGAACACAGAACAGGGAACAATAGGAAAGGGATCTGAGCCCACCACATGAAGATGTTTATAATAGTTGCAAACATATGCAAAAGAATCAACTGTTCTCCAAGATTTTCTTTAGACTATTCAATCTGAAGACTATCTGCAGTGGATACTTCAAAAGAGATTCTTGTTTTGATTTTTCCATTGCGTAATGCTTTCCTGGGGTGTTTCTAGCTTAAAATAAAAGTCAAAGGGGAAAAATACGTCCTGACATGTTTAGTGTTTAAGAGGCCGTCCTCGTCATCCTGGAATCCTGACAAACCTTTTACTCTCCCTTCATGTCACAGCCGGAGGAACGTCCTCAGCATCCTTACACTAGCATGTTGACAATTTGTTAGGAAAGTTTCTTCATGGGAAGCTGATGGTGGTATACGGAGTGGATGGATGAAAACAAGTCACATCCCCTCCTTGGCCTATCTCTAGGAGACTGTGAAGCAGAACGTATATCACAGATTGATTTCATGACATCTGAGCTAACTCAAGGGCATGTTTTCTTCTACATTTCCAGTGCTCATATGTTGTGCAGAAAACTCCACTTACTAAGGTACAGACTATTGAAACAGGGTGTGGAAATGAACCCTTGTCTCCCAGGGCACAGAGAAGCTAGAGGTAGAGGCCATGGGAAGAAATTTTAAAATGACTCAGAAAATCTGATCAGAGAAGCAAGTGTGTTGTTTTATGTTAATCTAGGATGCTATGAATTCTGCAAATATAATAGAGGGATCAACTAATGAAGTAACTAGCCACTCAAAATCTTACTACTGACATGTATATTTTGTTTTATAGGGAAACAAATTCCTGATGTTTTAGGCAGATTTTTACTCTGTAAAATTTGTTGTTTGTCCATTCTCAAAACAAACACCAGTTAAGGCTGATTAGATATAAGGAGCTTCTCTGCTGCTACAGTAATACTTGAAGAAAAGAAAAGAAAAACTTTAGGAAGTGGTGAAATGGGCTCCCATTCAGCTCAGTGCTTTTCTGGAACAGAACAGTAAAAGCAAAATTGACATTGTGCTGACGGCTTAACTGCCAACACTGCCACCTGCTATCTTGAGGCAACAAGCAGTCTTATTGGCACCCTTCTGCTTGGTGAAAAAAAGCAAAGGATGATGAATAGCTAGTCCCTAAACTCAAACAGGGCGCGCAGCAGCGGTTGGCACAAGATGAAGTTATTAAGGAAATAGAATGGCCAATTGAAGCTTTCAGATCATTGATCAAACTTGTTTGTGGACAGCAATGCGTGTTTTCTTTGGGCTGCTAGATTATCGTTACACTTTCTAGCTAAGAGGAGCCAGGGACCCTTCATCTGTTTATGCAGACGATATGTAACTAAAGAGAGCTGCACAACGACACCCTTCGGAGCCCAGGCACCCATGTATTCCTCCCTTTTGTAAGCCAAAAATGGATGTGTTCACGTTGCGTATTGCCCTGTGGGACTTTCCTACAGCTTTGACAGTGCCTGGCTTATTCCTTATTTTCAACCTGCATGCACAAGAAATTAATAAAGGCAGTAGTTGTCACTATTCACAGACAATGGGACCTTTCTGACTCCGTTTGCAACAGGAAAAAGAGCTCCTTAAATAAATCAATATTACAACTTAAATGCAGCTTCCTTGCATATGGAGTGGAAAACCTCAGTATTCGTGGTTGTTAAATATTAAGAAGGATAATTTGAAAGGAAGGATATACCCTCATGGTAACTTCTACAACACTCTCAAAATAAAGATATCAAACAGGGTCATGTGTGGGAAACGGCAGATAGCCTGAGAAAATTCTTTCACTTCATTCAGAATAGCCTTCCTAGATTCTGATCAAAAACACAAAAGTAATCTTTAAATAATTGTAGTTAAAAGTTCAGAATAAATTCACAGCATTAAATGCACTTAGTGGGTAATTTTTTTTAAAGAGAGGACATGAGATTGGGAGGGGTGTGTTAGGGAAAAATTGGTGGTAGATGGAAGGGTGCATGGGAGATTAATATGATCACATTGCATTGTATACATGTACAAAATTCTATAAAAACAAATTTACTAAAATATTAAAATTAGTTTTGCTTCTTATGAATTTTTAATGGTGACATTGAAATGTGGGTTCAAACCTAGCAGCGTGGTCCTGGAGAAATAATATTACTTTTTTCTACAGAAAACTACATAGCTCCAAAATGACCTTGAAACTTTTTCACACTGGAATTAGGACAATATTTCCACTGCTTGTGAGCTTTAGAAGGCCTAACTTGCATTTTTCCATATGTTCTTCTGGGAAGAAATAGATTTGGGGGCCTAAAAAGTTGTGTTTACCTAAAGTCTTTTTTTGCAGTCACACTCAGGCAACACAAAACAAGATCTTAGAATCCTTTGTCCTAATGGTCCAGAGTTTACTTCCAAGGACTGCATTGCTCTACTATCTTGACTTGGTTGTCCATGAGAACACTGTAATAATTTCATTTTAAAAAACAAATAAACAACAAATACTTTTCTCTTAGTTGTTTATCTCAATGCTTTAATGCTTTTTCTTTTCTTTTTCTTTATTCTATGCATCTTTACCTCATATATCTTGATCCCATTCATTTCCCTATCCCTTCACATCTGCCCTCTGCCCCTGCACCCCCTCAAAAAAAAAAAAAAAAAAAAACCTCCACAAATTTAAAAAGGAAAAAGGAGCCGCAGTGTGACACAGCGAGTCATGCAGTAAACCCCTTGTCCATTATCTTTACTCGCAAGTGTTTATTGCAGAGTCATTGATCTGGTTTGAGGTTTCTGGTTTTTCTACACTATCAATGCTGGGCCTTCACTAGGACTCTTCTTGGATATCCTGTTTTTTCCCCGTGTTGTGGAGATTCTGAGGTTTGGGATCTGCAGATCTGGTCCCTCACCTGTTCCAGCAGATCACAGATGATGTGGATACTGGGGTGGGCCAAGTCATAACCCGGTTGCTGGTCTTGACGGCTGTAGGGTTGGTTCACCAGCCAGTTCCTCCCTGTCCTCACTACTGGGGTAAGCTCTCCAGCATTGCCTTGGCTAATTCACCTCTAGCAGGAATGAGCAAGGGCTGGGGCTGGATCTCCTGCTTTCACTTCCTCAGGGTCCCCTTGCCCACACTTACCATTATGGCCAGATCTACTGTGTTGCCCAAGTGAAGTACAGGGACCACTCTTCAGAGTGCAACTGGTGTGGGGTAGGGGCAGCCCCTCTGCTCTTATGATCCAGGGCCAGCTCCTTCACCTGTCTCAGGTATTGGTGGGTGCGGAGGGGGACAAACTCTGCCCTGCCTATGCCTCCCTGTGACAGATAAGTAATGGGGACAGCTCTCCCTTGCTCACTGCTTCAGGGCTACCTCACCCACAACTCCACCAGCAGACTGGCTCTATTTTGTTGCCCAAAAAAGGTGCAGGACCTGCTCTAGGGAGTGCTACAGCTGATGAGGGTGGGAGCAGGAACAGCTCTCCTGTTCCTGTGACCTCAGGGTCAACTTTTCCACCTTCCTCAGGTATTGATGGTGAGGGAGGGGTCTATTGATTTCTGCCCATGCCACCACAAGACAGATGGATAATGGGGACAGCACTCCCATCTTCACAAATTTGGGGCTGGCTCACCCACACAGCTGCGCTAACAGCTCCCAAGAGTGGCAGCTAGTAGGTGTCAGAGATGCTTTCCCACTCCAAAGACTACAGGCCAGCTCTCCCACTGCCTCAGGCATTGATGGGTGGCAGGGGGGGGGGGGCGGGATTTAAATGTCTTTTAAATTTCCATGTTTTCCAATCTTTTAATCAGAAGTAAGTGCAATTTGTCAGTCATGAATACTTTCTCTCTGTCCTTTCTTTAAGGTGAAGGATTTATACGACCTGAAGAGAAGCCAGAGCGTATCTGTCCTTATTTTAGTTGTTCGCCAGTCTTCCACACTAGATGATAAGCTTGTGGACTCTAATCTCCCTCCCTCGTTATGGACACAATCTAATGTGGTGCACATACCAGTCACAAAGAAAGTTACAGCAGAGAATGATTCATTTTTCATCTCTGAAAAGGAATTTTACACGGACTATCTGAAATATTCTATTTTAAGGTTTCATGCTAGAAAATCATTATTGAAATATACAACATAATAGACTTCTAAATTCTATCTGGACTAGGAAACTAGAAGTCAGCTTGGGAATTCTGCCTTTAATATCCTGGTCAAATAGTAGCTCGGTCTGATTTAAGTAGAGACATCAAAAAGGAGTTTGTGGGGCCGAAAAGGCATCTCAGTGGTCAATAGTGATTATTGCTTTTGCAGTAATCTATGTCATGTCATTCACAACTACGTATCTAAAGATTCATGGGCTCTGACACCCATTTCTGGCCTCTGTGGACACCTGCATTCTCATTGATGTGCATGCACGCACACATGCACGTGCGCGCACACACACACACACACTATAGATAAATAGATCAATAAATTTTTAAAAGGTAGCTTACTGTTTGGTCAATTAGACTCTGCATTTTCCCCACCGGAGGGGACAAATAATCAGAGTGTTTCCTCTTTGATCTAGACAAGACAGTTGCAGCTTTGCAACTGAATTGACTTCCTCATGGTCTTCATCTGAATGTATCACCGTCATGCTAACTTCGTACTAACTTAGCAATCAACAGCAGACCGTGAACATGTAAACATGCTATGGAACATCTTTTACTGCATTGTTTCTGTTCACAGAGAAAACACTGTTGTTTCTTCCTAGACTTTGTTCCTAAGAATGTCTCTTAAGCCAGGTGTCTCCTATCTTCTCCATGCAGGATGATTTTGGAACCCAACATTATTTTATTTGTTTTAGTCCATTATTTCAACCTGTCATAATATTTTTCAAAATTCATTCAGCCATCCATCACATTTACTATTGCTTCCAGCTTGTGTTGGCTATGGATGTGACAGGCAGGGTCTATTAGCTTCCTTTGAATCATCAGTAAAAGAGTTCAATGCAAGAAACAAAAATATGAAATCATAAAGTAGGGGCGGAGAAATGGCTCAGCAACTAAGAGCATGTATTGCTCTTGCAGATGACTTAGCTTCAATTTGAAGCACCCAAGTCAAGTGACTCACACCTGTCTGTAACTCCATTTCCAGAGGATCCCACAACCTCTTCTGAACTTTGTGGGCACATACTTACACATGCATGTATGCACACCTAGCCCATAATGAAAATTAAAATAAAATTTTAAATAAAATCTATGAAGTCTTCTGTTTCCCAATATACTTTTGTTAAGATACCAGTCCCATGAAAGACTAGAAACATCACATCTCATATGGCGTTTCTTTGAAAGCCATTGCCATAATAAACACTAAAACCTGGTGAGAGTTTGGTTGATCTTCAATTATTTCAACATTTTTCAAGCTTTTTTGTTAAGGAAATTATGTTTGGTAGCTGCCTTGTTTTACTTGTTTCTCTTAACATACTGCCATTTTCCTAATTTATTAATCAATGTATGCTTTATTTACCAAGAATAGGTAGAGATGTTTAATACTGTGTTTCATTCCTCGTGACCATTACGCTGAGCTTTTCTCAGTTTGTTAGTGTCTACATTATTCTATAGATTCTTTAAGCATGATATTATTTTGGTACTCTGTTTTCATTGGGTTCATTAATTCATGTATCTGATTCTAAGTCACACTTTATTTTTCTCTTCTCCAGTTTCATTTGTTCATTATGAAATTCCTCCTATTGATACGAAAGTTGGAAGCAAACGGAATTTAAATCTTTTTAAAATGTATTATATTATTCCTGTACTTAGGGAAGGCACATGCCATAGCTCATCTGTGGAGGTCATGGGACAGTTTGCAGACATCAATTCTCTCCATCTATGTGGATCCCAGAGGTCAAAATCAGGTCATCAGACTTTGTGGCAAGCACTATTACCCATTGAGCCATTTTACTGGCTTCAGAATTTAAATCTTTTACTAATAAAACCAATAAAAATATTTTATCCAAATTTAGCTTTTATGCTCTTTTCATTCTGGATGGAGCTAATTTTAAATCTTTTGAATGGCAGTTGTGTCTTTCCTTATTCTTTTTTTCTTTGGTATGCTCAGTCCATTTTTGAGCTTGACTCATGGTTCTTGCAAATTTATAGCATTCTTATTTTCATTTTTTTGGTTATACAGTGTTTATTCTGCCTTCATTATTTGTCTTTGTAAAATATGATCTCATACTAGACAGTATGTAGAGCTTCATTTTTTTAAAAAATTATGTGATCAGTGACTGTCCTATCAGAATACCACTGTTATTCCTCCATCTTTCCGTAGCTCTCTTTCTTTTTAGACTCTGGCAGTGGGGTCATTCCTAATTTGTCTTATACCTTTTGAGAACTGCTTTGCTAACACCAGGGTAGATGTCTGGCCAAGAAGATTGCTCATATTCTCCAAAGCTACAATAACTTATATTGACTAATGTTGGGTTTTCTTGGTGCAAAAACTTCAATTAAAAAAGCAGTTCCTTTGGATTATTTCTGGAGGGATTAAAAACTGAACTTTATTGGCAAGAGTAATATAAAAGTTAGTTAGATGAGACTAGTTTCATCATTAATGACATAATAAAGATTTACTATGTGCCAAGTTAAAATTTTATTGGAAAGAATAAGACAGGGAAATAAGAAGAATATGGCAAGAAACAAGGCAGAAAGGAGACACAAGAAACAGTATCAAACAAACAAAAGTCAAATAATCTCAACTCCTGATAGCATCTACAATTAAAGTATCTTGACATAACAAGTCTGGGCATTAATGATTTAAATAAGATGCTTAAGAAAGATCTTGCTAAGAAAATAGTACATACGCTGATTTTAAATGCCAGGGGGAATCTTGCATATCTATATATGTATCTAATAAATAATATTCACACTGAGTAGCAGTAGGTGAACTGGCATTAAAGTGAGAAGGTTTTAAGTGCATTATAGAAGAGGGACAATCACTTTGGAGCAAGGGAGGGGATTGTAGAAAATGAGGGATGGGTACTGGCAGGATATGAAGGAAAAAGCAGAGATTAACCCCTGTTCTATGGTAGGCATACTGAGTGACTGAGAAAGACCTTTCATGGCCTGAGTAAAGGTAGCAGTTTCTCTGGTTTACATTTTTTAAAGATAACCTTTAAGCCAGGACCAAAAAAATAGATGTGAGAATGATTCGCAAAGATGCAATACTGTGCAGGTATGAATGTGAGGTACGTTTCACATGTTTTACCAAGCAAAGTGGTATTCTCTCCCGACTAGACTCTTTTGCAGCCCTTGTGTTTTTATTAACACATATTTCATTTTGGTTAGAGTTTTTCACATAGTTCATGCAGTCTTGATTTTTTAACTTGTGATAGGTCTCTTTCTTCTCATCTATAAGATTAACCTTTTTCTCTGAGGTAGACTAATAGTATGGATGCTTGACTTGTGTAACAATGTTATAAATGATGCCCTGAAATTGCCTGTGCAGAAATCCTGAATATTAATTAAACCATATTTTATCCATAGATCATAGTCATATTTTAAATGGGCTCTTCTCAGTTGCCTAAAATTACCAAGATGTTTAATTTTAATGGCTGTATTTTGAGTAATACTTTAAACATAAACTTTAAAAAGCTATCATTGAAGTCTTTAAAGGAAATAACATATTATGCCTTATTCAAATAAACTAACAAATTTGGAATAATACATATTTCAAGTGATTCACAGGTGCCTCTTTATAGGTGAGTTGAGTCCATTGATATTAAGTGATATTAATGACCAGTGGTTGTTAACTCCGGTCATTTTTCCTTTCTTTCTTTCTTTCTTTCTTTCTTTCTTTCTTTCTTTCTTTCTTTCTTTCTTTCTTTTGGTAGTAGAGTTTGTGTGTTTCCCTTCTTCAAGTTGTGCTGGTGAAGGGTCATTAGATGTCTGAGTTATTGTGGGCATTGTTGGACTCCTTGGTTTGTGATTTTCCTTCAATTACTTTCTGAAGGGCTGGATTTGTGGCTACGTACTGTTTAAATTTGTTTTTATCCTGGAAAATTTTGTTTTCTCCATTTATAGTGAACGAAAGCTTGGCTGGGTATAGTAGTCTGGGCTTGCATCCATGGTCTCGTAGTTTCTGCAGTATATCTATCCAGGACCTTCTGGCTTTCATGGTTTCCATAGAGAAATCAGGTGTAAGTCTGATAGGTTTACCTTTATAGGTAACTTGACCTTTTTCCTTTGCAGCTCTTAATATTCTTTCTTTATTCTGTATGTTTTGTGTTTTGATTATTATATGACGAGGAGATGTTTTTTTTTTGATCCAGTCGATTTGGTGTTCTGTATGCTTCTTGGACCTTCAAAGGAATATCTTTCTTAAGGTTGGGAAAGTTTTCTTCTATAATTTTATTAAATATATTTTCTGGACCATTGAGCTGTAGATCTTCTCCTTCTTCTATCCCTATTATTCTTAGGTTTGGTCTTTTTATTGTGTCCCAGATTTCCTGAATGTTTTGTGATGAGAATTTGTTGGTTATGCTGTTTTCTTTGATGAGAGTGTTTATTTTCTCTATGGTATCTTCAGTGTCTGAGATTCTTTTTTCTATCTCTTGTAATCTGTTGGTGGTACTTGTCTCTGTAGTTCCTGTTCGTTTATTCAAATTTTCCATCTCCATCCTTCCCTCGGTTTGTGTTTTCTTTATTACTTCCACTTCATTCTTCAAGTCTTGAACCGTTTCCCTTACCTGTTTGATTACTTTTTCTTGTTTCTCTTGGTTTTCTTGGGTATCTTTGAGAGATTTATTCATTTCCTCTACCTTTTTGTTTGTAATCTCTAATTGGTTGTGGCAGTTTTTCACCTCCTGTTTAAGGTCCTCTATTATTTTCATAAAATTCACTTTTGAGTCGAATTCTTCTAATTCTTCTGGATTAGGGTGTACACTTCTCATTTCGGGATTCCTGGATCCTGGTGATGTCACGTTGCCTTTCAAGTTGTTGGGGGAATTCTTGCATTGGCGCCTGCCCATCTTTTCCTTCAAATGGAGCCAGGAGAGGCCTGATGTCTTGGACCAGTCTTTGCTGTGACTAACTCTCTAGGTGTATCTCCTCAGTGTAGGGGCAGGAACCGTTCCCTTCCAGATGAACTCCTCAACACCAAAACATGGATGCGTGGTATTCCAATGACCCGCGTAAAGAAGGCCGAATGCAAGGGGTCGGGCGGGGTCGAGTAGAACACAGGCGACACTGCAGTACAAGCTGGAGGTGCCTGCACTCCCTTTCGGGGGTTGCTGAGGCCTGCCCGCTAGGCAGGCACTCACTGCTCTGGTTGGGTAGCCTTAGTGTAGGGGCATTTGTGCTCTCTACCGGGACCGTCCGCCCCAGGATAGTACACACCCGTCCCGATGAAACTTCTCGGCACCTACACAGGAACTCCTGGATGCCCCAATGAGCCAGGGACTAAGGGAAGTAGGGCGCAGGCAGTAGTTAAACAATTATTCCCTATCAGTCACAATATTGAAATGTTTAATACCTAGATTTTCTATAAACACTAAAGTTAAAAATCAGACTGATTCTCAGACTCATTTTCCATCACTCAATTTTTTCACTGTCCACAGGCTTATCTGAATTCCATAAGCAGCTCAGTTTTTTCATGCTATGACCCCAGGAACCAGTGGAAACACAGCGAGGGTCATGTTCATTTGCATTTCTCTGCTGTGGTTGAGGCCAGGTTCACTGCACTACTGGGTCTTGGTGCAACCAATTGTTTTAATTCCCCAAAACCGAGTATTGCACTGGTATTATATAAAGGCAATACATGTCTCCCAACCACCAGAGACAGTTTTACTAGGTGGAATTTCACAGTTATAATAGAGAGAAGAAAGCATTCTGTGTTATTGCCAGTAACTATTTCAAAAATAAAAAAGAAACATTCCAGTTCATTAAAATAAGCAATCCCTGAACAGTCGTCTGAATGGCATACCAATAAAGGAGTTAGCAGTACTAAATTATGACACATTTTATGTGCTCAAAACAGGGAGACTATGAAGACTTATGACACAGCTCAAAGGTTTTCTGTAACTCATGTCAATCTAGTGCTATTATGGGGTAAAAAATGAGAATATTGGTATGAATGCTCTTTCTGACTATTCTTTGTTATTACCTGAATCAGTTGCATTAACAATAAGAGCACAGAGATCAGTTTTATTTCAAGTTCAGTCACCATAAAGTTGTAAGGTCTTAGGTAAACCATAGCTCTTTAACGCTTGGCATTCTTGTTGGCAACGGTAATCATTAGGAAATGAGCCCAAATGCCCATTCCATTCGAAGGTTGTACTTTCCTTCATAGGAGTATGTCATTAGTAAAATAATGATAAAAACAGCATTGTGGTGTCCCCCCCCACACTACAGTGCAGACCCCAGAATGTATCAAAGGCCTTGCTTGTCCATGGCTTCATCTGTACACACTGAGGACAACTTCTTTCATGTTTACCCTCCATTTCTGTAGATGTATGCTGTTTAGAGTTCATTTGGTAGATTCTTTGTGGTCTCCCTGAACAAGATGACAGGTGATTTGTTAGAGCTATTGGAACTTTAAAGAGATGCCTCAGACCTGGGACTAATTGACCTTGGGGAGCAAGAGCCAAAATACTGTCCCTTTTAATTACGCCAATGGGCCTGCGAATATAATCAATCTACAGGTCTGTGACACCAATCTTATACTTGTTACTACTGTGTAGTAGTTAGATAAATCTTTGACAAAATGTAAACATGTTTAAATACCCTGATTCAATATATATATTTTTATTATTCTAAGCCAAATGGTTTAAAAAGGTACCAAGAACAGATCAATAACACATGACAACATCATTTAAGAAGGGAGTTGATATTAATATACCCTCTCAAGTTCAAGGGACCCCTGAAGACACGACTCTCAACTTTCCTTGGGAAGAAAAATAAAAATGGTTAATTTGGACTAGCTATATGGTCCTCGACAACCAATAGGAAAGTATAACCAAAGATTAAAATGATTGATAAGGTCGTTTAAATGGTCCAAGAGATCACATTTCACAGACATTAGACTTAAATCCACATGATCTGTTATTTTGACACCCTATTTCTCACTGATGACTTTCTTCCTAATAAATTAAAAGCTACTTGGATATAGGCCATTACAAATGGGCTCAGTTCCAACAATCTAGCAGCTATATGATAAACCTGTAACAGAGAAAAGCAAGGTTATTATTCTTTTTACCTAAAGGTGAAACAATGATTCTGGTGGTTGAAATGAGAAAAGACCCCGATACCTATAAGCCTGAATGTTTGAACACTTGGTTTCCAATTTATAGAGGTTTATGATGTTTGTTGATACTTAGGAGGTATGGTCATATATCATTCAGCATAGGTTTTGAGTTTAGGTGACTTCACTACCCCTTCTCTCTGTCTCCATCACCCTCTTGAAAATATGTGCTTCTTTTTTCTTTCTGCAACCACCATGGTTGTAGCTCACTGTCAGGAATCCCTGCCGTGATGGACTCTTATCTCTCAGGAATCATAAGCCAAAACAAATTCTTCTATAACTTGGTCTTGATCATGGTGTTATGTCACAGTGGCAGAAAATCAACGAGCACAGTTACTAAATATCTTTTCTCTCTCCTCTGTAAGCCATTTGGGAGGGATGTCTAACTATGATTCTGGCCCCTCCAACAGCTATCAACTTGTCCACAACAAATCCTAGCTTTATTACTCTTGAGTCTTTCTTCTTTAGAGAAGAAAAAAGGTCCATGGCAAAAGAGCACCATGAATATATGCCCTTTGAATCCATAAAGAGATTCTAATGGACCCTAATGGAGAAATTAAAAAACATATATCCTTTGTTCTGGCTTCTCTGCCTGGGGTTTGTAATGTTAAAGACTCTTGCCCTTATATCTCCCTCAAGTCTCTTTCTGAGAACATTCTAAGAACTCCCTTACTCTAACTTGCAATAATACAAATATAACCATTGATGCAATTTTGAGAACCCCTAGATAGACATACTGGAGTGTTACCCCAACTCCCACACTCAATGGCACTGTTAAGATGAAGCCAAATTCAGTCAGTGCTCCAATTCCCTAAATGGCAGAAGCTAGACAGGAACTTTAGGGCATAGTACCTGGAGGCAGATGTTCCAGAAGTCTCCTTGGTTATCTGGCTAGAAAGGACAGAAAGCAGTTCTAGGTTTTTATCTATTCCTAAATGAACTCCTCATCCAGCATGCTGAATATGAAAGCAATACTGCAGTTCAAAAATTATTCCCCTCTGGTAAATGACTTTGGAACTGGATTCCTAGGTTTTCATGGTAAAAATAGGTTATATCTATTACCCAACTTTAGCCTACATCCTGAATCTCTTTTAGGATTACCTCTCTAAATAGTGGAAGTCAGACAGTAAGGAATGGAATCTACCTCTAAGTGGTGAAATGCCATCTTGTCTGCCCCTAAGAACCAATTCTATTTGACAAGTCTATCACCTGACCAAGGGACCAAACTTCTCAGGAACTGAGGTCTACCTTAAGTTACGCTAAAGAGGGGGAGAAGTAAGCATTCCGTTATTGAGATTATGTACATTTTCCTTTGCAGAATTCCTATACTCTATCAAGAAGCTGCAAGGTCACCAAGACCTTCAGTTGGGCCTGATGACTTTTGGAGTCTTAATTCAGAAAGGCATACCTTTCTTCTTTGCTCCATCTCTCAGCTGATGGCCAGGCCCTACATGTGCTTTTTTGGTACTTTGATGTTCCTGACTCTTTCTCTCCAGAATTCCTATGCTCTATCAAGAAGCTCCAGGGTCACCAAGACCTTCAGTTGGGCCTGATGACTTTTGGAGTCTTAATTCAGAAAGGCATACCTTTCTTCTTTGCTCCGTCTCTCAGCTGATGGCCAGGCCCTACATATGCTTTTCTGGTACTTTGATGTTCCTGACTCTTTCTCTCCAGCTCCTCTGTTCCCATGTGGCAGCTTGTCTGCTATGTGGCTGACCTCAATGCCAGCTCAAATCACATGGATTTTCTTCTTTCTCTTTCCCACCTTCCTCCTCTAGGCAGCTGCCAAGAGTTACAGCTCATCACCCTTGAGGAAAGGATTTCTTTTTCTTTTAAAATTTCATTAAATAAATAATGGGAGGGTGACATTTAGCAGCGCTTTTTCCTATCTTCAATCTCAAATTCTTCCTACCTCCACTTCCACAATGTTTCCTGAACCCTACAGGGCATAAATATTTCCTTTAGTGCTGAATATAATCCATCACTTACTTTTAGTAACATTTCTAGCCAGAAGTTTCTGCATTAATCATTAGAAAGAAAATCTTCTCTGACTAAAGCAGAGAATAGTGTTGTAAATAAGTAAATACGATGATATTTTGTTTGTGCTTTAACACATAAAGCTTGCCTGAAGATCAGAGTGCGGAGCTAGCCATACCAGTCAGTCATACAGGCCAGGCAGTGGTGGCACATACCTTTAATCCTAGCACTAGGGAAGTGGAGATGGGAAATGATGGCTAGGCAGAAAGAGGAATAGAAGGCGGAAGGAGACAGGAGTTCAGGATTCAGTCCGAGATTTCATAGAGAGAACATTCAGTCTCAGCATTCAGTCTGAGAATTCATAGAGACAGAATAGTCCATTTGGTCTGATGATTTTGTAGAGGTAAGAACCTGTTGCTGGCAGCTCTGCTTCTCTGATCTTTCAGCTTTCAAGCTTTCATCCCCATTATCTAACTCTGTGTTTTTATTATTTAGACCAATTAGAATTCCCCGTAGAGGTATAAACAAAAATATTTAGAAGGCAGCTTGATGGTACGTCAATTTAATGAAACAGTATTAGTTCCTTTACTTGAGTCTCCAGTCCCCTTCACCATGGATTTTTTAACCATGTTTATAGTACTCAGGCTAGGCTTCTCTTCTTTGGCGTGGGTCTCAAATCCAATCAGAGAATATTTGGTTACCTCCGTTAGAGCAATGTCACTATTGCACAAATCAGCATACCTTACCTGGCAAGTAAGTCTCCTGAGTGTCACTGGGTAAGACCATTGGTGTCTTTTCTCCCTCTCCTATATCTCCTAGCAGCCCATGTTACTCCTTCTGGAATTACAATAGGGAGCAGGCAAGGAGAAGCTTTCAACTCCATTTTGGCTTGATTTCTCTGTATGATGCATCAGGTTTATGGTGCCTTCATAACAGGATATTATCATCTAGTTACAAGTGTGCAACTAAGAGGAATGACAGGAGCCCAACTGGTATTGGGAGCCTCTGAGGCCTCTCCAATCAATATCTCATAAAGAGGTATAGGGGACATATATTCTTAGGTGAAGATAATGTCAAAAAACGGGGACCATGTTCAAAATAACACAGTGGCACAATTGGCACCGGGAAATCTGAATACCAGGCCATTATGCTCTATTGCTGACGATAATATTTACTCTTTATGATTTTTTTTTGAACATTGCAATTGTCTTAAATATTCTGTTCTACTTTTCTGCTGCTACAATTACACAATTACATAGAATATACACAAACAAAAAGTTGATTGAAAGTGCATTTTGTAGTAAGGTATCCCATCTTTCGAAAGTAATGGTAGATTTAGAAATATCTCCATTTTGGTTGAAGACATGAACATGGTTACTAATTTAAAGCAGACATAAATTTTGTCCATGGAAATGATGAAAAAGAAGAAACTATGTTCTACCCTTTTGCTATAAGACATATGAATTTCATGAAGTTTTTCTCTTTGAAAATCTCCAAATGAATTACATAACTATGACTAGCCATTTTTAAAATTAATCTTTTATTTCCATAAAGTGCTAGGTTATGTGATTTCTTGAAAAGAGGAAGAAATAAGATGTTAAGAGAGATTATTGTTTTTGCTGCTGCTTTGTTTTGGTTTTGCTTGTTTTGGTTTTGGTTTTTCAAGACAGTGTTTCTCTATGTAGTCTTGGCTGTTCAGGGACATGCTCAGTAGATCAGGCAGGCTTCCAACTCAGAGATACGCCTACTTCTGCCTCCCAAGTATTGAGATTAAAAGTGTGTGCCACCACTGCCCAGAGAAAGATTATTGTTAAGAAAATCTTCAGGATTAAGAAAAATAAGCTCAGAATAAGCATATCTCAACTGAAGGGTATTGATGAAGGAATAATAATAGTCCAAAAAATGAGCCAAGAATACAGAGCAATACATTAAGAAGATGACATAGAATAGACAATCTGAGAGAAGGGTAGGAAAAAAAATTAACAGTGCTTTCTAATTTTCCTAGAATGGCGTGACCTGGACTTTACTATCTCATTTAGCCCTTGAAGATACTCCATTGTATGTTACTATAACCTTCGTATGGAGAGAATACACTGATCTGAAATAATGTACTTCAGAAAGACCATTTGTATAAACCAATTAGAATCCCAAATTCAAGAAGCTACAAATGAGCAACAACTACAAGTCTAGGGACTCTGCCTTTGGAAAGGAAATGACATACATGAACAGTAAGTCAGAGAATTGTGTTTGAGAGCAATTGGAATTAATGAAGTGATTTTTTTTTATTGGCGAACTCTCTGTTGTATAATTTCATTTGCAAAGTTAAGTCAAACTTAAAGAAAAAAGGAAGTTCATAAGTGTACTAGAAAATTGAATATAAGAGGATAAGTTTTATTATGAGAGTCTTTGAGCTATTACTGTATTGAGGTTTTAGTATTTCTGGAAAATTGTGAGCCCAAGTTATTGCATGATCACGGTGGGGAGTGAAGGGTAAAGACAATAATAGGAGATAAATATTCTCAAATTACCCACTAAATTTACGAATTTGTCTACCACAGTAACTGCAATGGAGGTGTTCAATGATAAATGGAATGGTGCTGGTAGAGAAAATTAATTCTTAGGGACTCCAGTGAAAGGAATAATTATAGACAAAGAAACACAAAATTTTTAAAAAGGAGGAGAAATACTTTCGAGGAAATCAGTGGAGAACCCGGAAACTCTAGAGTCATACTTGAGTTCAGGAGCCCCCGTTGTCACCTAGCCACATCTCCCTCAGTTAGTGAACGGAAGTCTCCCTACGTTTTTATTTTCTGAGCATTGACAGTTATAGACACCTCACCGGTTACTGATATAATGTGTGGAAAGAACATGGCATAAATAAACCTTGCTTAGATTTTGCTTTAATTTGAAAATTCATCTAGGTTTGATGCTTAGGAAAAGCAAGCATCCTGTTTCTGAGGTTCCCCCCATGGCTAGAACAGTTTGACTGGGAAACATAGATTTTCTTTCCACAGTGACAGCTTTTTTTATTAAATGTGTTTGTGTGAAGAACGTTGTTTATAGTTTTTTCCCTGTAGGCTATTTGGAATGCCTCAGAATTTAAAAACAGATGTATTTCTTCTAATACAACAGATGCTATATATTTGAAAAATTTAGCAGCCTCCTCATTCTTCTCTTCTGTCAGGCTGCTGTTGTTGTTTACATAAGAAAATATATCATTACATTTTAAAGAGAATGTTTTGAAACTAACTTCTGTTATAGGAATTTCGGGATACATCTGTGGTATCTTGGCTTTGTTTCAGAAAAAGTCATTACTGTTTAAAGGCTGCCACTGAAAACACAATTGTATTTGTACAGCTTGTTTTCTACAGTTAGCTTTATAAGCAGATTCTAAACAAAGAAATACAAAATAGATACACAATCGTGGTCTCTCTGACACATCAGAGTAATCACTTGATAGTTAAATTAAAATGAAGCTATGCCTTGTTTGTTCCTTGTTTTACTTTGGTCATCATTTCTTTCTGTGACACATAACATTTTATTATTACCTAATTCTAACTAAAATTAATTCTAAAATTATATTAGTTAAGGGAGCCACCTAAGGGTTGGCAAGAGACTTGAACTTGGAGTGGCTACCAGGTGCCCAGGGCAATGTCCCCAGTTAGTTCCTTGGGCACCTGAGGATAGGGAACCTGAAATAAACCTATCCTATAGCCATACTGATGAATATCTTGCATATCACCATAGAACCTTCATCTAGCGATGGATGGAGATAGAGACAGAGACCCACACTGGAGCACGGACTGAGCTCCCAAGGTCCTAATGAGGAGCAGAAGGAGGGAGAACATGAACAAGGACTTCAGGACCACGAGGGGTGCACTCACCCACTGAGACAGTGGGTCTGATCTATTGGGAGCTCACCAAGGCCAGCTGGACTGTGACTGAAAAAGCATGGGATAAAACCGGACTCTCTGAACATGGCGGACAATGAGAGCTGATGAGAGGCCAAGGACAATGGCACCGGGTTTTGATCCTACTTCAGGTTCTGGCTTTGTGGGAGCCTAGACAGTTTGGATGTTCACCTTCCTAGACCTGGATGGAAGGGGGGAGGACCTTGAACTTTCCACAGAGCAGGGAACCCTGACTGCTCTTGGGACTGGAGAGGGAGGAGAAGAGGAGTGGGAGGAGGGGGAGAGGGGCAGGAGGAGGGGGAGGGAAGTGGGAGGCGGGGAGGAAGCGGAAAATTTTTTTTCAATAAAAAAATGTTAAAAAAATTTATGAAATCAGGGACCAACATTTTTCTTAAAGTAAATTTTTTAATATCTAATCATTTAATGAAAGATTCATTGAGCCTGGTGGTTTGTCAAGGGTCTTGAATATAAGACTGAGCATAACAAATAGGTAGAAATATCATTATTCAAATAATTCCCAGATTTAATTAGGCATTTTGGTGAGAAAGGATTGCAGAGTGCTCAGTCATAGATTGGGGGAGCACATATGGCTTATGTCCCTATCCTCCATACAGAAGAATGACCACTCATAGATTCCAGAAGTGGAGCAGGCATTATCTTTAGTTGTGTTCCCACACGGTTCCACCAGGCACCAATTGTTATCTCTAAACATATGATCACAAAAATAGTGCAAAGTAAACTCAGTGGACTTCAAACAAAAACAAAGATGTATGAGTACAGGAAAGGTATTGATAATGGGAATGGCCATCACAATGGATGGATGGAAGGAAGTGATGATGATTAAAATATATATTGTATTAAGTCACTGTTTCTGAATGTATCTTAATTTAAATCTTAAAATTATAAGCATTTCCACAACTGAAAGTATTAGATTAGTTTATTAAACTACTTCTAAAAATGAATTCTTTATAAGCTGAATTACTTTAAATTCAGCAGGCAACTGGTTCACTCAAATAAATTAAAATTCTGTTATCATAATGAATAATAATTAACATAACAGTCTTTTTGAAAAGACTAAAGTAAACCGAAGCTTTTTTGAGACAATATCGTTTCTGTATAGAAATATAGAATGGGACTGGAGGGATAGCTCAGCCTTTAATGGCAAGGCTCATAAGCAAAAGTGAAAAACATAGATTGTTTCTGTAAAAAGCCATATACTTAAAAGTACAAAAGCAAAGACGTATTTCTAAAGGTGTATCCATTCTCTCCACTTCTTTATTAGAGGTATAATGTGACAATTGCTCCAAGCTCCTGTGGCCATGAAACCCCTCCCAAAATGGACTATTCCCTTGAAACGTGAGTCAAAATAATTCCTTTAATGTTTACATGACTTCTATCAGGGACTTTTATCACAGGAAAAGAAACTGGGTGATGAAAAGTGCCTGATAAACCTGATCATATGGTTTTGGGTGTTTGGAACTGGATTTTGGGAGGAATGTGGAAGAGTTTAGGACTTGGAGCTAAAAAAATCTCTTACATAAGCTGTGGGTTATGGTGGCACATGCCTGTAATCCCTGTGCTAAGGAAGTCAAGGCAGAAGGATCAGGAGTTCAAGGTCATTCTTGACTAAACAGTAAGTTTGGAACCAGCCTGGTGATACAAAAGAAACTGTCTCAATAACAAAACAGACCAAAATAAAATGAATTTTATCCAAAAAAAAATTCCTTATTTAGGACTTGTAAGAAAAGCTTAATGGGTCATTCTGGTGGGAACTTGGGAGACTTTCATGTACAGAGAAATGTAGACAATGGGGGTCCAGCTGCTGAGGCTTCAAAGGGAAAAAAGGAGTCCATCATGAAGGACAGGTGTAGGTAGAGACTACTTGTTCATTTTCCACCCAACCAGACCCAAATAATCATACTGAAACTATAATAATTATAATACTATTTGACCAATAGCTTATTTTTATTCTTTGCTACCTCTTACATCTTGAATTAACCCATGTCTATTAATCTATGTATTGTCACGAGGCTCTGGCCTACTGACAAGGTTCTAGCTGGTGTGTCGTTGTCCTTCGGCAGCTACATGGCATCTCTCTGAATCCACCTACTCTCTATATGTATATCTCTATTCAGATTTCCCACATGGCTTTGCTCTACTAATCCATTGGCCAAAACAGCTTTATTCATTAACCAATAGAAGCAACACATATACTGAAGGACATCCCACATCAGACAGGAGCCATTCATATGATATTTTGCTGAGTATCTTGTTCCATTCTGTCTGTTTTCTGAGATCTTGAGTGAGTTGAACTCAAAAGTAATAGACTAAGCTGTTCCACACATAAAATTGTAGAGCTGGAGAGCGTTCTCTCTGGTGCTAAGAAAGCAGCTATAATCGTTAAAGAGATTATAACTACTAATGAGAAAACTTTTGTATTGCACTAGAAAAATATAAATGGGTATCCTGAAGGCTGAATACTACTCATCATAAACTCCATCTCAAGAAGACCAAATTTTATTTGAAGAAAGAAAGACAAACTGGAGGTACTCCCTGCTCCTTGTAGTCATAGGAGATGTGATATTTAAGGAGTTTTGGAGTCCCGCTTCAGAAAACACTAGAGGCCAGAAAATGTGCAGCAGGGTCAGAGATGTTGACTGTTGTTTGAAGCTATGATGTGAAACCTGAGTTGTGATGAGGCCCAGGATATTGGTGGTGCCAGCACCATGGGGCACCCACCATTTAAGATGTGGGCATAAAGTGGACCCAAACTAAGAGATAGGATATGTGTACTTCGGGCAGATTTTTAAGTTGCCTGAGGTCTTTTGAAGCCAACAAACTTCATCACATGGTCTAGATGCCAGAAACAGAACTGGTGTAGTTGGTATTTACCATGTGGGATTTTAGTCATTTTCTTTTTGAAATGAGAATATTTATTCTGTTTATGTTGGAGTATGTAATTCATTTTTTGCTTATTTTATACCAGCTCCAAGTTAGGAGATTGCCTTCCATTTCAAATGTGACATAGACATTTAACTTTTAAACATTTGATAATGTTAAAAGCTGCAGAAAGTTTCGAAGAATATTTTACAGTATGAGATGAACGTGATACTTTGTGAACACACAGGAGAAAGATTATGATTTAAGGCATATGCTTTGTTGTCAACATAACAAGAGGTGGAGTTGTGACATTTAATTTTGATTGTCACCTTGATCAGTTCTAGAGTTCCCTAGGAGATAGGTCTCTAGGCATGCCTGTTGAGGGGGCTTGACTGGATTAACAAAGGTGAGGACACCGATTTCCTGTCAGTGGCACTATTCCCTAGGCTAAGATCCTAGAGTGTTTAAAATAAAGAAAGTGATCCAAACTCAACTATTTGCACACTCTGCTTTCTAATTGCGGCTGTATTGGTTTCAACTGCTTCAAGCTCTTATTGCTCATCTTATACCATGATGGACTGTAATTGACTGTGATCCAAAATAAACCCTTTTTCTCCTAAATTGCTTTGGTCAGGATTTCTTTGGTGTGCTTGTTATTCTTCCTCTCTGTCCTTAATCTGCATACTTTACCATGGCATGTTTTCTCATTTACAAGTCATGCATTTGGCTTTATCCAACTATACACTGACTTTGTGCATTGGATAATTAACTTCATATAGTAAAAAATTTTATTTCTTGAATTTCCTTTCTTCTCAAATATTTTATTCTTCTTTTAAAATTCTCCATATCCATATCACCTATTTATTTTCTCTACCTCTTTTAAAATTGTGTTTATTTGTGTGTATATATGTACATATGTTTATGTATATGTATATGCACACTCAGAAATGTGTATGTGCGCACACATATGCACACAATGATATCAGGGAAATTCTTTTGAGATATGTTGTAAGACTTTTTGATCACAGAAATGATATATTAAAATATGTAATTTTCAGCAGAGATGGTATAGTAGGTACAAAGACAGACTACTTCCAAATCTTCTTTCCATAGTTTTGAAAGATCAACTAAACACAATATAGTACACTAGAGTAGAAGTTCTTTCTTCATGCCATACTTGTTGACCCTGCCTCCTTCTTTTGTACAACTTGTCCCTAAAATTTCAAGTTTACTTCAAACTGTCTTTTTGTTTCCAGACAGCTCTTCAGCTGTCTTCAAATGAATGACTTAGAATTTATCCAGACACTAATCAAAGTTCTTATGTGTGACAATCTGATTACTACACATATATAATCTAAACCAGGGATAGCAAATGGGTTTCATCTTGTATGGAAATTCTAATCTGATGGAAGAAATATGTCAAGCAGCTTGAGGAAATTCTAAACTCATATACAGGATAATTTAGTGAGCTTAATCATGCAAGGGAAAAAGGAAAATAAATGTCAGTTGTCTTAGAAATGATGCTTTAATCTAAACAGAAGGTGAAGATTTTTAAAAAGGGGGCATTCAAATTGATTGAATTTACTAAAAAGAATCATAATCACAACAACTAAAGAAGACTTCTGGCTTGGAAATATTTCCATCTGCGTAGTTCACAGCTGTGTTCATACTATGGTAAATGCTCACTCAGTAAATTATTTTTACTGAATTTAGTTGCACTTTAATTATTTAAATAACTCATAATTTATGAAATGTTTCTTGTTAATGTTTTACAATGTTCTTATACTTTACAAAGAATATAAGTAAAGAAAATAAAGAGAAAAGATTTTTGGTGGTGTAATGTGGGTATAACTAGACGTAGTTGCAAAATATCTAATTTGAAATACATTTTGACTCTTTCTTAGTTTTTCCCCACCATTAGGAAAAATAAATTGTTAATTTAAACTCCTTAGAGAATTTTTTTAATCATAAAGAGAGATTCGAGTAGTACTCTTGCATGGCCTTCTTCCTGAGAAACATCTTTGAAACAGATGCCTGCATAATAGCAGTTTTGGAGTGAAGGATTTATTGTTTGTTTTTGTTTTCTGAAACTTGATTACTATCTTTCTTCATAGCAACCACCCAAGTACTATAGATGCTGGGCATGTCAGAGAATTTCACATAAAAGTCAAGGAGATCCTGGATAATAAGATTTTATTTAGCTCACATAAAAGACATACCACATAGAATACACACTGGAATACAAGGATTCTGCCCCCAAAATGTCAATGTGGGAGAGAACACTTGAACACAAACAGTAAGTTAATTTTTTTAAAAAGGTGGGAAAGGTTAGAAAATATGAATTTCTGTATTTGCCAACATTTTCTCTAATGCTTGAAAAACCAATTAATTCCATTGGCTCCAAGAGAGCAGCCATGTTTATAAGGGACAAAATGCACTAAAGACCACAAGGATCATAATGATCATTATATTATGAGAAAGGCTTTGATTTAACAAGAGGAGATAATTAAATATGCACAGCTAATATCAAAGCACTTAAATATATAAAACAAATACTAACAGACATGAATGAAGAGGTAGATCTAATATAAAAATAACATCCCACTTTCATCAATGATTGTATCATCCATGTGGAAAACTTCTGAAAAAACCACAGAGTTAAACTAATCATCATTCCAACTCTACTGAATCAACATCTACACAGATGCACTCAGAAGCTGCAGAATACATATTCTCACCAAACAAATATTCTCAACCACGGATGGCAGGTTAGAAGATAAAGTAAGTCTTAACAGATTTAAAAGAACTGTAACCATCCCTAGTGCTTTTACATATGAAATCTAACAAAATAAAAATGAATATAAAAGAAAAGTTTAGACACTGTGGTGATACATGAAAAGTAAACAATGTACCAGTGTACTAAGAAAGATGAAATCAAGAAAGTAATTTAAAATTTTTCCTAAAGCATGGAAATGGAGAAAAACACACCAAATCTATGGGATACGGTAAAAACAAGAAATTTATAACAATCATTGATCACATCCAAAAAGAAAAAGAACTCAAGTAAACAACCCCCTTATGGCATCTCAAATATATACAAAAAATAAGAACAAATCAAACCCTGAATTCATAAAAGTAAATAATTGACATCAAAGCAGAAATTAATGATAATCTAAAAAGCAAAATTATCAGCAAAACAAAAAGTTGATTCTTCAAAAAGATAAAATTGACAAAACCTTAGCTAAATGAATGAGGAAAGAAAAAAAAAGACTCAAGCAGATAAGTTATGATGAAAATAAGATGTTGCAACCAATACCATAGAAAGATAAATTTTTATCAGACATCATAAACTCTCTGCCAACAAACTGAATAACCTAAAAGGAAATGGATACATTTTTGAAGTCTGTATATTCAAGACAGAATCACTAAGAAATAAAACCCTAATCAATAATAATAAAAGAATTGTATCAGTCATAAAAAATTCTCAAGTAGTTAAAAAAAGTTTTGAAAAAAATGAAGGAAGAATAATTGCATTGCTTGACATCAAAACATACTACAAAGCTACAGAAACTAAAACAGCATATGAGAAAAACCCATAGAGACTATGGAAAAGAATTGAGAATCTAGAAATAATCTCAAATGTCAAGTAATCTTAGATAAAGCAGTCAAGAACGTGCACTGGATACAGAGCTTATTTCATAAATGATGGGGAAATTGTAGTTCCACACACTGTGGCAGTATTCTAGATCTCTGTACTTCAGCACTAACACAGTCAATGTGAGAGATTTTAAACCTAAATGTAAGATCACAGCTCTGACAGCACATTAAGAAGCAGAGGACAGGCATCAGTACACTGTAACGTCCAAGTAAATTTTAGATAAGACTATAAAACACAAGAGTAAAAGTAAAGATAGATAAATGGGATTAAACCAGACCAGAAAACTTCTACATAGCAAACACCACACAGAATGTACAGAATTATAGAAGACATTTACGAACTATACATGGGAAAGAAGGCCTACATCTATATTTATGAATAATTCAATCATATAAAATAATAAATAAAACAGGCAGATAATCCAATTAATATAGTCCCTAGACTCAAACAAATATTTCTTTTAAAAATCATAAAAATTTCCAATAGATATATGAAAAATGTCTGATATCACCAGCTATCAGGAAAATGTAAATGAAAGTCAGAGTGAAATATCACTGCATTTCTATATTGCTCTCTCTCTTCCTCCTGAATTAAACCCCTCCCTGCTTGTCAGGAACTAAAAGAAAGGATTTTTAATATCTGTTATCACATACATGTTTATCACCTGCTATCATTACATGTATACAATTTTATGTGTCAATTTTAAAAGTCAAGTCATGCACAAAAACCTTCCTACTGGAGTCAGAGGTAGTCTCAATTATGTCCCTTAACTAGTGTTTCTGAGAACAGATCATCTTTGAAACCGAGTCGAATCCGTGACTAAAGGATAGACTGAACTCAGTGCATAAGGTCCCAGGAATGCAAGCACTGGGCGTAGAGACTGATGGTCCTATAACGGAACTCTCTCAACAACACCACACGATAACCTTAGAATTGGTTATCAGAGGTTCTTGACGAAACCTACACTCTTTTTCCATTTTTAGAATTTTATTTTGTGTGTGGGATTGTTTTGCCAGTGTATGCACGTGTACCATATATGTGCCTGGTGCCCACAGAGGTCAGAATGGGGACCAGATTCCCTGGAACTTGTGTCACGCGTAGTTGTAAGATAACATGTGCATGCAGGAAACCAAACTCTGATCCTCCAAAAGAATAGCAAGACTCTTAATTGCAGAGCCCTCCTTCCAGTAACTCAAACCTATGCTCCAAGTGGAGTAAATGTTTAATTTCTTATTTATGTTTTTTACATTTGCCTAGAAAATACATTCTAGTACTAAGAACTATTTAGTTGCATTGACTTGACACAACACCACTGACTGAGTTGAAGTCTGCTGTTGATTGAATAATTTTTCCTTGTGAAGTCTGTTGTGATTTCAACTTCATACTCTACAACTCCAGTGTAAAAGCAGAAAAAGATTCAGTAAAACTAATCCATTACACATTCCACTGGATTGGATGCAGTAGGAATTATTATACCAATGCCATGAACTGATCATTTAAGAAAAATTCATATTCTAGAGCAGGAGAAAGCAATGCCTGTCTGGCTAAAGGAATGTAATAATAACACGATGAAGAAACAAAATAAGCAAGTGGGAATAGTCTTTGGATGGTGGAAAACATGTTTTCAAAAGATACTAAGTTTCTTCTGTCCTCCTATGACTTTGGGGATCATCCACATCTTTTTCCAGTCACTATAAAAAAAAAACAAATTTTATGTTTCCTTCATTAAAGAAATAGTTTTGCAAGAATAGCACTTGAGCAAAACAAACCGCCAATTTGAAAACTTGTTAATATCAAGCAACAAGGCAAAGATGTTGACCTAACACTAAAGTTAGGAATCAAGAAATAAAATTTTCATTTATTGACACTAGAAGGAATTTAGAGGATTTTTTAAAAAAAAAGAACATAGTGCCTTTGATCACTTCATTTCATAAGCACTGACTGCCTGCTAGGGGAGCTATATGTTAGTGTTCTATATTACAGATTGAAGAGCCCAAAGGGAAGGAAACACACAGCCTTTATATTGTCAGATTAAAATCTTTCCCACCAAATAAATGTTTTTTTTTAAATAACATCCTTTGATACATAAGAACTTGTCTTCACTTTTTGAGTAAATAAAATTCTCTGGCGTACTTATTTTTAATACAAATAAAATTCTACTCATATAATAAAAACAAAGTGATGAAGCTACAAAATCATGATTTAAATAAAAGTATAGAGCTGGGAACACAAGCAAATCTAAATGAAGAAATTTACAGCAATTTTGGTAAACAGAGAAGGATAAGGAGTATCTCATAAGGAAACTCCAGAGCACTGGGTCTCCACTTTCCTAACGCTGCAGCCCTTTAATACAGCAATTCCTCATGTGCTGATGCCCAACCATAAAATTATTTTGTTGCTACTTCATAACTGTAATTTTTATGGTTATGAGTAGTAATCAAATATCTGACATGCAAGATATCTGAAAAGTGAACCCCCCTAAAGGGGGTCATGACCCACAGTTAAAGGACCACTTCTCTAAGCTAAATATTTCTAATTTTCAAATAATCACCTGTGGCCTAAGATGATGAATTAGAAACTGTGAGCTTCCAGATGCAGAGAAAACCCAAACCTAATCACTAGCTCTTCCCGTCGTCAAATATGTAGCAGTGGTGCCCAGAAACCGGGCTATAGCACTTCCTTCAACTCTCTTTCCTTAGCTGACTTTCTGGACCAATATACTGCAGCACCTTAAAGACTGTGGCCAGTCCACCAGTCAGAGTGGGCTTCCCTGGTTCAGAGAATCACACAACAGCTACAAAGAAAGAACCTGTTATTGATTCAGAAGTGACAGATGAACACTAAGACAGAACGTTGTTTCCCACACTTTGGATAACTGACGAATGAAGTACAGCTTAATGGGAGCGTTCATGCATTCCAGTCCTTATCTCAAACACCATTCATGTAAAGTCATGATCTCTTCTGCAAAGTACTCCAACACAGAGGCTAGTGAAGTCTACTGAGTCATAACAAAGCAACTCAAAGATGCAAAAAGTCTAGAGGAGAAAGCTGTAAAGACTTAGTTGATAGACAAACAGTAGACTCCACTGAGTGGAAATTGTACAAGCGTTTGAAGAAATGGCAAGAGAAGTTATTAAAAGCAAAGTACAAAGAGAGAAATATTATGGAGCCTTTGACTCTTATGGTGTCAAATTCAAATTGTTGAATGTTCTCTCTTACTGGCTTTAGCCATAATGCAATTAAATAGTGCTCATTCAGTATAATCCTTTTAAAAAAGATCTAGTGAAACTGGGAAGTGGTAGAGTACACATTTAATCCTAGCACTCAGGAGGCATATCTCTGTGAGTTCAAGGCCAGTTTGGTCTACAAGAGCTAGTTCCAGGACAGCCAGGGCTATTACACAGAGAAACCCTGTCTTGAAAAAACAAACAAACAAACAAAAAAATGTGTTACAACTTGGTAATTCGTGTGAAAGTTCAGTAGGACAATAAAGCAAGGGTTCTAAAATACAGATCAGAAATTCACTTCAAATATCAAGATCTACAAAAATGTTGTACTACCCTGGTAACAAAGGTGTTAAAAGGAAACCAACTTGGAGATAAAATACTGATAGATAATTCGGTTTGTTTTATAAATTGTTGGATTTAAGCTGAGACAATAAAAATGCTGCATATATATTTTATATATGTATATATATATAAATATATAATTAACTTCTTAAAGTATCCTAACTGACCTTAAAACCCTGTGTGTATAAAGGTTTTATACATTTATTTTTCTGGGAAAATATTGATATTTAACATCATTATATCAGAAAACAGAAGATGTTTTTAAAAGACACACAAAAAAATCCACACACCATTAAAGAAAAATCTATTAAATAGGTTGCAATAAAACAAAACTCTTAGATTACAATAAATTATAAACAAACCCAAATGGCAAGCTGATAACTAATAACACTTATTGTTATGTTCAGTTAAGAACAGGTTTATACTTAGAATCCACAAATAAACTTAACTGGTAGGAAAAAATTTATAGAACATCAAAAAACTTATTACTGGAAGGTTCACAGACAGAGAAACTCAAATGGCTGATAAACATTCAATACCATTGAGAGGAGAATGGACAGGAAAGGTTGAAAAACTGAGTGATGGTGGTGGTGGTGGTGGTGGTGGTGGTGGTGGTGGTGGTGGTGGTGGTGGTGGTGGTGGTGGTGGTGGTGGTAAAGATCTAGTATTAAGCTGGAAATTGACAATTCTGGGCAAAATAGTGGATTTGGCGGGTTCCAGTGAAAGCAGGGGACTTAGGCTTCCAGATGGCATAAAACCATTCTTTAGGAAGGTAAACCCATTCTCAGAACAGTAGACTGAGGGAGAGTGTACATACAGAACAGGAAGATTTGTGGTAGGATAGTCAGAAATTTGAGGTTGATTTTGATGATCTTTGTATAGCTATGTACTATCAGTTAGAATAACCACAATAAGACTGGGAAAGAAAGTATGAAATTTGAAGGTTGTCATATTTATATGGACTACTGAAACAAAGATATTTTTATCTGGGTATTTGTAAACAGCATAAATCATTGCTTTTAGTTCTAGAGACATAAAAGTTCAAGACAAAGGTGCAAAACAGGCCCAATGTCTGGTAAAGAGTTACCTCTTCCTAAATGATGCTGAGAAGTTATGTGTTCATGTAGTGGAAGGAGCAACCACGCTTGGTAAGAACAAGAATTTCATTGATGCTAATTCCCTTTGTGGCCTAATTACCCTCCAAATACACCATGTTTTAATACCATTTACTTTGTGGGACAGGAGTCATTCTGTCAACCTAAGGGGAACTTTTAAATAATCTTTGGTGAATGGAAAAGGAAATGCTGACTTGAGAGAGAGATATGATTTGTGATTTCCTTATTATAAGTTTATCAAAGGTGCTAGTTTTCCCAAGTAGATGATTGAGTTAGTGCCAGTTTAGAGATTTCTGCTAAAAGGGAAAAGCTACCTCTTGATTTTATTAATATGTTGCTGGATCATCTAATCCTGTTTGCAAATAAGAACAAGGGAAGTATAAAGAAGAGGAAAATAGAAAAGTCAATAGACTGGAGAACTTCAAAGGGTTGAAAATGCTGATGAATAAATAACATATGATAATTAGAGATGATGAAAGGAGTGAGAAGCCCAAATTAGTGGTTTGGGGGGAATATGTGGTAGATATTGCAGAGAATGACCAACTGTCAGGGGTGCTGTTTATAAAAGAAAAGTATAGGAATGTGAAGACCTAGGGAGTATGTAAATTGTTCATGTGTCAGATAATGACAAATCCATGAGTGCAAGGTCAATGTCTCCCAGAGTATGGGAAAGTGAATAGGAAACTGACAGAAGACAAAGACAAGGAAGTAGAGATAGTCATTCAACATCTGGAATATTATTGCATTCAATGCAGAGTTACGATACATCCATTTCGGAGCCATTGTGGTGGACCTTTAGGAGTGCAATGTGATTGCAAAGCACGTTGTGAAGTATTGCCCCACATACAATGCAATAAAACCAAAAAAAAACATCCAAAGAAAAGATATAAAAATTCCACATAGGCATGGCTAGAAAGAATGTAGTGCTAGCAATACAAAGAATAAAAAAAGAATCTATTTGTCTTTTGGTTATTAAAGTACTTGATAGGTCTGATATCCGGCTGGACTCTTCTACTAACTTGAAGCAAACAAGACTTCTGAGTGCTTTTTGTTCAGAAGAACTTGGCTTAAGACAATTTTTGGCTGTTTTGAAGTTGACTAACCAGAACATGAAAACAGGGCTGAGCAATTGAGGGCCAAGGAGCCCAGCCTGCTGCCTTAGGCAATGCATGTCTCGTCAAAGTAGCACTCAAGAATTCGTGTCATCAGAAGGAAGTAAGTGGCCTGTTCTTATTGAAAAAGACATTTCTCCCAAAGGCACGCCAAACAGTGTCTGAAGAGATGAATCAGGTACAAAACCTGGCCAGTCCTTAGGTTTTGTACATAGGACAAAAGCAGCATGTGGGAGGTGGCCCAGATCTTGGTGAAGGGAATGATTTCAGAGTTCTGCAGACTGGGGGCCACTTTGGCACAGGCAAGGAGATTTCTCCACACGTCTTGGATTTGCACGGCCATATCATTTTGCCAGGAAACATTTACCCCATGGTCTAACACTGTTCCTAAATTAGGACAGGCAGTTGCTGTAACTCCACGGTATTAAGCAGGCTTCTTTGGGGAGAATAAGTATTCTGGAAATGTATTGTCGCAGCTTACTCCTGGACATGTTCTCCAAGAAGATTAAATGGATGAGAAGCTCAATGTTATCCTATAAAGCCACCAAAAAAGAAAAGCCCTCAAAATTCAATTGCTCTGTAAAACTTGATTTTAGGTTGTTTTCTACCTTTCCACTCCAGGCTCTAGGGCCAGCTTTCAGCCCCCCAAGACTTGGCAAAAATTGTTTTAAGTGGGGTCTATAGGTGTCCAAGTTCCTTGGAAGTGATTGCCAATTTTAGGGAGATGAATTTTGTCAAACCCATCATATTTTAGTAATAAAACTACAGTGACATGAATAAAAGCCATGAGATTAAACTATTTTATAATTCCAAAGGGCTAATGATGTTTTGATTCAGCAAGCTTGTAATGAGATGGAGGAATAAGATATGATAATGTCAATTACTTGCCCAAAATTTCCAACCTAAGCCAAAACAGAACTAAGCTTAGAACTAAGGTTCTTTGAGTTTTTAGTCTACAAAACCTTTTCACTAATTCCAACTAATCTTAACTTAATCCTTGTTTTTTCTTTTCTTAATTTTTTCTCCAGTTGTAGGATACCCTCAGTCATCTAATGTTGTGACTTCTAAATCTACCAATCCTACTTTAATATACCTAAGGAATATAGAAAACACAGAGAATATTTTAATGAGAATCTTTTTGTCTTAGTTAGGGTTTCTATTGGTGGAAAGCATTACAACAATTTAGGGAGAAAATGCTTTATTTAGCTTACACTTCCAGGGAATGGTTCACCGTTGAAGGGAGTCAGGGCAGGAACTCAAGCAAAGCAAGAACCTGGAGGCAGAAGCTGAAATGCATGCTGCTTATTGGCTTGCTCCTGTCCAGCTACTGTCTTATATGATTCCGGACCCAGGAGGATAGTGGGATGGGCCCTTCTATATCAATATTGATGCCAAAAATGCCATACAGGTTCACCTACAAGCAAAGGCATTTTCTCAATTGGCGTCATTGTCTGAGACAACTGGAACTTGCATCAAGTTGATTAAAAGCAAAAACAAAAACCAGAAACCGTGTAGCCCCTCTAGTTAAAGAAAGAGTAGCCTTATGCCATGAATGCACCTCTTTTTCTTGTTATGCCCCATTTTACAGATAATAACAATATATCAAGCATGTCTGTAAGCTCAAATAGTTCTATTCTAGATCTATATATTATTCAATTTATGTACATGCCTACCAATTTACATTGATACAGCAGTACATATTATTCATTTTTATTTTCATCCACATTATGTTTAAGACTTAGAAACTCTAAATACTGCTGGGCAGTGGTGGTGCATGTCTTTAATTTCTACACTTGGGAGACAGAGGCAGACAGATCTGTATGAGTTTGAAGCTAACTTGGCTACAGAGTGAGTACCCAATCAGGTTACAAAGCTACACAGAAAAACCCTGTCTTGAAACACCAAAAAGAAAAAGAAACTCTAAACAGCATAGTTCAAAGGGAAGGGGCTGGAGAGATTGCTTCCAAAGGTCCTGAGTTCAATGCCCAGCCACCACATTATGGCTCGCAACCGTCTGTAATCAGATCTGGTGCCCTTTGAGAAAGATGTCAGTCATTCACATTAACTTAGACCATGAAACCAAATATAGGCAAATTCAACAGAACTGCTATACATGGGCTGCATCTCTCCCTGCTCCCACTCCAGTTCAAAGAGAGTTTGTATATGTAATAAGTAGAATAACAGTTCTCCAAAGCCAGTCCTGAAACCGGTGAATGTGGTAGATGAACTTTGGAGATGTAAAATCAAGGAGCTTCACAACAGAGCTTATCCTGCTTTATTCCTGAAGTACCAATATGATCATATGAGACCCTGAAATTGTAATTAAAAGCAGAATAGATAGATAGATGGTCAGGATGATAGGATGTGAAAAAGTCTTAACCAGATGTTACTGATCTTGAAGAGAAGAACAGACATTTCTACAAAAAATATGAAGCCTCTAGAAACTGGAAAGGGGCATGGGAGAGAGAATCTGCCGTCTCTGAAGGCACTTCAGTCTTGTAGACAACACAATAAGACCATGATGACTTGTGACTTCTACATTTGTGAGCTTACAAATGTGTTGTTTAAGTAATAAAGCTTGCAGTAATTTGTAACAGAAAACCAACACATCAAATTACATTACTAACTATGTCTAAATTTCATCCAGAGTGACTTTACCACTCTGACTTGTGTACTATAAATATGTAAGAATCTCCATAAATATAACCTGCTTAGTCTGTATAGTGTGACATATACATACATGTGTATGCAACATTTAAGAAAAAATAGGGCATGCATTGGAAAGAGCAAGAAAGAGGAAATAATGAAATTATAATCTCATAATATAAAAAACTGTTAACATAAAAAACTCTTCATAACTCCTTAACTTTATAAACCATGCTTTAAAATAGTTTTGGTTTGCTGTGCTTGAAAAAGTAGGTTTCCAAGTGGTGGTGGTGGTGCATGCCTTTAATCCCAGCACTGGGGAGGCAGAGGCAGAAGGACCTCTGAGATCAAGGCTAGCCTGGTCTACAGAGTGTGTTCCAGGACAGCCAGGGCTACACAGAGAAACCCTGTCTTGAAAATCAAAAAAAGAAAAGAAAAATCATTTGACTACACAATGATTTTAACTTTCAAAGTAACTCTTTGTGGAGTTTAGCATTCTACTTCAATTTTGCTGAATATTCAGGTGTCCATTTTTTAAAATCACTTTGTTCTCATAGGTTGTCCTTTTTCCACATTAGAATATTCTCCTATTCATTTACAATCATTTATATACTCTAAACCACAGAAATTTCTGTCAGCTAGTTATGTTAAATATGTGAAATTACTTTGGAGTTTCTTTTTAGATTTAAGGTAATTATTAAATTTAGTTTTAATAAAGACAAATATTTTCATTCACTATTTTCTCAAATGCCAGGTCTTATCATATCTACTTCTCAACCTCCACATTATAAATTTAACCTACATTTCCTCAAAACACTTTACATTTGCTTCTTATATTTAGAGATTTCCGGTATTTAAAATTGTTTTTCACTTTAATACTCAGATGTTCTGATGTTATTTCTTAACAAATTCATTGTTTCTTGTGAATTTATACGAATACTTTCTCCTTCATATGTGTGTGTGTGTGAGAGAGAGAGAGAGACTTAGCCTTCCTTCCTCCCTCCCTCCCTCCCTCCCTCCCTCCCTCCCTCCCTCCCTCCCTCCCTCCCTTCCTTCCTTCCTTCCTTCCTTCCTTCCTTCCTTCCTTCCTTCTTTTCTTCTTTCCTACCATTTTCAAGCTCTTGCTATATATTTCAAGATGATCTTGAGTTCATAATCTCCTTACCTCCCAAGTACTGGGATTATAAGAGTGCACCATCACAGCTTTAAATATAACTCAATATACTCTTATTTTCATATTCATCTCATGAATTTTTTATGCAACTTTGGAGTTCTATTCATTTGTATGAAATTTAGGATAAACTTGAGAAATTCCACTAAACTATTAACACAACAACTACTCCTACACACACACACACACACTGAAATTATTCTTTAAAATAGATTTCAAAAGCCAGAATGAAAAACTGATAATTTTGGTAGCTAGTCTGCTATCCACCATAATTTGCACCAAGAAGTAAAATATTTTTCATAATCATGCGAAATCCAAGTGAAGCTTTTAATATCTCGCTTTGATTTAAAACATACTTAGTACTCATTACACAATATACTACTTTTTAAAGTTTGTGAACCATCCATTTTAAGTGACATTAGTGAGCGCTCTACATAAAACTAGATCATTTGTACAACTCTTGCTTCCATAATGGGCATTCAGGTTAAGCATCTTGCCCCAGACACTTAGGTATAATTTACACACAAACCTGTTTATCTTTGTTTTTTTTTCCTATTCATGTTTTTGTCCACTATTCAAGATTTTGGCTTTAATATGAAAGTATGATTAACAATGACAAGAAACAGAGAAGAAAATTCTCACATTCCCTGTCCCTGTTTCTATGTCAACATTTAAACAAGCAGATAAGAGTTTCCCCCTTTTAATGCAATTCACATCAAAGAGTTTAAGGAAACATTTACTTTCTCACAAAGTAGAAAGAGTTCCCCTGTTTCTTTGAATTGTATTTGATATTGCCTAAAGGTTGTCGTGAGGTGAGAACAACGCAGGTTTTCAATTTGACATGCTGGTAGGGTTACCAATCTGAGTTTCCTCTGGAAAGTCTGAGAATAAAATGTCCAGACTGATTTTCAGTCCAGAAGCTTAAACCTCAAGAAACCCAGGTCAGTCCCAGCAGCCCACGGAGGTGGATTAAGCCCAGCTGGGGCAAACACAGTCACACTGTTTCTTTCCATCAGATTAAGCGCCAATTTCATCCAGTCTTGCCTTTCTGCCAGAATAAGAATCAACTCACTCTGCCCACGCTACCTCCTCACCAAAATCAATCTCTCTCTCTCTCTCTCTCTCTCTCTCTCTCTCTCTCTCTCTCTCTCTCTCTCTCTCTCCAGTTTCCTTCTGTTCCTGTCACAGTTCTAGTTTTAACCAAATTTTTTCCTCTTCTTCGTCTGATGAAGTTTTGCCTGAATTTTGGAATATAACTATTTTTTTAAATTTTCTTTTATTTTTTAACTCTGAATGGGTAAAAAAAATGTGGATTCTTCCCTCTGCTAGGCTCATTCATTTATTCATGCCATAAACATGTTACATGTTATACATTATATATACATATATATTATATATATTATATATATTAAATACATGTTATACATATATAACTCTAGTTACATGTTACACAAAACATCTAGGAGATGCAGGTAATTAACTATACCTCAGGAGACACGGATCATTCTGTGGTCCTCCTAAGAGGTAAATAGGAAACACTTAGACATCTGCTATCAGTCCCCATGGTTCAAATGCTGCAATCCTACTAAGTAACAAAACAGGGAACCCTGATCTGTCATGGAAGGTTATGGCATTTTATGTTTGATAGGATTGTACTCATGATTGTGTGGTAGGCTGGGGGAACTCCAGAAGGAATTAAAGATTCTGGGGGGGGGGCATTTTCGAGACCATAAAGAACAAGCCATAAGCAAAAGCAGACAAACCAAGTTGTGTTGGATTCAAACACAAGTCTGAGGGACTTTAGTGGAGTCTCAGAAACCAGGAGAAATTTATTGAAGACCAGGACATCTGAGGTTGTCATGGGTCAAGGGAAATGTCTAAATATTTCTTGAACCTAATTGCACAAATTCTAATCATGATATTTAGACTTCAGAGTAGAATCCTATTGTCCTACTTATCATTTTCTCTCTCCCCTTAATCTATTAACAGTTAATTTTTAAAAACCCAACAGCATTGATCTGGGATGATCACTCAGCTAGTAAAAGCGCATGCTTCAAGCATGAGTTCTAGCTCCAGCACCCAAATCCAAAGCCACAGACAACGCCATGTGCATGTAATCCGAGCGCCAAAGAAGTGGTGGCAAGTGCTTTCTGGGGCTCTCTAACTAGCTTAATCAGTGTCTTAGTTATTTTTCTACTGCCTTGATAAAACACCATGACCAGTTTTATAAAATAAAGTTTTTAATTTGGGGCTCACATTCCCAGAGGGGTAGAGTCCATAATCATTATGTCTGGGAGCATGGTAGCAAACAGGCCTGCATGGCTATGGAGCAATAGCTGAGAACCTACATCTTGATCCACAATCACAACATAGAGAGAGAGAGAGGCAGAGAGTCACTGGGAATGCTTTTGGAACCTCAAAACCTGCCCATGGTGACACACCTCACCCACCAAGGCTACAGTTCCAATCTTTTGCAAACAGTTCTACCAACTGGGGGCTCAGAATTAAAGCTTATGGGTCTATGAAAACTGTTCTTTAAAAAACTATCACAATCTGCAAGTTCCAAATCCCAGTGAGAGGTCCTGCCTGAAAAAATAAGGTAGCTTCTGAGAACTGACACCTGAGGGTGAACTGTGACCTTCATACACATATAGCCATCACATGCATATATTCACCTGCATACAGAGTCACACACACACACACACACACACACACACACACAAACATCTTATTAGGGTGATCATGTAACACACATTCTGCACCTTTTCATAATGAATTCTCATTTTTCTGTGTCTTAACGGCAAAGTAAAAATTCTCCAGGAGGGACCCTTCATGGTGGGACTCTCCACCAACTTCTCCATCTTCTCTCCAGTTTACCAGACTGGCTTTCTTCAGACCTCAATACTTTGGGGAAAGCTTTTATGAACACTTTCACTAGGTCAGGTCTCTGAGTAAATGATTTTATGCATCTTCCCTTGACAGCTCTTTACATGGTGATTTTATTTGTATTCATGTATGACTATCTGATAGATAGCCGTGGGCAAGCCCATCATAGAGCCTGGCATATGTAGGTTACTTTTTACATAGCTATTAAATGGAGGACTGATAAGTCTGAGGTTTACTCACTTTTCGAGTTTCTATGTACAGTTTTGAGACTCGTACAATTTTTTAGGCAGGTTCTCTGTTGAGAAATAAAACTAAATTTACTGGAATTCCCCAATGAAGCAGAAATTCTGGAATGGAGAATTTTGCTTCCAGGACCCTAATGACACCAAATTAATTGTGAGGAAAAGTCCACTATAGACTTCAAATTTGAAGATATTTTGTGTGCCATGAACCTTGGTAATATGTAATTTTCCCTTTTCTGAAAGACACAGTAATAGACAACTAAAGCTGTTAGCTCTCTTGATACTATGATATGCCAGTGTTATTATAAACTCAAGGATGTGAAAAGGGGACTCATATGACTTCAAATTTTCTAAGAAATATCTCTTGATTTTTGTTTTTGCCCTTTTGAACTGCTAGAAATCTATGCTTTTCCAGTGGAGGATTAAAGTCACACTAAATCCAATTTAAAAAACAGGGCAATAGAATTGGGATAGAAAAAGACCATCCTTTCCACTCTTCATATTGTATAGATATTATTATAGAATTGTGACCCAGAATCTTTGGTGATAGAGGCACATGCTAGCCAGTTCACTCACACAGCATGGCAGGTCTGCGTGCTGCGAAGGGTGAAGACAGCGGCCCACACTGTCGGGAAGAAGAGCGTCTGGGAAACAGCATGTGCGCCACATTTTCCTTTTCAGAGTGGTAAAGTGGTGTGAGACTGATGGCTACACTTAGTAATAATTTCAGGCATACATGGCCGGGCTCTGAAAGCCGGATAAGTATTTAGATAATAGAAAGAACAAAAGGTCAGACACAGGTCTGCCAAAGCTGATGGCAATGGGTGTCTTCAGGAAAAGACAAAGTGATTTCCTTTATTTTTACTTTGAGTCAATGCTTTGAAGTCTTCACTTACCATAAAATAATAGCATATCATCTGCGTGGAGCATGAGGAAATAATTAAAACCCAATCTTGACTTCTATTACAGGAGTTGTATAAAAATAAATAAAACTTTACATATAAAAATTCTTTGCGCTTTTAAGAGGAGGGCTCCAGACAGAATCTGCTCTCACCGCATCTTCCTATAAGCAAAATCCAGTGCCTGAATCACATGCAGACCCTCTCAAAGGAAATCTTGAGCTGATTCTATTTAGAAATTAATGAGATTCTATGCATTGAGGAAAACGTTGCTATAGAGACTCAATGACATGCTGAACAGATGGGCCTAAAACTTTGGTGTTAACCAGAGCAAACAGACTGTGGCTAAGAGGTTAACTTAAGGTGAGGGTACAGTGGAATTCCTCTGCTGAGACCCTTCTCAACTAAATGAAAATGATCCACTTCTACTTGTCTCCTGAACAACCTCCAGTATCATTCTCTTGTATGAATTAAATTCTTCCCATTTCTCTTTGAAACTGCTATACTATTGTACTCTCTAATGGTTGATAAAGCAAACTCATAACAGCATTCATGAACAACTGTTGAGGGAGAGCAATTGAGAATGTGCAGTGTGACTAAGGAGTAATTTCTCCTTTAACCTGATGTCTAGACAATAGTGAAGGTTCCAACACTTTTTATGATAAGGCTTGTTAATACAGCTTCAAATGGGGGTTCTAAAAAGGTCTGTCATTACTTGTGGCAGGGGAGCTGGGGAAAAAAGAAGGAACAAAAAAAAAGAAATGCCTGTTAGTTTAGACCACACCAAATCTGGGCTTCCACTCTAGTATCCAACTCAGAGTTTGCCTCTGGTCAATGGACTGATGGGCAGTAGGAAAATAAGAAGCCTAGGGGAGGCTGCATTGGGCTCTCCTCCAACCACAATGCTTCTAATGGTGAAGGGCTCCTGGATGCCAGTGCTCTCAAATGTAAAACAAAGAGTCATCAATCTTTGAAACTATTTTTGGTTGAATTTTTGAATATTGATGACAGAAAACAAGCAGATAGTGAACTTTATAAAAAAGCATATGCTAGTTTCCAAACAGCAAAAAAGACTTAGTGACCTAAAAGATATTTTTCTTGTTGTGGTCCCTATCTGTCAAAAGGCAGAGGTCCCTGATGGTCATGGGCTTTTGAACCCCTCTCTTTATATAGACTCTCTCATTGTAAGAGAGAGAATAATAGGACTCAAGAAATAGCAGGTGTGTGTTTCATTGTGCATGTTTGATTACAATCAAAATGTAATCAAATACAAATCACACACACACACACATCCCCAACCAAAGGAAAGACTATGTTCTGTGTTCTGAATATGTTTCCCAAGGCTTGGTTCTGCCCACGTATAACCTTTTAGGGTGTGTACATGAATGGACTTAATTTCCAAAGGAAACAGGAGCTTACCTGGTCCCCAGTGATTTACATGAATGAATAACCCAAAACAAACCAGCAACTAAAAAAATAGCCAAAAACCACATTCACATTTGTCTGGGAATTCATGCTGGGAATGGCCTTTTTGGAATTGTAACAATGAAATGGTAACATTTTGATCATTTTAATCATCATTCATAAATCAATGACATCTCTGCCAAAGTAAATATATTTGCTTTGGGTTAAAATGTACCAATTTTCTACTTTGAAATAGTGTTTTCCTTTTTGCAAAAAGCCAGATAATCAGCACACTGGAATTTGAACACAACAAAGTGTACCCTGGGCTTCAGCTCCAAAGCTCTTTTTTGTTGTTCTTTAAAATGATGGATTTCATTTGCCTCCCAGAGTTAACAAATGTTAATGTATTTCCCTATTTGTTCCTTCACTAGGAGAAATGAAATCTGTGGCTGTTGCTGGTGTTCACCCCCACTTCTAGCTCCCTCTGAGTTACATATTTCTTAAAGAAAACCTTAAGGCCATAAGATGGGCATAGTGCAAAAGAATGCGGGCTAGGAACTTGGAACTCCAGTTACATATCAGGGATTTTGACCTCCACCTATACCTATTTATATCTTTATACAGCATCAACACTGTATCTGATACTCTAAACTTGTTTACAAGGACACATTCTGACATCTAATCCCTTTCTACATCTTATATTTTTATTATCTGTTAAAGCTGATCTCAGAGCTCTCTGATCATAAACTGGTTCCTTTATATTCCTTTTTCATGGAGAACCATTGTGTTGAGGGCCCCATTCTTTCAGGCAGGAGGGATTATTTCCATATCAAAGTGTTGAATAATTTTTAAAATCATCATAACTTTATTACTTTCTCAGTGAATTGTAACATGTGGACCTGATTGTTGGGGTTTCTGTCCAGCTCAGTTCCCACAGGCTTTAGGTCCCAAAGAAAATCACACAGAGGTCTACATAAGTTATAAACTGATTGGCCCATGAGCTCAGGCTTCTTATTAACTCTTATAACTTATATTAACCCATTATTCTTATCTATGTTAGCCACATGGTTTGATACCTTTTTCAGCGGGGCAATCACATCTTCCTTCTTCGGTGGTTGAGAGAGGACAGCGGGGGGGGGGGGGGGAGGGAATGGGCTTCCTCCTACCCAGAATTCTCCTGTTCTCATTGGCTCACCTCTACTTCCTGTCTGGTTTCCCCGCCTATTCCTCCTACCTGGCTACTGACGAATCAGCATTTATTTAAAACATAATTGTATGTTTTAATTACATACAGAATTGTCCCACACCAGTGAGTGAACTATGTGACATGATTACTCTCAAAATACAAAGAAATGGCTTCATCTACTGACAAATCTGTTTTATATAAAAGGAACACCTAGAAATTTGCACAGGAAGTTGCGTGAAGGTAACGACACACAATGGGATGGTTGAGGAGAAAGATGGGCAACATGGGAAAGGCTGTACTAGTAACTCATCACGGGGCAGGGTAACCCTGAACTCTTGATTTGAACAAAGGTATTCTAGTTCTAAGCAAAAACAACCATAGCAACCATATATTTGTTGTTTAACAAAATACGTATTTCCTTTAAGTATTTTAATCACTGAATGCTGCTACCACTGCATATTTTTTCATTTGTGGCCATTTCAGGAAGATCTTTTACTATCAATGCTGCACCAGATATCCTTCTCATTTTGTTCTATACGTATTTTATATATAGAACTATTGGGTCGAAGACCTAGGATATGGATATCTTCACCAATGGCAGATATTCCAAAATCTTCCAAATCACTGAAATTCTTTACACTCCAAAGTACTTAAGACAGTTTCTATTGCAGTAATATTTATGAACATTTTTTGCTAAGGATTTTGCCAATAGCAGCTATTTTCCACCTTTTTAAGTTTTACCAACATGATTAAATGATATTGTATTATTGCTTTTGTTTGTGTTTCCATGTGAACACATGAAGCTTAGGCAGTCATGTTGGTGAGACTTTATGGACATAGCTTTGGATATTGCTAACAGATAAAATATCACAGCAAACTCTCTGATCGTCTGATTCTTAGGATATTTCCTCCTTGCAGTGGTTTGAACATAAATTTCCCCATAGGCTCATATATTTGAATATTTGGTCATTAGGGAGGTAGAAGTTAGGTCATTAGGGAGTTGGTCATTAGGCCTAGTTGAAGTAGGTTTGGCCATTTTGGGGAAAGTGTATCATAGGGGTAGGTTTTGGGATTTCAGAAACTCAAACTAGGCATAATGGCTCTTCTCTCTTCCTGCTGCCTGTGGATCCAGACATAGAACTCTCAACTTCTCCAGAGTCATGTATGCCTATGTGCCACTATGTTCCCTACCATGACAATAATGGACTAAACTATAAGCAACCTCCAATTGAATGCTTCTTTTTATAAGTGTTTCAATGGTCATGATGTCTCTTCACAGCAATAGAACAATAACAAGACAGAAGCTGGTATCACTGACTGGGATATTGTTGTGATAGGCCTGATTATGCTACTGTTTGGAAGAATATGGAGTACTTTGGGACTTCAGACTACAGTAGTGATTGGACACTCTAAGCTAAGCCTAAGGGGACATACTAGTAGGAGCATGGAAAACAGTGGTGCTAAGAGTGATTTGAACTGTGGGAGCACAGGTCAAGAAGCTTCAGAGGGAAAGAATAGTAGTATATGGCCTAGAGATCATTCCTGAGATATTTTGCGGAAGAATGTGGCTTTTTTCCCCATTGTCTGAAATATCTGTCTGAAGCTAAATTGAAGAGTTTTTGGATTAATAATATTGACAAAAGAGATTCAAAACAGACAGACATTTACTGTGTCATATGATTATTAATGTCTTGCCTTATGCAGATCTATAATGAAAAGGAGCAAGATGATCAAGGAAAATACAAAATGTACAATTTGATGAGAAATGGAGCACCAAGAAGTATAATGCAGCTCAGACCGGGGCTTAATAAAAAAAAAAAACAAAGGAGTGGTTATCCCAGGCAAGACCCCACCCAGCTAAGCTTCCAACTTGTGGAAAGGAATTAAAGAAAATCTTAAGCAGTGAAGGAAATCATTGGAAACAGAAAGCTGATGAAAATGTATTAGAACAAGGGGGCCAAGTTCCAGTCCCAGAAAGCATCAGTACTTGACAGTTTAAGCTACAAGGTTCTGGCTTTAGAGTCAAGGATACAAGAAAGAGGTTATGGAATTTCCCTCTGTGACTAAGGATAGCTGCTGAGTCCAGGTGTGTGTCAGGGGTATCCCTATAGGAAAGTCCAGAGAGAACACTATGTGAAACTGAGGGTGAGACCTGGAATGACTCGGAGACCTCAAGATGTTGGAGATGCCAGAGCCATGGTTTACCTACTAAAGAAAGCTACAAACTGGATGTGAAATCAGCCCAACAGAGAGTAGTGTGTTGCAGTCAACAAAACTGAAAGGAATTGGAGATTTGAAAAGCTTTTTGGCACCAGACATGGAGAAGCATAATTTGGAGTTTACCTTGCTAGTTTTAGGTCTTGCTTTGATCCAGTATTTCTTCACTCTATGCTCTCAATCCTTCCATTTGGAATGGTAATGTATATTTTGTGCCATCGTGTCTTGGAAGTATGTTATCTCCTTTTTAATTTTGATTTTACAGGGGTTATAGTTAAGAGATTGCCTTGAGTCTCAGAAGAGACATTGAACTTTGGACTTTTAAATAGCATTTAGACTGTTATCTGGGAACTTTTGAAGTTAGACTGAACGCATTTTTGCATTATGATATGACTACAAACCTATTGAGACCAGGGAGTGGAATGTGGTAGTTTGAATGGGAATGGACCCCATAGGCTCATATATTTGTGTAGTGAGGAGGCGGGCAGGCCTGCTTTTCATCCCGTCTGGCTCCCACACGACTAGCTTTACACCCAAAATAACAACACACAAATTGTATTCTTTTAAACACTGCCTGGCCCATTAGCTCTAGCCTCTTACTGGCTAGCTCTTACATCTTGATTAACCCATTTCTATTAATCTGTGTAGCACCACAAGGTGGTGGCTTACCGGGAAAATTCTAACCTGCTTCCATCTCGGAGAAGAGAGCTATGATAATCTAATGAAATCAGTAGTAGAATGTGTTATAAAAAAATCTTATGAATTTAATATTTTTCTTCACAGTTAAGATGCTATAAATCTAAATTATATAGTACCTCACATAATTACCTTATTCCTGTATTACTAAATATTTGAAAACTTTTTTCCTAATAAACTATAGCATGCACCATGTTTCAATTTTTAAAAAGCAAACTCAGTTATATTTAATCTAGTTTTAGGACTTTCTTTTTTTGTATTTCTATGCATATGTAGTTCACAATGATTATATGTAAAATTCTAACATAGAAAATTGAAATCATTAGCCAAGTAGGGATTGTAATTCATACTCATTTTTGTCAAGTTTCCACCTTCTGATTTGTTTCTGTTTCTTTTTTCTGATTTTTGTCATCAATGAGGATTAACTCCAAGGCTTTGCCTGGTGCTAAGCAACTGTTCTCCTGCTGTGTTACCCGCAGCCCCTACAGTACTGAAAAGTATTTTGAACTAAAAAAGTTTGAGAGGGTCTTAGAGCAAGACACCATAACCTTTCACCTTTTTTTGTGATGCTTGACTATGAGCAATTTATGTGACTTACTTGTCTGAATACAGGCTAAAAACCTTCACCCCAGCATGTTCTACCCCATACCTGAAGGAAGTAATCCCACACAAAACTCCCAAGAAAGTGTGAACAAGAAGGACCCAATGATGATCCAGTCTCTCAATCAATTTATTGTCATTCTACCCTGCCATTTCACACACCACTTATACATGACTTTGTGCCTTATCCTCACTGGATTGCAGAAACCTAACACTCTTTCCCAAGGACTACTCCATCTTCATTCCTCAAGCATCCTCCCATTTTATGTAGCATTTGGTTAAATAAATTTAACATACTTTGCAGAGGTTATCATATCTTTAGTGTCCAGGGTAGCCATTAAGATGAATAAGGAAAAGACATTTTGTTTTCATCACGTTGTGGGCTTTAATATCTTCATTTGTGCAGTGAAGAGGTTAGCACAGATGATAAAAAAGAACCTTTTCAGAGCATGCTCTTGGAATTACATAAGAAATTAACTAAATTAGGCTTCATTAAAGGGTTCACTACATTCTAGATACTAGTTAGCTGACTTTCAAATCTTAGTGACTGAATACGGCCTATAATACATACATAGATTGGTTTTTCCTGTTTACTTGAAAAGACACCCCAAAACAAAATGCTATCACTGTATATATTTCTGGAGTAATAAGAGACTTATCCAGAATCCTAATGGAGTTGCTTCATGGACCCTTCCCCCAAATCTTCCCCACCTCACCGCCAAGGTTGCCAACTGAGACGGGCAGCAATTGCCTCAGCTTGTGTTCTGCCATATTTTCTGCTTCCATCAGCTCTATCTAAAGGCCATATTGTTATCTTTTTTATCTAGCAACCCAAGATGGTCTCTTAGGAGTCAAAGTTTGTGCATTTCCAGGAGATCAGTATTGTCTTCCTTCCTGTCTTTCTGCTATGACCAATAACATCCTAAGGGTTCCTTTAAAGAAAAGTAATATAGCCATTTGGGTATGTTTGTTTTGTGTCTGCTCCACAAGCAGCCAGCACTGCTCCAATCCTGCAATGAAGATTTAGAGTCCAAGACATGAAAAACAACCCATAAGAATTTCTGAGACTCATAAAGTTTGTAAACTAATGATCTAGATCTCCCATTTTCTTTGGAAAAGTGGCAACCCAATATTGCATAGCACCAAAGGGAATTTTTAAGACACAAGAATTTGCTTTTATTTAGGCTCTCACTCTTTGAAGTGTTATACAACTTGTCACTTTCCAGTAAAGAAAAAAATGCAGAATTCAAAAAGGCTTGTGTATATTGGAAGAAACAGCCTTAGAGAAGCAAGATCCAGACAGTTTGATCCATTGGAGGGATAGAATGGTGGGGCCAAGAGGCAATGGCAGACAAGTTCTAGGAGAGGGATCATGAGTGAATGAAGATCAGGCCAAGAAGACAAAAGAGAAGTAACTCATCAGGGAGCCTTTTAATATCCTTTTCTATGCAATATGGTAGAAAAACACAAAAACAGTGGAGCCCAAGAGACGATTTAGATTGGGAAGTCTCTGAAGCTCCAAGTAGAGCTAGGCTCTGCGGCAGCCTGCAAAATAAACTCTGGCTTGCTCCTGGTATTTCACTTTGCAGCTTTGGTATTTAAATTGTCAAATATTATCCATTGGGTGATACTATTATATATGGAGGGCAAATATTCAGAACTATATATATTAATTAATAAGCTAACAAAAAGATTTTAATAGAAATGTAGACTAATTTTTTTAATGGAAATAAAATCTTTGAAAAACTTTGAAAATCACTGAATGGAGTCCTAGGACAGGTATACCACATACCGGAAGTCATGTTCTCACAGAACATGAAGTCACATGCTCAGATGTATTGCTGACCACTTTCTGAAAGCTTTGCTTTGCCCAATTCCTCTCACCAGCATCTATGAAAATAGAAGCAAATGTCTCATTTGACACTATGCACTCAGAGCCCAGCTCACTGCTGAGCACACAGTGGGTGCTCTGAAGAAAACATTTATTAAATAACAGATGAAGCTATGAAGTAGAGCAGAAATAATCTGAAAAAGATCTCGATAAATGTGTGTGAGTATGTCTGTGTGTTACATCTGTGTGTGCATGTGTGAGAAACGTAGCCATTAGCTGCCAAGTAGAGACCCTGGGAACTTGACAAAGACAGGAAAACTGAGGTTCTAGACATGTGAGTACCTGTTGTCAGAACCAAAAGAGGGTTACCAAATGTAAAATCCGCATTTCTACCTAACAGTAGTGCTGGAAAATAGCATGCTCGCTATGTTCTAATCTTAAAAGGAAAAACAAACAATTAAAAGCTGTGACTATTATTTCAGGACTCTTGTAAGACCCTTGGCATGAGTCATGAGCAATGCCACTTCTGTGTTTGGCCTGGGCTTCTACAAATATTCTTTGTAAGAAATGTTACTGAACTAGGTGCTGTGAAAGGTCTGTTTTTAATTTAAAGAAATAACAAGTATTTTGTTCAACTCCACGGTGGTCCTTGTTAAGCAAGTGCAAGTGTTAGATGCTCGTGAATGCTCTTTGTGAGTCTTGGTGCTGCCGTTTGTGACTGACTCCAATATTTATTTAAGAGAAAACCAGCAAAAAGAGATTCACATTTTAGCAGCGACTTCATCAGCTCTTTCCATCAGTAAACTGGAATGGGAGCTGCGTCAGGGTTAATTCATCACGCCGATCCTATTTACATAGAAACTGAGTCAGGTGAAGGTATCATGGAAAATAAATAGCGCATCTTTTATGCCTAAAATGTTTTATTACCTAATATGGATTCTTGCTTTATTTTTCACTTATGCTCTCCTTTTTGTTTAGGTGGGTTTTCTTTTGTAGACTAAAAAGAAAAAATTGAGATGAATAACTTTCTGGAAGAGATTGGTTATTAAAAGCAATTCTCATAAAAACTTATTCCTTAATGTAAGTTCCACCTTACATTGACCACCATGATATATGACCCAACTTCCTGTTCTATTACTGCACTTAATAACCCATTTGATTCAGCTATTTATTCCCCATTTCCCTCTTGGACCATGAGGGCCACCAACCTCTGTTCTTCTTCACCAGTTGCTCCTTATAGAAGTTGATCTTGTTTCCTGGGTACTCCTCCATCATTACTTAAATGGATCAGGACTTGATTCTTGAATACTGTCTCTAGAATGTTTTATTTTCTCTTTCTGTTTAATGGTTTCAAATATCCCTTGGCTTTATATTTATGTTTCTGAAGGGTCACATGAGTTCTAGATCCAAATATCTTTGATTCTTTGACATAGATCCTGGATAGTTAATACACACCTCAAAGTCACCAGGTTCAATGAAAACACTTGAGATTTCCCAGTCTTGTAACAAGCATCTTACTCCCTTTGCTTAAATGCCTCACTCTTCCATTCACTAACAGTAAAATCTGAGAGGCATCTTGATTACCCTTTTTCTCTCACATTCCTCAGCTTGTCAGCAAATTCTCTTGTTGCTGCACACTGATTCTCCACATTGCTTTAGATCTTTATTTCAACCTGCATCCTGCCAGGTCTCCATGTTGTTTCCTTTCCCCAGTCCTGGCTCCTTTGGCACAGAATGAATGACTGATACTTTTCAAAACCACTGTCTGATGATGCTTTCCTCTGTTCAGAATCACAGCATCCAGTTTCATTGAGAAAGTCAAACCTCTTGTCAAAACCACCACCACCACCCCCAGCCGCATAGCTTCTGCTTCTCTGCTATGTCTCCAACCCACATCTGCTCAAAGTGTCCTTCCTACCTCTTCTCCTGCTCCTATCTCTCAAGCTATTGTCCCTCTACTCCAAGAGGACATTTCCCCTTGCTATTTCTAAAACACATCTAGGTGGACCTGGAGTAACATCTTTGCAAAACAGAGTTACCTGGAATGCCTTTATACTGGATTGCCATGTGTCTCATGCTCTCATCTCCTCTTGGTCTCCCTTTAAATGTTGCCTTATCAAAGAGGTAACTGTTTATCCTATTGAAAAATCACAGTCGCTGCTCGTCAACCCAAAGCTAAGGGAAATATCATGGAAAGGGAGAAAAAAAGTATAAGGGCTAGATGTCTAGGAGGGACCAGAACAAACATTGTCTCAGAGACAGGACAGCTGTGGTTACCTGGAGAGTTGCACAAAACCAAGCAGCCAACATTCCTGGAGGGTAAGGCTTATGGGCACTCACAGCTCATTGAGGAGTGACTGACAGTTCATGATGCTAGGAGAAGAAGAACTGATAACTTTATGAACATGACCTCTGGTACCTTGACCACTCCTCACTGGGTGGGCCCACAACTCCAACTGTGTAGGCAGTACAGGGTGGACTCAGTGGTTTATAAAAGAACTGGCTTTTTGGAACCCATCCACTGTGGAGGGATACCTTGCTTAGTCTTGCTACAAGAGGGAGGAAGGATCTTGCCTCAACTTGATATGCCAGACTTTGTTGACTCCCCATAGGAAACCCTACCCTTTCTGAAGAGTGGAAGGCAGTTTGGGTGGGGGAAAAGTGAGGGGAGCAGTAAGAGGGGAGGTAAGGAAACTGTGGTTGGTATGTAAAATGAAAAAAAGCCTTAAATAAAATAATAAAAAAAATTTTAAAAAAGAAAAAGACACAAAGTTGGGAGAGAGTAAGGAGTAGGAAATGATCTGGGATGAGTTAGAGAAAGGAGTAGGGACTAAATATAATTAAAATAAATATATCTCATGTATATATAAAATAAATTCCCAATAAATTAATGAGAATATTGTACTAAAAGAATAGCAAAAACTGTCCCAATTTTTCCTATTTTCTATCTCCCTTAGTTTTTTCCCATTGGTTTCATTGAATTTATTATCACTTGTTTACAGATTATTTTATCTTTTATTTACTATCTCTCATCATTAGGCAATAAAAATAATGAATAAAGAAAACTTTATAGATAAGATCATGCGATAACTTTTAATTATTTGTTTGTTATTCAAGTCTCAATGTTAAAACATAACCCAAGACCCCCTAGCACTGAAAACTTAGACGGGAGCTAGACTATAGTTCAAGAGAAGGGTGCTGGTCTAGTACGTAAAAGTCAAGGTTCATTTTCTGGCTCTATGAGAGAAAAATTTCTAATAAGTTGAGTTATAAAGGCCATAGAAAGTATATATTTATTTTAATCCTTTTAACTTATTTAAGAGATGAGTTTTAAAATTCTAAATGGGTTATTAATTAGCCAGACCTCGTTGGTACTTAATAACTCATGTAACAAATAATTTGTGACTTAACAAAAATAATTAACAGTCATGCTCAGAGCAGCTTTCAAACTTTGGTTCTCTCTCATACTAGTCAGTTAATGCTTCTGGCAAGTTCCTTATGAATTCCTTAGGGCCTCACTTTTCCAATGTGTTAAAACAGATGAGAATACCAATCTTAGCTGTAAGGATAAATCATATTCATTTAAAGTTGGGTCAAACCTGATGGCATTAGCAGCAGCAGCAGAAATAATTTCTCCCCAAGCCACAGAATGTAATTGCTCCTTCATCACAACAGTTTTCAACAGGACATTTAGAAGGCTTCTCAGGAGCTCTTTCTAGACTAAGATGTAGAATAAACAGAGATGGCAGGAACAGTCCAGTACCAAAACCAGTGGAGTTATAGAAGTAATCTAAAGATGGTATCCTAGAGTCTTACTCTAGCTCAGAAGTGGCTAAAAACTACTTTGAAGACTGGCTTACTACCACTGTTATTCTAGAAGGAACTGGGATGCATCTGGAAGTCTTTTACTATAGAGTGGACACAGATCTGAGAAGAACCGGGACTCACTGTCCTTTGATACTTCCCAGGAGCCCAAACCAACCTTACTTAATACTTGCTGACCGCTTTGTCCTACATACACAGAGTTGTCATGAAATTCTCCCTTTCAACATACAGGAGACAATAAAAGGGTTTAAAGACATATTGTGATGTGATATGTTTTAAATAAAGAATAGCAAACTTTTTATAATCTTCACTCTCTTTACCTTCTTTCTTTGGGGAAGTGTGCCAGCCTTAGTCAAGAGTGTTGATCTGTTCTAAGAGAAAAGCCAGAAGAGCTTCGGGCAGCCTTATAAAACACTGACTGTTCAGGGAAAGAGGGCAAAGACCTAGGTGTGTATGATTTGATTTCATTTTAGATGGGGCTTGGGTGTAGGTGGAGAACCAGTAATTGGGCACAGCTTAAAGCACTATTTCACTGAGTATAAATAACTCTGGCATGAGCCATGCAAATAGCCTAGAAGGGCTTTACCACTGCTCCTTGCCATCCTGAAGCCAAATTGCCTCTTTTAGATGAAAAAGAAATACAAATTTGATTATAGAATTAAGACTTATGCAGTGAGATTTCATCCAGCCATTCTACCTCCCTGAGCCAGTCATCAGAGAGCCAAGCATGTTCTTGTTCTGCCTCCAAGGTGGTACATAATAGTGTTTGGGGCTACACAGGACTGACCAGGATCATCCTTGCCAGACCAAACTTTACCTGGCCAAAATCTTACAAGAACAATTTTTTTTTAAACCGAAGGTCACTGGCAGGACCTTAGGAAATGAGATTCCCAAGGTGTGGAATGGTTGTCCAACAGAAGAGATTTCACACCAGGAAGAGGTACTCCTTGTCTGGCTAGTGGACTATAGAAGGAGAACACAGCCCAGGAATGCTCAGCTGTTTTTTTTTTTTTTTTTTTTACAGTCCTTTATGTGGTTTGAGTTAGGTGAAAGACTTTTTTGTCTCTCATCACTTAGTATTAAATAAATTTAAACATAAATTTCATTTATTTATTTGTTTTTTGCTCCAAAGAAGTCTTGTATGTTTGCTGGAACTGTATACCAAAAGCAAATGAAAGAAGCGCGTATGGAAAATTCATTGCAAGGCTTTGGTTAGGAAGGTAGCAGAGGCCTCTCTCACTAATGGGCAGCATAAGTGTTTGTTTGCTTGGTCATACCACTGCCTGACAGAAGCCCTGTTTTCAATTAGGTATAGAGTTGCTAGCTAGACGGCCAGAACTTTATGAATTGGGCATTCATCATCTGGTTTTCTGTAGCTGTTACATTTCCTATAAACACAGTGGACATACTTAGTACTCCACATTTCTACCATGGAATCGATGACCTAGTAGCTAGATTAAATCAATGTACATAAAATCTAGTTTCCAGAATGCGCTGATAAACAAAAGGGAAAAGGACACATCTTCCCCATTCAGAGGTGTCAAGGATGCTCACGCTCCTGGCACTGGGGTCAAGCCAAGGGTTGAACAATAAGTAAGGAAGGCATACGTTCTGCTTGGAAGAGTTTAGAGTTTGATATGGGATGATGGTAAGTGAGTGAAGGGAGGTAGAGAAGGGATAGTCTTTTAAAACTCTGATGTGACAAAGGAGGACCAGTCCAGAGAAAACAAGAACCTGAAAAGGATTCCAGATAGTTAATGTTCGTAAGGAACTGAGCTTAAATGGTTCCTGTGAATACTGGAAGTATGCACAAGCTCAGAAAACTCTCCCCATCTCTCTTTCACATCAAATTCTGTATTAAAGTTGGAAAAGAAGGGCAAAGAAATGCACCACACTGATTGTTCCTAGAGAACTGTTGTGACTCCCAGACAAAGGATTTCTGGATACTACCATTCTTTATACTTCCGATCCACTAAAGCTTGTAAAATGCCAAAACAACTTTTCTTTAATGAGAAATATTTTTAAAATATTTAGTAAACTAATCTTTAATGTGAAATTCTCTGTGTCATAAATTGCAAAGCTCAAAATATACTGATATAGTTTCTAATTATGTATTCATCGTATGCTCCGGTAATAGGGTCATGCTCACTGTTCAATGATGAATGAATGTATTTAGCACATCATTCCTATAATTCAGCTGACTCACATATGTGAGATTAGGATCCATAGACTTCTTGATTTATCATGGCCTACTTCCTAGATCCACAGAATACACCCAACGTGCAGTTTTAAGAAAATATTTTAAGATGGAGATTCAAAGTGTAAATGTCACTAAAAAGATCAATATGTAAATGAAATTTACAAGGCTTTGAGCATTCAGTGTCATCAATTAATGATTTACTGTGCTATTGTTGTAGTAAAGTGAAGAAGCATAATTGAATATAACACACCAGTCCAATATGCTGTCGTGTGCATCAGTGGTACAGCATTCTTTTCACGTGACCTAAGAAAATTTAGATACACACAACTAATACATTCAATTTAAGCAAGCTTTTTATTGCCTCCTATTTGTGTACTCAGTTGGTAGTTATACCAATAATGAAAGAGGGAAAGAAGCAAGGCACAGTGTGGAGTGTTCCCTCTGATTCGGAAATACTCCAAGTGACACAGCCCAGCGAATTTCAGTACCCGAAGTGGTAATACGTACTCTATAAAGAAAAGGGCCTATATTACTAAGCCTGTTCTTCATTTAGATAGTCTTTAGAAGTTAGATTTATATGGAGATGAGCCATGTGGTGCCCCAGAAGCTCATGTGACTTGCCAAAAATAATCTATTTTCAATTTAGTGTTAGCCAATTCACCAGTTTTTAGCAGTATGAAAATGCATTTGTTTTTATTTCTATTAAAAGTCTCCTAAAGCTTAGTATTTTAATACAGTACACAATTGTATCGCAGTTACTGTGAGCCAGGACTCTAGGCGTTGTTGAACTGGATGACTGTGGCTCAAGGCAGGCAGCCAGGCTCTCAAGGCTACAGTTGAGGTTTTGGCAGGAGCTGCTGTCATTTCATGGTTCCACTAAGGGAGGATCACTCACATGGCTGCTGAAAGTCCCTGGGCTCTCCTCACTGACTGTCAGGTGGAGATGTAAGTCCCTTGTCTCCTGGACTTTTCCATCAATCAGCTTGTCACAGTGCAGCTGGTACTTCTGAGAGAGTTGGCCAAATAGGTGCAAGCCCCCAGCTGAAATCAAAGTCTGTAACACATTCTCCTACCATTTGTGACGTTTATTACAAGTAGCTACATCACGTTCATAGAGAGAAGATTTTACAGTCACAAATGCTGTGAAGAAAGATTTGAAGGGTTATTTCAGAATCTGTGTGCTATAAAGAGATTAAAGGAAGACATGAATAGTCCCATGGCTTATTATATGAACACATGAGTAGGCTCTATGAATCCCTCCGCAACACTCTACTGCTAAACAGATTGTGCCTCCAGGCACATGTGAGCCCTTGGCACATGGAGTACCCAAAGGAAGAAACAAGTCTATCTGGAACATTAAATGTGGAAAAATGGGACTTTCTAGACTGACTTTACACACACACACACACACACACACACACACACAAAAGCACGCACATACACCCAACAAATCACCCTTATAAATGTGAACATGAACAAACAAGAAAATTTTTTCTAGTCTTGCATTTTATACCATTCTCCTTTTATAAAACTGCTGAAAATTGTGCCCCTTCAAGAAAAAGAAACTTAACTTTCCAAGAAAATCTTGGCCTCTCTGCGCTTCTATCTGACACCTAAACATGAAGCAATTGTAAGCCGTTACCTCTAATTTCCACTTTAATGTGCATAGGCAGGAGTAAGGAGCAAAGCTGTAGTTTTATTTTATCATATTTCCTTATTCATGCCCCTACCATTAACCCTCCTCATGTGTTGCTCTGGCCACCCCAGGAAAATTCAAAGAAGTTGAGTTTTGATTGTCCCATCTGAAGTGGTGTTCTGAATGTGACCTTACCATCTGAACAAGTTTCTTTTCAATGGTAACTGATTTTATTAATAAGTAATAAATTCCTCAGTGAAAACTTGACACCTATGAAGTTCCAACTTTCAAATTCTTACCCAAAGCCATGCAGCAAATGTAATTCTAGATCCTTAAACAATAGTAATGGATACTCTCTCACCTGCCTCTAACCCAAACAGACTTTAAAACATTTGCATCAGTTTTTTTCCAAAAGAAAGAAAATTTTGGGCATAATCCGCATTACGCCATTTCTGCCAAAATGTTATATTTCCACAACTTTTTTAAAAAATGAAAATGAGGTCTGGATGGTCTAGTAGTCTGTACCTCTCTTTTTTTCTATTCCAAACTGAAAGGTTTTGCTCAAGTTTGACAAAGACAGTAATTATCGCAAAGCCACATTAAACTCAAGATACTCCAAAATGAGCCCACTCCCTCCTAAATGCCACTCCAAGAGCGTTGCACATCATGAGAAATTGTTTAATAATCATAACTCTTTGAATTTGCTCAATTTAAGTCTTAAAGAATTCAGAATTCAAAAGTTCTGCGCAGTGTATAGAGAACTCCAGATTTCTCTTTTCTGGTCCCTCATTCTTTGGATTAACATGTTATTGTTAACGACATTTTAAAACTCCCATTCATTGTTGCTCAAACCATCAAAATCCAGTCGAACTCCTCTGCTTCCCTGTAGTCAGGCACCCGCCTGGAGACTCTGCTGACAGACACCTGGAAGCGGCTGTCATTCTGTCTGTCACCACATTTGAATTGTCATTGTTTACACAGTACTATTGAAGTGGCCCCTAACTAACCTAATTGCCTTGACCTGTGATCTTCACCAGTTCCAGGCTACTCTATATGTCAATCAGACTGATATTTCCCTTAAGCATAATGTTGTTCGTGTCTCAGATGAGTTCTAAAGCCTTGATTTATCTTCCACTGCCTATCAAATAAAAAGCATATTCTCCACATCCTGTTACCCAAGGCTCAGAAAATCTAACTCAACAAGGAAAATTATGTCTTTTTTCTTACAATTTAGAAACATTTTCTCTTGCCAATCTGATATGCTCTACAGATAACCACCCACCCTCATTTGTATGCTCATGTTATTTCTTGTGCCTGGAATGACACAATTCCAATGTGGCAAGATGCTGACCAACTTGGAACCCTAACTGACTACTAAGTCTTTCTACATACTTCCAACAATTCACCCAATATGAGCATCACTTCAGATAAGAAACAACTGGCACTGTTTCCCGCTTTTTGAGGCCCTGAGCACATTCTGCTTACTTTTATAGATATGTAGCTACTGATTTGCTTTTGTGCTTTTTTGCAAGTTCGTAAAGACTGTGGCCTTTGTTTAGTTATGTGTTCCCTACTCTTAGCTAACGTGATTCTTATCCCCAGTGGGATTGAAAGTAGCTTCATAGAATCAATAGACTTACCTTACCTGTGTAATAAACTCTAAAATGTTGAGGACAAATGACAATCAACTTCACTTTACCCCATTAATCTTCAGAAGTACCAGGCAATTCAAAACCCTTCTTCAAAGACCTTTCGTTGAGGTAAGTAATGCTTCGGATAGTGCTATCTTGTTCTTGATCTCACTTGTGATAAGGTATTGAGATTAAGGTTTCCAGATAGGTTGGCAAGCTTTATGACAAGCTAAAACTAGCACAATATATACTTCTTGATGTCATGACATAGGTCTTATCAAGGCAACACTGGAAAGGAAAAGCAACAGTCTGTTTATGTTCCCTTGGGTTTGGGTTTTGGTTTTACCATCAAGTAGTCAGTGTGTTCCTTCTACTTTTAGTAATCAACTTCCTTCCACAATCTTTCCCCAGATAATTAATCAATAGGAAAGCCACTTCTATATCCAAGTCTACCTTCAACTCTCTAACCTATCAATATCATCAAATCAATGTTAGCTCCGTTTTGTGCAATCCAATTGCTTCTTTCCACTACACCCTTGTAAAAGTACAACTTCCAACCGTCAACTTTTTTCATCTTGAATGTTTTCTTCAGCTTACAAAGAATCATTTTTATCATTCCTTTTTATTTCCCAAGACTCAGAAAATCCTAATGATGAAACAATAGAAACTATCACATACATTTATTTTTACAGATAAAATTATGCTAAATATTCTTGTCAGAGGCCAAAAATTATATCTTGTCAATAACATCTTGTGGGAAGAGAACCCTGCCAAACCACAGGCAAGTTTCCCCTCTAGGCTTCACCTTATTGCATTTGGATTTATTCAAAGTAGAATAATTGAGGTTAAACTGCCCAGAATGCTACTTAATCCAGTGGGAAGAAAAGAAAATGCATCATGTTAGCACAATCACCTCAATTCAACATGGCCATTACTTCTATCTTAGTGATCTATTATGTTATTGGTCACAATGTGATAGTTAGTGCATTTTGTTAGTATGGTAAAGGAAAGTGTTATTGGAAAATATCCCAACATGATTATTTGGTTTAGGAATACACAGCTAAGTTCGTCAGAGTCTTTGAGACTATTAAACTATTTCTTTCACCTTTAAAGTAACACGACATTGGATATATTGGATTGCCTGCATATAATAACTGCTGCAAATGGTTCACTTTCAGGAATACTATAATGTTGTCACTCCTATTGCAAATTATCACACTACTGCATTACTATGAGGTCCAAGGCTCCTCAATGTAAATGCTCTTAACTCTAACCTTAATAGGAAAATCTTCCAGTATTCTTTGATAGATATTTTTATTCTCAAATGCTCATTTCTCTGTCTGCTCACCTAGTTGGAGTGCTCACTTCCAGAAAGAAGACGGAATATTGGCAGATAATTTTCCACTTCCCTATTATCAGCTAAAGCTCTTGACATGGCTCAAAATTGCAACTGTTCTTTCGAGCTGTGTCTTGAGGTAGAAAGAAAATGGAGTTGAGCCTCCAGGCTACCCACAATACATATGATCAAGAACAGGAAGTAAATCTCCACGTGCTTGTTTAATATAGTTAAGAGGTGCTGTCTTAGAAAAGACCTAGGAATGGTATTGGGGAAATAAATGAGTTGTCCCAAAGTAGTAATGACAAAGGTGAGACATGTCAGGACCAACCATTAATATTCCAGGATATAATGGATGGTTTATAGCAAGTGATTAACCAATAAAAATATTCAAGGTTCAGTAAGAAAGAGTTGGGTCACAGTTTATCTTAGTCATGTCCATCCCCTCTCGGTGGTAGCTCAGAGACAGTCTTGGTGACAGCAAGCAACATTTCTTGCTCAGGTTCCTAGTACCAGAGGCTACAGAACAGCATATATTTTTGTAGAATTGTAGTTTTTTGTGTTGACTGTGTGATTTCTGGTAGTGATAGACCTATCCAAAAGAATTTGCTTTTTTCTTGACTAATTAAGAACAATACAAGACTGAGAAGGCTCTATAGAAGGCATTTGCCAAAACCATTTAAGGCAAATCTATTAATAGCTGCTGCTGGGATACAGGATGGCAGAGAAATAAAAAGCGAATTAAAACTTGGCAGAAAAGGGCTAAGCAGTGAGGTAATTTGTGGAAGAAAAAAACATTAAAGAAATCATAAACATATATGGAGAGGCATATATGTTCAGCAAAAGACTCAATATTGTGAAGGGGTCGTAAGTTTCCAAACTGATCTATAGACCTCACGCAATTTCCATTTAAAAAATCCAGTTAACATTTTGCTAAGTTAGATAATGTATTGTAAAATCTGTACTGTAACAAAATAATTCACAAATAGCAAAAGTAATTTTATATGGGAACAAACTTGGAGGAGTCACTTCCTGATTCCAAGACTTAATAGTGAGGCACAGCAATGAAAAGACTGGGTTACTGGCATAAGCAGAGGTGCATAAAGCTATGAAATGAACCCATGAGGCCAGAAGTAAAATCATACCTTTCTAGTCATTAATTTTTGGCCAAGGCCATTCAACAAGGGAAAAAATAGTGTTTTTCATTCAACTAATGTAGTAAATGGAGTTATTACTTGCACAAGAATGATCTTAGATTCTTAGCTCAAATGATATACAGAAATTAACTCAAAATGAGTCAAAGACTTAAATGCATAAGAGTCAAAACACACACATTTTAGAAGGAGAGATTGGAGGAAGTCTTCTTGACATTGGACTTAACCATGCACAGTTTTGTTCTCTAAAGCATCCATGACTAAAAGGTAGATAAACTGAACTTGCTCAAAGTTACAAGCTTATACATCGGAATACACTATCACTAGCAATAGAGTGCAAAGGCAACCCACATAATTATAGAAATATGTAAGGTCACATATCTAATAAGGTCTATTCTTCAGAATATATATATTGGTTTTTCGTGACAGGGTTTCTCAGTGGTTTTGGAGCCTGTCCTGGAACTAGCTCTTGTAGACCAGGCTGGTCTCGAACTCACAGAGATCCGCCTGCCTCTGCCTCCCGAGTGCTGGGATTAAAGGCGTGCGCCACCACCGCCCGGCTCAGAGTATATTAATATTCTTTTGACTCCACAGTGAAAAGACCAACAGTCCAATAAAAATTGTGCACAAGACTTAAATGATATTTTTTTCTAAAAGGTGTTCAAGTACTAATAAGTGTAGCTGTGCCTCAGTAGTAAGTTTTGAAATCAGGAGGCAAGACCATGACATTTACTTTTTGTGTGTGCTTATATATATTTGAAATGCTGTCATGTCTTCTAGGTATTGACCATGCGGGCAGCTGGCAGTTGACGAAAACATAGGGAATTGGAATGTGAGTTCTTATATCCAAATTGAGCAGAAGGTTTCAAGAGTATCCTTACAGGGTACTCTTTTATCTTTCCTCAATATTCCACATCTTGAATGCATCAGGGTTTTTTTTTTTACAAGTATGAATGCCACAAAAGCAAAAGTAACCAAATCCTCCTATATTATTCTAGAAAATTCTTTTATTTACGGCATACAATTACAGCAATAAAATAAAAGAAGATAAAATAAAACCATAGTTTTCATATTTTATTGGTTATATGAACACTCTAACTAATCTCATTTACAACTTTTCCCTGCTAAATAAAACTATAAAATTGTGTTCATTTGCATTCATAGATTATTATCAACAAATTTCCCTGTTCATCACTTGTTTCTCCTCTCTGTTTATCAATTCTCTGGACTGAAGTTGAAAGTCTACAGGGTTAATTCTTTCCACTCTGTCCACTTTGAGAAAAGGTTTATTTTTTAATTCCAAACAGCTCTGTGTGATTGTTGCTAAGAGAAAGGGGGATTTCTTGTAGCAATAAAAACAGAATAACTTTTTTCAGAAATATAAATTTGGTCATGTAGCAATCCGGTATCAATGTGCTATCAAAAAGAAGTCTGCTCCTTTGGAGCCAGTTCATTGAAAAGGTGGTTTTCTTTGAAGTCAATGAAAATATTGGAACTGGCTTGCTTTTTATTGGTGAGTAATTTGTTTGTGATTAAAAACCAGTGACAGACAGTCAAACTTATAAAATCTGAAAGTTCCTTTACACCAGAATGCTGCTTTTAATGATCCGTAAAGGTATTTTTATTCTGCTTCTTTGCCTCCAGGGCACATTTATTAAAATCTATAACCTGTTCCATTCAGAACCCTTGGCAGGACACTGTCTTGTCAGAGCTCCTTAAGTAGTGAGGCATGATGTCAGCATGATTCTGAATGTAAAATTACTCACACAAATGTTATGGATTATTCTAGCTTTGATGACGAGTTTGTTAAAACTCGCTTGTCCTTTTAAACATGCACATAAGTAATGTGCTCAAGAAATTGTAATTGTAAATGAAAACGCATAACATGAGACAACTTACTCTATCCCTACCTGAAGTGAAGTTTGTAGAATTCTCTGAATATCAGCTTCTCATATGCGAACTGGACATAACAATGCTTGCTCCCCGGAGTGTTAAAAGCCTGTTTAGCAAAGCCTGGCACATGCAAGGCTCTCCAAGCCTGGTAGTAATTAGTATTCCAACCCTTGCCAACTTTGTCCTTCTTTATGCCTTGCCAATGCGTACAAAGATATTGCCAACTTTTCCCATACAGCTTCTTCATGAAGCAAGCCATCAATCTCGTCAATCTCCTAGGAGAGACACGAAAGCAATGGGTCAATTCAGCAGAAGCAGTCAATCTCTTCAGTCTCCTAGGAGAGACACGGATGCAATGGGTCAAGTCAGCACATTTGTTAGGATTGGACACCTGCAACTTCACGGTACTGCCTGTGAATAAAACACTTTCAACATGGTCAAAATGGAAAGTGAGTTTCAAGGGGCCTCTACAGTTCTCCTGTTGGCTAGCCATCAGCCTTTCTTACCTGCTAGGGGACATCTGGCTCCAACCCTGTGACGTTGTTTTGCTCATAGGAGCCCTGAGGAAAAGCAGGACTGGTCTCTGTGTGTGGGTGCGTCTTCCCGCTCAAAGCAAGTAAGAGCAGTGAAATAAATCTACCACAAAGGAAATCTAGGAAGCCAATTCACCTCTAGACTTAAATCCATTGACTCGTTTGAGGAGTGGAGAAAATTAATATGTGTGTATGTGATTGCATAGAAATTGTACAATGGGAAGCTTATTTGAATACACGATTATTTATTCCAAAACTCCAGAGAGTATTTATAATAAACATAAAGCAAAACAAACAAACAACAACAAAAAAAACCTAACTGTAGAAAACAACACCTAACAATAAGTGCAAGCCTTGATTCTCCAAAACTGACAACTTACAAAGGGACTTTCTTTCTTTTTTTTTTTTTTTTTTTTTTTTTTTTTTTTTTTTTTTTTTTGGTTTTTCGAGACAGGGTTTCTCTGTGGTTTTGGAGCCTGTCCTGGAACTAGCTCTTGTAGACCAGGCTGGTCTCGAACTCACAGAGATCCGCCTGCCTCTGCCTCCCGAGTGCTGGGAGGAATTGATAGCCAAATGTTTTCTGTCTGGGATGATGGGTCTCTGAGTCCTGAGCAGTGTCACTCACAAACCTCCGGATTGGGCTTGATTCTTACCTCTGAGAAGAGTCGTGAATGAAGGAGAAGAAGAAATGAGGAAAGAAAAGAATTTTTTCATGTCAGCAGCTTCAGGAAATAAATTCAATATTCATTCTTGAGAAAAGTTCTTACCTAAGTCCAGAAGAAAACATGCATCACTGACCAAAAACATGCAAAAAGCTTTCAGTAAACCCCATAATTTGAAAGGATTTCCTCAAATAATAGTGGCAAACTAAGAATATTCCTATATCTTTCAATATTGGGCTGGGGTTCTAACCAGTACAAAAAACTAGAAAAAATGTGATATGAAATACATATTCCTATTCCATTGGAATGTTTATTATAACCATTATTGACAGTTTATATGGAGAGCCTATGGACAAGTTATTAGTATTAATAAGACAATTCTTCACAATAATGAGAAAACCTAGACAGCACTGTAAGTTCATGTGTTCCCCATACATGGGGTGAAATAGGCACAGGCTGAAATACTCTTAAAAGTGTAATCTGTATTGAGCTTGTGCAGGTTTTTTTTCTAGTCATTATTCCCTACATATCAGAGAGTTACAACCCTTCACACTGTGTTAAGTGATATAAGCAATCCAGAGATGATTCAGAGGACATGAGAGGATATGCACAACTTATATGAAAACACTATACCCATTATATAATTGACCCAAGCACTGCAGACTGGTATCATCAGGTTTACAGGAACCAACAGCTTCCAGATAGGGAGTAAATTCTGTATACAAGAGTAAGAGGCATTCTTAAACTTCGACAACTATGCTGTCAGTTTAAGAGTATTATTTGATAAATATATAATATACTTATGCATTATTTAGTTCTGCATTCTTCACATATGTGGCTTCACACACGCCATAAGTCCACAGACTTCCATCTGTAATCCCTTTCTCCTCAAATGTGTGCCAGATTGTAAATTCAGTGTACTGGAGAGGAGAAAACAACAGTGGTGCTACGTGATTTTGCAGTCAGCTGTAAATAGGATAGCTTGTGTCCTATGCTTCTTCTCATACATTGTTTGCTACTGGGAGGCCAACCACTATGCTATACAAGCTCTTCAACACCTTTCGGGGAGGCCCACACAGAGAGAAGCCAAGGCCTCTGATTGTCAGCCAGCACCAGTCAGCCAGCAGTGGATGAACTAGTGTGGCCCCCACAACAAGACTGCAACACTGTCACCAACCTATAGTTAAAGGTTTTAGGAAAACCTCTTCCATGTTCTTACCCAGAGAAACAGTGAGAGATCGTGGATATTGTTACTTGGAGCCCCTCAGATTTGTAAAAAAGCAACAGATAGTAGACACTGTGTTAGTCTCACATGCACCTTGGAGAGTAGATGCTATTCCTATGGTCACTTTAAGGGTGAGTCAAGGAGAAGAAAGAGGTTAAGCAACACTCTCAACAATGTCACATAGGAAGAGACTAAGCAACTTGCTCAGTCTCTTTTTGGAGACTGATGGAGACAGGATTCTCAAGCAGAACCAGTCAGTTTCATGCTGGTCCTTTCAACTGTACTGCATGACACTGCAGGACACTACATGGTATTTTACCCCTTGGGTATTTAGCATACTTTGTATTTTATTCAATCCCCCTTTTACAATAGATTCCTCTCTCCTGATGACTTCCAATCTCCAAAATCAGCAGAGATAAGAAAAATAGACCTTTGCAGGGATGGTGAAGATCTTCTCCCAGTCAGTAGGCTGCCTTTTTGTCTTAGTGAGTGTCCTTTGCTTTACAGAAGCTTCTCAGTCTCAGGAGGTCCCATTTATTCAATGATGCCCTTAGTGTCTGTGCTGCTGGGGTTATATGTAGGAAGTGTTCTCCTGTGCCCATGTGTTGTAGAGTACTTCCCACTTTCTCTTCTATCAGGTTCAGTGTGTTCAGACTGATATTGAGGTCTTTAATCCATTTGGACTTGAGTTTTACTGACAAAGGTCTGATCTCCAAAATATATAAAGAACTCAAGAAACTAGACCGTAAAAGGCTAATCAACCCAATTCAAAAATGGGGCACTGAGCTGAACAGAGAATCCTCAACAGAAGAAGTTCAAATGGCCAAAAGACACTTAAGGTCATGCTCAACTTCCTTAGTGATCAGGAAAATGCAAATCAAAACAAATTTGAGATGCCATCTTACACCTGTCAGAATGGTTAAAATCAAAAACACCAATGATAGCCTTTGCTGGAGAGGTTGTGGTGTAAGGGGTACACTCATCCATTGCTGGTGGGAATGCAAACTTGTGCAACCACTTTGGAAATCAGTGTGGCGATTTCTCAGGAAATTTGGGATCAACTTACCCCTGGACCCAGCAATACCACTCTTGGGAATATACCCAAGAGATGCCCTATCATACAACTAAAGTATATGCTCAACTATGTTCATAGCAACATTGTTTGTAATAGCCAGAACCTGGAAACAACCTAGATGCCCTTCAATGGAAGAATGGATGAAGAAAGTATGGAATATATACATATTAGAGTACTACTCAGCAGTAAAAAACAATGACTTCTTGAATTTTGCATGCAAATGGATGGAAATAGAAAACACTATCCTGAGTGAGGTAAGCCAGACCCAAAAAGAGGAACATGGGATGTACTCACTCATATTTAGTTTCTAGCCATAAATAAAGGACATTGAGCCTATAATTCATGATCCTAGAAAAACTAAATAAGAAGGTGAACCCAAAGAAAAACATATAGGCAGCCTCCTGAATATTAACCTTCATCAGGCGATGAAAGGAGACAGAGACAGAGACCCACATTGGAGCACCTGACTGAAATCTCAAGGTCCAAATCAGGAGCACAAGGAGAGAGAGCACGAGCAAGGACTGCAAGGGGTGCACCCATACACTGAGACAATGGGGATGTTCTATCGGGAGCTCACCAAGGCCAGCTGGCCTGGGTCTGAAAAAGCATGGGATAAAACCGGACTCACTGAACATAGCGGACAGTGAGGACTACTGAGAATGGGTTTTTGATCCTATTGCACGTACTGGCTTTGTGGGAGCCTAGGCAGTTTGGATGTTCACCTTACTAGACCTGGATGGAGGTGGGTGGTCCTTGGACTTCCCACAGGGCAGGGAAGGACTGACAAGGGAGGGGGACTTGATTAGGGGAGGGGGAGGGACATTGGAGGTGGTGGTGGGGAGGAGGCAGAAATCTTAAATAAATAAATAAATAAATAAATAAATAAATAAGAAAAATAGACCTTTTGAGCCACTTCTTCCAAAGATTTCTCTTTCCGTTTGCTTGGACCCACTCTCTTGGATCCCCTACCATCATCTTTATCGTAAATAACTTATTTTCTCTAAAATCAAGAAAGAAATACTTGCTTGTTGCCAAAATCCAAGTCATAAAGAAGGCATCTCACAATGCACATTAAATCAAAATCATTACTGGTCATTAGTGGTTGCTTCCCACATCAGACAGATCTCTCATTGCCGGCAAACAAGCCCATGCTTTCCTTAGAGCTTCCCTCTGGAAAGCCAGCACCAGACTCCATCACACAGTTTGATTGATGTTGGTTGTTGACCAAAGGGCTTGTTGTCTCTGTGGGGACCTTTCTCAAAGATGTCAACGAGCTTGTACAGCATAGTAGTTGGCCTCCCAATCTGAATGCTAGGAAGCACCTGACTCAAGCTAGCCTGTACACAGCTGGTTGCAGGATTATTGCTCTAAAACCTTCTCTTTGTTCCATCAGAGTCTGCATTTCATATCCACAATTCTCACCCAATCCACAAGTCATGAGTTTGACTTCTTTACTGCAGGGTAAAGGGTGATTGTTCATCTGCTTCCATTACTATAACAAAATGCCTGAAATAAAAATCAACTTATTCAAGAGATAGTTTTAGTTCACAATGTAAGAATTCCAGTCTTTGCTTTATAGATGGGCTTTTCTGTCCCTCCTGACTGCACAACCATTCAGTCCCAAAGAAACACAAGGAGGCTTATGTTAATCAAAAACTGTTTGGCCTATTAGCTCAGACTTATTATCAGTTACCTCTTACAACTTAAATTAAACCATAATTCTTGTCTATGTTTAGTCACATGCCTAGGTACCTTTTATCAGTGAGGAATTCTCACCCTGCTTTTTCTGCATCTTGGTGGCAATTGCATCTCTACCTTTTGTCTTCCCAGAATTCTCTCAGTCTGGTCACCCTGCCTATACTTTCTAACTAGCTACTGGCCAACCAGTGTTTTATTAAATTAATATGTGACAAATCTTTACAGTGTACAAGAGCATTATGCCACAGCAGTGCTTGACTGGTATTTGGATTTGTAGCAAAGCATCATGCTACAACTGGAGTATATGGGCAGAGTGAAAACTACTCATCTCACAAATGAGGAAGCAAAAGGAGAGAAAAAGCCCAAGATGCAACAGTCCTCTTCATTACTCAACCACCTCAAGATTTTAAAGTAGGCTCATGTCTAAAAGGTTTCTCCACTTCAATAGTGCCTCTATTGGGGGGACTAAGCCTAGGAATATGTTGGTAGAACATTCAAGATACAGACTTCAGAAACAATGGCTTTCAATCTGCTTCTAAGCTGTCCTTGGACTTGAGGTACAACATCAGCTATTCCCTAAATATGCTGGCTTGACCTTCAGGTTTTGGAATTCCAGACCTTCATATGAGGACTAATTCCTTAAACATTTGTGTCCCTTTTTGACTTTTTTCTCTTGCTGTTTTCCTTTCTCTTCTATGATTTTTTTGTAATAAAGTTGTGATACATAGTGATATTTACTAATACATTTGCACTGACAGAAAAATTAAAGAAATGGGCAAGTTCCTAATGTATGCATTATTTCTATTTTATCTTCCAATTTGGCATACTTATCCCAAATCTACTGCCACATAGCTGCTTCTCAGAGGCATGCAGGCATAAGACTAAACGCTACCTTCAACCTCCCTTTGTCTCCCATAGTATGTCAGTGTGGTTACTTGTGGGTAGGAGGAAAAGAAGCTGTTTGAGCTGTGTCTTCTGTAATCTTTCTAAAGAACCTTGACTTTTGCAACTTAAAAGCCAATAGCTTGAATTTTAAATTTTGACTGTGTTGAAATATTTCTTTGTCATGATTAATATTTCTTGGCTTGTTTTACATGTTAAGAGCTGTGGAGACATAAATAAAATTATTACTGGGGACAACAGTCACAAAATCCCACATGGTTGCACTACCAGAACATCCCAACAGCAAGTATGGATACCAGATTAGTGGGAATCATCCAATCTGCCTGCTTCACGTGTTACCACCTACTTCTTCCTATACATCCTTTTATAACATGCCTACATGTCAAATTTAGGATCTGTTATGTCACCATCTGGCAAATTTTCACATTGGTCAGACTAAAGAGTCAACAAACTACATGATCCAAACTTTTTTTTTTTTTTTGGCCTTGCTGAAAATATGAGAACAATATCCAGCAATAAAACCATCCAAGCAAACTTTCAGTTTCATAGATTGGACAGCATTTTAATACATATGGGGAAAGATATATATTCTCCTCTTCTGTTTTCTTGTTGAGATTTCTAGAGAAGACAGAAACTGAGATGGTCACTTATTTCTCCCCTTTCTTTGAAATGCCAAGACTCCATACTTCACACCTATTTCCTGGAACTCGTGTGGGAATGACTGCTCTCGCCCTGTTTGTTTTGAAGGTGTGTGTATTTCCAGATGTTTTAAAATTCTGGGCTTATATTTTAATAATTGCTTTTATTTTATGATTTCCTAGATTTAGCTTACTACAAGTAATAGTTTATACATATTATATGTAGCATTATCTGCTAGAAAGCCTCATTAAGACTAGAAATTATGACACACTTAGAAGTCCAAAAAACTTCCTAATGATGTTAGTTCTTACCCATATTTCCACTACTCATCTGTAATCTGGCAGCATTTTCACCCAAATCCATGATTATAAGAAAACGGCATGTGCTCTTTCGTCTGAAACCTTTCTATTTGCTAGTAGGCTTCAATATTGTGGGACCACTGGAAGTTGGTTGTACTATACTGCCCTGGTAGAAATGAAAGGATTACAGGTAAGATATTTTGGGCTAAAGCAGTCTTCCTTGGAGACGTACGTATTCTTGCTTCTGAAGTAACTTGAGTGTGACATGAATTCTATCTCAGAACAGGCAGGTTGTGAATAGGGTGAAGAGCATGGGTCATGTTACAGATAACCTTTTCTAGATACTGAATTTGTATAGCACTCTTTAAAAACCAAACGTACCTACTGTTTGCAATTTTGTATATTTTGAAAACTGATGTCATTATTTTGAGAAGTTTCACAGAGTGAATTCTTGAGAGAGTAATCATGGACTCTTGTCCTTCTCAGAACTTGAATGCATCTCTTCTGAGATATTTCGATATTTAGGCTGAGAGTTAGCAATACCCATGTTTCAATGAAAACTTGGTTTTAAAAAATTTGCCTGTGAACTTTGCCCACGCTGTTTCTTTTCACAGCCTGATGATAGTGGAGGAATTCTCATGAGCAATACAGAAATCTTATCCTGCTCATCTGGATCTCATGTAATTCTACCCCCTTTACTGGCTTTTTCATTTCCATTCCTCTGGAAAGCACTTGAGACATTTATTTCCGCACTAAACTGATATGCCAAACATGAGGGTGGAGCTCATGGCTGTGACATCCCATCTCTCATATGATTTCTGTTAGAAAGATACCCTCTTACCATTCAGGGGCACTGCCATATCTGTGTGCTTTTGCAGGCATTCAGATGCTCAGGCAAAAATGCCTGACAGCATACATTGTGGAGGACACTTTCTTCTCTCCTTGGTTACTACATGATAACTACTTCTATCTTTACCCCAACATTGTTCCAGTGTGAGGAGACGTTGTTGTAAGTCTCATAGTTGTGAATCTTCCTGAAGAGATTGGTATATTCCCTACAACAGCAACATCCCATTCCATACTGTTCTTAAAAGTTTTGTTCTTTGTCAAATGCAGGGCACTTGTTTGTTGTAAAATTTTAAGTATTGTAATATTAAGTCTATTATACATCTCACCCTAAAGATGTATGAAACTTTTTTTACCTCTTTTACAGAAACAGTAACAAGTAGCATTTAATAACTGTACTTCTTTATCTTCATACAAGTTCTTTTATTTGCATTTATCTAATACAGTGAGTCCTTTGAAACTAATTTAGGAAATGACCCCCTTTAGAAGAAATTAAAGTATACTTTTTGAAAGGCTGGTAATATTTCATACTGTCCTTCCTTTTCTTCAAGGATCCTTGTCTGCCAATTCTTTGATGTTCATAGGACTTCTGAGATTTAATTATTAACTGAAGTTCTGCTGTATGCAGTGAATTATTTTAAGTATTGTATAAAATAAATGGTTCTCTACATCATGACTAATCAGAACCAATCCTCCATAATATAAAAGGTTAAAAGTACATAGAATTAATCATTATATCTGGGTGCCATGTCTGACTTACCTCAGCATTCAAGAGGATGAGGCAAGAAAACAAATCTTGATTTAGAGCCAACACGGGCTACGTAATGAGTTTCAGCCATCTTGGATACAGTGTGAGACCCCTGATCCCCTCCCAATCCCCCTTCCAAAGACAGAAAGAAGATATAACAATATTATGGATTAAAGCTTGATGATGATTTAAAATAGCTGATGTGACCTTGGGATTGTTGCTTTAAGTACAGACACATTTTAATGCAGATATGCATCTAAATGAAATTTTTTTCTGACTTAAGTTCTCCCAGGTTTCAGATTAATGAGAGCACCTGACAAAACTTCTGTGTCCTCCGCCAGTTTTCTTGGAAAGCTGATGAGGTGAAATTTTGAAACTTTGATGAAATGTCTTTGGAAATGCCAATGACATAGAGAATTTTTCAAGTTGAATGGAAGATGAGTCAAATTAAAAACAAATAAAACATTGTTGCCAAGACCCCCACGCCAAGCTACCCACTTCCATGTGGAGACAATGAGCAGCACAGTGAATTTCAGTTTGTAAAATGGTAATTGAACTCACATTGTAGAACATCTCATGGCTATGTACTTTTATGAAAAGTATATTTGAAGGCAGCCATAAATATAGCAACCAAACATAGAGGAAAGTCTTAAATAAATACACCCACACACTTCTTCTATACAAGTTCAGTTAAGAGGTTTGACTATGCTTTTGAATTGGATAATATCTAATTTTCATGAAACGTTGCTGATATTCTAAATTTATGTCTCAATGTGCTGACCATATCTATACAACTCACATTACTCTTTTTTTTGTTTGGTTGGTTTTTTTTTGTTTTTTGTTTTTCGAGACAGGGTTTCTCTGTGGCTTTGGAGCTTGTCCTGGAACTAGCTCTGTAGACCAGGCTGGTCTCAAACTCACAGAGATCCGCCTGCTCACATTACTCTTTTATCATGGGGAGGGCTGTCCAGTATTAGAAACTCTGAGAATGTACCCTTTGCTTTGATGCATGATAGAATTGCTTACGGGGTTTAGGAAAGGAACTGGGAATGCTTGCCTTTAGCCACAATTTGTTTCAAACTTATGCTTCTACTGTAAGTAGATATGAAACTGCATGAAGTAGCATTGCAATCATTTATCTCTGATACAACCAACAGTCCAGTCTACAAGTGAGTCTTGAGATCACAGAGGAAATAGAACTGGATTTTGGCCCTGGAAACTCCAACAATGTTTACTGTATGCCTTTTCTTAAAGTATTACAGATATATAGAGGAATTGATGGTTCAACTTGTGAACAAATAAGTTTTCTCCTTGTCAATAAATGATGTAAATGCCTGTTAAAAGGTTTAATGTTCTTCAAGTAAAACAGCAAAAATATATGCAGTTAAAGATTTACATTTGCACTATGCCTTGTGCATTTACGTTCAACACAGACACACACACACACACACAGACAGACACATACATAAAAAAATCAAACTGACAAAAATAGTTCTATTTCTCCATGGTCTGCATGGCTACATAATTGTGTATGCTTGTTAAATCTCATTGAAGTGAACATATAGATGCACATATTTTGCCTTACATAAATTATACAAGACAAAATTATGTAATTTTCCCATAGAAATTATTTAGTTAGTTTTTGTTGCATTTTTTTTTAATTTAAACAAGCACAAGTACAGAGCATGTCCACACTGAAATGATGGCAAGCTTTCCAGGTAATGCAGTTATGCTATAGTCTCCAGTTTGGTTCTAATCTGAACCCTTCTTCTCTGTTATGATGCTGAACTTTTATTGGTGGACTTGCGTTGTCTCTGATTTGCCTTATCTTTGTTTCAAGCCAGCTCTGTTTCTTCTGGTTAAGGAACATCTCAACTGCAGAGATTCCACTGACTCATAGCTATTTCAGCTAGTAACAGCCACAAAGAAAAATGTGGGAACATCAGGAGAACATTGAAATGCCTTTCCTTCATTCTGTCAAATACCTTTTTATTATGAGCATGGAATAAGAGAATCATAGCATGTATTGCCAAGATTCCATTTTCAGCTTAATTTGAGGAAAAGTGTGATGGTTTCTAAGGAAAATAGACACTCTGGCAGCCATTATTTCTTGCTGTCTTTTGCTTTAGGTCACATAAAAATCACCTTGTGATTTATATTTTTATGATAATAAACATTTCCCCTCAATCCAAATGAATGAATGCCATGAATACATTACTAAGAATAATTGTGCAGTCTCTGTGTTATGAGACTCACATGGCTGGATGCAAGCTCCTTCAACTATTAAACTTATAATAGGTATAAGAAATATAATAGGGATATATATATATATATATATATATATTCCTTTCTTCTAAACCTCAATATTTTTATAGTAGAATTGGTAAGTTCTTTACTTGATCTGTTCTTTATTTCTCTTGCTGCTATTTTAAATAACCTTCTTACAGGCAAAATGTACTGGGGCTAGGAACAGCTGCTCGGCAGTCTCCAAATAAGAATGTCATGTTTAAAGACTCATGGTCTGTCAATTCCCAATCATGCTTTCTCCAAACCAAATAATCCCAATTCCTTTAATCTTTAATCATGTTTCCAATTGCCTAGGCTTCTTCTTAAGCCCCCAAACTTGATATGACATAGTTCTAACCATGTGTTTAGATCAGAGATTGCAATTCCCTTTGACTTTGATTAGAATCAGCTTCTCCAAGGAATACAAATACATTTCCCATGCCTCGTGACATAAGATAAATGTTTCTGAAAAGAATAGAGAGCTGCTCTATCACGCACCCAGCTGTTTTTTTATTACCTAGAGTATAGCCAACAACAAATTAAAATTAAGCATTGTCCACTATGTGTTATCTATGTGAGCATCATTTGGTGAGGTGAATTCTCCATCTTTAATTCAAGATTCACTTTGCGAAACTGATAAAGCACAGCTTTATTCTAGGGATATGTTTTTCCTAGTGGATTTCATTCATATTCTTGGAAAGAAACGAGAATTTTTAAGATAATTAAGATCACAGTGGTACTTTTCAATGTTTTTTTCTAAAACAAACCACGAGACGGTGTTAGTGATAGGGTAAACATTGATTTAAAAGAAGTTGGTGCGTGTTGTATGCACTTTGTTCTTCAACAAAAAAGTTCTTCAGGTTCTTTTGAATCAAATAAAAATCACATTGGGCTGAAAATCAGCAACCTCAAAAAGGAAACTGATGCTCAAAAGTCTGGATAAACTCAATTAACTTTTTAAAATTTTCTATCCAAGCAAATTCTCCTATTTGGAAGGTTGGGGTTCTGTTTTGGGGTGTCTTTGTTTATTTGGTTGGTTGGCTTTTGTTGTATGTGTTTGTTCATTTTTTTTTACTTTTGCAATTCTAAAGCATGAATGTTGAATTTTTAAAAAATTCTTTGCTATTCTACTGAAATTTACTCACCTATAGATAACTCTCATTCAATACTGATGTTGATATTTTTATAATAATTGAAAGAAACAAAAAGATTTGTAGGAAACTTTCTAAAAAGTTGCCAGTTACAGACAAATAGTTCTGCATAAATGATATTATTGTGAAAATGCATAAACAAGTAGATAGTAAAAAGGCTGTATATCTAAAAAATAGAGAACAAAAAGGTTAAGCTAAAAATGGTTGTCTATAATAGTTTGTGACTAATGCAAAGCCATTTTATAACTGAATTGTTTAAATAAATAAGATATAATTGAAAATTATTATAATAATTACTTCAGATTAAAAGCAGTGCTGCTATTATAGACCATTCCTAATTATTACAATCAAGTCCTAAACAGCTACGACATCTAGGATTATTTAGATAGACTTGGTATTGTGAAGGTAAAGTCTTTGGCTGAGAAAATAGACCCTTTAGTTGTCTTCAGTGTCAGTGGTGATATTGTCTACAGTCCTGCACTTTATTCTATTGTTTTTCTCTTCCGTGACTTTTTTTCTAAGAATATGTTTTGAAATATCTTTCCCTGGCTTGTTGTATTAGGGTATTCTGTTATCTCTCTTCTATTAATTAAGAACTTATGACTTTTATTTGATCTTGGTGTTTCCCTTAAAGTTTTAAAAATATGTCTAAAAAGTAAACATTTAGCTAGCATGCTTACAATTCTAAGAAAAACAAACCTTGTGACTTGCTGGACAGAAGACCAATATGTCTTCCCAGAGATGCAGTGTGCCCATGCCCCTCCCAGAGATGGCTCAGTGAATATGCACTGTTCTCCACTGGGGTGTCAGAGAAAGCATGCTTCAGGGCCCAGCAACAATGACAAAGCCTCTCTGGATCCCAGAGACTCAGAATGGCTGCACAGAGATGGAAACAAAATCCTCTGTCACCGCTGAGCCAACTCTTCCATTACACATACCTTGGAACAAGGAAGATGTCTCCTGAAAGGAAAAACTAAGTGAAAGGAAGTCAAACTGCAGAGACCTCGAATCTTTGCTCTTGGAGAACCCTGAATCCTCACAGTCTCTGAGTCCAGACCAAGGAACCGTGTGCTGTGTCCAGTGTTGCCTTGTTCCAAATATGGAGCCTGTGTTATATCACTTCTCTCAAGACAAAGATCCCTGCTGCAGGGCATCTTAGGACCCAGACATTGCCTCTGTGTGTTATTTCTAGGCGTCACCAGTCACCACATGAACTCATCGCTGAGACTCCATCACTGTAATTCTGTCACCCATGTAACGGAAGCACCCTGACCTCCATTGGTAAATATGTAGCCAATTTAGAGCATTTTGTCTTAATGAAAGCTTAGTCCTCCTAAGTTTTGTCATGTCTTTCTGTGCCTATAGTAACATGCCATTGATAAGTAAATTTACTCACGGTAATAGAATCGTATCATTTCCTTACATGGTATGCTTTAGATATGCAATGTTCCCTCAAAAGGCAGATGTAGTAGATCCAATCATTGAGAAGCAATTGAATCAATCACAAAGTTTCTGAACTAATAAACAGATTAACTCAGTAGATGAAGTCACAACATTGTGACATTATGAGGAGCAGAAACCTTCAGATGCGGGGCTTAGGGAGGAAGTAGGTTCCTGGGTAATATATTTTTGGGGACTATATGTTGTCTCTCGAGATTCTGTGTCTTTCTGTCTCTGATTCTCTTCACAATGAGTCATACAACCTCTGTCACATGCTCCAGCCACCTTGATATTCTGCCTTATACCATGATCAAAACATCAGAGCAAAGTGCTGATGTACTGAATCTCCTGAAACTAAGAGGCAAGTAAATCCTTCTTCATCTAATGTGTTTCTCTCTGACACTTGTAGACATGAAACTCCGCATATCACGTGGTGTTGTAAGATACGTCATGGTCCATTTTTTCTTTCAACTTTGTGCTTTCTTTCCCACAATTAACACAGTTGGGACTTGCTTGTGAAAGTCTGGCCATGTCTGCCTTTTGTTATCTCAGTTATAATCAACAGAGTTATTAAAGTTGTTACTGTCCTTTATCCCTCTCAAGCATTCTTTCAGACTGAGAGATTCGGCATTCTTGTCTTACCTGCTTCACTGGAATTCTGTTCGCAATTCCTTATACTATTGTATTGTTGTATTTCAGACTCCAATGTGTGTGCACGATCTGTCTGGTTTGTACTATTATTAACCCACTTCATTTAGACTATGGGAGGGCTACAAACACACAATTCCACATGCCCTCTTTAGCCTAGTTGCTATTTTTGCTGGTTATTTTATCATATTATTTCAAATAGTTCACTGTTTTAGGTATCTCATAAAGTAACGTTGTTCATTTTGCTTCAGTCAAATGCTCTTTTTAAAACAATAGAAACATTTTAAAAGAAAAATGTTCTCTTTTTGTGTTTTCTTTCCTGTTTGCTTTTCAATATAAAGTTTTCTATGTTTAACAGACCTGGTTGTATTGAAGCTCACTATGTAGGCCAGGTGGCCTCAAACTCACAGAGATCCACCTGTCCCTGCCTACTGAGTGCTGTGATTAAAGGTGTGTGCTACCCTGCTGGCCTCCCCCAAAACATAATCTCTTAAATAAAGCATCTGTGACCATTTCTAGGTTTCAACAGTCCTTCCCGGAATGTCTTTGTTTCACCTCCATTTCCAAAGGTATTGTTCTTGCTTATTAAAGGGTTCTACACTTGTATTTTTTCTTTGTCCCTGAAAGAAGCTCAGTCCATTACACTCTGGGTAACAATGTTTTGCTTGAGAGTAATTGATGTTAGCATGACTACATCCTAACATAGGGTTCTTTTTTCCTTTGATTGCTTCTAGGATCACATCTATATTTTTGCTTTTCACATTTACTGCAATCTTCACAGAATGAGCACCCAATCACCACTGAGAATGGACGAGAGATGTCCCCAAAAGACTGAATCCAGGATACCTCCTGAAAGGCTTCAGTGCCAGGTCCAGTTTGTATTCTCATCTTATACTCTAAAACTCCAACATGGGACAGGCAAGAAAGCAATAGTTTACAGATGCTAACGTGTGAACATGGCAGTCAGGACTTTACAAACAGTCATGACACATGTTTCAGCTATTCCTCCAGTCATTCTGTCCCAGGCAGCAAGTGACTTCGTGTTTGGTGAGCAGGCAGTCCAAGCTGTGCTTTAAGTAAATCACTAAAGAATCAAGAAATCAGTAACTAATAATTGTTCTTTTCCATGAAATTTCACTTCAACACACCTATGTTTGATTTTTTTCTTTTCTGTCTTCCTTGAGATTTGCCGAGCTTCTTGGACTAACAGGTTTGCATTCTCCACATTTTAAATGGCTGTTCTTTCAGACGCTTCTATGTTCCTCTCTTCATTGTTTGCCAATTTTTTTCTCTTTATTAGGATAAATCATTTTGGATAATCTCTATTAAACCATCCCCAAGTTCATGGAACATTTTTTGCTATTGATTGCCTTTATGTAATGTTTAGTATGATATCGATGACATATTTGATTTCTAAAGGTTTTCAGTTCTAACATATATTGGTTATGTTTTATAGTTTTATTTCTTTGGTGAAATTTTATTTCTTCACTTCTTTTTGTCCCTTTTTTTCTGAACCCCCTCAATGTAGTTGTTACAGCTATTTTGAACTCCTTGGTTTCTGCTACCCCAACCATCTGCAACTCAGAGTCCCTTGTCTCTTATTTTTTCAGTCTTTGTCTCCATGCTGTTTCTTCCATACCCCATATTCTATGAGCATTGTGTTCCCAACAAACAAAATCTACCAGCCTTTCAAATCATTTTTACATTCCATCTTCTCAAGTTAATAACCTTTCTAACTTTCTCATGGCTGTTAAATTTTAGAAAAATATTTAGATATTCCTTCATTTATGATCTTGACTCACCTTTTATTTAAAATCTGACTTTGGCTCTTAAGAGCTGAAAGAGTCTCTTGTCCTTTGGTTTTCTGTTTCTGTCACTGTGTCACTATCTTTTCACAACCTAAACTCAACTTTAGAGTTGCCTCTAAGTGCTCTTCTCCAGATCTGTCAAATTGTATATTTTCTCATAAATAGTCTGTCTTTCATTTATCAAAAAGTTGTTAATTTTTCTAAGCTATTTATTTTTCAAATAATTTTTATATTTAAGTAAATTGTATTCATGAATACCAAGAATCTTATTGAAAATCAACCCTACTCATCACAGTCTTACTCTATTAATGACAATGATTTCCCAGTATTTTCACAATATGTAAATTTACATGTTTCCACTCACTACCATATATATGTATCACCGTTTTTTTTTCTATTATGTTTTAATTCTATATCAAACAAGTTGAAATTTTAAGTATTCTTTTATGGTCTTTTCAGACTCTAGGCCAATCTGTTGCTTATGCAGAGAAGGCATTTCTTCTGTCTAGTGAATAAGTTAACAACAGCTCCTCCATGTTATCCATTCCATTTAATTAGCCCTTAACTTGTATCTGCAACAATTCAGATAGCATCTCTATTTACCAATGTGTATGCCAATCATCCCATGCCAATTTATCTCTCCTGCTAGACTCCTGTCTCTAGTAGTAAGCAAATTCACTTTATTTCCACCTTATTGAGTTTTAATTCCTCAATAAGTATATTATATAAAATTATGCTATCAGATAAGAAGCTTGAACTATACTCAAGATACAATGTATAAGAAAGGAAAATGAGATACGTTTTTGGATGTGCTTCATACATATGACATCTAGCAAAGTTAAGATTGTTAGCACCGAGTGAAAACCTGGCAATGGAGAATTTCTAGACATGAACGGAACTAAACTGTCAACTCTGCGTCTAGTCTGCACTCTTAGTTAAGGTATCTGACTCACTGGTAAACCACATTCTCATTCAAACACTGTAAAAGTGAGAGGAAAGCAGAAAAACTCCTCTGGCGGCATCATGGTCGCTTTGTCCTCATGCCAAAAGTCTACAAAAAAATATATATCATGAGGTTGGAAAGGCTATGGCAACTAAACACAAATCCTCTTGTGTTTCTTAGCAGCTGGAGGGCTTTCTCAAGTAGACTGACTCGTGAAAGACTGGAACACTTTAGAGATGGTCCAGAAGATGATTAAAGAACTGAATGCTATGGCCAGCAGGAAGGGGAGAAAATACCCAACTTGAGAAGAAAAAGCCCGAGTCACTTAATCAAATCACTCTAAATACTCAGAGAGGTTTGATTAAGTGACTGGTCACCAGCTGTTTTCAAACTTGGGGATGTTTAAGCCAGAATATTTGGCTTAAACCGTATTAGTTAGAATATGATTTTGTTTGGAATAATTTCATGTAAGAGCAATAAAGACCAAATTAATTTCCTCTCTGCAAAAAATGAATATATCCTCCATATTTATGGAGTTCTATGTGATACTGCTAGGGACAAGGCCTGATGGGGCTGTCTCAAGGATTCACCTCAAAATTATCTACTTGGAAAACCTTCATTAAAGCAAATTTTACTTTCCTCGATGGTTGTTAGTTACCCCACATACAAAGTTTCTTACTCAATATTTTGCCTCTGTGAAAGATTTTGTTAGCACAATAGCAAGCTTACTCTAGAATAGAGAGTTTGCCAGTGGTACAGATAAGATTTGCCTTTAGATAATCCGTACCATGAAGGCAGTTCCTCTCTGCACACAGGATAGTAAGGATAAAACGTCATTATTGATATTTAAAATATAGCATGCTTTGTTATGATAGTTTCTCTTTTTTATTTGAATACTTTGAACATTGGAATATTATCCCATTCTGTATAGTTTTAAATCACACCAAAAATGTACATATATTAAATGATTATTATGTTTGAAAGGATTTTATCTAAGATTCAGTAAAGAGTTTTTAATTAGATAACTTCTGAAAATAAGTGAAAAAAATCCATAAATAATCTGTCACATCTCTTCTTGCAAAAATGACAACAATAATCTCACTAGATTTAGCAACTAAAGTGGATGCTCCACTCTAAACATCATGTGCTTCTTTCATGGCATTAAGCAATTTGGAGGAAAATGGATGGAACTGGAAAATATTATATTAAGTGAGGTAACCCAGGCTGAGAAAGACAAACACCACATGTTCCCTCTCACATGGAGATATTATCTTATGATTTTATGTGCGTGCAATCAGTGGGAGTGAGGGCAGGATGGACCATGAAGCTAGAAAAGGGGCTGTAATGGGGGAAACAATACTCTGAGGAAGCTAAGGTTGTGATGATCAGAGAACACATACAACACGAAGTGCAGGGGGACACAGGGGACAAAGGGTGTAAATGTAGGAGCTGGTTGGTGGGGCAAAGCAAGAGGGAAAGGTTGGGTGAAGGGAGATCAAACAAAACAAATTATTAGGCAAATGCCATGAGAACACCTGTTACTGTAGTGGTTGACTATAAGGAAACCATGCTTTCCAAATACAACAGAACAGATACGAAATCCACGCAAGCTCAAACCAAACAAAGCCTAGCATGGGGGAGAGAGTGTCTATGAACAAAGTTCCACCACTAGCAAAGGAATTCCTGGCAACTGATAGCAATTGTCTTTAAAGAGTGTAACACCTGGTGGGCCAACCTCTCTCTGGGGCAGGCCTGACTTTTGGGCAACACAAACTGAATTAGATGAGTTTAGTAGGGAAGCAAGGGTAAACCTGGAAGGACTTGGGGAATGCTAGCTATGACCAAACTATATTGCACAACATTCTCAAAGAACTAGCGGGGAAGTGGATCTCTCTCTCTCTCTCTCTCTCTCTCTCTCTCTCTCTCTCTCTCTCTCTCTCACACACACACACACACACACACACACACACACACACACACACATAGTGGGCAAGAACATGTAGACAGGTAGGGAGGAAGAGAGAGAAAGAGAAGTAAGCAGAGACAATGAGAGGAGAATGGTTAAAATAGACTAAAATCAATAAACAATAATAATTATGTAGTCTGTTGTATTATACACCACAGTGGCTGGCTCCAACTTGTGCTACAAGGGAGACCCATAGAGTGTCAGGACCGTGTGAAATCTCTTTCTAGGAGGCAACTTCCTCCTCTGACGAGCACCAGGGCTGTAGTGTTTTATGCCTGGTGGAATTTTAATTCTCTTGAATCCTCCATTTCAACAGTCTGATTGATAGCAAAAGGAAAGGGCACACTTTCTTTAAAATGCTTCTGCTCCTGCCAGGCTAGTAAAAGTACTATCTATAAAGAATGGTTTATTAAAGGAATTTTTAATATACCAACAAAAAAGCAGTCAAGTAGAAAAGTGTACATTCTTACTACATTGATTGATTGATTGATTGATTGATTGATTGATTGATTGATTGAGGGCACCTGTGTCCGGACCCACATGTAGAGGTCAGAGGACAATTCGTAGGAATCTATTCTTTCCTTCTATCATGAGTGTTCCCAGGGACTGAACTCAGGGTTTATAACTTGGCAACAAGTGCATACCTGCTGAATCATCACCCGATTTCAATTATACATTCTTCACTTTCAAGGTATTATAATGGTTCTTGTTATAATAAAAGCATTATTTTAAATAAAATATTGCAATTTCTCTTCCCTTCATTTTCTATTTAAATCATTGAGTTAAAATTATTTTTACTAAGAAATCAGAAATAAAATAAAATAATAATAAATTAAAGCAGCATAAATATTATTTTTACACTGACTCTGCCTCCAGCAGGTATGTACCTATGCAATCCAAGGGAGCACCATTCACATGGAATTTAGGAGGGGTTTCCTGCCACCTGTTGTTTCTGCCCTGGGTAATCTGTAGAAATAAAACATGTCTTCTTGAAGCATAACCAAACTTTTTATTGTTAGTACAAGTTTACTTACTAACCTAGGGGGTTTAATATCACACAGCAAACCTAAAGCTCATTTAGACCCTTTCTTGGCTTGATGCAGAACATGAGTGAAGGGCATTTGAACATCCTTTTCTTTACCTAAGATCATTAGTGAAGCTGAACAGAAACACTCTGTCTGCTTAGTCTAAATCAAATTCTGCAAGAAATTAATAATCAGGTAGTAACTTAGCATGTATTTCCTTGAGGATTCATTTTCTCTATCATAAAATAATAATAATGCTCCTGGGCCTGGAGAGGGAGGAGAAGAGGAGTGAGGGGAGGGGGAGAGGGGCGGGAGGAGGGGGAGGGAAATGGGAGGCAGGGAGGAGGCGGAAAATTTTTTTTCAATAAAAATAATAATAATAATAATGATAAAATAAATAATTTAAAACACAGCAACGTATAATCTACTGACATTTATTCAATTTACCTCGTCCTCACCCCACTAATTATTCTCACTTTATTTCTCTGTATTTTTTCCCAGTCAAATTCTTCAGAAATGGTTTGTTTTGATTCAACTGTGGCTAGGGATTCTTATGACAAAATTCTGAGAGACCTCCTGAATCTTGGTAAAGGATGGATGAAATCTTACAATTGCAAATACATTCCTGTTTTATTTAATTGTTTAAAGCTGCTCCCTCTGTGATTTGTAGAGCTGAGGCTGGGAGAGGGATAAGAGGCTTGATTTCCCAAAAGAGTAAAGATAATAAGGGCTGAATTTTGTGGAATTCAGTATCCTAACACAATGTTGGTTTAGGCGCTGTGAGAAGATTGTATCTAGGAAGACAGACATCTGCATCCAACTAGATAGCAGCATGCATCTGGACCATGCATAAACAATGTTTCTCAACCTGGCTATTGCTGGCTGCATCAATAAAGGGCTGTCAGTGATAAGAAAAATCATTCTCTGACACCTATTGGCCAATAGTATCCCCTAAATAGGGCAGATGCAATCTACTTGAAGAGCAGTTCCATTCACGGGCTGTCTTACAGATGAAATAGAAAAAATAATTTGTAGCAAGGAATTCTTTTTCAAGACAGTGCACACACACACACACACTGGGCAGGAACGTGGTAAGAGGGTAAAGAGAGGGTGATAGGTAAAAAGGAGGTAGGTAGGGAAGAGGAGAGAGAGGCAACAGAGACACACACACACCTAGAGAAAGACTTCTGTACAGACAACTAACCTGTTTCTTGTGCTTCTCAGCCTGCTCCTGAGTTTCATTCATATAAGGTAGGGTCTGAGACATTCAGTTTTACATAGGACATCTGTATAACACCCCAGCCTCCCAAGGCTCAGGGATCACTGTGAAAGAAGGGACATAAAGATTGGAGTCAAGGTGGTGGATGACTGCAAGGCAACACCGTTTTCCAGGCACAAGGCAGTTGTATGTATGAATTCACAGAGGTTTATAGTTTACAGATGAACTGTGCGTGCTCAAGCAAGGAGAAGCACAGAGAGAGGAGGGGGTGTGAAGTCCTACCTTTAACTAAGGAGCTACTGACAATTAATGGCTACTCAGAGCCCAGGGTCAACTTTTGGTTAAGGATGTGACCCTGGTATGGAGGCTACAATCTAGTACATAGCCCCATACCCAAACGAATATGGGCAGTACAAATTGGACTTGACAGTTTTAAAAATTGGGAATGGGAGGTTGAATGTAGGAAGAGTTGGGAAAGGCAGGTAAATATATTAAATGAACTATCAAAGAACTAATAAAACAATTTAAAAAAAAAAAAACACACAGCCAACTGAAAATCTTCCAGCACCAGTTACTCACCACTTCTGGAGCCGGGTTTTAAACATCAATGTTTCTCTAGGTGAACAATATATTCTGCCTTTAGCAGACATTTTCATCTTTGTTAACTGTAGTTGTTTCTGGCAAAACCCAAGGAACAGAGCTTTGAAAATACAAAGAGGGGAAGAAAGAGCAGAACTAGGTTTGTTGCTGCCTAAGGGGACATTCTAAGAGCCAGGGTCGGGAGGGGGGGTGGGGGGGTGCTGCAGGCTCTACCAGCTCAAATTGCACACTCAAAGTGTAATTTTATACAAGATGTCACACCTAATCTCGGTTTTTTCTTTTTTAAGGCTGGAAAATTACTATTTTCTAAGCTTGAGAATAAAGTATCTTTATCTTTCTTTGTGCCTAATAGTGAGCTTGAAACAAAAATTAAACCTAGCCTTTGTTAAATGTTGTTTTAGGAATAGGGAGAGCTTTAATTTAATAAGATATAAGAAACTGTCATCCAAATTTAAATCAAGCATGAATGGAAATGAAAAAAAATAAAAATTACTCAAGATTAAAAGCATTGAAATTCATCTTGAAGCAGCACACAATCCCTTTTATTGGCTGCTGTAAACCTCTCCTTGTTGACTGCAATAAGCCAGGTAGCACTGGATCTGGGGTATTGTAAAGACTCCTCCAACACAAGTTGTCTGAACACACGAAGAACCAAAGTGAGATTGAGTTTATAGGATTTTCCCAAATCATCAACTCTTTGCCATGGCTGAATTCTAGTTGTGATCTAGGTTTTCCTGACTCTCAAGTCATATGAGGTCCCCACCCAATACAAAGAGAAGAGATAAACTTCACTCACACTTTGGGATGCCTCTCTGCTAGGACATAGTTCTAAATAAGCAAATTTGTGCAGATAAACTAACTAAAGTTGTTTTTGTCCTATTGCCTAATCATTAGGATGCCAAAATGTGGTAGACATATGCTCTCTGACTACAAGCAACATCTAGACAAGAAGGTATGAAAGAGAGTCCTTAAAAATTGTGATGAAGGGATACCTCACTCAGGATAGTGTTTTCTATTTCCATCTATTTGCATGCAAAATTCGAGAAGTCATTGTTTTTTACTGCTGAGTAGTACTCTAATATGTATATATTCCACACTTTCTTCATCCATTCCTCCATTGAAGGGCATTTAGGTTGTTTCCAGGTTCTGGCTATTACAAACAATGTTGCTATGAACATAGTTGAGCATATACTTTAGTTGTATGATAGGGCATCTCTTGGGTATATTCCCAAGAGTGGTATTACTGGATCTTGGGGTAGGTTGATCCCAAATTTCCTGAGAAATCGCCACACTGATTTCCAAAGTGGTTGTACAAGTTTGCATTCCCACCAGCAATGGATAAGTGTTCTCCTTACTCCACATCCTCTCCAGCAAAGGCTATCATTGGTGTTTTTTATTTTAGCCATTCTGACAGGTGTAAGATGGTATCTCAAAGTTGTTTTAATTTGCATTTCCCTTATCGCTAAGGAGGTTGAGCATGACCTTAAGTGTCTTTTGGCCATTTGAATTTCTTCTCTTGAGAATTCTCTGTTCAGTTCAGTGCCCCATTTTTTAAGTGAGGTATCCCAGACCCAAAAAGAGGAACATGGGATGTACTCACTCATAATTGGTTTCTAGCCATAAATAAAGGACAATGAGCATATAATTTGTGATCCTAGAGAAGCTAAATAAGAAAATGAACCCAAAGAAAAACGTATAGGCATCCGCCTGGATAGGGGAAGTGGACAAGATTGCGGGGCAAGAACTGGGAACTTGCGGAACCTTCATCTGGCGATGGATCGAGATAGAGACAGAGATCCAATTTGGAGCAACGGTCTGAGCTCTTAAGGTCCAAATGAGGAGCAGAAGGAGGGAGAACATGAGCAAGGAAGTCAGGACCACGAGGGATGCACCCACCCACTGTGACAGTGGAACTGATCTATTGGGAGCCCACCAAGGCCAGCTGGACTGGGACTGAATAAGCATGGGTTGAAACTGGACTCTCTGAACATGGCGGACAATGAAGGCTGATGAGAAGCCAAGGACAATGGCACTAGGTTTCGATCAAATACATGAACTGGCTTTGTGGGAGCTTAGCCTGTTTGGATGCTGACCTTCCTGGACCTAGATAGAAGTGGGAGGTCCTTGGTCTTCCCGCAGGGCAGGGAATTTGGACTGCTCTTCAGTATTGAGAGGGAGGGGGAATGGAGTGGGGGAAGGAGAAGAGGGGTGGGGATGGGGGAGGGGGCAATATGTGGGAGGAGGGGGAGGGAAATGGGAAACGAGGAGCAGGTGGAAATTTTAATTAAAAAAGAATATAAATAAATAAATAAATGTGATGAAGATGCTGAAGTGTAGCTCTTCACAGTTGATGGCTTCTGGTAGGACAGTCGGGTGGGAAGGACTCAGTTATCTTTAAGGGGATGGGAACTTGACCATGCTCCAATGAGCATATAAGCAACACAAATTATACTTGCTTTATTTTGGGGAGAGTGGTGCAAGTGTGGGAGGGTGGACCTGGGAGGAATGGGAAGTGAGTATGATCAGAGTGCATTGTATGAACTTCCCAAGTAATTAATAAAAATATTATGTTGGGGTGGTAAATCCTAGCTGCTAAAAAATAAAAAAAAAACAGTTGAATTGTTCCTTCTCCAATCATATTGATCTGACTGTTTAAGCATTCAATAAAACACATATGTTTAGATTTCAAGCAAGGAGCTGGTTTATAGTCGAGATGGAAAAGCATAGTCTCTAAAGGCCTTCAGAAAGACTAGGGCAAGCCTTGCTGTGCTTTCAAGTTGGTGAGAGTAAGAGATGAGAGAAACCATCTGTGAGAAGCATGGAGAATGTTCCTCTCCAGTATTGGGGACTCCAGCCTTCCCTTCCTGCTTTTGCCTTGCATCTGGGCTATGTTGTTCTTCTGTTTTACACAACGCAGTAGGAGCAGAGAATGGACATTAAACTTGGACTTCAGAGAATGAATTGCTAAAGATGTTGAGCATTTGTTGAGGTATTTCTTGGTCATTTTTATTTCTCCTTTTGAGATCTCTCTATTCAGATCTATTCGACTTTTTTTAACTGGGTTGCTTGTTTTCTTGACTCTGCTTCTGAGTTCTTTGTGCATCCTGGATATCAATCTTCAACGACATACAGAGTGGAAAAGACCACTCTGTGGACTTCCTCTTCACTCAAGTGATTGTTTCCTGGCTATCCAGAGCTTTTAAGTTTTATGAGCACACATTTGTCAATTCTAGATCTTAATTTTTGGGCAAATAGATTCCTATTCAGCAAGTACTCTCCTGCATACTTTCTGAACAGGGGTGATTCTGAGAGGAGGTTCAGGAGAAGTGGGGAGTGAACAAGATCAGATACACTTTTTTAAAATTCTCTAAGAATGAATAAAAAATGTTGATGAAACATGAAACTATAGTGAAGCTGGAGATAAGGTTACCACTGTAAAGTCTGGACCTCTCAGTGTACACTAAATAAAAAGACTAAAAAGGGGAAAGAAAGTCCACCAGCATATGGAAAATGCAAGGAAGTTTATTCTAGCCTAGATTTTAAGTGGCTAAAATAATAATAATCTCTATGTTGGGCCTCTACCAAACATTGTCTGATTTGGAAGAGAAATGACCATAAAAATTATTCTTGTAACCGTTATACTCCTGAGTCATAGAGTAAGAAAACAAAAATTCCTGATATGAATATTTTCAACTTCAGCTGTACAGCATTCCCATAAGAATAAAAATATGTTTCCAATGCAATTATAAAATACGAGGAAACAATGTGTCATGAATGAGACAGAACTCACAACAAAGATTTCTATTTCCAGTAATAACAGAAAATAGAAGAGCATAAAAGAGATCTAAAGTCAATATGGTTAAGGTGATTAGTAAGAAAAAGAAAGAAATTTATAGACAAAAGTTAAAATGATACAGATGCATGAAAAGTAAAACATACTGGTAACTAGAGAGATGAGCAGATTTGTTTACTAAATAAAATAAAAGTAATTATAAGACAGGTAGACGAGATAGCATAACATTCCTCCAGTCCTTATGTGTTTGAAAACTGTTTAATAAAATGCTGCGTAAATGCACATAAATTAGAATGGCTAGATACTAAGTGGGAAGTTTGATGTGAGGCTATGTCTCTGAGAATTTTTCAGAGAAGCTACCCATGAAATATCACCAATATGACTGTTTAATGAAGACTTGAACAATAAACATGCTAGCACAGAAGAGGAAAACTCATGGGGCCTCACTTCTAGACAAAGGATATAGGCAACCGAGAAATGCTAAGATCAGGAGAAATAATTTTTCCTACAGGGAGTATCCAAATTTTTCATCCCTGAAATCATACACATACAAGTGACATTATAGAGCTAAGTAAATTGTGCTAATATATTTAGGAATGTGTTTGTGTGTGTGTGTGTGTGTGTATATATATATACATATATATATATCAACAATTAAAGAAATAGAGGTTATGATTTAAGAGAGAGCAAGGAGCAGTAACATGGGGAGAGTTAAAAAGAGGAAAAGAAAGGAGAAAATAATGTAATTATATCATAATTTCAAAAATAGAATCATCTAGAGGAAAACAACTATGTATATGGACAAGCACAGTATTCATAGAACTATCTGCAAAGATTTACAACCATTAACAAGTAGCCAGAATCTTTGGAAAAAAGTCATGGGGGTGAGCCTCATATTCACTTGAGCTACCTCCTTGAGCACAAGAAAAATATTAACCAAGCAAAAGTGGTATAAGCAAGTCTTTGTGCAAGGAAAATCCAGCTCACTCTAGCATAACACTCAATTTATAAAGATAGAATAACTTGGAAACATGGTAGAGATATAAAGGTGTGGTCTGCTAACATCAGCCTCTCAGTGTAGTGGCATCTCAATTGTATTCTAATAAATGAGGACTGCCTGAAGATCTGAGAGTAAAACACTTCCACTGATCACCTTACAGACCAGATGATGGTAACACACACCTTTAATCTTAGTAGCCATAATGACATGCACCTTTAATCCCAGTAGCCACACTAGTTGCCATAGAAATCAAGTGGTGCATGCCTTTAATCCCAGTGGTGCACTCCTTTAATTCCATGCCTAGAGAGGATTATAAAATGGAAAACAGTCTCGATCTGAAATTCTAGGAAGCAGGATCGCCATTTCAGACTGAGGTTGAGATAAGAGCCAGTGACTGGCTGTTTTTCTTTTTAGATCTTCAGGTTGAACCCCAATTTCTGACCCTGAGCATTTATTGATCATGCATCATCTCAGTAAAAATAATAGAAATACAAATTTGAGGACACTTTCTCCTCTACTATTAATCACCAGTCTTGGAGCTAAATACCATCCATTTCTTTCAGTAAGCTCCCTAAGTGTCTCTGATTGTCTCTTGAGCATAGTTTTTGATACTTGATAGCTAACCAAAGCCTTATTAATAATAAATGTAATACCTAAGAGAGTTCCTCTGATTCCAAAATCAATAGTATTATTACTTCTAGGCACTGGAGTTTTTGCCAGTGATTTTTATTGTTTACATGAAACAATTCTGTTAATGTGACAGAAAACTATTAAAATCAATAAGAAATGTCTAGATTTAATACTAATAAGCAAAAAATATAAAATTCAGATGAATTTCTAGAAAGATGAAACAAACATCTCAAAATAATATTGTCTATTTAATGAACTATCCATCTACCTCTTCATCCATGTGCATGTTTGTGAGTCTGTGTATGTGTCTGTGTGAGTGGCACACATGTATGTACATGTGTGTGAACCTGTGCCAAATGCACACAGGGCATCAGGCACTCTAAATCATTCTCTGCCTGTTCCTGTAAATACTGCAAGTTTTCTTCTTGACCTTGCACTAGAAAAAAATAGCTAGTTCTAACAATCTTTCCGCTCTGCCACCTCAATGCTGGGGCAGTACATCTGCCAGGGATGCCTGGCTTGTTAAGTGAGTACTGGTGTCTGCTCCTTGTGTTTGTGGTACAGGAACATTTAACTCCTGAACTATATCTTCTATATCTTCAGCCATGAAACAAGCACTTTTAAGATATTATTTTCTAAAAATTATGTATTTATAATAAATCTAAGAAGCATAAGCAATAAAAAATCTATTAATTTTTTAATTAAAAATATCAAAATCTACTGCAAACCATTGAAAACCTTAAACTAAGAAATAACTTTACTGATTTCAGTCAATATCATAAGGATAAAATGTTCTTATAGTTTTTATGCATACATGCACCTATGTCATATATACTTGTGATATTACATACAGGTATATTTTATGCAATATGATATATGTACACAAAGTATTTTAGATAATTCTAGTCAAATTCCAAAACAGATTTTAAATGTGAGGAACTATGATGGCTAATCATGATTTTTCAACCGGACTGGATTTAGAGTCATCAAGATGATAGAGAGGCACATTTCTAGATGTTTCTGTAAGAGCATTTCCAGAAAAAAAATATTGAGAGGGAAATATGTGCCCTGAATATTAGTGGTAACATCCTAAGAGCTCCAAAGCCAACAAAAATAAAACAAGGAAAAAAGGCCAGATGTACACATGGGTTCCTCTTCTCTCTGCTTGCTGGCCTGCCATGAGAAGAGCAGTTCCCCTGTGCACTGCTTGTTCCTGCCACCAGGATGCTCTGCCCAAATGTATAGGGCAATGTGACCATGGACAGCACTTCCTTGAACCATGAGATGAAATAAATTGTTCCTTTCCTAAACTGTGTTTTTTTCTAAGAAAAAGAAAGTAACTAATGTAGAAGCTAATCATAAAATGTATCTAAACTAAAACAAAACAACAACAACAAAAAAGAATCAGGAGCAACAAAGAACAATTTCAAAACTAAGAGACGAGATAATATCAGGATGTTCCATAATTAGAGCTGGAGAGTTGGCTCAGCTGTTAAGAGCACGCACTTTCTCTTTCAGACAAAGAACATGTTGGCTTTGGTGTAAGATTCTCTTATTTGAACCACAGATTCAAATGCTGGGTTTGCTGTGCACCTTTGAACACATTACCAGGCCATTTTCTCAGTTTCCTTATCTCTAACAAGAAGTAATTATATGTTCTTTAATTCTTAGAATCACTCTAGAGGGTCACAGGCAAGAGCTTCCTTACACACTCTGAAAAGATGCTGACCCCTGAACCAAATTTAACTGTGTTTAGATCTAAACAAGCACTCGTCTGGATCTCCAACACACAGTAAACTTAACCTTGGTTATATCTAAACAAGCACTCGTCTGGATTTCCTACACACAGTACATCATAGCTCAGCAGCTGTTATTTGTACTTCTAGACATTGGTAAGAGAATGATAAGGTGGACCAACAGTGTTTTCCCCAAGATCCAAAGGCCACCTCACAAAAACCCAGTACCAGAATGAGAAGTACTCTTTTGAGTTGCTGGCCTGGGCTGTCTAAGAGACTCCCCAAAACATGCAGCCAATTACCATCACCCTTGGTTGTCCCCTAGAAGTGAAAGACAAGTTCCTATTGTTGAAGACACCATGGACTTCAGAAACAGGGCCCAGAGGTCACTGAGCTGGAGTTGACCCAAGTACCCTGTCCTTAAGGACTGGCTTTTGTGGTACCAGAAGGTGGCGTGCAGGCTTCCAAAGGGGAAATTCAACTAATAGTCTCACCCAGCTATGCTGCCTCTGAACTTCATCAGCAACCAGCATGGCACAACAACCCTCCAGGTGCAGTAGTGGCACATATGCCTTGGCAGTATCCTATGGCACTCTAGTTGACCTTAAGACTCCCTCAACAAGAGGAAAGCCATGCTTAGCACTGGAAACTTTGCTAACTAATCAGTGCTAGTGAAGTCATGGTTATTGGAGGAGAATAGATAACAACTAATTTACTAAAGCAGCATAATACCTAACAACAATCTATAAACATTTTATTATACCCACAGATAAATGTAACCCCCACCTCTCATGAAGGAAATTCCTTGCAATAGACAGAGACCTACAGAAAGTGACAACCAACCAAAATAAAGGATTGTGGTATTTAGTCGCAGTAGATTCATCTACAAAACACTCCCACATCTAAGGCTCAGGAAACATTGTGGGAAAGGGTCAGAAAGAAGGTAAGGGCCAGAGGAGCATAGTTATGAGATTCTGTCTTCTAATAACATCAGAAGCTATACAAATAAAGTTTCACCAACATGAGCACCCAAGCATGAGCTGAACAAGAAGGAAGGACATCAATGAACAGGATGAAATGCATGGGGAAAAGCCATAATGATGGAGGAAGTCATTGGTTAAAAAATAAAGAAACTGCTTGGCCCTCATAGGTTAGAACATAGGTGGGTGGAGTAAACAGAACAGAATGCTGGGAGGAAGAGGAAGTGAGCTCAGACTCGATAGCTCTCCTCTCTGGGGCAGATGTGATGAAGCTCTGACCCAGGATGGATAAAGGCTAGAATCTTCCCAGTAAGCGCACCTTGGGGTGCTACACACATTATTAGAAATGGGCTAGTCCAGGTGCGAGAGTTAGCCGAGAAGAGGCTAGATATAATGGGCCAAGCAGTGTTTAAAAGAATACAATTTGTGTGTTGTTATTTTGGGGCATAAGCTAGCCAGGCGACCAGGAGCTGGGGCAACAGGAACACAGCCCGCAGCTCCTACTACACAATAAGGCCTCAGCCCTCAACAAAGAACTATAGGGACCTGAACAAAGCTGCGAGAGCTATATGGGAGGATTTAAATGGAAGAAAGAGAAAATTGAGAAGTAGTAATTAAAATTCAATCTTATAAAATAAACGAGAGAGAGAGAGAGAGAGAAGATAAGGGATGTCAATAAAGCTAATGTGTTATACCAAGCAGTTTTGTAGTTAGCTAAATACTGAGCATATGTGATTCTTTATGGGACCAGAGTATACAAATTAGAACAGATCTGACCATGAATACTAAACACACACACACACACACTTCTAAAGTATGTAAGTCAGTCAAAAGCGTTTATTTGCATTCCTAAAGGCCATGGGATTAATGAGCTTTTCTGTAATTGCTGTTCTATATACTCTTTGTTGGTAACTGGAAGTAAAAATATATTCCAACATAATGAAAACACAAATGAACTACAAAATGTGGGATAAACACTTTAAAAATATTTTCAATCCAACCATTAAAAGCCATTTGAAAATGAAACTTTTCAATTTGCAAATGAGAGAATGAGGTATCATAGGTGTTACCTTGATTGGAGACTTCTTGCCACCCAAACATTGAGACAATAAATAATTTTTTTTTGCTAAAAAAAATCATGTTTAATAATACTTGGTTATTGTGGCTGTAGCAAGTGAATATAAATAAACTTTATTGAGCAATATCCTGTCTCTAATTAGCATTGCTACTTGATACAGAGAATTTTTGTTCTGGGAGAGGGTATGTTTTGATATCACTGGAAGAACTCAAAGAACGTTTAAAGATAGATATTTCTTGTAGAAGAAAGGTAATTCTTATAAATCTGGCAAACACAATTACCCTCAAAGAATAGACTAAATCAAGAAAGCTGCTCAGATAACGGGAGGAATCCAAAGACATTATATGATAAAATAATAGTAAAAATAGGGATCACCTATTTGTGTATCATAATGAAAGTGATGAGACTGATATACTTTAGAGAGAATACATTGAAAGAGAATTTGATTATTTCATTCCATCTTGGGTCCCAAACACACTCTCTTCTGATGACTATCAGAATGGATGAATATCAGATTAGTAAATTACTTTAAACAGCACCTCCTTTATAAGTGGGAACTGAGGGGGCTAAGAGCAAGTGTTAAATACCCCTGAAGTTACAAAGTTGGTCCTTTGACTCTTCAAACACCAAGTAGATATTCAAATCCTTGGCTTGAATCCAAGTCTGTCCCTAGACCTTTCTTGGTATCAAAAGTTTGCTTATTTGGAATTCCTGTGTCTAGTGTGTGTTGTTTCTTGTGGCTTTTGTACTGACTACAGGAGTGTTGAGCATGAACAAGAGAGAGCTGCTGGTGTCAGGAAGGCAGCCCCACAGACATGGCGTTTGAAAAGAGCACCTGAAGGGTAAACTCATTAGTAATTGCATTTCTCTCTTTCCATATTCCACTTATCAACTGTGTGAATTAAGAATTATAATTTAGGATATATCTTATGGAGAGTCAAATGTCTTTAATTATTAAAACAGGAGACCAAGGCCTAACTTGTTAATGCATTTCTGATGACCTCATAGTCATCTTGTAGAACTGAAGACAAGGGCAAGTTTTCCTGATTTCTAATTCTTCTCTTATTAGAGAACACTAGACTGTTATTATGAAAAAGACTCTATTATATTATTTCAGCATGAGTTTTCCTTGCTGCTGATAGGCTTAGTAATGAATAACTTATATGGGAGATAAATGATACACATATCATACCATAATTCTACAGGTTTGGCCAACTTTTGACCCTTTATGCATTTCAGTATCATAATCCTAATGTACAGAGGAAATTGATTTTACTTGAGTTACTTCTATCCAGGGATATTGTATTTCTGTAGAAAAGCTTAAGTATACTGATAGATTCCATTAAAATATACAAATTAATATAGCAGAAAAACCTGTGTTAAACAAATGCTCAGACTTCTACGACTCAGTGTGTTTTAAAGTGTATTGAAAGTAAAATAACGCTTTTGGAACTGGCTGAAATATGTATTACTCTCTGAGTGCTAAGGTCTCTCGAACTTAGCTACTAACTGGCAATGGTTGGCAGTATTGATTCTGCTCAGTTGTTTGTGAGCCCCACTCTTAGTATACAGGCTGGCTCAGTCCTACAGAACGGTGCTGTGATGCTTTGCCCTGACATACCTCTCTCAGTGCAGAGAGAAACAAGGAAACCAACACTCAGAGTCTATTGGACTCATAAACCACTATGTCTCTTCAATTGCTCGAGTTTAAATTGCTCAAAATTAGGTCGTAAATTTTGCATCTGAAGGAGCTTTCCTGGAGCGTTGTTAACCTCTTTTATTCTAATTTTTCTTCAACCACAAATCAGCTTCAGTTAAGTTGTAAGGAATTCATTGATAGCCTTGCAAAATGCAAACATTCAAAGGAAAAAGGAAAATCAAATCCTGCATCATTGTTTAGGCTAGACCATAATCAAATCAGTATTTCTATCATTTATACAATGGGATCCTACTTTAAAATAAAGACACATTTTGAGTATTATAATAAAATAAAACTCCATTATCAGCATCTTCTTTTCTCCCACAAGCCTGGCAAGTAAAGAATTAATGTCAGTTGGTTCTGTCCCCTTTCTGAGTCTTCATTTTTGTGTTTTCCATCTGTTTTTAAATGCCTGACAGTTCTTGAGGACATAAAACTGCCATTTGCATAAAATGGCACTAAAGATATAAAGTACATCTGAACACACTGGGCAATTTAGTATATGCTAAGCAAAGGACACCTCTAAGGGAAGTAGTTTTCACCCAAATGACTTGCAACCTATTTGCTAAAACCATTTTACTGAATTTTAATTCAAATACAGCCATCTGAATTTGATCAGGAAGTCTACTGTGAGGATGTTTCTCGTAGAAAAGTCAGAGAAGCTACTACACCCATGAAGTTCATCAACATGGCTGCCTAAACATGACCTGAACAAAGACGACATCAATACTCATGAAAACATGGAAGAGAAAAAGCTCAGGAGGCATCAACCTGTGACAAAAAACTACAGATACAACTAAGGAATTCTGAGGATGAGATGGCAATCTTCCCCAAGGAAGAACACACCAATTGGCTGTACAATACCAAATGGTTAGCCCTAAAAACATATACATAAAAGGCAAATAATATAGAGCAAGCAGGTTATATATATATACGTGTGTGTGTGTGTGTGTGCAACTATATGATGTGTGCAATATGTATATTGTATGGAATGTATATGTGTGTGCATACACATACATAGAGATATATGTAACAACAATTAAAGAACAAGAAGCCATGAAATTGAAAAAGAGCAATGGTGGGTATTACATGGGAAAGTTTAGAGGGAGGAAAAGGGGAGGGGGAAATGATGTCGTATTATAATCTCAAAAATAAACAAATATTAAAATAAAAGCATAAATTCTCCCTATCTTTAGTTGACTTCTCAGGATCAATGATGGGACCCTCCCAAGTGTTGAGCGAGAAGACGAGGGTGAGGAGCCCTTCCTCTGTCCAGAGAAGCCCTGCCGTAGCAGGAGAACCTATGGAAATCTAGTTCCAATGTCTAGCCCTTCCTCTGTCCAGAGAAGCCCTGCTGTAGCAGGAGAACCTATGGAAATCTAGTTCCAATGTCCACCTGAGAACCAACAAAAGAAAAAGAAGTCATCACTTCAAAAAGAATGACTTTCATTTCCAGTATTCCTAATTCTGAACCATATTCTCTCCTATCACACTTAGGCAAGAGTTTTGCTGTGCTGAATTTCTGTAGGAGTAAAGCTCAGCCTAGAAGAAAGCATGGTTAGTAGACCATTTTAACTTTTATTTCTTGCTAAAGGCAAAAACATGGCCCTTTCTCTCCAAAGCATTGTCCACAGCATTCCTCTGTGCTTGACCTTACTACTCACAATGTTTTTCAGAGACTGTGACCTCTAGAAGCCAGACCTGTCTAGAATGGAGAGTTTCCGTCTCAGGGGTGTTCTCTCCCCTGAGGGGAGCTGGGGAAAATGACTTGACATTTTTGTCTCAGAACGGGCAAAGCAGCCAGGAATGTTCACAGGTAGGCTCCTTTAGTCAACTTGCAGAATTTCTGGAATCAAAGTGTGCTTTTGCTGTGCTGGGCTGGGCTGTGAAAGTGATGTTTGTTCAGTTCTCATATTTAGGGACAAATGGATGCCCAGAGTCGGAAATGTGAATGTCTGTCCAAGAGGCGTGGGAGTGTCTGCCTCCGTTTCCTTTCTAGAGCCTTTCTTTCTCCTGGTTGGCGCATCTGGAATTCCTCCACTTCCTTATGAAAGTGCTGGTGTTTATTCAGACTCTCTGAATCCTGACAATAATAGTTAGATGCCTGTGGCCACCTCCTCTGGATGAGGAGCTGGCAATCCTCAGGACCACTGACTGCCACTAACACACACTGCCAGGTTTTACAGCCTGGTCAAAGTCAGGTCCACATAGACAGTGTGTAAATGTTTAGTCTGAGCTATTTTTTTTATCTTGGTCTCTTTCTTTGAACCACTTAAACTCACCCTCCCAGGTTTGTTGGGTTAGCTTTAGTCCTGACAAAATGAAGTATAGACTATTTCTCTTTCTTGGCCCTGCAGAAAGCAAAACTCCATTTTTTGATATGAAGATGAAAGAATGTTTTTATTCATCTAACAGATCTAAACTTGGTAGAAAGTTTGCACCTTGGAAGGAGGAAGCAGTTCATTCAATATGCACGGTCTGAGGCATGGCGTGCGAAAGACGTGGCTGTTCTACCGTTCATGAATATCCTTCAACCCTAGCTGTCTCACCATGGTCCTTGAACAACAGGAGGCAACAGTGTTTAAAGGGAGTAAAAGAGGAAAAAATGCCTATATATTTTATGATTTTTCCCCTTAGGTTCCAGGTTATTCCTGCATTGCCTAAAATAAAAATAAATTCTAAAAAGAAGATAAAAAAATTAATTCTAAAAATAAGACAAAAAAGATAAAAATAAATTCTAAGCTCAGGACAGTGAATTTTTAAAGCTCTTCTACAAAACAACATGGATTAGTTCAGAGCCCCACTACCCATTAAAAACCCGAATGCCTGCATAGTGGTGAGCAGTTGTAGCTTCAGGGCTGAGGAGGTCAAGGTTTGCTACCAGTCTCTCGGAATTAGATCAGTGAGTAACAGGTTCAGTGAGATACTGTCTCAAAAAGCAAATCAGATAGATGGTGGCTGATGAAGACAAGCAACATCAACCTCTGGTTTACACACACACACACACACACACACACACACACACACAACACAGATCAAATGTCAATAAGGTGCTTCAGCAAGACTCCCATGAAACATTAGCACAGGGTAAAGTACAGTCTCAAAATTTGATTTGCAGTTCAAGAACACAGGGGAACAAAGACACAAATGTAGTCATTGTACTTTCCTTTTTTTCATTTCTTACTCCTGAATCAAATGCTGAATTTGATTATTTATTATATCTTATTTGGTCAAATAAGATGCCTCAGAGATAAAAGATGAGGCATGAATAAGAAACTATTATTTTTCAACCATTAAATATCAGACCATCAAGGAAGAATGTGACGGGAAATCTCTTCTATTTATATTACTTTGAACAGGAGTCAAAACAAACATTAGTGATTACTAGAGTAAACCTCTGTACAGATAAGCAGACTGATTTTCAGATAGAGGGCATATTTGCACTCAGCATCTGGAAATTTTCTAATAATCTTAGTGTTAATATCTTTGTGTAATTTTTAGCAGTCAATTGACCACATCTATGGAAATACTTGAATTGTAATTCCCCAAATGGGTGTTCTGAGTAAGACTTTGTCAAGTCTTTACTTTAGAACTGGAAATGTTTCTTCTCCAAACCAGCAGGTGTTAGGACTCACAGCAGAACCAAGTGGACAAGGTCAGCAAGAAATTTAAACATGAAGTCAATAGCATTGCAGTCTTCCTACGGGTGTGTCCAGCACCATGCGCAGTCCCTGATAGAACAGTCTATGCATGATTCAGTGCTTGGTTAAATAAAGAAAAGACATGTGAATGCATAGTTGTAAGATTTTATTGTTCTCAAAACAATGCCAATGTAACTCATTCAAGTAATTTGGGAAGGAAATCTCAATTTATTTATATTAGAGTCCACCACAGAAACTGAAAACATACATTATATACACATACCCACAAGGAATGAAATTATGGCAAGTCTTAAAAAATACAAAGATGAGAAGCATAGAAATTTCAAATTTCTGGCAGAAGATGAAGGCACATCATTGATTCAATGACTATCTGGAGGCAGAATTCCTTCCCCTCTGGGAAGGGTGGTGGTGGTGTTTTCTGAAGACTTTTAACTGCTTCACTGTTACTTTCTCAAGCTATGGTGTAATCTAAATACTCAAAGCATGGCTATTGACTTCAATGCTAATCTCATCTCTAATATATATTCACTGTAGGAACTTAAACTCCTGTTTAATCAAGCAAGTGGGTACCACGACCTAGCCACACTGATTCATTTACTCAGTGGATGCAGGATGCACTACCCTAACGTATGGCACTTGGAAATCTTTTTCTGACCTTCCATTGACTTTTCTTGTTAAAATTCTTCAACCCACCTCCTCCCATGAAAGTAGAATGCAAAGTTACAAGGGAGGTGGAGAGATGGTTCAACAGTTAGAGTACATGAAGCTCCTGCAGAGGACCTGGGTTTGGTTTCCAGTACTGACATGGTGACTCACAGTTGTCTGTAACTTCAGTTCCAGAAGATCCAAAGCCTCCTTCTGGCCTTCTCCAGCACCAGCCATTCATGGGGTGCACACACACATATTATATATATATATATATATATATATATTAAGCATTCATATACATAAATAAATCTAAATAAAACTTAAACATTTCATGGTTCATGCTTTTCTCTTGTTGTCATTCATTACAAAAGTTCAACCATGACCTTTGCAACAAATGAGGAAATGAGAATGTGATACCACTTTGTCTTTCCTGTATTTCTATCTTGAGAATAAATCACTTTTTTATCAGTTAAAGATGCTCAGTTTGTGAAAAGCCATAAATAAAGATATAGTGTATGAACGTAGCCTTGATATAAATTATTCTATAGTTCTAGTTGTCTTTTGGTCCTTATCTACATTAACCAGGGGTGGGTGGTGGAACCTAGAAGGTATTACCCTTAAGCCTACAGATATACTAAAAAGGGCAAAAGCACTTGGGATCTACACCAACACTGAAAGTATAGTTTTTAATAGTATGATGAAGAAACAAAAAACTAAAATTCTACTAAAGCTTAAAACTGATAGAAATAAAAAAGAAAATGTGTAAAAGCTACATTAAAAATACAAATTCCATGATAGATTTTCAAGTTAGACTTAATTCCTCTGAGAATACTGGCCTTTGGCTAATGAGAAATGTTTGGATATAGAGATATTTCTGAAGTAAAACGTAACATCCCTGCCAACTCAATTCTGAACATTAATGATGAAAAAAATATTGCAAGGTGATAGCAATTTGCATTTTTACATAAGCCTTTAGTTACAAAAGAACATCTAGAACATTTCTGACCAGGAGGAAATCTGTGGCATGAAGCTTTTCACACAAGTAGATTCTAAAAGATGGAATGAATGTAAGCTTTCCACTCTCTTCCCAGGTCCCTTCTTATTTCTGCTCATCTTCCCCCTCCCCCAGGACCTGGTTTGTCCTTCATGTAGGACCATGGATAAGGTGGTTTTTTTCCCACTTTTAAGTTCTACTTCTCACATGCACAATCGTTATAAATTCTTAAATCTATTGACTCATCACAGTTTCATCTCAACTGAAGAAGGAAAGAGAAATTTTTAACTTTCATGAGACCTATAAATTCTATCATCTGAGGGTTCTAAAAATGGACAGTATATGAAGATGAATCTTTTGCTTATTCAGTTTATTGTTAATGTCATCATTATTATAATCTAGCTATATTGACACCAAGAATCAGTGTTTGAAACAGGGTAGTTTCTGCCTTTGACTTTGTTTTACTACCTCAGTTATGTGAGGAGGTGTGATTGCCTCAGTTTTGGCAATAAGGAAACCTATTTTTTCTTTCTTTCTGCCTGATTAGGAATGAGACATTGGAATATCCAAAGATCACTAAGTTAAGAAAAGAAACAAAGTAGATTCTCCAAGCACTTTCTTCTCAGAAATATTTAATTTCATACCTGATTCTTTTGGTATGCCGGGTTAGGTCACTGATGATCAAAAACCTTTGTTCTGGAAAGGTAATAAAATAAAAATATTGCGTTCTACTCAGTTCCCAGCTTCATAAAGCTCACCTCATTAAGATATAAGTAGAGTTTTCAAGAAAGCACAAAGAAAATAAAGATTTTTTTTTTAAAAAAAAAAGTAGAACTGCTTTCACACTAGGACACACCTGTTTCCACTATTTCATTTTTACCTTGCCAAAACAGTTTTCTTTCATGTTGCTGACTGTAGGATGCCTTATTTAATACTGACTTTTGAGAGAATGAGTATCTTTTTTCTTTGATGCTTTAGTACTATGGCCTCAGTCTTTTTTGTTACACACACTTATTAAAAATTGAGCATGTATCCACAGTGCACATCTATTCACTTATACATTATGTGCATTATTAATAGATGTGAGACATATTTTTTAAAGATTTCTTTTTAAAGTTTTGATTGTGTGTATCTGGGGCATGCCTAAAGAGGCCAGTGGAGGGTACTGGATACCCTGAAGCTGGCAGTTGTGATATACCTAATGTGGGTGCTGGGCACCCCAACTTAGGTCCTCTGCAAGATCAGTATGCACTCTTAGCTTCTGGGCCATTTCTCCAACCCAGATTTAATGTTGCATAGTTTTCTATGATTTACCAGAGTATAAGAAGAATTCACCATGGTGAATCATTTTTGCTTTATCAAGTGCACAGTACCCCCAAACCTCCACTACAGATACCATTATTTTAGCAAAGATTCCTTTGTTTCTGGGACTTTACTCCAAACAAGTTTATCTTAATTTTAGTTTTTTGAAAAAGAACTCTGCATTTCTCCCCTAAATAGCCAGATTAGTTCAACTTTGTCTTCCCAACTACCACATAAATCTCAGCAACTATCCAGAACTCTAAATATACCCCTACTGGCTGACTGAGAAGCCATTGATAATAGCACTGGGACTTGTTTCTATGGCATGTACTGGCTTTTTGGGACCCTAGTCTATTTGGATGCATACCTTCATAGGCCTGGATGGAGCGGGGAGGGCCTTGGACTTCCCACAGGGCAGGGTTCCCTGCCATCTCTTAAGACTGGAGGGGGATGGAGAAGGGGAAGTGGGGGAGCGGGAGGGGAATGGGAGGAGGGGAGGAAGTGGAAATTTTTTTAATGAAAATATATATCAAAAATAAATAAACCCCCACTTAAATGCTGCACCAATTTGAATGGATATGTTTCAGTGCATACCCTTCTCCTGCTTTCACACTTAATTCTGTAAATAGTAGCTATAATCTTCTTGAAATGCTTTTATCCCTTGATTTCGGCTTCAGTAGAGAATTTCCAGTTACTAAGAATGTATATCTCTCAAGGCAGCTTAATGCAAGAATCCAGAAGTAGGGTTTCTCTAGACCTCTGAGGAACTGGGGGTTAAAGGGAAAACTGCATCCTAAGTTTCTCTATTGTCTTAGTTGCTGTTCTACTGCTGTGAATAGACACCACGATCAAGGCCATTTCTAAAGTGAAGTTTAACTGGTGGCTTGCTTGCAGTTTCGGAGGGTTAATACATGATTGTTGTGGAGGTAGGCAGGCAGACATGATGCTGGAGCAGTACTGAGCGCTCACATCTGATCCACAAATAGCAGGCAGAAAGAGAGAAAGAAAGAGAGATACTGGTGTGGGTTTTTGAAACCTCAGATCCCACCCCAGTGTCACACCTACTCCAAGGAGGCCACATTTAATCCTTCCATACAGTCTCACTAATTGAGGACTGAACATTAAAAAACATGAGCCTGTGCGGGCTACCTCCAAAACACCACCTCTATCAAGTAGCTTAAGCCCACCATAATTGTCATCATTCCTCACATCTGCTATACTGTCTGTCTAGAGGCTAACCTCTCTACTGTTGCACTGACTATTTTGACTGAGGATTTATATAATGTCCAGTTTAAAAGGGCAATAAAAGAGCGAGAATTGCACATTGTGGTGTGCCAATCAAGGAGAAGGAATTTGTTTGACCCAGCTTTTATCCTGTGTCATGTCCTGGTCACCCAGCAGCTTTGATCCTTGGTTCAGAAGTCTTTTGAAGCAGCAGGCTTAGGTTAGTGTGCATGGTTTTGAACATGGTAGCTGGTGGTTTGCGGTTCCTGGACAGCTTCTTTGGCTCTTCTCCCTGTTACTGTTTTCTGTTCATATCCTCCCTTCTTGGATTCTCCCACAGCGCTAACTTCTTCTTGTCAATCTTTAATAAAGGTGTTTCCATTAAGATTCTGTCTCTGGTCCTTTATCTACCCTACACACTCCCAACACCTGGCTTTCCCAGTCACTCATAAGTGATGGTTCCCACATCTGTCTTTGCTTCTGCAGTCTGCCCTAAGTTCATGTTATCCACTACGCCTAGCTGCTAACTCTCTGCATAATGGCCTCTACTTACTCCAAGCCCAACACTTTAAGGCTTGTCTCACTTTCCTTGGCCCCCATTTTACATTTCCCACTCATTCAGGGCCCAGACAATAGCATGCCCATCCCTAGACAAATACCAAAGCCCAAGAAGTATCTGACTTAAACTTCTGCTTTCATCAGAATTGTTTATTATCTCTTGTATGAAATTGCATTGGAAATATAAATTTCTATTGCTTGTGAAAGACATGAATACATCACAATATTAAAAAACCTGATCAAATAATGTACTGATAATAATATACTTAATATTCACTATTATGTTTATTATAAATAAGGTTAGCATTTATCATTCTAAATAGCAGAAGGTTGCGTGTTTGGCTTTATTAATTAAGAGAACGTCTTGGAGAGCCCCTAGAGCAATATCTCTTACTTAATATTCACTCCAAAAAATAGAATGTACTACCAGAATTCTCATTGTGCAGTAAAGAGAGATATTGAGACGCACAGTTTGAGGAATTTGTGCCACATTTCAGATCTAGCAAGACTCTGAGCCTGAATTTTAACATTCCAGAGTCCAAGTATCTAATTAAATCAATTTATTTCTTGTTTCTATGATAGAGAATCTGGCATATGGTGAAGAGACAGAGTGATAATGAGATGGTGACAGTTAGTGACAAGTCAAATTGCAGTAAACCTCCCAAAGGTTTGCTCTCCTTTGACACCAGCTGTGTGAGATATTTTCTCAGTATAGTTCCTTAAAGTTACAGAGAGTGGAGAGTGGACTGAAAACACAATTCTCTCATAAATCTTCACTTTCTCATGTTTTCTTTTTTTTTTTTTTTTTTTTTTGGTTTTTCGAGACAGGGTTTCTCTGTAGCTTTGGAGCCTGTCCTGGAACTAGCTCTTGTAGACCAGGCTGGTCTCAAACTCCCAGAGATCCGCCTGCCTCTGCCTCCAGAGTGCTGGGATTAAAGGCGTGCGCTACCACCGCCCGGCTCACGTTTTCTTAAATGTATTTACCACTTTCGAATTATAGATTTATTGTTCCTGAATATCTCCATAATGTCTGAATGCAAGCATCACACACACACACACACACACACACAGAGGCAAACACAGAGAGTTTCATATTCATATTCCAAGTCAGACTATCTAAAATATAAAATAATGAAAACTCCAATAAAAAAAGGTTGTTGCTTTCCAAGAATTCCATTGTGAATTTAAATACTGACCTTTTTTTTTTTTCTGGAAATCTCCTGTTGTTTAAATTGTCTGTGCCCCAAGCTGTGTTCTTAGCTTAAACATTCAGCACGAGGGACGTGTTCCTATGCATATTTTTAAAGTTTCTTCAAATTTTGTTTGAAAGTTGCAATAAATCAACTTAATTTGAATCATTCCGTAAGCTCCCATGTCCCTATAACCCTTCTCTTGAATGTAAACCATAAGGATACTATTTCCCTTTCATCTTTGTGTGTGTGCACGCCATTTCAAGAGCTCAATGTGTATTTATTTGCACTGCTCTTTTATTCATTCATTTACTCTTTTGGCAAAAGTTTATTGGATGTCTGCTAGATGACAAACCTTATGCTAGAATGTGTAGAAATACAAAGATAAATAAGGCATGATCTTTATGTTCTAAAAGTTCTTTGCCTATGGTGCAGTCAGTATCAATGCACATTATAAAGGGCTTTGTAACTAATACATCTTCCCAATGGGATACTGTTTGCTAGGAGGTGGACATGATCTGCCCTATGTTCAGGAATATACCCACCCTCCAATTATCTAACCTGGTGAGTCAGTCAAGGTGACTTTCAGATGGACGAACTTGTTCATCCCTCATCAAGTCCCACATTGCTCCATGTCCCTTACAGCGTGTATCAGTTGGAATACAATGAGAATCACAGGTACCACCCTGAAATTATTCATCTTGTTTGGGGCAACAAATAGGCATTTTTTAAAATTCAGAGGAAGACTGTGGAGTTGAGGTGAGAAATATTTCCCAAGCATCACTGATTTGCTGTTCTCCTCAATCCTAGTGTCTTTTAAACTTTTGCTCCTGTATCCCTGTACTCTTTATATCTTGCTGAGATACTTTTTTCTGGTTTTCACTATTTTCCCTCAAAGTTGTGAAATTTATCACCTTTTGTATTTGAATGCCTTATTCATGATGAGAGCTCAAATTTGTTAAATGAACTTCAACATGTTCACAAAACATGCTTGTTTAAATGCAAATTTTCACTAATATATGTTTTTCCTCTGCATTAAAGATACATAAGGGATCTTTAAAGATACATAAAAATTCTCAAATCAAAATGTGTACAAAGATTAGGGTTTAACTGTGAAATATATAAGTTCTTTTGAATATTTAGAACATTTCTATCTTAGAATTAGATCATTATAATGTGTTTTTAATGTATTAATTTTCAAATATGTCCAAATTCTCTAAGAAATATAAAATTAATTATTTTTGTTTTGCAGGTAAATTTAAGTATCATTGCTTATAAAATATCTTCTAAAATAATAGCATGTAGAAATAAAGTAAAAAAATACTTTATACTAGATTAAAACTGGATGTCATTTTCTTAACAGAAGGATAAAATTGCTAGTCATCAAAAATATTGAATTTTTTCTGTTGAAATGTACATATAAATTTTGTACATAATATGTAGTAGATGGCCATAAATGTATGTATACACATGTATATATGTGTGTCTATTATACATGTCTCATATACTTACAGAAACATGAACTCTAGACAGATTGTTGCTGTACAGCATGTTAGTGCCAGTTACCTCAGTCATCAAAATGTGACTCAGTTGTTTGCCTTGACTTGCAGGATTCACATCACAAGACAATACTGAAGGTATTACTCAAGCATATATATGACAGCTGATACCCATGTCCCTCCTTTTGGGGGACACAGAAAAAGGAAAAGCTTTCACTGTGAATGTAAACAAAATGGTGTTTGAGCAATAAAGGGGAAAATATTCTCTGGAATGCAAGCAAGGGCTCATAGGAGATAAGTCTCTAGAACCTTACAAACCATCTACCTTCCAAGGCAAGTTTGCTATTCAATTTTACATTTTGAATGATGCAATAATTTAAAACATTCATGTGGAGTTACCTCCCCATAAAAATAGATAGAAACATTTTCTTTGGATAATTTGGAACAGGAGATTTACATCTTTCTTTTCTATAGAAGCTAATATCTCATGATTCTCTGCAAACTCTCAAAGTAGCATCAGACATAGCGGCCTAACTACACAATAGTGACAGGAGCATCTCTCATTCTGTGGGTTTTTCACAAGCAAGGTCCTGGACTATGTTAGTACAATTAACTGAGTACCTGACAGAAACAAGATTTACTTTAGCTCCCATCTAAGAAGGATCTCAGTGTTCATGGTAGGAGTATAAGGCAGAGGATATTCACACAGTAGAAAACAGGAAACAAAGAACAGATAGGATAGGGGCCAAGCTGCAAACATGTAGTGTGCAAGCAGACAAGTGGGCACAAACACACATATGCAAACAGTTTTTTTAATAAATAAATAAATAAATAAAATCAACTGTAATAGTTTGGCTACAATAGCATCTGTTAACCAGTCTTCTAATATGAGGATTCTGTGCTCTTTAATTCCAACTCTGGAACTTTGTGTCCAGTTCTGGAACAATAGAAATTTCCCACCTAATAACTAAACAGAATTGTTTTTTCCCTTGGAGTTTCTAGCTTGGGGCTTTGCTCTAATTAATTTTTAAAAAATGCTCTCTTTTATATAAAGAATAAAGTAATCTGTTTCCGCCATTCAAAACTTTGTCACATATCTTTTCCTTTCTAGACTAAGGACTTAAGTTACATTCTTGTTATTTAGTTCCATAAGTGATTTGCACTAAAGACTGTGGTAGCTGGAAAAATATCCTGAAATTAGTACAACTATTTTCACTAACTGGTAAGAATATGAATATTAAAGGGTGGCATGGTTTATCCAATGTATTAGAGTTTATTTTTGACTAAAACAATAGCCAAAATTTAAGAACAAATCAAAACGACCTTAAAACAAAACTCACATGAAATGGAAAAATCTAGCTACTTAAGCTTATTTGATGTTCTATTTACTGGGCACCTCACAATTAAAGGGATGGGATTAGATTAGGATAAAATCAAGTAGCCCCATTTGTATTTTATACCCAGTCCTAAGAGAGAGCCAGGTGTTGTGCACAACTGAGCAAGCTCAGCATTTGTGCTTCATCTTATTTTGAAATTAACACAATGTGTTTGGAGTGTACTTGACAATGACATTGATCAAAAGGTGTACACTCAAAAAAGATGGCAAGCTTGTTTTAATGCCACAGAAGCCAGATCCGAGCACTATGCTGTGTTGGCAGCTGTTTCCTGTATCAGCAACAATCTCCTCACAGTTTACCCACTCTCGGAATGAGGTCAGGAAATAATCTGGGAGTCTGCTTCTGTGATGAGTTTCCTAGTGTTCTGGGCAATTTCACAGCATGCCTTTACTACAATAACTAGAACAAGCCATTGCAGAATGCCTAAGATAAAGGAATAGGGGGAACTAAATTGTTAAATCATGTCTTCCACAGACTTCAAGAAATGGAACTAACTTTGCCAAAACATTTACAGAAAGTATACTTTTCTTAGGAAAATTGAGGTGTGTATGTCTTTCTGGAATGTCTTTGGAAATATTTATGGGAGGGTAAGCGTGACACCAGGGAGTACAGAGCATGTCCCAAGAAAACCAATCTAGTTTCATAATATGAACATTCCAAAAGCAGAGGCATGGAGAAGCAAGGGAACTGTATATATGGACTGGAAGATTTATGGAGTGTTTATATATGTAGTGATATAGCTCCTCAGCCCACTTCCCTGCTTGCACTGATTCATATAACTAATCTTTATTGAGCTCATAACTGCTGCCAATAGTGGGAATATGAGAATATTATATAAGATATGGTTTCTAACATTCAGGAATTTATCATCTTTTTGGGAAATAAATGAGTACACCAGTCACTGCTATGCAAATGGTATCCATAGCACTTTCTTCCACTTAACCTACATCTCACTTAGGCCTTGATTTAGAGTTGCTTAGGCATGATACTGTCCGTCCTGGCAATTACAAATTGGAACATTTGTAATAGTCCTAATAAAGAAGAAGTTTGTAATAATGAGGATTGTCTTGTCAATGTACAAAGCTTTAAGATTTGTGGGAGATTTTAGGCAGAGGCTGCTCATTTGTTCCTGACTTCACATACCCAAACTAATTGCACAGAAATATATTATTTAAAACACTGCTTGGCCAATAGCTTAAGCTAGCTCTTATATCTTAAATTAACCCATTTCCATTATTTGATATTTTATGAGGCTCATGGTTTACTGGTACGGTTCCAGTGTGTCTGTCTCCTGCAGTGGCTACATGGCTTCCCACTTACTCCACCTTCTTTCTCCCAGCATTCAGTTTAGTGTTCCCACCTAGCTCTACTCTGCCCTGTCACAGGCCAAAGCAGCATCTTTATTCATTAACCAATAAAAGCAACACATATATAGAAGGACTTTCCACATCAGGTGATGGGGGTGGGGCTTAAGTTTATGGAGCTATTTAGCAAAAGGCCACCAAAACACTATGGACAGGGTCTATGTGATTTCTAATTTCACAGTTAGTGGAAGTAAGCTTCTGTACATACAAGACAGTTGGGTCTGGCTTCCTGATGCTTGCTGTTTTTTCTATGACCATGGGCTGCTTCCTTCCTTATGGATAGTAAAGATATATACATGTATTCACTACTGAGACAGTCATGTGAATGCCTCATTAGAAGAATTAAAAATGAGCAAGTTTTAATTCAAGATTTCTCTATTATTCACTGTGTCTTTGGTAAGGTTTTTTTTGGAATTTTGTTTTTTGTTCTTTTGGATTTTATTTCTGATTGCTTGCTTGTTATTTTATTTGCTTTTGGTTTTGGTTTTTTTTTTTTTTTGAAATTCACTGTTTTGTCATGTTTTTGTCTTAGATTATCACTGTGATCCATACTGAAGGCAGTGTTTTAAGTTGAAAACTTCCAGAGAGCTTGGTATTATGCACTGTGCATGGGGATTCTTACTCTAAATGTCTTTGGTCAATAACATTTGATTATACGCTGGAAAATTTCCCATCTTAAAGCTTTAAGACTAAACATTTTGCTAAGTGAAATAAGCCAAAAAAGAAAAAAGAAAGACAAATACCGTATATTACAAACATAGAAAGCTTAAAAAGTTTATTTCATAGGATGAGTGTGTACTAATGGTCACTGGTACTCAGAAGGATGAATTAAGGTGGAGGTAGGAGACAGAAGGAAATGGAAAAATCATAGATTAGATAAAAGGAAGAATTCATAGTACTCCATTACTCAGTAATATGGAGAATAAAACATTTTATTATATTTACTATAAAGAACTTTAGCAAAGTAGTTTAGAGGAAACCCAAAGAAATATATACATTCCAAGATAAGGGCATGCTGCTTTGCTATGATTTGATCATTGCATATTATATGTACCTATCAAATCATCACACTGCATTCCATAAATTTATACTATTATTATATGGCATTTAAAATTAGGGCTTAAATATGTAGCATGGTAGAGCTACAAATGATTCCAAAGCATGGCCTCTTGTAGTTGTGCCTCCCTAAAGGATCCTGGAATGAGCTCTGTTCCACCATGCTTCTCTCTAATGAGAGACATTAATCTGTAAATAAACAATGTGTCCTCTCTTTAATTTAGCCTTTTTAATATGCTTCATCCCAAAAAAGGGTATCAACTTTCGTTCATATTCACATTTTAATCTTGCCTCCTTTTACTCACATAGCCTATATCAAATCTATTTAATGCATGCTAGCATGGCTACTACGGTTAATTTAGGTCTCCCTGCCATGGTTTCTGTGTGTCCTCTCCAACATTCATTCGGTTGCCAGTAAGATAGGATGGAGAGATGTCATGTTTAAATAGTGATCTAGCACTGAGTGCAATTCCTCTGTGAGTACGATGAAGTCTCTTATTAAAGGGGTTTCAGTTAGTATTAGGTTAGCTGGCACACTTTCCATTATATCATCTCCTCTCAGAGTACATCTTAGTGTGGCATCTGGAAAACAAAGAGCAGCCCTCCCCAGACACTGAAACCTATCTGAATCTTTAGTTTGAACTTTTCTGCCTCCAGAACAGTCAGAAATAACCTTCTTTTCCATATGAAGTCTTGTTGTTTTGTTATAGTAGCCATTGTACTAGGAAATTTTCAATTCTGACACCTTCTAGCCTTGCAGACTGGTCTTTTAAGGTACTTTTCATTACCTGAAGTTATATGTTCACTACATTTATCTGGTTTTTATTTACTTCATACTAAAATGTATTTTTAAAAAATCGATGCATTTCAGAACTTAATATTATTCTTTTATCATTTATTAGACTACAAGGAAGAGACATAATTCATAAAAGTATGTGGATGGATTAATACATGGCACATAAAATAAGTGGGTGATTAAGTGGATAAATGTGAGAATAAAATATACAATGAAAACAGATGAGTAATTAAGCCTTAAAATCATGAAAAATAAGTGTGACATAGAAGTTAGAGATGAGTGCCGCTCCCTTTGGGGTCCATTTTCTTTCAAGTTACCACTGGAAGGTACAATGAGAGATATTTCTGAGAATTGAATATCTACATTTGGAAGGGAAAAGAAGAAAATAAAGGCGTTCATGTTATTCCATGGTGCATTGCTTGAGAAATACAAAGACTGCAGTAGGTCAATCAGGCAAATCAGATGAAGAATCCAAAAAAATAAAAAGAAACAAAAAATAGGTCTAAAGCAATAATTTTATCTAGCATTTGATTAGATTAGTTGGTTAAAAGATATAGGACTTTGTGACTAATCAACTGATCTTTGAAAGTACAGTGTCTGTAGTCACAGATGGTGGTGGTAATCACAAGTGTCTAACATGCAAACTACATACACTAATAATTATTTTGTACCATTTTTATATGAAAAGGTTTCCATTCTGGTGTGGGAAGTCCTTCAGTATATTTGTTGCTTTTAATGGTTAATAAATAAAGCTGTTTTTGACCAATGAGTTAACAGAATATAGCTAGGCTGGAAGATATATATATATATATATGGAGAGTAAGCAGAGTCAGGGAGACACCATGTAGCCACCAGAGTAAAAAGACATGAGCCATCAGCCAGAACCTTGCCTGTAGGCCATGAGCCTCATGGTAAAATATAAAATAATAGAAAGTGGTTAATTTAAGGCATAAGAGCTATCTAAAAATGTGCTTAAGGTATTGGTCAAACAGTATTTTAATTAATATAGTTTCAGTGTAATTATTTCAAATCTGGGCAGATGGGAAACAAACGAGCAGTCTCCCCCAACACTAGTCTGCTACTTAGGAAGAGCTAACAGCTAGTAAGATAATATTGACAAAAAGCAAAGGAATTTGACATTTTGTCTTTTCCTGAATATACAGTTTCTGAGATGTTTTAAAACATTGTCAATGACAGTTGCTCATTCTTCCTGAATATTGGGAGCAAAGAAACATAAATCCTTTAAATCATTAGCAATTCCTTAGTCTAATCTTTTAGGCAATAAAATCCTTAAACCTCCTGCTTCAGTTTACCATAAATTAATTCTTTTTTTTTTTGTCTAAATTTTTATTAGCCAGTATTTACATTTTAGGACATAACCGTTACCATTTTATGTTTATCTTGATAAAAATGATTCTTTTTTTTTTAAAATTATAAATGCTCAACCAATAGCTCAGGCTTTTTACTTGCCAGATCTTTTTTTTTTTCTTATAGTTGTTTATTTGGGAATTTTGGCCACTCCTTAGAACAGCTTTAAGATTTCCCAGATGTGCTGGGATAAGAGTGGTACAGAACGTATGGGAATGGTCAGCCAATGATCACTCCAGCTTGAGACCCATGCCACGAAAGGGAGCTCATACATGACACTGCCTTGATGGCCAGGAACCAGAATCTGGATAGCCCAGAAATGTAGGATAGAACCAAACACGACAGGGGGAAAATGAAATGATTCCTAATGATACTCTGCTGTACTTGTAGATGGGAGCCTTGCAAGATCATCTGAAGCTGATGCAGAGACCCAGAGCCAAACAGTACATGAAGGTCAGGGAATCCTTGGAAGACAGGGAGGAAGGACTGTGGGAGCGAGAGGGACAAGGATGCCACAAGAAAACCCACAGAATCAACTAACCAGGGCTCAAAGGGGCTCACAGAGACTGAGCTGACAAAGAGCCTGAATGGGTCTGACCTGGGCCCTTTGCATATATGTTATAGTTTGTGTAGCTTGGTGTTCTTGTAACAGTGAGAGTGGGGGATATCTCTGACTCTTCCGCCTGCTTCTGGAATCCTTTTCCTCCTATTGGTTGCATCATCCAGCCTTAATATGAGGGGAATTGCTTAGTCTTATTGTGCCTTGATAGGCCATGTTTGGTTGATAACCTCGGAGGCCTGTTCTTTTCTGAAGGGAAATGGAGGAAGAATGGATCTGGGAGAAAGAGGAAGTGAGGGAGAGACTGTGAGGAGGAGAAGAAGGGGAAACTGTGGATGGAATGTACTATATGAGAGAAGAATTTTTTAGAAAAGATTTCCTTAAGCTCATTTGATACAGTAGAGAAAGAGATATGAGCAGAGAAATATGTTGACCCAAAGGCAACAAGGGTCTGATTCTGTCATTCTCTCTTCACCATATTCAGTGAGATATACACAGAAGAGAAAGGGAAAGAAGGAAAGTGGAGATGAGATGCAAATCTTTTCAAGTCTTGTCTTTAATGAACAGTGGAAAGTATTCTTAGAAAGTATACTTAATTTCCAAATAAATAATATTAGGATATGATCTCATGTAACTCAGGCTGGCCTCTAACTCATTATGTACCTTAGAATGACCTTGAACTTCGATATTCAACCTTCTTCTTCCCAAGTATGGTATTCAGAGACTGGTGCTATAAGTCAAACTTCCTGCATGCTAGACACACACTCTGTCAAGTGAGTACTGATGCTTTATCGTTTTCTAATTTACAGGGTAAATAATAATAACACTTATTACTTAGTTTGTATTATATATAAAACATGATTAACCTGCAATGTCTCAGATGCCTTACTCTCACTTCAAACAATTCAATAAAAAACAATATTCAGCTGATTTCACAACAAAATCAACCAAAGAGGGAACAAAATAAATTAGCATAGCTGAAATCATACATCTAACAATTACCAGAATTGAGATCCACAGAAAAATCATCTGAGTCCAATTGAAATTTGGAATTTTCCCATCCCCTTTTACTTTCTTTTGATATTATCAAGAAAACATCCAGAAAGGAAAAATATTAACTAGTAATTTACACCTCAGAGTCAATATTTTCTGATGAGAAAACAGTGCTTCAGGGGCTGTAACTGGAGCTCAGTTGGCTCCACTCAGAATACACAAGTTGTTTGGTACCTAGTACCACATAAATCAGGCTCAGTGGTGCATAGCTGTAATCCCACCTTCTCTGACACAGAATTATTAAAAGGGTTAGGGTCCTCTTGAACTGTAGAATGAGTTCAAGTTCAGCCTGATCTAGTTCATGAGACCCTGTCTCTACATAAAAAATAAAAAGAGAATAGGGTAATACTCAGTGGCAAAGCCCTTGCAGTTGGCACTACAGAAGCAATAATAGCTAAACTTCTCATGGATGGATTTGTTACCAAATATTTTCTCCTCTGTCCTTACTTTTTTAAAATTATTTTTGAGATTATACTATGATTACGATCCTCCCTTCCCATTCTTCCTTCCAGACACTTCCATATATCCCAAAGACTTTGCCCAAGAGACATTGGTGAGATGGCTTAGTAAATAGGGCCAAGTCTGACTTATCAGTTGGATTTCCTGAGTTTTAAGGGGGAAAAGAGAAAATCCAATTATTTAACTTGTCCTCTAACCCCCACATGTATGCTGTGGCATGCCATGAACACCCCTGACCTCCCCACACACACAGAGAGAGACAGTTTAAGTAGAATTTTATTTAGCAAATACCAGAGAAATATTGGAGTGTTCTGACCCAAAGATATGTGAAATCACTTCATTAAGTTCTGCATTGTAGATTTTTAACCAGCTTTAGGGCTAGGAGGTTACTCAGCTGGTAGAGTTCTTCTCTAGTTGGCAAAAAGGTTCAGGTTTGATGGATCCCCAGAACTGCATAAACCAAGCATGGTGGCACATACCTATAATCCTAGTATGCATAAGGTTGAGACAGAAAGATCATGGTCATCCTCAACTAAATAAGTAGTTCAAGGCTAATCTGAGCTATAGAAGCCCTGTGAGGAAAATGGTTCAAAGGAAAGAACAAATACCTAAAAATGAAGGTCAAAAGAGGATGACAAACACCCCCTCCCTCTCAATACTGAAGAGCAGTCCAAATTCCCTGCCCTGCGGGAAGACCAAGTTCCTCCCAATTCTATCTAGGTCCAGGAAGGTGAGCGTCCAAACAGGCTAAGCTCCCACAAAGCCAGTTCATGTATTAGGATCGAAACCTAGTGCCATTGTCCTTGGCTTCTCATCAGCTTTCATTGTCCGCCATGTTCAGAGAGTCCAGTTTCAACCCATGCTTATTCAGTCCCAGTCCAGCTGGCCTTGGTGGGCTCCCAATAGATCAGTTCCACTGTCACAGTGGGTGGGTGCATCCCTCGTGGTCCTGACTTCCTGGCTCATGTTCTCCCTCCTTCTGCTCCTCATTTGGACCTTAAGAGCTCAGACCGTTGCTCCAACTTGAGTCTCTGTCTCTATCTCGATCCATCGTCAAATGAAGGTTCTAAGGTGATATGCAAGATATTCATCAGTATAGGATAGGGTCATTTCAGGTTCCCTCTCCTCAGTTGCCCAAGGTACCAGCTGGGGACCTCTCCCTGGACACCTGTGAGCCGCTCTAGAGTCAAGTCTCTTGCCAACCCTAAGATGGCTCCCTTGCGGGTGAGGTGGCATGGGACTAAGGGGAAATGGGGTGAGAAACGTGAGAAGGGGAGGATGGGAGGAGCTTGGGGGATTGGGATGGTTGGGATATAGGAAGGGTGGATACGGGAGCAGCGACACTTATACTTTCAACTAATATTTTGGCTCCTAAATAAATCAACCCACTGAGCAATATCCCCAATTTGCACATAACACTGAATCAGGAAAACGGGCACATCACGGCTTCTGCTCTGCAACAAGGGTTTCTCACCCCAGGTAAATTCTTTGTTCTACAAAACAGGAAGATAAATATCTGAGACAGAGTTGTGTCTGGGTAAAAGAAGTAAAACCAGGAACCCTTAAGCCTGATGAGATGGGAGTCATTTAGAGCATGTTTACCAAGCTTATGTGCAATCTGTTTTGTGTTTGTTAGAGTAATGTGTAGCCAGAGGGGCCCTGGAGCTTGTCCTTTAAGACTTGATGAAGTACCCACTTCTCGGCTCTATTTCTGGTAGTGTACAGAAAATAATCTCCAAAATGTAAAAGAAATACAGGATTTGAAATGATTGCCACGGGGCTCCTTGTTACTCACAGGTTTCATTTGAACCTTTGACATAAGTTTTGGATATCTATACGGTATTAATTTCCAGTTATAAGTCAAGAATCAGTGATATAAAAATATTTGTATGGAGCTAATGTATCAAATTAGCAGAACCTACAAATGGACCCCCAGTTTCCCAGGGGACCAAAGCAAACTAACTGGCAAAAAGCTACCCTTGAAGGTGCTTGGCCATGGGAAGGCATTGAAGCTTCAGCGAGGAAGAGTTCAGGAAAGAACACAGCCTGCCACATGACTTTATGCCAGCAGTAACTGTCTTGAGCGAGTGACTAACACTTGTGTAACTATATGTTCATCACAGCCGACTGCCACAGCTCCAGAAAGCCCAGCCTCAGTCAGAGCTGTTTAACAACAGTTTACACTTCTTTTCATTTTTACAAGTTGCAATGAACCACAATCAGGGCGCCCTAAACCTTTTCCACTTGCAATCGCTGTCCATCCTAGAAATTTTATGTGACCTCATATAAGATAAGTATGTATAAGATAAGTACTGCTGGTAAAACATAGAGAAAGGAATATATTTAAATGTATTTTAATCCAAAGATACACCAATTTGTTATTCACACGTTGAGAATGATGGCAGAAAAATATGAAAAGCCTTCGTTTTTCCATAACTAAACCATTGTGTTTCTTTGGGAGCAGAGAGTTTGTAAATAATCTAAAAACACTACCACTCATGGCATCCAGTAGTCTTGAATCTGGGCTGAAGTGTTCCAGGCAGGATTCACTGACAACAGAGTGTAAGGGTAAGGATCGAGCAGACTGTACCAGCTGTGTGTTCAGAATCAAGACTGCAGTCTAGTTGGGCGCTGCAGCACAGGCAATAGCTGGTAGAAACACCTTGAATCCAGTGCATGAAATAGATCAGTGGTCCTGCCCATTCAGAAACGTTTTCCTGTTGCCAAAATCTGTACGACTTCCATATTCAGTCATCGGACCCCACATTGTTGCAACCCACAGTGTAAGAAACTTTGCTCTAGAACACCCTGAAACCATTCTCACTTTGGCCAAAGGAGGAGTGCTACCCTGGTGACCCAGTAGAGAGGGTTGTGAGTGCCAATCAGTGAGGCTGCAGCTGATTGGGCCAAACAAAGCCTTCATGGTTGTAACTGGTGATAAAGAGGTAAGATTGTAACCAATTTAAAAGAGATAGTCATGATTAGTCCAAATACTCCTTCTCAAATTATATAAACTGGCTGATTGGATTTACGTTATGAATTAGTTGGGATATAATTTCCTTTTCTACCTTCCCTGGTGTTGCCACATATTAGTCCCAAGGGAAAAAATGATTCTGCCTTAGTCTTTTCTTGACAGCTGTCAGTGGTGAGGACTGAGCTAGAAGCACAGCCCAGAGAAGGGAGAGGCAGCAGGAGCAAAGCGGTGGTGATGGCGTCAGGGCAGTGGGACCGCAATAGCAGGAAGAGCGGAGCCGGCAAGCCAAGCAAGGCCGCTAGCTGCTCTACAGTTGAGCGGCAGCAGCTAAACAGCTGTAGAGCAGCAAGAGCAGGCAGAAGAATGCAGCAGACTGGGAGAGACAGCAAGAGAGGGCAGAGAGCCAAGGATGAAGAAATTTGAAGAAAAACAAAAAAAGCACAAGGATCCAGAGAAGACCATCTGCAAGCTTTGGCGGCCAGAAGATTTGCAGAGAGCTGTCAAGTCTTTAGGAAAAAGGGTCTCAGAGCCTACCAAGGTCCTGATATTTGAGGCCTGTGCTAGAACTGTGCCTGTAGCTCACCACATGGCAGTGCCGGTGACTGCTCTTGCCTGCCAGTGTCATTCACGACCTACAAACACCTAGTGCCGCCACGAGTCAGCACTTGAAAGGTTCTCCGCACCTGATATGATTTCATTTGATTACAGTGAATATGTTCTAGCCAAGTGACTGGAAACATGGAAACATCAGTGCTCTGTAGAAGTTCAGCCTAAACAGGTAGGTGAGAAAAAGTCCGCATACAATTTTCTCTTTTTCTCAGCATCTGAAGTCTTTTCAGTGGGATTTCCTGTTTCCCTGGCTTTTCAAATCAAAGATCCCTACATCATTCTCCCTCTGGGAACTCACAGCAAAAGCTGCAACCTGATCCAGCCTGTACTGGCCGGGACAGCTGTCCAGCTTCAAGGGAGAGTCTCCCTGTGATAGAAAACCTGGAGACTCAGTGGGAGTCTAAGGTCACATCCAGGTGGGGCTGTCGATGAGGAAATTGAGCTACAAGAGCTCTAGAGGGAAAAGGAGGGCTTTCAAATGATTACTTATTGGTGCTAACTCTCCTAAATCCAAGACCCAAAGAATATAAGCAGCAAGTATGTACCCAAAGGCTGAACATACTATATTCTTGCCACATAAGTGGGTCATATGATCATAGAATGTCATCAAGAGAATGCAGACCAACTTAATTGCACTAGAAAGCCCAGAAAGTCCCTATTCTGTCTTTCCTTCTGTTGACATTCTATCATTTGTTAGGGATAATGTTCTTAATGATATTTAGGCAGTGTGAAATTTCATTTCATATAGCACTATAACTGGATCATGGATGCATCTGATTGATTGTTACTTCTGAGTGTGTCTATGAGAGCATTTCGGGAGGAGGTAAACATTTGGATCCGAAAATAGACTATATCAGACAGTCCCACATAGAGGCACCTTGCACTATGAACAAAACACACACGTGGAAAAGGAGGGATTCACTGACTTTCCTCCTGACTACATGAACCAGGATATCTATCCTCTCCGTCGTAGGTATTTATGATTCTTAAGCCTGTAGACTTAAACTGGAATCTATACTGCTGGACGTCTGGCTCTCAGGCCTTCCAACTGTATTTCTGTCTTTTTTAGTTTCCATGTTGAGTAAGGCTTCTCAGCCTCTCTCTTCACAGGAGCCAATAAGTGGTTCTGTCTGTCTAGAAGACTTTAACACATGCACACAGATGCCATACATTGTATATGCTGGTAAAAAGTCATGAAATTGCTTCATTTTTCACGATCCCCTAGGATATGTTTGATATTAGCCAGTACTGTAACTTGAACTCTTCAGTGCTCTACCCATGTTTATAAGCAAGACACAAGCAGAGCTTGTTCATCTTCCTGCAAACTGGTGACTGTTTGAAAAAGCCACATCTGTCCTCGTGCCGTAATGCCTCAAACTGTGGCACTGCTTTACCTTTGAGGAACTTTCAATCATTTACCTGCAACATTTGAGAAATGCAAGTTTATTTCAAGAGGACCAACACTACTAACCACTTCACTTCGTTACATTAGCCAATTCCTTTCACACTCTAGAAGGAAGCGATTCAAACAGGAAAAGCAAGATGTGAACGTCCAAGCCTATTTCCAAAACCGCATCCCTGGCAGCCTTTGTGGGGTTTATTTTAAACCTTACACACCAGCAATATCTATCTTGGAAAACCTGACCTGCTCATCTGTCACACAGCAGGAGATGGTCTCTTTTTGCCTAAGCAAAATTATGAGAGAAAAATCTGAAGTGACTTGAAATAAAAGATCCTACCAACCCACTGTTCCTGTCTGCTTCAGGGGCCTTCCATCACTCTACCCCAGATTTAGTGAGGGAAGAGATGTGGTGCCTAAAGAAGCCTTCAGGATTCAATTAAAAGCAATAAGATGTTGGAAAATACTTAGCACAAAAAAAAAATCCATAGGAATGTGAAACTTATTACTACAGTGGGCACCATATTCTGCCCACTGATTACATTTGGTTTATAATTAGAACTTGCCCCCCTAAAAAGTTTGGCCTGCTTTTCAAGTAGGGAGGGATTTCAGGCTCCTAAAATTTACCCTAAAGTACTCAGAGGAAAAGATGAATACTTTTTCAAAAGGAAGACCTGCTAACTACAAAATGAATATCCAAAACCAATGGCTTTAATTTGAAACTTAAGGTGACTTTTAAAAATTATTTTAGATTTATTTTAATTGTGTGTGAGAGTGTGTATATGCACACATACACGTATGCAGCCCTGTTTATGTGAGTCCAGGGGCCCACAAGGCCAGAGATGTCAAATTCCATGGAGCTGGAGTTAAGGCAGTTGGGAGCCTTTTGATGTAGATGCTGGGAACCGAACTCTGATCCCAAGGAAGAGCAACACTTGCTCTTAACTGTTGAGTCATATCCCCAGCTCCAGGATGATTCTTCTGGCTGTTTGTTGGTCTGTTTGTTTGTCTTTAAGAAGGAGACTTGAATTAATTAGAATGCAAACATATGGAAAATGGACAAAGTTAGAGCAAAAACCAAACTTCTATGTCCAATCTTTTGTCCCTGCAGCACAAGGTTGACCCCGGCCATCGTGCTTGAGAATCATACAGTTGAGTTAACAAACAACCAACCTCATAATGTTTCTTGTTTATGTTTTGCCAGTATATATTCATGACTACCTTGGACTGTATATGACATGTATATGGTAAGGGAGATACCCTTGCCTTCAACCTCGTTGTTCTTCCAAGAATGCCTGAGATAAAATGGGGTATAATGATACCCCAAGAGGAAATCTCTCTTCAGGAACAGAGCCAGCCACTCAGTCACCTACCTTTCAAATCGAATGCTTGGATAATCAAGCCTCCTTTTGTTTTGTTTCAGTCACAGAATCACTTCTTCCGTCTTCCCCCAGCTCTGAAGGCATGGTAGCAGAAATTAATCTATGTTTTTTCCTTCTATTTCTCCCATTTCTTCGAGAGAGTGAATAACCTGAACAATAACTTTTCTCAATTCAGTTCTATTGTTTCTTTAATAGCATGACCAGAAGGTCTATGTGCCTATATTCTGACTCCATGTGACATGGAATGTATGACCAGATAACTGTCAATTCTGCTGAGGTCAAAATGACTTGGGGCTAAAAGGGAAGCTGTGTGGTAGCATTCTTTTTCACATTTATTAGAAAGCAGAACAGAATTGTCCCCTCAGGATAAATTTTATGCTTGGGTACATATATCCACCTGCAGGTGAGAGGCAAAGCACAGTCCTTTCTGGAATTAGGGGTACAGGGTCAAATCATTCTTGAAGGTTTTTTTGTTGTTGTTCTTTTTTTTTTTTGATTCATGGAAATTAGCATTCTTCGGTTTTAGCTCTTTCAGCTTAATAAGATGGTTTATTTTCAGCCCTTAATACTTCTCAGAAATCTTTTGATTCTAAAATTCATTAAAGTCCAAATTCACCTAAAAGTACCTAGTTTGGCCACAATATTATCTATGAAGCACAAAATTTGAATTGGGCCTAGCCAGGGCCTCTTGTTCCAGCCATGATTAATGTGACTTCCACTCCTTTCCCACTTCCTCTCCGAGGACTGATGTGGAAAGCAAGCCTACCCCGAAGCCTAAGAAAACAGAAACTTTCTTCCTTCATTCCACTTTTAAACATTGTAGTTTTTATAACGTATTGATTAAAAGCATATTTTAATCGTACTTAAAGTGATGTCTTTAACTTTTTCCCAAATAAAACAATAACATTCTCCAATTCTTGGTTAAGCTCTGTTCTTCCAAAACCTACTAACCAAACAGCCAGCCTGGAGTGAACAGCTCTCCATTTTACAGAGAAGGTACAATTAAAATGTACATGGAGTCAGACTTGAATAATCAGGCCGATTTAATGGAATTGGGTTCAGATATGTAATTACAAACAGCCTGTTCATTGGCCCTGGTGTGCTGTGGAATGTCTCCTTCATCTTCCTTAACTTGAGAGATTTTGTTGTTGTCACTCATTGTTAAATTATGTTAGATATAGCGTCCAATTCTTACACCTCCATACTTGTCCCTGTTGGTCTGTGTTTCTTCAATATTTCATAAGAAATAATAATAAATGGTTTATTTATATTTATATTAAATGGGATGAAGGGCACTAGACTCCTCACATTCAAACCAGACCACTTTTCATGAAAAACTTTATTTGACTTTACTAGATAATGAATAACTTGAGAATTTTATCCTTTAAAGAAAGTGAAATGGGCATTTATCACTCTTCTAAGTTGCAACATCTGGGCTTCCGAGGACTGGATAAGTCTATACTGGATGCCATTAATCTGTAGAAATCACCAACATCAGTCTACTGCCTCTCAAATTCATAGCTCAATCAAACCATAGTGCATAGAGGTTACTTATTGGGGAAGTCATCTTTGAAAGTGCATTAACTGCTTCCTCATTTACTCTTCCAACTGAACGTGACCAAGGAATTTTGGAGCATAAAGAAAATTATCATTTCTACACACAGACATACTAGCATTCCCTGTATTTAACTTCTTGACTCATCTTTTCACAGTCTTTGGTGCTATTTAAATGTTTTCAAAGTAGACAAGAAAAAAGTGGAGCCAGAGCACAACAAACCTGAGGTCTGCAAGTCTGGTGTACCTTTCTTTATTTCTGCATAACTAGCCTGTTGGGCTGCCATTGCCATGTGCAAGAAATGTTCAGAAGTCTATATTGGTCAGCAACAAATCTTGTTGCCCGAAGTTGGAAATACTTATAATTACAAAATCTAATATTAGATGAAAAATAATAAAGAGATAATTGAATCTCCTGTCACATCTACAGGAATTGGAGATATTTCCCATTCAAAATCTAATATTAAAGAAAAACTCATGAATATTTAAAACTTTCTGTATATGAAACTTGGATACTGCAGAGCTCATAACAAGGATAAATTCAAACTGATGTCAATTTCACCCATAGAAGACATTAGTGTGTCTTATGTAATGCCATCTAACCTTTCCTTAAGTAGAGATTTAAAGGTAATTGAAATATTTGACTTTTACAGATCTAGTTATGTGAATGCTATTCATAACACACAGCAAATGCATCCAAAAAAAATCTTCGTTCTTCTCCTAATGGTCAACACTAAACAAATTTGGCACCAGAATTTTCCACTCTTCCTTCCGCAAAGCACAATCGCCCGTGCTTTCTTTTGATGCCCTTTATAAACATAGCGCACACATAAATGGGACAGAGCCCATGGTGCAGGAAGAACCTACTTTAGCTAAACTTTAAAGAGTTCAGGATGCAATGTGTACATCTTTCAAGCCTCTGTGAGGATGACTCTGCTGCCTAAGACAAACTCTACCTCAACCTCGCTTTCGGGTACACACAATCCTACGGAAAATCAAAGCCAGCATTTTCAGCTCTCTACCGGCGCTGATTTTCTAAAGCTTGAATTTCAGGGTTTCCAAACAAGACTTCTGTGCCAGCTTGTCCCATGGCGGGAAGAAAAGAAAATGAAACCACAACGACGTGCCAGTTTTAATTTGATTTCCGGCTCAGCAACTCAACCCTGGTATGAAAATAAAGCCTTAAGCTCGAATCCCTCCTGTAGTAACTAACAAAAAAATGCCCCCCCCCAATTAATCAGAATTCTTTCAATACAACCAGTGAATATAATAACCTTCTCAGAAGGAGGGTTAGAGAGTACTGTGTCCTTAGGGGAGAGACAGCAAAGTACTGTGTCCTTAGGGGACAAATTACATGGTAGATACACACAGCCTCAGTGGCAGGGTACATGTTTGAGTATAACAAAAGAACAAAGGAAAGCAAGCTTGGACTTGGAACCTAACCCTCTAGTCGTGAAGACAAAATTGGTATTTTAGTTGAATGTAAAAGTTTTAGTGGAGTCTTTGGTAGAAATGCTTTTATTTCTACCCCGTGTGGACTATGGAATTAAACTGGTTCTATAAGTGATTTAATATGCATTGTGATTAACACTCAAAGTTCTGACTCCTAGGCATAGTCTGTTTAACCAAAACAGAGACACCAACACAGGATACATGAAATACTGTCAGCTCCAAAGCATACAGGGTAAAGGAAAAATTGAGGAAACACAATAAAGTGTCAAAGACCTGAAGCTTTGAAGTTGCTGTAGAAGAATAAGAGGAAAGCATTTCGGTATATAAATATGGGTAAACACTTTCTGAAAAGGACTTATTCATAAAAAAAAATAACATGGGTTTACATGAGATTTGAAAAGATTTGTACAGCTAAAAACTCAAAGTGGAGGCACAGCCCACGGAACAAGAGAAAATATTTGCAGAAAATTAATGGCTATAATCTGCACAAAATTGTTTTATTTCTTATTAATGCTAAAGCACTTTAAAGAATGCCCAGATATGCAATTTCTTTCACCATATTTTGGTATACATCTCTTAAAGTAAAATGAAAAGATAGTGGCCACAATCTCATCACCCTTAAAGTATTTAATAACAAAATATTTGAACAAAAGTAAACTTTGCTACTTGCTTCACTGACACATATGCTGAAATAGTAAAACCTGGAGTATCTAGACTTGACATTCATACTTTATCAGTGCATCTGACGGACTCAAGAAGATGACACCAAAACCTGATGAACTTACATGACACATAGAGATTGGCTCATGGCCCACCAGAAGATAAGAATAAGATAGGATTTTATTATATTATTATTATTATTCTGTAATGAATATAGCCCTGCAAGTATTTTGAATCCATGAGGTCACATTTAATACTTAAGAAGTAATGGCAGGGACGATAGGAGGGAAGTGAGAGAACTTAAGAGGCAAAGTACCTAGAAATCTGAGTGTTTCAGCACTAATATCTATTTTCCTCTGCAAGTATGTAAAGATATTTATATTATTTCTCTCCATGTTGGGTACAAAGCAATGAAGTGGTGATCAATAGTTCCTGAAAAGGTAAACAGGACGGTCAATGAAAAAGAAAAATCTAATGAGAACAGAACACAATGGTATTATAAAATTATAGATGATTCGGGGACAAATTTTCATTTGTTTGCTGTTTTCTTTTTGCTGTGGTCGTGTTCCATGGGCCCAACTTAATGCTCTAATGATAACTCTGAGTTAAAGGAAGAGATTGATTTATTTGAATCAAAATTTATGGAAAGCACTATATTGGCAAGTTCCAAGCAGAATTAACTAGGAATTACAAAGATGTGTTGCTCTGAACATTTAGGCCAAGGTTTCCAGTCAGTGAGGTAAATGAGTGTATTTGGAGAATGAGGACAAGCTACAAATCATGGGATTTTTAAAGCTAGTTTTCTCGAGAAAAAGACTGGCATGTCCTCCAAGACTTTATAAGCACTCTTTATGCCCACCACCCCTACTTAATATGCTTGTATATTGAACTAACAACTAATTACTCCATCTAGTTTCAGTCATCAGGAGAGAGAAGCCAAAGACGATTAGAGTCCCCAGAGAGAAAGTGGTCTTTTCTAACCGCTCCAACTTCGCTCTCCCAGCTCACCCCTGTTGCACTGCACACAAAAGATGTGCATCTGAGCCCACTCAATGCTCTCTGCTCAAACTCCAGGAATTGCGATGACATCACAACATGCTGTTCCAAACCACCCAAAGGCTTCCACATTTGGTGTTTCCTCCAAAACAACTAACTAGCTCATTTTTTATCTCCACCCAGTAGCAATGAAATAAGAGTCCACGACAATCATATCTCATTAGGTTTTTACCTGGCTTACAGTCGTATTTAATTTTAGAATGTCAAACTTGCCCAATAAAAAAATTAACAAATATCCCATAATTTTATTCTATACCTTACAGTGTTCTATCAGATGGAAAGCACCAAAAGTAAACCAATAATAATACTGATTATTCCACTAGCTAGGCTTCCCTTTTCAGTTTTATCTTTAAATAAAAAAAGTTGAACCACATGCTCTGTTATTTGTATTACTGTTTGACATATACAACAGTTGTATTTTTATAAAATTTCCATGTCTCTTTTCAGATGTTTAATATAATTTTCAAAATTTATTAGTTTGTATTTCTTGTACAAAATGGTGGATTTTATAACCACATATTTTGCTCATCTACAATTCACTTTGGCCAAATTAAATCCCCATTACTCTTTCCTAACACCTCTCCTGCTTTTTGACCTTTCTCTTGCCCTTCACAAATAGATCCGCCCCTTTGTAAGTGTGTATGTGCATGAGTGTGAAATGTGTATATGTGTGTATATAATATCTGTTCTACATATGATAGAAAACCTGTATTTGTCTTTCTGAGTGTAGGTTATTTTCTCAAAGATTTCCAATTCCACCATTTTTCTGCAAGTGCAATCATCTTCTATAGGTCCAAGCAAAGCTATATTGTAGGGCCCTGGTAGGTAGCACACTCAGTAAACTGCCTACTATGGATCTCCAGCAACCAGGTACAAATTACACTGTTGTAAACTCAGTTCTTGAAAAACAGGAACAAGAGGGGCCCTGGGACTCATTGGTCAGCCAGTGAAGTCAAATTACTGAGCCTGGCCAATTTATTCAAAAACCATGTCTCAGAAGAAAACAAAAGAAATAAAGTAAAAATGGCTGAGCCTGCAAGACAACTTGGATGTGTCCATATGAAAGTGGAAAAAAAGTACCAACTCCCGAAGGTCACTTTGGTTGTTTTGGGTATATTACCAGGAGTGGCATAGCTGGATCATATAGAAGTTGTATTAGTATTTAAGTAACCACCACACAGCGCTTAGTTTTCTGTGCTTCATCTGTACCAAACTTCTGTACAAAAAACAAACAAACAAAAAGAAAACTTCTGTGCTTCTATCTATACATCCAACTGCCCAATTATTGACTAGAATTTTTGTGTTTAGAGTTTAGAGAGCTTAATTTTTTAACTCTTTTTCTACTCTGGGTATTAAATCCCCCACCAGCTGCCCAGCTAGCAAAGTTTTCTTATGCTATAGACTGTCTCTTCTTTATGTTGACCCTGCAGAAGCTTTTGCATGCCATGCAATCCGATTTGTTAGTTCCTGGAGCTATTTCCTGAACAGTCCTTATGCCTATAGCCTGACGTGTTTTCTTCATATTTTCTTCAGTTTCTGAGTTTCTCATCTTAAATTAGGATCTTTGGTCCCATTTGCAATCGACTTTTGTACAGGCTGAGAAGATCTGGTTTCATTCTTTTAAATGTGGATATCCAGTGTGGCCAGTTCCATTAGCTGAAGAGACTATTTTTCCCCAATGCATGCTTTTGGCACAGCTGATTTCTGAGGCTTCTCTTGTATTCATCTATTTCCCATTTCCATACTATGACTACAGTTCCTTTACAATGGTTCCATGGTATAACATGAAATCAGACACTGAGACATCTTTAGTGTCATTCTTTTGCTCAGGGTGATCTTAACATTTAGGGGTCTTTAATGCTTTAATATTATACTCATAATATTTTTCCATTTCTGTGAGGAATATTGATGGGGATTGCACTGAATTTTTAGGTCACTTGTAGTAGTACAGTCATTTTCAAAGTACAGATTCTTACAATCCGTGAACATGACATGTCTTTCCATACTCTAACTTGTTTCAATTTATTTCTTCATTGTCTAATAGTTTCCATTGCTAAAGTCTTGTGCCCTCTGAGCTGTGCTTATTTAGCTACTTTGAAGTTGTTGCAAATGATATTGCTTCCTTGATATCTTTCTTAGTATATTTGTCATGGGTAAAATGTGTAATATGGTCTTTCTATCTATGAAATCTAGATCCATGTCTTCTCTCCCACAGCACCAACTCTATTTCTGACCTAAATGACCCAACACCTTTCTGGCAGTTCTTCATTTCCTGATTCTGGTGTCTTTTCAGTTTGTATATCCATAGAAACAAATACTATTAAAATAGAAAAATAGATGCTCCCATTGGAAATCCCACAGTGGTCTTTTCTGAATTCATATAAAATGCACAGGAAAATACTATAATGATCTGTCAGTAATGTGACAACCCCATGAGTGCCAATCTCACCTCTTTCTGCCACTCTTCCCCTTGTTCATAATGAATGCTCCCATTAACACTGGATTCAGCTCCAAGGACTTTACTGTCTTTGAAAGAGGGATTTGTTGTTCTTGTTGATTTTTTTTCATATGAGTCTGTACCTCTGCCCGATGCTGCCTTGCTCCCAGTGTTCGTGTGATTACCTCTATCCAATTCCTGGAGGTTTAGCTAACACTGCCTCATCTAAAATGTCACTTCCATAGTTGAGCATTTCCAGGTACTTATACATTTCTCTTGCCCCTCTGTTTTGTTTTCTATCTCTGTTTCTCATTTGCTTCTTTCGTCAATCTTCTCTAAATTACCTGTGTATTGCCTCCTCTTTGTCTCTGTGTGTCTTGTTCGTCTTATATATTCAAAGTATAGCACATTTGCTAGTAAAACAAGCTGATCAAAAAGTACCTGTTCAGCTAGTAAATTAGGAAGAAAGATGGGGATAATTTTGTTTTTCTATCTGCAACATCTGTGCAGCATGTGCATCCTTTGCACACAATTCTTGGCATACACAGCAGCTATCCCGTGATGGGTTTTTAAAAGTAGAGGACAAAGATAATGTTCAAGTGGCTAAAGAGCATTGTTCTTCATGTAAAGGCAGTGACAACCTACTTCACACTGGGAACTTGGTGCCCTGAACTGTGTCAGCTATTACCTACCTGGTTTTAAGCTAGAAGTACCTCAATTATCACTCTTGTGTCAAAAAAACATAAAATGAAAAGTCACTGCAGTGGCTACTCTATGAAGCAGATGGGTCTCCGTTTCTAGGTAATGCCATAAAAAGGCGAAGTACCGGCGCAGAAGGATGATCAAAATAGATGTGACATGGAGCAAATGATGTCATAAATCCATCCTCTGCACACTGAAGCTTCTGTAGAAATAATAGTACAGTTGTTTACTCCACATCCTTCCTAAGAAGAAACCCCAAGCACTTGACAATGACTTCCCTAGGAAAAGGCTCACCTGCTTCAACTCCCAAATATTCAAATGAGGAGATACATTTCCTTCTCCTCATCAGAGCTAACTATGTAGTTAAAATAATTGACATAAACAACTCTCTCACCATCATAAGTGTTAGAATTGTATCCTTGGACAGAGTGTACAGTGGTTCAGGTGTGAATTTTGGTATATTGCTTTTATTTGTTAACTCGAAGAATTGATTTTTTTCTGGTAAATTGCTGTCTGTTAAAAATGCAAATTTAAGATAAAATATCAACAGCAGCCTTACATGTAGTATGCACAATCTAAGTTTACAATCATTCTAAGGACCTCCATATATTCTCCCCAGATCTTTTCTAAGGTATTTCATTGTGCCAACCATATCAAGTCTCATCAACAAATAATTTTTTAGCTAATTATGACTCTCACTATAACATACTAATTTGATGAGTGTCTTGAAGTTTAATGCTGGCCCCCTAAGTTCATGTTTCTAGCCTGCCTGGTCCTACAACTGTTCAGTCCCAAACAAACACACAAAAGCTTACATTAATTCTAAACTGGTTCGCCTATTAGCTTAGGCTTCTTATTAGGTAACTTTTACATCCCAAATTAACCCATAATCCTTGTCTATATTAACCACATGACCTGGTACCTTTTATCAGTGAGGCATTCTCATCTTGCTTCCTCTGAGTCTGGGTAACAACAACAGACTGAGACTTTTCTCTTCCCCAAATCCTCCTATTCTGGTTGCCCCACCTATACTTCCTGCCTGCTACTAACCAATCAGCATTTTATTAAACCAATACAAGTGACAAATCTTTACAGGGTACAAGATCATTGTCCACATTATCACAAACTTAGTTTAACTTAGCCATTTCATCTTCAGATCCCTGTAGTTGGCAGAACAACATGATAGTTGCTCACTAAATGTTTGATAAATAAGTCACATAAAATGTGAACTATCACAATGAGTATCCGATTATTCTCAGAGATAACATATAGTTGAAATCCCAAACTACACTTACTGAAAATGCTAATGTTCTAAGGAACAACTCATTCAACTTTGATATTTTAATCAGTTTTAAAAAATCTAAATTAATAAAAAATAAATTCTAAAAAAACAAAAGTAAGATCCTAAAATATTTAAAAAAAAATCTTGACTAAGTACATACTCTTACTAAATAGAATTACTATTTCAACAACCTTGATTCAACAACCCTTCAATTGTACTTCTACCCTTGAGTAACAATATATCATTCATGGTCAAGATACTTATTATTAATGACAAAAATAATCCTAATGAAAAGATATGGATGGAAAGAAAATTCCATAAAATAGAATGTACCTAAAGTGATCAAGGACTGTTCTAAACAATAGATTTTCTGTTAGAAAAAATTCAAAACCCTTAGTGTAAGTAATCATTAAAGGTTTTCATACATTAATCAACAGATAAGAAATAGTTACATATACTAGTGTAAATACAAAACTTAATGTAAAAATGAATCTCTTTCAATGATAACTTTGTAAAATAAAGCATTTAATTTTTTATATGGGCCTTTGCCCTGGACATACTCAAAAATACAGTAATTCATGTCTTTGGGGGATCCTATATATAAAACAAATCACAATAAAAATAGCCATTTATTTGTATTTCCATAACTTTTCTATTATTAAATTTTAGACTAGTCACATGACCAAATGTTTTGATTGCTGTTACTATTATTACTGTCATTGTTTTAATAAAGGTGATAGTAGTTTGTGGCAGACATTGCTATTTTTCACTGATAATATGTTCCTCTCTCAAAGTACTCATAAGAATTCCCTAGGACATAAATGTGAATGGAAGTGATGCATGGCATTTTCCAACAGAAACATTCAATTGATAGGGCTCAGCTTCCAACTTATTCTTCTTTGCACCAGCAATTATGGCTAGAAAAGCTCAAAAACATCCCCTTCATAGAGAAGGGCATTACAAGTTTGTCTCTTACACTTATTCAGAAGCTCTGCAGAGGGACATTATAAAAGGAAGAAGAACCTATTTGGCATAATATGAATCAATTAGCAATTCCAGTCTTTTCCTTGTCTAATTCTTCTTACTCCTACCCTTTTTGGCAATCATTGTCAATGCCTTAGACTGACATTAATTAACTTAGTGAATATCAGTTAACAGATGAATGGGGAAAACTAGGTGATTGGAGAAGAGACAAAATTTTTGAGCTTCAGCC